>NC_136380.1:209592799-210213372 GCF_965140285.1 Lepidochelys kempii | reverse complement strand
GTCTGAGAGATTGTAGCAAATACGGTTGTATCTTAGGGCTTGGCTGTAGACGATGGACTGTGTGGTGTGGTGTGGATGAAAGCTGGAGGCATGTAGGTAAGTATAGCGGTTAGTAGATTTCTGGTATAGGGTGGTGTTTGTGTCCATCCCTTCTTTGCATGGTACTGTCCAGGAAGTGGATCACTTGTGTGGACTGGTCCAGGCTGAGGCTGATGGTGGGGTGGAAATTGTTGAAGTCCCGGTGGAATTCTTCAAGGGCCTCCTTCTCGTGGGTCCAAATGATGAAGATGTTGTCAATGTAGTGCAGGAAGAGTAGGGATGTTAGGGGACGAGAGCTGAGGAAGCGTTGTTCTAAGTCTGCCATAAAAATGTTGGCATACTGTGGGACCATGTGGGTACCCATAGCATTGCCACTGACTTGAAGGTATAAATCGTCCCCAAATCTGAAATGGTTGTGGCTGAGGACAAAGTCACAAAGTTCTGTCACCAGGTGAGCCATAACATCATCACTGGCCATCACCTACAGCCCCCACCTAAAGCCTCTTCAGCACATCATCAAGGATCTACAACTTATCCTGGAAGATGATCCCTTGCTCTCACAAACCTTGGGAGGCAGACCAGTCCTCGCTTACAGACAGCCCCCCAACCTGAGGCAGATACTCACCAGCAACCACACACCACACAACAGAAACACCAACCCAGGAACCATCCCGTGCAACAAACCCCGTTGCCAACTGTGTCCACATATCTACTCAAGTGACACCATCACAGCACCTAACCACATCAGCCACACCATAAGGGGCTCGTTCACTTGCACATCCACTAGTGTGATATATGCCATCATTTGCCAGCGAAGCCCAATGTACTTGCACTACATTTCTATGCCATGTACATTGGCCAAATGGGACAGTCTCTACGCAAAAGAATAAATGGACACAAAACAGACGTCAAGAACTATAACATTCAAAAACCAGTGGGAGAGCATTTTAACCTACCTGGGCACTCAATTTCAGACTTAAAAGTGGCCATTCTTCAACAAAAAAACTTCAAAAACAGACTTCAGGGAGAAACTGCAGAACTGGAATTCATTTGCAAACTTGACACCAACAAATTAGGCCTGCATAAAGACTGGGAATGTCTGGGTCACTACAAGAAGTATTCTCCCATCAACTGTTGAGTATGTGCCATCCACCCTGATGGAACTGGCATTGTTAGCACTACAAAAAGTAATTTTTACTCTGTTGACATTCACACCTTCTTGTCAACTGTTGGGAATGGGACACATCCACCCTGATTGAATCATTGACCCCCCCACTTGGTAAGGCAACTCCCATCTTTTCTTGTGCTGTATATTTCTGCCTGCCTACTGTAATTTTCACTCCGTACATCTGAAGAAGTGAGTCATAGCCCACGAAAGCTTATGCTCTAATAAATCTGTTAGTCTTTAAGGTGCCACAAGACTCTTCGTTGTTTCTATTTATAGAATAAGTCACCAGTTTTTGGGGTGTGTCTGCCTTGTTTTTTGCATCTGTTTGTCCTGAATTTGGTACCCTTGGCTGCAACCTACACCAGGCATGGTCACAGATCTATTTACAGGACTGTGTTTGTCAGACACAAGAGATAATTTCTCCACT
Source organism: Lepidochelys kempii (assembly GCF_965140285.1). Taxonomy (NCBI): domain Eukaryota; kingdom Metazoa; phylum Chordata; order Testudines; family Cheloniidae; genus Lepidochelys; species Lepidochelys kempii. The sequence continues at coordinate 210,211,738 of NC_136380.1, read as the reverse complement.
CAGCTCAGCACTGGTGAAGCCTCAGTTTCGGCGAGATGTGGACAAATTAGAAAGCGTCCAGAGGAGAGCAACACAAATGATAAAACATCGAGAAAACCTGACCTATAAGGAAAGGTTTAAAAAGCTGGACATGTTTAGTCCTGAGAAAAGAAGACTGAGTGGGGACCACATAACAGGCTTCAAATACCAAAAGGCTGTTATAAAGAGGTCAGTGACCCATTCTTCTCCCTAGCCCCTGAAGGTAGGATAAGAAGTAATGGGTTTAATCTGCAGCAGGGGAGATTTAGGTTAGATGTTAGGAAAAAATTTCTAACTATATGGATAGTTAAGCTCTGGAATAGGCTTCCAAGGGAGGTTGTGGAATTCCCGTCACTGGAGGTTTTTAAGAACAAGTTGGACAAACACCTGTCAGGGATGGTCTAGCTTCACTTGGTCCTGTCCCAGAACCAGAGGCTGGACTAGATGACTTCTTGAGATCCCTTTTTGCCCTTTATTTCTATGATTCTCTGCTTTCCAAGTCTTACATCTGTCACAGTGAAGTGGCAAAAAAAGTGGAACAGGCCCAGAGGCAAGCTATTTGCCTCTTGGGTCAGATGCAAGAGGCTGTTTGCTGTGTGAGTCCCTGGCCAGATGACATTTGCAGGTGAGGCAAAGGCCTTTGGAGAGAATTGTCCAGTCAGAAGTAAGCCACAGCAGGGAAACTAGAAGTTGCTGGTGCAGTAGGGCCACCATCAGCAGCTATGAGAATGGCCCATAAGGTGATGCCTGGGAGGGGCAAGAAGGGTCACATGCCCCTCTCCAGACATCTGGCGGTGCACATTCAGCAGGGAACTTCAGTGATGAAAGAAGCAGAATGTGGGGCTGCCCAGCAGCCCCACACCGGCAGCTCCTCCAGCATGGCTATACTGCCCCCAGCCCCGCCTCCAGCCTTTCCACGCAGCTGCGTCTCCTGGCTGGGGTCTGTTCAGCCTCCCCTAGACGACAGGGCTGGTGGGGGGTGTTATCGGTACAGCTGCGCTAGAAGAGCTGCTGCCATGGGGCGGCCACCCTCAGGAGCCAGCGCCCCATGCCGGCAGCTCCTCTAGCAAGTCTGTACCGGTCCCACCCCCAACCCCGTCCTCCAGCGGAGCTGTACAGACGCCAGCCAGGCGACACAGCTGCGTGGAAGGGCTGGGGGTGGTACAGCTGTGCCGGAGGAGCTGTCAGCGTGGGGCCGCCAGGGGGCAGGGAGGAGTCAAGTGGAGAGGTCACGTTCCCCCCCACACACACGTTTAGCTGGTGCCCGTCTTTGTGTCCCTCCCATGAGTCGCCTAACTGCCTGGAGACATTGATGACTGGAAAACTACAGTGCTGTTGTGTTCAGAATCTGAAATAAGTCTGATCCATAGCGAATACTCGCTGCTGAAAGACAGATATATCTGTATTACAGGAGTCAAAATGGTGATTACTGTCAGCCTCTGCATGTTACAGAAGAAATCCAGCTCCCACTGGACCTGGGGTTTCTGCATAGTAAATGGACTTTTGTTGAAGTGATCAGTTTTCCTAGTGCTACAAGTGGATTTCATCAAAGGGATTCACGAGAACTCCTGGGATGTTCATAGAACACACTTGTTCCTGGGCAGTATTCAGATACCTCTGCCGAAGATGGGTATGAAGAAGTGCGGACTCTGGAGGCAACTCCAGGGGCCTCAGGGTACATCTACACTGAAGCCAGAGGGGTGAATGGCAGCATGTTTTCTGTAATCTGCTAGCTGTACTCTACCTCGCTAACAACAGCAGTGAGGATGCAGTGACTCAGACTAGCAATGCTTGTATGTACCCAGGGATGCTCTAGGGTTAATTGGTCCTGTCCCAGAGCAAGTGACTGGACTTCATGCCTTCTCAAGGTCCCTTTCTGCCCTGCATTTCTAGGATTCTATGATTTTGTGCTTCTTAGGTCTCACATCTGTCACAGTGAAGTGGCAAAAAAAAGTGGAGCAGGCCCAGGGGCAAGCTATTTACAGGTGTCCCTTGGGTCAGATGAGAGAGGCTGTTAGCTCTGTGGCTTCCAGGCCAGATGACATTTGAAGGCGAGGCAAAGGCCATTGGACAGAATATCAAATATTTCCAATGTCAAATATTAGAGGGTCCTGTAGCCATGGCCAGGGAGAACAGATCACTGCCTGCCCTTACCAGAGAAACGGAGGCAGAAGAGAGCAAGGTCGTGGCTCAGACTCCAGTGGCAAGTGAGGATCTGAGGCAGCTAGGGAGTTCTGCCAGTCCTGTGACACCCATGGGAGGGAGGGAAAAGCCCAAGCCAAGTGTAAGACAGCTGCCTGGGAGATTGCAGAGGTGGCAGCAGCCATGAGGGAGGGGGAACTTCTCCCCCCAGCCTGTGAAAGGGCGCATGCCCCTGAGCGGGGTGGGGGAAGAAACACAGCTCATCTCATCTCAGCGTGTGGGACAAAGGACAAATCCAGTGGAGCGGGATCAAGGGGGCATCCGCTACCTCCCCTTCCTGGTGGAACTGCAGGATACCACAGGTGTCCCCAGGCCCTGGCCTGCGAGGAGATGGGCAGAAGAAGGAATTTGGTTCTGGGGAAGATGTGCAGATTCTCCATTGCAGAGGCTTGAGATCCCTCAGCTGTTAACAGACCTACATGATTAAGAGCAGCGTGGCAGGGGGACAGGGCTGTCCTGACTCTCCCAGTGATTGAGTGGGTGCTCCCCACCCCACATCAGTGAGAGGGAACCCCAGCAGACAGCCTGGGTGACTGGCACACCTCAGACTGAGAGGCCACCCCCCCCTCTTCCTAGCTGATGAAAGGGAGGAGGGAGTTGCCGATTCAGATCCCCATTTCAGTCCCAGGGGTTTCCCAGTACTGGGGGCCATGTGAGGGTATGTGTGGACTCCCCTGGGGCACTGCACTGGCATTCTGGCTGAGCCCGCTTTCAAGCTTAGTCTTGGAGAATTGGGAAACTTCTGATTGATTTTTATGCAACAAATGTGTGACTCGGTTTCCCCACTGACATCGTATGATTACCCACCGAGTGTGGAGGCGTTAATCTCTTTGTTGAGACTGGACAAGCAATGCAGCAACTGGGCAGAAGAAATATAAGCACACTGAGCTATCAAGGAGTGACACCATGTGAACTGAGCTTCAGAATCATAAAATACCAAATTCTGTGGAATCAACATCATAAAGTTTTCTTTATTGGCTAAAAGAAAAGGAGTACTTGTGGCACCTTAGAGACTAACCAATTTATTTGAGCATAAGCTTTTGTGAGCTACAACTCACTTCATCGGATGCATAAAGTGGAAAATACAGTGAGGAGATTTATATACACACAGACCATGAAAAAATGGGTGTTTATCATACACATTGTAAGGAGAGTGATCACTTAAGATGAGCTATTACCAGCAGGAGAGTGGGGTGGGGGGAGAGAAAACCTTTTGAAGTGATAATCAGGGTGGCTAGCGATTACATCCTGACTCAGTGGGTGAGTGCATGAGTTTCCTGCAGCAACTAAAGTGACTTGTGTGTAAATAAACAAATCCGTAGGCTGATAAATCAGGGAAGTTTCACAGAGCAGGGGAATTTGCATATTATGGTTTGAGTTCAGAGGAATATGGTTCAGGAACAGCCTTTGAAGGGGATTAGTGAGGGCAAATAAACTCACTTGTTTCAAGACTGAGCTTGATAAACTTATGGAGGGGATGGTATGAGGAAGTTGCCTACGATGGCATATGGCCCATCTGTCTATAATGTGGGTGCACAAATGGTTAAAAGACTTTATTTAAAGAGTAATTTATCAGTGGTTCACTGTCAAATTGGGATTGCACATCTAGTGGGGAGGTCAGTTTTGGGTCCATTATAAATATTTTCATAACTGACTTAGATAATGGAGTTGTACAATTTGCAGATAACACCAAGCTGAGAGCAGTTATAAGCACTTTGGAGGACAGGATTAGAATTCAAAATGACTGTCACAAACTGGAGAATTGGTCTGAGTTCAACAAGGTGAAATTCAATAAAGTTAAGTGTAAAGTACTCCATCACAAAATATGGGGGGAACATCTGGCAGAAATGGAAAGGATTCTAAAGCAGTGAGTGTTCTCTATTGATCAGACTCATTTCAGGTCTGAACACAATACCGTGGTTTTCCAACCATCAATGTTTCCAGACACATAGTAACAGGTATGTGGGCAGCTCTATCCATGGGCCGTTCTCATAGTTGCTGATGGTGTTCCTACTGCATCAACAACTTCCAGTTTCCCTTGTGTGGCTTCCCTCTGATTGGGCAATTCTCTCCAGTGGCCTTTGCCTTGCCTGTAGATGACATCTGGCCTGGGACCCACACAGGAGATAGCCTCTCTCGTCTGACCCCAGGGACACCTGCAAAGAGTTTGCTCCTGGGCCTGCTCCACTTTTTTCACCACTTTACTGTGACAGATGTGAGACCTGGGAAGCACAGAATCGTAGAAATGTAGGGCTGAAAGGGAGAAGTCACTGAGTCCAGCCCCTAGCTCTGCAGCAGGACCAAATAAACCTAGAGGATTCCTGACAGGTGTTTGTCCAACCTGTTTTTAAAAACCTCCAGTGATGGGGATTCCACCACCTTCCTCGGAAGCCTGTTCCAGAGCTTAAATTCCCCTTCTGGTTAGAAAGTTTTTCCTAATATCGAACCTAAATTTCCCCTGCAGCAGTTTAAACCCACTATTTCTTATCTGACCGCTACTGCACATGGAGAACAATGGGTCAGTGACCTCCTTAAACAGCCCTTACCATATTAGAAGTAGGTAGCAGGAAGTTTATGTGTAGCAGGTCCCCTCTCACTTTTCTTTTCTCAAGACTAAACATAACCAGTTGTTTAAACCTTTCCTCATAGGTCAGGTTTTCTAAACCTTTTATTGCTCTCAACTGGACTCTCTCTAATTTGTCCACCTCTTTCCTAAAGTGTGGTGCCCAGAACTGGACATTGTACTCCACCTGAGGCCTCACCTGTGCTGAGTAGAGTGGGGAAATTATCTCCCATGTCTTACATAAGCCTGTCCTGTAAATACACCCCACATTTGTATGTGCTTTTTTTGCAATTGCATTCCATTGTCGACTCATCTTCAATTTGTGATTCACTATAACCTCAGATCCTTTTCAGCAGTACAACCTCCTAGTCAGTTATTTCCCCATTTTGTAGTTGTGCGTTTGATTTTTCCTTCCTAAGTGAAGCACTTTGCACTTAACTTTATTGAATTTCATCTTATTGAATTCAAACCAATTCTCAGATTTATCAGAGTTGTTTTGAATTCTAATCCTGTCCTCCAAAGTGTTTGCAACCCCTCCCAGCTTGGTGTTATCTGCAAATTTTACAAGCATACACTCAATATATTGAATAGTACCAGACCCACGACTGACCCCTGCAGGACCCCTCCCAGTTTGACAGCAAATCATTCATAATTACTCTTTGAGAATGGGCTTTCAAGCAGTTGTGAACCCACCTTGTAGTAATTATAGCATGAGGACCTGAAATAGTGAAATGAGCCAGACTGGCATGGACTTTTGTGACAATAAGTGGGAAATGTGTTTTAGGGGTCCAGGCTTGCTGAGTGGGTTCCCTGAGGATTCCCTGAGGAGTGGTTAATGGAAATTCCCCAACAACTCCTATGTAAAACTCAGAGTTTGAAGCTTCGTCCCCAGAAAGGAGGCAATTGATCGGTCTTAGCTTTTCAGGAGGCCAGAGATCAAAGGCGTAAGCTATATACCAGGGGTGGCCAAACGTACCAACCCTCTAGGCCACATACAATAATTTTGAGAAGCTTGAGAGCCAGGTGCGCCTGCTGGGGCTTGGGGCTTCAACCCTACTCCTGCTGAAGCCCTGAGCCCTGGTAGGTGTGCCCTACAGGGCTGAAGCCCTGAAACCCCCCTCCCTGTTGGATAGAAGACTCTAACCCCACCAGTCCACCTGAGGGCAGAAGCCCTGAGCTTCCCTCTCTCAGTCTGTTAAGCAGAGAAATGGCCTGGGGGGTGGGGAGCCTGTGAGCTGCAATTTAACTGTAAAAGAACCGCCTGCAGCTCATGAGCCGCGTTTGGGCCACCCCTGCTACACACAGAAACAGATGAACTGTGCCAGGTTGTTCTTCTTGATCTGACACTTGACATGAACTTATAAGGAAGGGAGCAAGTTGGGGGACAAAAGTGCAGTTAACTCTTAAACTGTGACAGTAGCAATCATTTCTTGAAGTGATGTATCAGGTACAAAGGAGTCACTGCAAGGCTGGGAATTAACAGCTGATATCTTTAAGGAACCCCCAATTTCTGCTTCCACATTTTGAATGCTGCATGTAATCTGCTCCAGAGGTTGATCCAATATGTTATCTTCCTTCACCACCAGGTATGACGTTCCCCTGTTAAACTGTTTATAAAATAGCTCTTCACACAGGATTCTCTCACAGCTTCCAACCAGACCCTTCTTTGCATTTGTAACCCTTCTGCCAGGCAGAGTTGACAGCAACAAGGGCCGGGTTCAGTACATAGGGGTTCCTTTTCAACAGTATAATGCAAAACTGGCTCAAGCCCCCACCCAGTGACCTGGGAAAATTACACACACACCCCTGGGCACCTCAAAGAGGCAATGCTTCCCCTCTCGCAAGCTGAGAGTCTCAGTGTAGCAAAAACAACTCAGCATTAAATTGGGAAAACACCACAACTAGGGTTCATAAACACAAACCATGAACCAGAAGACCCACCCCGAAGTAGATTGGACCATGTCCTTTCCCTTTGGTTCTTGAGTCCAGCAACCCAAAAGTCACCCCACTCACAGTTGCTGTCCTTAGTCAGTGCAGCCCCAGAGGTCAGAAGTTCATCTACAGAGTTTACCTCCCAGCCTGGGTGGAAGGGTGGGGGGTCTGGAGGCACCTTACATGCTCCACTGCTCAGGCCACATGGGTGAAAGCATCTAAGGCCTTCCCCGACAGTAACAGAGCCAGGCACAGTACGTCTGCCTGCCTTCCCTGGTTCAACTCACACCACATTTTAAAAACTTTTAAAAACTCACCCATTCCCTAAGTGAGGAAATAATTTGGAGTTCACAACACCCAGGGAAACAGGTATATGGGCTCTAACAACATGTACTGGATGAAACTATAGGGGCAGTTTCTCCATTTCCAGTTCATGCTGAGGGCCCTTTTCTCTCTCCTCGCTCTCCTGCTGTTGTTGCTTCTCCAACCCAGGTCTGCAAGTTGCTGGGTTTCCAAGTGCAGTTTGTCATTCACTGATTGTAACTGCTCCTCCGCAACGTGGTGACGTTTCCACAACAGCTGCTGAAAGTGCATTCAGTCTGTGAGGAAGCAGGGCCTGCAGCAGAGCCAGTCTCCAGGCAATCTAAGGAGCGCAGCTGGCCTGTACTAGGCTGCCTGACTGGTTACCTCACCTGACAGGTGGGAAGTGTGAGCAGAGCAGCTCTTACACCCAGCAGCAGCAGTTCAGTAGCTGCTTAGAGCATTTTTCTATGATTGTGCTGTGCCTGCTTGTTCCCAGCCTAGTTCCAGCTCTGCTCCTGCCTTGGCCCCAGCCTTGCACTGCCTTGCCTCTCTGCAGGCAAGTTGTTTTTGATCCTTAGCTCCAATTCCTGACTTTGGCTCTGGCGTCTGGTCTCTGCTGCTGATCCCTGCTTGAAGCACTGGGCACAAGCCCTTTGTGACTCTAGCAGGCCAGGTGCCAGCTCTTGCCAAAGCTGCAGGCATTAGCTAAGATCTGACAAACTCACAGCTGGACACCAGACCAGCTCACTGATGTGTTAATGTTGCTCAGAATAGGTGTTAGTCTGATAAGAATGTGTTTAGTGTTTAAACTCTGTAGGATGTTTGCAGGGTGCTGCATGCGTCAATCTGACCTCTAATGTCTGTATTCCATGCTGTAAGGAATTAGGTAAGGGCTGCTTTATAACTTTCAAAATGTTTGCTCTAAACTTGTGTAAGGGGACTGTTGTCCCCTTACTAAAACTCAGTGGGCGTGTTTTGGTTGGTTAGGTCCCAGTACCAAAAGAAAGGGGAAGGGTCAATGGGAAATCAGGACCCTGAGACTGACAGTCCCCAGGAACCACGGGAAACGTAAGAACAGCCATACTGGGTCAGACCAAAGGTCCATCAAACCCAGTCCTCTGACAGTGGCCCAAAGGGAATGAACAGACAGGTTATCATCAAGTGATCCATGCCCTGTCACCCAATCCCAGCTTCTGGCAAACAGAGGCTAGGGATACCATTCCTGCCCATCCTGGCTAATAGCCGTTGATGGACCTATCTTCCATGAATCTCTCTAGCTCCCTTTTGAACCCCCTTATAGTACTGGCATTCACAACACCCTCTGGTAAGGAGTTCCAGAGGTTGACGGTGCGTTGCGTGAAAAAATACTTTCTTGTGTTTGTTTTAAACCCGCTACCTATTAATTTCATTTGGTAGCCCTTTGTTCTTGTATTATGAGAATGAGTAAATAACATTTCCTTATTTACTTTCTCTATACCACTCATGATTTTATAGACCTCTATCATATCCCCCCCTTAGTCACCTCTTTTCCAAGCTGAAAAGTCCCAGTTTTATTAATCTCTCCTCATACGGAAGCCGTTCTATACCCCTAATAATTTTTGTTGCCCTTTTCTGAACCCTTTCCAATTCCAATATATCTTTTTTGAGATGGGGAGACCACATCTGCACTCAGTATTCAAGATGTGGGCGTACCATGGATTTATATAGAGGCAATATGATATTTTCTGTCTTATTATTTATCCCTTTCTTGATGATTCCCAACATTCTGTTCCCTTTTTTGACTGCCGCTGCACATTGAGTGGATGATTTCAGAGAACTACCCACAATGACTCCAAGATCTCTTTCTTGAATGGTAACAGCTAATTTAGACCCCATCATTGTTTATGTATATGTATAGTTAGGATTATGTTTTCCAATGTGCATTACTTTGCACTTATCAACATTAAATTTCATCTGCCATTTTGTTGCCTAGTCACCCTGTTTTGTGAGATCATTTCGTAGCTCTTCGCAGTCTGCCTGGGACTTAACTCTCTTGAGTAGTTTTGTATCATCTGCAAATTTTGCCACCTCACTGTTTACCCCTTTTTTCAGATCGTTTATGAATATGTTAAATAGGACTGGGCCCAGTACTGATCCCTGGGGAACACCATTATTTACCTCTCTCCAGTCTGAAAACTGACCATTTATTCCTACCCTTTGTTTCCTATCTTTTAACCAGTTATCAATCCATGAGGGAACCTTCCCTCTTATCCCATGACTGCTTATTTTGCTTAAGAACCTTTGGTGAGGGACCTTGGCAAAGGATTTCTGAAAACCTAAATACACTATATCCACTGGATCTCCTTTGTCTGCATGCATGTTGACCCCCCCAAAGAATTCTAGTAGATTGGTGAGGCATGATTTCCCTTCACAAAAACCACGTTGACTATTTCCCAACAAATTATGTTAATCTCTGTGTCTGATAATTTTGTTCTTTATGATAGTGCCAATGCTTCAGTTCTGCCAGATTGACAGGGCGGGCAGGCTAATCAGGGAGTCAGGAGAACGGGGGGGTCCCATCTTCCATGTGAGCTGGAATTGCTTGGGTCAGACATAGTGAGGCCCAGCTAGGGAGAAAGCAGGGGCCCAAGATGAGCTGGGGAGCAGAGCTGTGCCAGATCCAGAGTGATCAGAAAAGCAGCTCAGGAAGCAGAGTCACAGAAGCAGCCCACAGTGCAGACTTGTCCTGGGAGGAGAGCTGCAGCAACCAGCGCCAGAGGGGCCAGAGAAGCAGCCCAGGGAGCTGGAGGCAGAGCAGCAGCAGCAGTGCTGAGGCGGAGCTGAGCTGTAACTGGAGCAGTCCGGAGCCAAGTGCGGTGAGCAGCTGGGGAGAGCGAGGGGGACCCTGGGCAACGGGCCCAGCGCAGGGAGACCCCACCAGCCAAGAGGCCCTGAAGGCCAGACTTGGAGGGGGATCGTAACCCCGATGGGGCAGAGGCGATGCTGGGAAGAAAGGTCCTGCCACCTACAGCCTGAGAGCGTGTGGCCACCACCAGAGCAAGTGTCCGACCCGCAGCACCCCTGCAGCACAGCCAGAGTCTGAGAAGGAGGCCTGGGACTTGTGAGGAACAGACTGAACTTCCCTTACATTCCGGAGATGCTGGTTGTGATGACCCCTGTTAGGGGGCTTATTCCTTCATCCACTTACTTCCCTGGTCCTTCTCGCATGAACAGAGAGCAACAATACCCAAAGTCCAAAGGTGCAAACAATTCAATGTTTATTGGGGTGAACTTACAGCAAGCATGATTCCAGTTTCCTTCCTTAGTATCCTCCTTCCCAGATCTGACATCACAAAGCCTTACACCTGTGTCCCTGTTCCCATTCCTGCCCTTAGCCAAACATGATTCCAATTTCCTTACCCCCATTCCCTGTTCCCATTCCCCCCCCTCACTTCCTGATTGACTGCAGACTATATAGTAAAACTTGAGTTCGGCTTAGCTATACCTTAACCAATCATTTTCCTGAAATTTAACTAACCAATCCTAACATATTGTAACATGATTATGTAACCAATTATATCCCACCACCTTAATTAGTTTACACCCAGCAAAATTAATTATACAGCAGACAGGAACAATCACAGAACCAGACAGAGATTATACAGACAAACAATAGGGAAATGGGGACTACAGTGATAGAACAACAAAGAAATGAGGATTTCACATCCCAGCTATTGATAAGTTAGTTCTTGCCAGACAGGATGCTATCAAACTAAGTTTCCTTTTACATTTTCTAGGCACTTCCCTTTTTCTGGAGGTGATAGGCATTATCAGGACAGGATTATATTCCTAACAGCCCAATAGCACCTTCTTTCAATGTGACTAGTTTGGAATGTGAGGAGGCGACCGTTCACTTCCCAGCTTATGGCTGCGTCTGTTGCTTAGCCAAAGGCCTTAGCCTAAGAACAGGGCCTCAGACTGTCACAGTAAGAGAAGGAACTTACACTGGCAGACAGTGATTTTGATTCTTTCTTTTATACCTCTAACTAGCCAAGTGATAAGAATACACCTAAATTCTTCGAGTACAGGCCTTTACCGACAGGCCTGAATATCTATATCCTAACAACCCCGTACCACAGAGAGGGGTGACGTGTTTTCCTTTAACCTTTCCCATTTTTTCCTTATCTTTTTTTAATTGATTGCTGTTTAATAAATTGTATTTGCTTTGAACTATATGTAATGATCGGTGGGTCAGGGAAGCGTCCAGTGCAGAGAGAGCACCCCGGAGTGGAGACACCCTACCCCCTGCCCTAAGTGACCACAACAAGGTTGGGGGGGGGTCGAGCCCCCCAGAATCCTGGGCCCAGCCTTGTTGGGGTTACGTGGACTCTGCCACACAGGAGAGTGGAAGGGGAGCCCTTGAGGTCAGGCAGGCCTCTGGGTAAAGGAAGTGGGAGCAAGGACTCAGATCCTTTCGCTAGCCTACTTCACCGGGGTAGTGTATAAGCCAGGAAAGTTCCACACAATAGCGGGACCATTCCCTGGCTTACACTTGTAAACTCAGATGGGAAGAGTGTCTCCACCATATCCATCCAGCAGAACTACCAAAATCAGCTGGGCCATAAAGGAACATTGCAATACAAGGCACAGGTGAATGGCTCATCCTATGGACTTGGCAGCTGCATGAAGGAAATAAAAAAAAGACACAGGGAAATTTTTCCATCACTTTGCTCTTTGAACTCCCACAGAGTCAGAGACACCAAAGTGAAGCCAGAGAGCCCAAAGGGTTTCCCCTGGGTCTGCCTGGAAAGACACTTTGAAACAACATATCACTACAACTCTGTCACTCTTAGGATTTAGAGTGCAACTCATCTGTATATATGTTTGTTTGCTTTACCCTGTAAATAACTCTCTCATTCCTTTTTCCTCTTAATAATCCTTTAAGTTAATTTATTACAGGATTGGCTATGGGAAGATGCTTTAGGGAAGGTTAAAGAACTGCCATTTCCTTGTTCTACAGGCCTCCATTTTGTGCGGTGATGTCATCGCTGGAGGGGTGTCACAGTGCATGCTGGGTAATGTACAGGTAACTGACATACTAGGAGCCTTCATGCCCCTGCTTGGAGGTTTGGAGGCAAGTAGCTGAACTGTGAAGGATGAGAAGGGGCCTTTGCCCCATCCCCACCCCTCCACGAGGCAGATTCACAATGAAGCAACATCCTAGTGGTTCCTTCCATGGCCAACTCTTTGTGCCCCTACACATCTAGCTGAGCCCCCTTCTCTGGCAACTTCTTTGCACCCCACTCGACAACATAACCTTCCCCAGCCACCTCTCCCTGCCTCATCGTACTCTGGCCCCTTCTTAGTGCTGTCCCCTTTCCCCCAAATGCTCTTTAAGTTTCCCACTTTGCTCAGACATCCCCCATGGTTCCCAGGCTTTTCTTATTTTGCTGAACCATCTCTTGCTCACCGGCTAGTTTTGCATCTGTTTCCATGTCTGTCTGTCTGCTGCTTTCAGTCTGTCCATCGGTGGGATGTGCTTCTCTGTTGCAGTGTTACAGCTTTTTCAGATAGTCATAATGTGACTATCAGCTACTAGACAAAGTAATAATGGGGTGAGTGGTAGCAGGGCTGGAGGGAGCTCTCTGAGCAGCAGGGTCCCTAGGGTTTCTGAGATGCAGTGGGAGCAATTTCTCTGGTTTTGTTAATGTCTTGGTGAGTCAGTTATCCAGGTGACAAACTTCCTCTCTCTGACTTGACAGCAAAGTATCCCACTGCCCCATGGGTGATGCGGATGTCAGACTGTGACATGCTCCCCACAGGGACTGCAGATTTAGCAATATAACCGTGGGGGAGACAAGGCAGCAGAGGAAACACCCACAGGGAAGTACACTGCATTTAGAAGGAATAGCTGATTTTCTGTTTGCTGGTCCTTCTGAAAAGTCAGAAAAAAAAACTGTTTCAGGTTCAACAAACCATTTCATCTGGCTTTTGAGTTTTTTAAATGTTTGTCAATTTTTAAAAATAAAGTTCAAGTTCAACACAAAGTCATTTAGAATTGAAACATCTAAATATTTCATTTTGAAAATGTCTAAATGAAACATTATTTAGACTAAGATCTTTAGGGCAGGGACCATCTCTTTGTTCTGCGTCTGTACAGCGCCTAGCACAACAGGATGATGGACCATGACTAGGGCCCCTAGGCACTGCAATAATACAAATAAATCAAGCTTTTACTTATGTATTTACTTTTTTACCAAAAGCACTTGGTGACTTTGGCAAATTGATGAGATGTGTCAGGTGACCCAAATTTGCATTTTTCAGTAAAAAAAGGTTCAGCTGAAAATTTTTGCCCATTCTATGTGCATAACCCTAAATGGCCAGTCGGTAATTCTGCTTCTGCCCTATAGCTACCCCTGGGCCTAGTAACACTAGGTGCTGAAAATCCTCATCTTCAAACCACATGAGTTGAGGGCATTTTTCATCTCTCCAGAGGTGCTTAACACCTTGCAAGATTGGTCCAGGGTCTTTGGCTCAATGGCAAATTCTGTCTCTCACCCTGGAGATGTTTTAGTCAGGCCTGCACTGAAACAACCAAATGTGCACCACAAATTCTCTGAGGCTCTCTTTACTCCTAGACTAGCAGCCTGTGCTGCCTAGTGTCATCCCCAGGGTCTCCTTAAATCCTAACCTGGATTTAACCATCACAGAGGAGACTGCTGGCTGCACCACAGGAGTTTCTCATGAATGACACTATCTTATCTGAGGTGGAGGGAGGTGGTCAGGTTGAGGAGTAGACAGAACAAGTGAGGCCAGATGGTCCCTTCAGAAGCAGTGGCAGCTGTAAGATTTGTGTGAGGGGAACTTGCTTTTACTGACTGCGTGTCTGGTTCTCTCTCTCTCAGGATTTGCTGCTGAAGTGAAGGGACTGGCTACTCCTCACCTTAGAGATTCAGAGGAGACAAAGCTGGATTCCCAAGACTGCTGGCCCTTCTGCTTCCTCCAGTGATGGTTGTGTCAAAAGCAGCCAGAAAACCAACCATGAAACCAAATGTGGCATTAATTCATCCAAGTATATCATTACAGTTCAACCACCTCGGGGGCCAGAAACAAGCTATTCCACTAGGGGATTTCCATCCACCAGTGGAGGGGAGAGAGTGAAAAGGGAGCACTTTCAGTTTGTTTTTATTCCTGGTATAAAACTTTCTCCATTGAGTCCATTGCAGAAGGGTTCAGATAGCCTGTTCATGGTCTTCTCTTCTTGGGAAGACAGCACTTAAAGAGTCCATTCTTGGAGGCAGCAGAGAAATCCAGTTCATGATTGCTGCCATATGAATTGACATGGAATTTGCCATTGACCTCCAAGGTCATTACTGTAACCCTGTCATTTAAAGAGAGGCCCAGGCCCTGAAGCCATTGAGAGCTATGCCCGTCCCCTCAGAATGTGTGTACATGAAGGTCTCTCCTTCCCCCATCTTTCATCACACGGCAAACTTATTGTAGGAAACATTGTCCAGTTGGGAGTCATTCTTCTTACAGTACCTGATGAGTTCCCCAGCCTCGTCCTTGAGGAGTTCATTTTCCCTCAGTGTCTTCTCCCTTTTCTCTCTCTGCCCTCCACTCTCTGTACCCTGCAGTAGCAAGATGTGTAAATGTGAATATCTGACCCTCGCTCCATGCTTGTGGTGTGTGTGTGTGTGGCATCTTGGGCTCGCAATAAAAGGAGATTGTGGCCAACCGACCCTGGGCTCTGTGAGGCTGTTATTGGCACGCTCACATCTTCACGCTACAGTCCTCTAAAAATGCTCATGATGCTAAGACAATTCAGGGCATTGTATAGTTTGTTGTCATTTTTGGGCGGGGTTGCATGGGGGAGGGGGAAGTGAGGGGTGAAAGGAGGAGGAGAGAAAAAGAGCTTGCTTCACCCACGGGAGGGGACCTCTCACAGTGCTAGTCCCCAATTCCAAAGCAACAGTCCTTCGCCAACCCTGGTATGTGTCCCATCCCCGACACTGCCCAGGAGAGAGAAAAAAATCAGTCACCCAGGCTGTTGTGGCTCCCAGCCAAGTCACACTCACGCCAGGGAGAGCGGTCTCCTAGCCCAAACATGCTCAGCCAAGGAAGTGGTGACTCCTAGAGGTGATATGGCAGACAGGTCACTAGGCCACTTGAGATATTGGTCTGTTCTGATATAGAGACCTAGATATTGCTGTATTTGTTTCTTATTTTGTGAGGCACCTAAATCGGGGCTGAGGATTCCACGAGTAGAATAAATTGCACTTTGTGGGGGAATAATCAGCCAGTGTCCAGGCTAACAATCAGATGAAATTTATTCCAAGTGAGGGATTCAGATAATGAGAGAGAGAGAGAATTACATTATACAACAACCACATGAGAGGCGTTCAAGTGCACAGCAATGCAGAGATAATGAGGCAATGGACTGGCAATACGGGCTGAGCTGCAAGGCACTGATACAGACAGGACTCAAACCCTGCTCTGAGCTCTCAGCCTGAAAACAATTTCCTGCAGCCAGGTCAGGAGAGTTGGAATATATAAAACTTACAGCTGTAGTGCCCCTAGCAGTTCCCACTGATCACCAAATACTGCCCACCTTGGGTAGATTGAGACAAAATCCTGACAAGCATTTACACTTCACAGGGTGAAACAAACTGAGTTGTTCTCAGCAGCGCACTTTCAGACTGCAGACTACTAGTGAGACAAGATTTCAATCACCCTTATCAGCCAGCCAGAGCTCTGCCACTGCCCATGACCCTGTATTAACATTTCACTCACCAAAATGTCACCACATCCCCAACCTGCCTGGAAAAATCTCTCTGTATGGTGAAAAATCAGTCTCAGTCTATCACAGAACTCTACCTCAGTAGAACTAGAGTCCCCATTATTCTTCTGACAGAGGATTCCAGGGGAACATCACTGCTCTTCTCCCAGACCCTCTGGGACCCTAGATGCCACGTCTCAGGCATGGATGTTACTGCTTCATTTGAATTTTAGTCACTTATTTTCTGGTTGTTTCATATTGCACCTGGATTTCTCACATCCTGGGTTTTGAAGCTGCAGGAACTGGTCCCAGCCATTTCTCTCCTGTAAGAAAAGCCAACATAAATTAAATCCTGATACTGGGGGTGGGTTGCAGGGTAAGGCTGCCCTTCCTCCTCATGGAATGGGTAATTGTGCTGGAATGGGAACGTAATTAATGGGATGCAGAGCTTTTCACATCTAGGCTACTGGACTTTGCTACCTGACATGTACTGCCCAGCACCAAAGATAAGCTTGAATGTTAAGATCTGGGGGTTAAGGATGGGCTATGGAGTCTGTCATCAAGCCTGGCATCCCTTAGCCAGTTTCCTCCCAGTGCTAGGTCAAAAAGGGATCATGAACTCATTTCCCATGACTGACACGCCACTCCCCAAACACTGCCAAATCTGAGGTTGAAATTCAGTTTCCCTTTTTCTGGCTCATCCAACAGTGGGTAATGCTGTGTTTTGTTTTTTTACGGTCACCACAACCTATGCCAGTTCTCTTAATTAAAATCAAAGTTATTTTAGAACAAAAAAGAAATCACAAAACTATAAGCTAAGCAGAATACACATCCAACTGGACTGTCTGCTATGGAAATGGAACTAGAACCCCTCTCATTTTAGGATTAATGAAGTCCTGGTAGTAATAGGTCTCCATTGTAATCCTGAATTTGTTCCCTTTCTCCTTGCTAAAATCCATAAACAAGTTTTAGGCTGATTTCCCTTTACTAGGGTAAGTCTAGGATTGAGGTATATTCTTCTGTCAGATTTGAAATGATTTGGACAGGTGGTTCCTCAGCTATTACACCCAACAAATACAGGGTCTCACCTGAGCTCAATTTTTTTTGCCACTTTATACCAAAAATAAACTTTTACTTGACTTAGCTAGTTGCAATTTCCTGTCCAGCACCTACAATTAATTTTCAAAATTCCACCTTAATCAGCTACAGTAGCGTGAGAATGGCACCTCGGAGATGCCGACAGTCTTAAAACAGGACGACAGTCTTAAAACAGGACATCAGGTGACTGGGAAGGCTTCAATTTTTTTTATTTTTTTTTTTTAAAGTCTGGATCTTTAGCTGGGGATTTAGTCCATAGTGTGTAGCTGCACCATTCCCCAGCTGAGCATCTGGTCATCAGTCTCCAGACATTCTGCCAGCAGAGGCAGAGCTCAACATGTAACCTCATCACTGGGGAGGGGGCTGGCATGGGGAAAAGGAATATTGCCACCAAAGTGGAGTTAATCAGACAAGCATTACCTTCTTTTACAGTGGTAACTAAGGAGCATGTTACACAACTTCTACTAACTAAGGAGGATGTTACACAACTTACCTAGGGAGGTGGTAGAATCTCCTTCCTTAGAAGTTTTTAAGGTCAGGCTTGACAAAGCCCTGGCTGGGATGATTTAATTGGGGATTGGTCCTGCTTTGAGCAGGGGGTTGGACTAGATGACCTCCTGAGGTCCCTTCCAACCCTGATATTCTATGATTCTAATGTTAAACATTGTAAAATTAGCTGATCTGATTGATTTGTAACCAAGAGTTTTAGAAGACCTTATCAAGGCGCTCTTTGGTCCACTGATGTTAATTTTTAAGAACCCTAGGAAAACTAGAAAGGACAGAAGTGGAAGAAAGCCACTGTCAGGCCAATCCTTAAAAAGGGTAAATAGGATGATTTGGATAATTAAGGGCTAGTCAGTCTAACAAAGCCCAGGCAAAAATAATGGAGAGTCCGGTCAAACAAATTTTATATAATTCTTGAAAAGATTTCAAGTCTGGTAGATAAAGGTAACTCTGTGGAGATGTGGATTTAGGTAAGACATTTGAATTAATACCACCTGATATTCTGATTTAAACGTGAGTGCTACTCAAAATCAATATGGCTCAATGGGTTAAAAGCTGGGTAACTGACAGGTTTCAACATGTAGCTACTAACTGAGACTTAAGTACTTGGGGTGCCTTCACTGGGATCCTTCAGGGATCAGTTCTTGGTATAATGATATTCACTATTATCATCAATGATCTGGAAGAAAATGTAAAATAATTGATAACATGCAGATGATACAAAGATATAGCTCTCCCTTCCCCTGGCCCAAGAGGGAAGGAGATTCTGATTCTCTGAGTATGTCTACACTGCAATTAGACACCCAAGGCTGACCTGTGCTACCTGACTAGGGCTCAGGCTGCAGGGCTCTTTAATTGTGGTGCAGACATTCGGGCTTAGGCTACAGCCCGAGGTCTGGAACCTCCCCCTTTGCAGGTTCCTAGAGCTTGGGCTCCAGTCTGAGCCCGATTGTCTACACTGTAATTAAACAGCCCCTTAGCCTGAGCCAGCTGGCACATGCCAGCCATGGGTTTTTAATTGCAGTGTAGACATACCCCCAGAGTGTTAATTTGTTTGTCACATTACACATCCCATTAGAGCAGATGGATAATTACCAGGGAGAGAAAACAGAGGGAAATGTTACTAGAAACACTCACCTATAACATTGCCCAGGAGCTCTAAACGATCAGAGCCAAAGAAGAGGTGAGATTCACCATTAACATGGGCCACAACTGCTGGCATTCCAAACGCCTAATGCCCCCATGGAGACAAAACAGGGAGAATCACAAAGAGACGAATAAGCACAAGACCAGTTCTAAGAAAAACTTCTACAAAGAACTGTATCGCCTTTCCTCCTCCCTCACGCTCTCACTTTCTTTTTCCCTTTCCCTTCCTTTCTTCTTTCTCTATCTCAAATCTGGGTCCCATGCACCAAGCCTGAATTCTGCAAAACTCTTATGGCCCTGTCATCCCATGGGACTGAGAGAAAAGGAATCAGAATCAAACCACGCCTTCATGCATGGTAGTGGAGAGCAGTGATCCCAGGCACTACCTCTGGTTTCTGGCATGCCAGTCCCTTGACACCTCCCTTGGAATGGGCCAGGAATCAGACCTGGGTTTCCCAAAAGATAGTTTCCTGCACTAATACTGAGGGTATTGAGCTGGCTTGCAAGATGTGTGTTTAAAATACAAAAAAGTCTGAGAGCAATGGGATCCTTGTGTATTCTGATCTACCCTTTCATCCTGCCTTGACCCACAATATCACTGCTGGGAAAGGAACACACACATCTAATCCCATGTGGCAATGGGAGCTTCTCACCCCATATTTCAGTGCCTCCTCTGTTGTCGCCTTCAGGCGATTCTTCACCTCAGGGGTTGAGGTCATTGCCAGTAGCTTCTGGGCCAGCGCTGAGGGTAACCCAGCCTCCCCTGCAGCCTGAGGAGGCAGACAGACAGAAAATAAGAACAGCCGCTGTTTTCATGATAGTTACATAATAAATTACATGCAGCTTCATTGCTTGAAGATCTGTTGTCACACAATTATTCCTCCTACAACATCTCTCTGGCAGGACGTCTGGCCTACTTTCTCCCACTGCCTGGTTACATCACCTATTCCGAGTGACTTTTGAATATGAAGATGAAGGGATATCACCTCCCAGGCTCAAAATATGCAGCTCTTGTTAGGTGGGCTTTCAATTAGCTAGCAAAAGGGAGAAAGCGAGATTACGCTTAGTTCAAGTTAAGTACTTTCAACATACGAACTAAGACGGATGAAGTGCTGTAGTGGAAAAGAAGATGAAGATGAGTATTAATGTATTAAAAGTGTCAAAACAGTATTGGAAGGAACCTGCTAAACACAGCAAGAGAGGAACGAGGAGTGACACTGCATGACAGAGACCAAACTCAGTAAGCCTAACTGGAAGTTGGTGGGTGATCTTCAGAACTGGAATGTTGGTACAGAAGGGCAACGCATGTTCTACTTCATTGGAGACAAAAAGAGGATCCTCATCCCTTGTTCTAGCAGTGAACTTCTCAAACTTCAAATCTGCCATGGTGTGATGCCAACAATCAAAACGTGAGACATAGGGCCCAAAAGTGGGACACCCATATCTTACTGCGTCACAACATAATGTACAGATTATAAAGATCTTTACTATAAAATCTCCCTGTGTCAATGAAAGAACCCCATTTAAAGAAAAAAAACAAAAAAAAACACAACTTGAACAAATTCTCTCACATGTAACCATAAAGTCCACAAAATGGACCATCAGCAGGGTTGAACCTGGATATTCAGGCCTTGGCTATACAAATAAGCTGCACCAGTTGAATGTAAAGTGGTTTGCAACTCCCTGCTCTTATTTCATTCTGAGGGTTGCTTATTTCTGTTTAGCTTAAACCTGTTCCCATCAATTAATGCTAACCTGAAAAAAACTGCTCCCAAACCAAAATAAGTATCTAGACAGGGGTTTGCTCCAATTTAGCTACTTTATTTTGAATTCACACCTTATATTAAACTGGTGCAACTTTCTCACATAGTTAAAGCCTCAGTTCAACAGCACACAGCTTTATTGCTTGAGCTACAGGAGTAACTGCTAATTACTATGTGGACCAGCCACTAAGAGTGGCCTTGACACATCCTTTCCCATTGGATTTACATTTGCTAGGAAGAAGTAGACTATTGGAGAGCTGATGTTCTGAGTTCTAGCTCTGGTCTAAGAGGGAAAAGAGACAGGACAAGCCACAGCACATATACCTAGAACATTTATTCTGAAAGGTAGTGTGACTGTGTGGCTAAGGGCTAGTCTACACTGCCAAGTTTTTTCACCAAAAGGCAGCTTTTGGTGATGAAACAGCAGAGATGCACATACTACAAAGCCACTTTTTGAGACAAATCTCCTCAGTTGCAGCATTTTAATAAAACCACCTAGACAAGAGTGGTAAGGTTTTTTATCGCCAAAGTGCCAGCGTAAACATCTTGCTTGCTTTTATCGCTGTCATTGGCCTCTGGAGGTGTCCCACAATGCCTGAAGTAACCGCTCTGCTCATTGTTTTGAACTCAGTAGCCCTGCGGGCATGCACCCCTCCCCTTTCAAAGCTCCATTCTGACAGTCAGCACGCTGTGCTGCTCCGCTCCAGGGAAACAAAGAGCAAATCATTAACATGGAATGTTCCTGCTGTCTCCCACACTAAACACAGAGGCAGGCAGGGTTGGGTGCGTGTCTGTCTGTCCCAGAGCCAGGGAGGGAGGGAGGGAGGCAGGGGCTGATGTTGGGTTTTCCCCAGGACTGATTGTTTCTGGTGGCTGTCTGAATTTACGAGACAGCATGAGGAGACACACACACACTCTCCCCTGCTACCCTCCACACTTCAGTTGAAAAGTGACTGGCAATCTATTAGGATGCCCGTGGAAAAATGGGATTGAGAAACCTGCATCAGGTGAGGCACTGCAAACCCTTCCCAAAGCACCCAGCCAGTTGCACAGTGGGATAGCTACCCACAGTGCACTGCTCTCTTGTAATAGTAATAGCAAGAGCTGCTAGTTTGGATGCACTCCAGCGACACAAGCAGCAGAGTGTGGACATGCAACAGCAGTTTAATTAAAGAGCTTTAATAAAAGTGGCATAACTTTTGGTAAAAAAAAACAACAACAACTTAGCAGTGTAGACATAGCTTAAGACTTTTAGAGACCTGGATTCTCACGCTAACACTGCCTAAAATAATCTTCTGCAACCTCTCTGCTTTGAGATATACTGATGAAAAGTGCTATATAAGAGTAGTCGTAAAAATAGCGTTTGTAAAATTAAGGTGGGAGCTAATACTTGGCTACCATCTAGGGCTAGAATATGAGATCCTAGTTTGGGATCAAATTGGAACTGTGGCCTTGATTTGTCCCCAAACACAAACCCCAAAACTAATCCTGGTTCAGATCTGAAAACTGTCTTCTGCCTATCTCTGCATTATAGCCAGAGATCTAACAAACAGAAGAGGCAGGATGCAGAGAGTGGAACTGAGGAAAAGAAGAACTGACACTATTTCAAAGCAACTTCAAAGAAAGGCATACCAAGAAATTGGGGTTTGAGAATGGAGCCCAGCAACACCACCACCACTGCCCCCTCTACAATCTGCCTTCTGAATAAAATTTTAATTCAAGTTAAAAGCCTTTTATAGAAGCAAACCCATTCCCTTCCCTGAGCTCCCTCTTGAACATTGCTCCTGGCTTTATTACTGTTTATTAATTATATTTTAATTGTGTATCCACTGCCTATTCCGGGGCATCCTGCTAGGGAATGCACTGGTACCTAAATATCCACCCTAGGCCTGGCAATAAAATGCACCAAAGTTACTTGGGAAATTACCCCCACATTTCCACAGACTTAGGGGATTGGAGTCACTGACATGGGAGTCACATTTTCCCTAAGGGAATTTCCTGATAACTCCAAATGATCCCTTAAAAAATCCACAGGCAGTGAAAATTATTTGTCTCCACAGACGGTAACCCTAAGACCCACATCCAATAAATCACAACAAATGAATGTAGAAGCAGTAGCGACAGGGAGAAACTTACTGCCAATATACTCTCTGGTTGGGTGATATCTTCATCCTGGTGAGAGCAGGAGGAGGAGTAAATCAAATGGTTAAATGTTTATGAACAAGATGTTGAATCTACAAAGGGAATTTCTCACAGTGACCCTGTTTTCCTGCAGGGATGGAGTCAGAAAAACTCAGCTGAGGACAGGGATCCTATTGGAGAATTTCCCACAGGAAAGAGGAAAAGATCCCATTCACCCAAACTGGAACTGGATTATGTGGACTCTGGAATTAACTATTGGTGCAGCATCCACACACTGAAAGAAACAGAAACTGAAATTGACTTGAAATGTAGTGCTTTCCTTGGATTGGACCCTGAACCACAGATTTCAACCCTCCTGCTGACACTACATGGTTGTGGATAGAGGAGGGTCAGGAAGATGGGGAAAGGAGCTGGATTGGGGATATGCAGAAGTACTCACCCGGGACCAGATGCGCATCCAGAGCTCTCTGGACACGGGCTCCAGGAACTGTGGCTGTGTCATATCCACGGCTGTGATAAAGCGCATGGCAGAAAGGCTCCCTAAGTTTGATGTGAAAGACAGAAAGACATATTGAGGAGGCATAGGAACAGCATCAACCAATGAAGTCTGCCACTGCCCTGGGAATGTCCCGAAGGAGCAAAAAGGCCATTAATGAAACTCTTGCCAATGTTCATAAGAAGCCTACTTCTGTATGGGATTTCCTTGGGACTGTCCCAAGGAGTTAGCTACTCAAGTCTGCAGCAGGGTCCGAACAGGGAGAGGGTGCTCTAGGAAAGGGACGTAGTTGGGATTCATCTATGGGAATAGCTTGCTGAACACAGTCTTCACTGGTTTCAGATGGAGAGTGGACTCAAAGTTTGTTATGGCCAAAAACATCATGGGCCAAACTTTCCAGAGTTGCTTCTAGGTCTGGGACCTCCAAATTGGAAGTCCAACTAGAGACAAATAGGACCTGATATTCAGAGGTGCTCAACATCCTCAATTCCACTGATTTTAACCAGAACTGTGGGTACTCAGCTTCTCTGCACGTTAGGCACTAGCTCACTAATGTATGAACTGCACATGGCAGATTTCAAGTTACGTGCTAAGAAGTAGCAGTATTAATATCTTGAGCACTAGTTATATTCATGGATGTCCAATGTACAGTGGCACCAGTCCTTGGGGTCTTAACCCTCTCTATTAGAACAGGTCAAACTATTCATTGCGAGTAATACTTGTTTTGAATTCAGCCCCATTTCTGTTGAGTGACTCATTCAAAAGTCTATCCTGATTCCCACTGATCTATTCATTATTTCTAAATAATCAATAAACTTGATGAAGAATTTTCAGCCTATGCAGGGTTGTTGTAAACCATTCACTTCAGTCAGTTGCAATTTGTTTCTGGTTGCGTGTGGCTGGTCACCTAAGTCACATGGAATTGGTTCTGCACTCTGCTTTGATGATGGAAACTTTTTTGAAGCAGTAGTATAATAAATAACCAGGGTGAATAAAAAAAATCAATGTTTTTTTTTTTTAAAAAGAAGTTATTAAAATCAGATTTTGATAAAATGCTTTTTGAGGAAAAAACCCATCTAAAGACTGTTTTAATTAAGAAACAATATAACTCAAAGATATCTCATCATGGAATAGGGAATTATAAATTCTAATTCTATAGTATGAGACAATATATTCATGTAATGTTTAAGAAAAGGTTTGTAAATGAGTTCCATAGTTCATGGATTAGGGACCCAATCTCATGGGGTTCCAGGGGCTTCTGTATAGATTATTTAGGTTAATCTTTCTATCTACCCCCTGTGACTCAGTGCTCAGTCTAGACGATACCATCAGAGATGCTGAGTTTTGCAGTTCTCAAACTGTGGATGTGTGTCTCCAGAGATGTTAACAGCAAAAATGTTTTTAAATAAGTAAAATATAGAGGGGAGAAATAACAGATCTCAACCCTACTGTCTCTCTGCAAATTTGTGGACACAGAGTCAATCCCTTACCTCTCTCTAAAAGTGCAAAGTTTAAAAAAGTTCAATGAACAGAAGATTGTTGGGGGCGGAATAGATCTGGACAAGGAGAAGAAGCTTGGAGATAAATGTCAGAAGGGAGGGACAGGCAGTAGAAACAAAAAAAGTGAAACTGCTTGAGCGGCATATTCCAGAAGTCTTGAGGTCCTTCTGAGTGTAGTATTCATTATTTGAGATCTACCATACCATTCTCTCACTAGAAGGGAAAACCTATAATGGCAGCAGGCCGTAAAAGAGACCCAGTTTGGGAATATTTTAATGAAGTTCCTCTACCTGTGGGTAAGACCGGTATGCGTGCAAAATGCAAACAGTGCAACAAAGAAATACAGGGCCTGGTTGCCAAATGAAACAACATCATGAGAAGTGTTCCTTTTCAGGAGGAAGCTGCGTTGAAGATGATGAAAGGAACATGTCTGAACATGCAGGATCTTCAGGTTGGTAAACTTTTTTATTTCATACTTCTTTCTTAATGACTGCTTGTCTTCCTTCTGGACTATTCTTAAATTATCATGTTTGAACAAAAAATACAGTTGTTACTCTATGGTACTATCATTTTAGATGCAGTTGTGATAAAAAATAAATAGCTGAAATAGGCAGATCTTCCTTTTACAATTTCACCTTTAAAGTAGTACTGAGTGTCAGTGAATGCAATGGAGTAATACTAAATGAGCAGTATGGTAATAATAATTAAATAACTGCATTGACTCATTTTGTTTAGGAAAATCCATCCTCAACATGCAGGATTCTGAAGACTATCCACCTTCAAGATCACCATCATTTTCTATAGTTTCAGAGTTATCTGCCAATGATAGTGTTTCAGTCACATCATGTATGTCACATAGCCACAGTATATCACCTGTAGCAAAAAGAAAAGAAAAAAAAAATCATCCAGAAACAACCATAGATAAGTTTGTGATAAGAACCAGCAGTCTACAAAAAGTGGTAATTGATGAAAAAATTGCCGTTTGTTTATGCAACAAACTCTCCTTTCCATAAAAAGAAAAAGGAGTACTTGTGGCACCTTAGAGACTAACCAATTTATTTGATCTTAAGCTTTCGTGAGCTACAGCTCACTTCATCGGATGTATACTGTGGAAAGTATGCAGTATGTGGAAAGTATCCACATTATGCATCCGATGAAATGAGCTGTAGCTCACGAAAGCTTAAGATCAAATAAATTGGTTAATCTCTAAGGTGCCACAATTATTCCTTTTCTTTTTGCGAATACAGACTAACACGGCTGTTACTCTGAAACCTCTCCTTTCTGTGTGATTGAGAGCCCACACTTCAATAACATGGTTCAGTCATTAAGAACAGGATAGAGTACACCCAACAGAGCAGATGTTGCAGGCAAATTGCTGGATAAAGTGTATGAAAGAGAAATTGAGCAGTGTGCAAAAGGTCTAGAGGGTAAAATTGTTAACCTGAGTCTTGATGGGTGGAGCAATGTCCGCAATGATCCTGTTATATGTGCTTGTGACAACAGAAGAAGGGAATGTCTTCCTTACAGAAACAATATGATACATCAGGAAATGCACACACAGCAGAATACTTATGTTAGGATATAGATATTCAGGCCTGTCTGTAAAGGCCTGTACTTTAAGAATTTAGGTGTATTCTTATCACTTGGCTAGTTAGAGGTATAAAAGAAAGAATCAAAATCACTGTCTGCCAGTGTAAGGTCCTTCTCTTACTGTGACAGTCTGAGGCCCTGTTCTTAGGCTAAGCAGCAGAGGCAGCCATAAGCTAGGAAGCAAACAGTCACATCCTCACATTCCAAACTAGTCACATTGAAATAAGGTGCTATTGGGCTGTCAGGCACTATCAGGACAGGATTGTATTCCTATCACCTCCAGAGAAAGGGAAGTGCCTAGAAAATGTAAAAGGAAACTTAGTTTGATAGCATCCTGTCTGGCAAGAACTCACTTATCAATAGCTGGGATGTGAAATCCTCACTTCTATATCGTTTTGTCATTATAGTTCCCACTTTGCTATTGTTTGTCTGTATAATCTCTGGTTCTGTGATTGTTTCTGTCTGTCTGCTGTATAATTAATTTTGCTGGGTGTAATCTAATTATTGTGGTGGGATATAATTGGTTAGCTAATCATGTTACAATATGTTAGGATTGGTTAGTTAAATTTCAGTAGAATGATTGGTTAAGGTATAGCTAAGAATATTACTATATAAATTAGGGGCAAACAGGAAGTAAGTTGGGATTCGAAAAATAAGGAAAAAGGAACTTGTATTTAAGCTTGCTGGAAGTTCACCCCAATAAACATTGAATGCTGCAAATGTATCCAAGATGAGAAGAAATTATTTAGAAGAGAGTCACAAGCTAATAACATACGGTTGCAGTGCTCATCTGATGCACCTCCTAGCCAAAGACTTCAGTGTTCCAGAAATAAAGGCTAATGTAGTTGAAATTGCAAAATACTTCCATAACAGCCACTTTGCAGCAGCTGCTCTGAAAAAAAAGTGGAAGGAACAAAAAGCTAACTCTCCCACAAGACGTGTGATGGAACTCAGTAGTGGACTGTTTTGAGCACTATATCAAGAACTGGCCTAATCTGATGACAGTTTGTGAACAAAATTGTGAAAAAACAGATGGCACTGTCACAGCCAAAGTTCTCAACATGGGGCTTAAGAGAAATGTTGACCACATGCTGAATATCCTGAAGCCTATTTCTGCAGCCATGAACAAAATGCAGGGAAATTGCTGTTTTATTGCTGATGCTGTAGAAATTGGGAAGGAACAGAGTGAGATCTTAAAAAGAGAAATATGCGAGGACAGAGTTACAATACAGTCCAGGAGAGCTGGCTGTATTTTAAAGAATCTTTATTGAGGTTACAGGGACAAACCATCCCAATGTGTAGAAAGAATAGTAAATATGGCAGGCAGCCAGCTTGGCTTAACAGTGAAATCCTTGCTGGTCTTGAACACAAAAAAGAAGCTTACAAGAAGTGGAATATTGGACAAATGACCAGGGAAGAGTATAAAAATATTGCTCGGGCATGCAGGAGTGAAATCAGGAAGGCCAAATCACACTTGGAGTTGCAGCTAGCAAGAGATGTTAAGAGTAACAAGAAGGGTTTCTTCAGGTATGTTAGCAACAAGAAGGAAGTCAAGGAAAGCGTGGGGCCCTTACTGAATGAGGGAGGCAACCTAGTGACAGAGGATGTGGAAAAAGCTAATGTACTCAATGCTTTTTTTGCCTCTGTCTTCACGGACAAGGTCAGCTCCCAGACTACTGCACTGGGCAGCACAGCATGAGGAGGAGGTGACCAGCCCTCTGTGAAGAAAGAAGTGGTTCGGGACAATTTAGAAAAGCTGGACGAGCACAAGTCCATGGGGCCAGATGTGTTGCATCCGAAAGTGCTAAAGGAGTTGGCAGATGTGATTGCAGAGCCATTGGCCATTATCTTTGAAAACTCATGGCGATCGGGCGAAGTCCCGGATGACTGGAAAAAGGTTAATGTAGTGCCCATCTTTAAAAAAGGGAAGGAGGATGATCCTGGGAACTACAGGCCAGTCAGTCTCACCTCAGTCCCTGGAAAAATCACGGAGCAGGTCCTCAAGGAACCAATTCTAAAGCACTTAGAGGAGAGGAAAGTGATCAGGAACAGTCAGCATGGATTCACCAAAGGCAAGTCATGCCTGACTAATCTAATTGCCTTCTAATGACAAGATAACTGGCTCTGTGGATGAGGGAAAAGCAGTGGACATGGTGTTCCTTGACTTTAGCAAAGCTTTTGACACGGTCTCCCACAGTATTCTTGCCAGCAAGTTAAAGAAGTATGGGCTAGATGAATGGACGATAAGGTGGACAGAAAGCTGGCTAGATTGTCGGGCTCAACAGGCAGTGATCAAAGGCTCCATGTCTAGTTGGTAGCCGGTATCAAGTGGAGTGCCCCAAGGGTCAGTCCTGGGGCCGGTTTTGTTCAATATCTTCATAAATGATCTGGAGGATGGTGTGGATTGCACCCTCAGCAAGTTTGCAGATGACACTCAACTGGGAGGAGAGGTAGATACGCTGGAGGGGAGGGATAGATTACAGAGGGCCCTAGACAAATTGGAGGATTGGGCCAAAAGAAATCTGATGAGGTTCAGCACGGACAAGTGCAGAGCCCTGCGCTTAGGACGGAAGAACTCCATGCACCGCTACAGACTAGGGACCGAATGGGTCGGCAGCAGTTCTGCAGAAAAGGACCTACGGGTTACAGTGGACAAGAAGCTGGATATGAGTCAACAATGTGCCGTTGTTGCCAAGAAGGCCAATGGCATTTTGGGATGTATATGTAGGGGCAATGCCAGCAGATCGAGGGACGTGATCGTTCCCCTCTATTCGACATTGGCGAGGCCTCATCTGGAGTACTGTGTCCAATTTTGGGCCCCACACTACAAGAAGGATGTGGAAAAATTGGAAAACGTCCAGCGGAGGGCAACAAAAATGATTAGGGGACTGGAACACATGACTTATGAGAAGAGGCTGAGGGAACTGGGATTGTTTAGTCTGCGGAAGAGAAGAATGAGGGGGGACTGGATAGCTGCTTTCAACTACCTGAAAGGGGGTTCCAAAGAGGATGGATCTAGACTGTTCTCAGTGGTAGCTGATGACAGAACAAGGAGTAATGGTCTCAAGTTGCAGTGGGGGAGGTTTAGATTGGATATTAGGAAAAACTTTTTCACTAGGAGGGTGGTGGAACACTGGAATGTGTTACTAGAGAGGTGGTGGAATCTCCTTCCTTAGATATTTTTAAGGTCAGGCTTGACAAAGCCCTGGCTGGGATGATTTAGTTGGGGATTGGTCCTGCTTTGAGTAGGGGGTTGGACTAGATGACCTCCTGAGGTCCCTTCCAACCCTGATATTCTAGGATTCTATGATTACAAGCATTAAAAAACAAATGGGACAAGCACTATCCCCAGCTCATTTTCTTGCAAATATTCTCAATACTCGGTACCGGGTCAAACCTTAACTGCTGAAGAAGAGGAGTTGGCTATGACATGGCCATCCAGCAATCATCCCTCCAGAATGCCAACTATAATAAACTTCAGAGCTAAGGGTGAAACCATTCAAGAAATATATGTTTGCTGATGATGTTTTAAAGAAAGTCACACCAGTGAGCTGGTAGAAGTCACTTAAGCACTTGGATTCAGAGACTGTTGAAGTGATAATCTCATTTTTAACAGCAGTAGCTTCTTCTGCCAGTGTAGAAAGAATATTTTCTTACTTTGGACTAATTCATTCCAAACTGAGAAATCATTTGGGACCTGAAAAAGCAGGAAAGCTTGTTTTTCTTTTACAGATTATGAACAAACAGGAAAATGAAGGTGAAGACGACTAAGTTAGCTGCAGAAGCCAATATTTTAAGTTTCTCATGTTGACCTGGCTGACAGTCGATTTAATTTTTGGTTTTTTTAAATATTTCATTTAACTATTTTAGTTAGAAACCATTTTAACAAAAACAAACCTGATTTTAAAAATCTTGAATGTTTAACTAAATTCAAAAATTCATATGTTTGTTTTGTTATAATATTATATGTGTGCTGTTGAAGAAAAAACCCAGAACACATAACATTGTTGTTTTAGTTAAACAAAACAATTTAAATGCCTGTCTGGTGATGTTCTTCTCCTAATACAGTATGGCAAGAAAATCCTCCAAATATTAATGATTAACCGTTGAATTGGAGATATTTACGAAGTCATTGGGAGGTGAAGTGCTTCAATTATCTTTGGTAAATGAAATAACCAAACAATCATTCATTTTCTGATATAGCTGTAAAACTAATCTGAAAAGTTTTCAAAATAAATCACTTAAAAAATGTATAGTGTGTACCTTCTAAAAATGAAACCTACATCTATCTGAGTTGCGAAGAATATGTATTTAGGTTATAACAACCAACAAGAATGCACTTTTTAATCATGATTTCTATATAATCGAGCCTTCCTGACTAGTGATTTAAATCAAATCCACCCTGTAAATAACAAAGAACACGCTTTCCTGTATGAATTTTTGACCAAATAATTTTTGTGCTAATATTTTAGATTTTCAGCATTTGTGAATATTGTCATGAATTTCTGGCTGTCATCTGAACAGTCACAAGTAACATGACCCTGTGAATAGGACTGATCTGAACTTACTGCTTTTATTTGCAAAACTACTTGCTATTTTTAAACACAGATCTGTGCCTCATGTAATTCAGTGATGAAAAAAAATATTACAGTGTCACAGAGCTTGTGGGCTTGCCTCCTACCTCCTTGCCTCCTACCCTGAGCTGTTCCCCCTCCCAGCTCTGCCAAAGCACCTTAGTCACAATCTGCAGAAACTCTTATGCTATCCCACTCTCAGCCCTTTCCCAAGTAGGAATTTCCACTCATGCGAAGCTATGCACTGACTTCATACAAATCACAAATGGGGGAAGAAGAAGAGGACATTGAAGGGGGGAAAATGAGATTAAATGTTATGTAAGATTTGGACCCAGAGCTCCTTAAGGTGAAAGGTCAACTCACTGACCAAGCAGCCTCCTCTACTTACCTTTTCTGATAACACTTCCAAAGAAATCCTTGGGGAGCTGCAGTGGGACCTGGTAATATTTTGCCATCCTCTCTATATCCTTCTTCATGTATTCCCCACGTTTGGGCACCATCGCTGGGGGCTGGTTACCTTACAGAAAAGGTGAAATTACAAAATGAAGATTCCAGTTATAATGAGGTAAGCCAGGTCTACACACAAGTTTAAACTAGTCTAACGAAAAGTGTAATTTTATATTGATTTAGTAAAACAGTTGCAACTTTGTGTGAGTACACTCTTATATGAGTTTAAACCTGGCTTACTTCAGTTTCACTTGCATCAGTAAATTTGCAGGTGCTAAACTGACATAACCAGTTTTAAACCAATAAGAATGTCCACAAAGGAGTTTGCACCAGCTAAATCAGTTTTTAAAAGATAAATAAACTTTTGGGTACAGTAAAGTGCTGTTCATCATAAAGCACTTTACTAAGGAGGGTCAGGATCATTATCCCTATTTTAAAAGTGAGAAACTGAGGCACAGCAAGATGAAGTGCTTTGCGATTTCAGGCAAATCAAATCTCCAACAGAGCCAGAAACAGAACTCATGACAGAGCCCTCTCGCTGACATAATTAAATCTAACGAGCAGCAGTAGCTATGTCCACATAGCTTTTGCTGGTGAAACTTTTGTCAGTTGGGGGGGAGGGGGGAGAGGGATGTTTCCTGACCAACAAAAGTGCTAGTGTAGACAAAGCCTTAGACCTCCGAGTAGAATGGAAGGGCTTCAGCAATGCCTGGCTAATGACAGCAGGGAGTCTCAGTGGTCTGTGATATTCCCCATAGAATCCATTTTGGGGTCTGTGGTGAGCTCCCTCACAGCAGTGCCATGCCAGAGCTCGAGTGCAAGATGGAATCTCCACTCTCTCATAGCCACACTCTGCAGGAGGTTCCAGATGTTCTCTGTTGAGGGTCAGGAGCAGTCGAACACCTACCAGTCTCCTTCATTATGCCTCCAAGGAAAGCAGGACGAAAACGCAACTCAATGCTCCAGTTGTGCCGGTACCGGCAAAGCACCTGCAATGGGACAAATAATAATGGATAAACAACATCTAAGACCTGCAATGAGGCCCAGGGGCCCAGTCTCTGACAGAAGCCAGGATCTGGGCACTGAAATACATCTAGCAGATAAAGCCTGATCTGTCTGAGACCATTAGAAATCAACTCTGGGATCAGCAAGGCACTTCAGATCTTCATGCCAGTGATACTGTGGGGAAGGTTTGTAAATTCCTACAGAGGGACCAGGAATTAAAATATCAAGCAGCCCTAAACCCCTGTGAAATGCACTCCAATGATAGCTATGGAGATAAATGCACCACTGCACCCAGGTTTCTCTCTGGAGCAGGAAGAAGAAATAACACAGCAGATTCATTTCTCTCTTTTAAATCAGGAAAATAACAGCATCTCCCCTTTCTTTAAGCACTTCATGAGTATAAATTAGATCTATTTCCTCTGGGCCTGTCTCACAGAACAACTCTGTTTATTGCTGCTCTAATCTATTTAATCCAGGACCAGATGATGATATAGATGCTATAGGACCCAGCTATGGAGTCATGTGATAAAATGAGAATCTCAATTTTCATTTTAAAGAGCGTGTAATGTGATGCCCCAAGTGTGTCACTGGCAGTGGAGACTGAACCCACTATCTATTGCTTGAGACATAACTAGTAGCCTCAGATTGCCTTAATTTTGCCTTGATTTTAATGTCATTTTCACGGTAGCAACATACATGCCACCCAAAGCATCATTAAAAAAAAAAAACCAAAACAAACATCCTGAGATTTTGGAAACACCACCACTAGGCTAGAGAAATCCCTGAAAAACCAGAGGTTAGGCAGGTATGATGTCAATGTGTGTATCCCTAAAGTCACCCTTGTAAGTCTTGTACAAATAGAGTGGGTTGAAATTTCTCATTCTAAACATTGACAAACAAAGGTCATTTAAAAAAAAAAAGAAAGTTACTGCAATTTGTTTTGTTACAATTTTCAATTTTTGACAAAAGTGAGAATTTTTTGGCTTTGTTGTTAAAATTTGTTTCCTTGCCCCTTTCTCCTTTCTTTTCCTCCCACTTTCATTAGCCAAAATGGAAACAGGAAATAGTTGAGAGAAATGGGGGAAACTGCAAACTAAAAAGTTTGTTTACAACATTTTCAACCAACTACAAATAAAACAAAAACAACAAAGACAACCCCTCCCAAAACCTGGTTCCTCTTCCAAATGTGTGGAATGAATTATTGCAAATTAAAAAAAATAGCAGCATTTTCCAGCTAGCTTTAGGCGTAAGGTGCAGTAGGTTCCTGATGTTCCTGAAACGGTTTTGATTTCACTGAGTTTCCATGGGGCTCAATTTAGTCCAAAGGCCCTGTGTAATTAAGATCAAGATCAGGCTCATAACCTGTGCTCCAGTAATAACTGTAGAACATTAATCTTCTCTGAAGTATAATGAGTAACTTTCTCCCGTGAACAGTCAGCACTCCTCGCTGGCTTTTATCCAGTTGTACTAACTTCGGTTGTTCCAGGCAAGGCAACGCAGTCAGCGTGAAGAAAAGGAGGACTTGTGGCACCTTAGAGACTAACCAATTTATTTGAGCATGAGCTTTCGTGAGCTACAGCTCACTTCACAAACACACCTCTGTAAAGAAAACAAGAGCTGGAATCCTGTAGGAAACCAAGTAAGCCAGAGCTGGCCAACAAACCAGCTGTAAGTACACACAGAGGGGAGCTGTGACCTTGCAAACTATTCTTACTACACACACACTTCTCCTGGAGAGAAGCGCAGCGGTGGGGGAGAAATGATCTCCCATTTCTCCAGCAAGGTCCGGACCAGGCCTGCTGCCAGCCAGGGAAAATTCCGCAATGACACGGAGGGGAAGCACCTTGGGGCTCGGAGACTCAGGAAACACCGGGGATTTCCTAGGACTTCCACAGGCCTAAAGTCTATTCTTCCCCGCCCCCGCTGCCCTCGTCCCTCTCCCCCTGCGGTTCTCGGTCTGTCTGTCCCGCCTCACCTCGAACCCGAGCCAGGAATACGGAGACACCACGTCGTAGAAGATTTCCACCATTTTCTTGCTGCCGCCAAAGCCCCCCCCTGCTGCCGCCGCCATTACCCCGCTCCCCGGGGGCGCCGCTCAGCCGGCCGCGATCCCTCCAGCCCCGTGGCGGCCTCTGGCCGGGGGGCGCTTATTGGGCCGCGAGCACAGGGCGTGACACTCACCCCGCCGCGCTGCGGCAGGACGCTGCTGACCCCTGCTGGCCGCTCTCCCCGGGCCCTGAAGCGGTTCCCTTTGCCGCCGGCCCTGCGCGCCTCAGCGCAGAGACTTGGTCCCAGGGCTGCGGGGGCCTTCTACTCGCCCGTGGTCCCGGGCAGGGCTCGCCACTGGTTTTGAAGTGGGGGCCACTTTGGCAAAACCCCTTCAATGTGAGAGCCACACGCGGTGGGGCTGAGGGGTTCGGAGTGCGGGAGGGCAGAGGCTGGGGTGCCGGCAGTGGTTTCCCCAGGAATTGAAATGGGAGGGGGGTGTTCGAATTTACAGGTGGGGGGTGTCAGGGCCGATGAGGGGTGAGGCTGTGAGGGTGAAGGTGGGCGGGCGGTACGGCACCACAAGAAAAACTGAAAAATGTTTCATGACCATTTTATGAGATTTAACACAAAATTAAAGTTGGCTACTCAAGCCTTCTAAGAAGCACTACCTCTATCTACATCCTTCTTGGTTTCGTGTTACAATTTTGTACAACTCTGTTAATGAACTTCTTGAATGCATTGCATTCATCTTTGGTGGCTTCTCTTGTGTCCGGTACTTCCATTCCTTCAATTGATATGCTCATTAGTTCATTCACATGATCAGGCAGAAGGCGACTTCTTTCAGAACACAAAATTCTATTCAATGAGGAAAAAGAAAGCTCAGCTGTAGCTGTTGTGACTGGGAGTAGCAAGGGATGAACTCCTACTTCTTTCAGCCCAGGACACGGAACACAAAGATCAGGTCGAGCCACTAGTTGAAGTCAAATCTTCATTCATTCGTCGCATGATATTCCACTCTATGTTCAAATTCTCTATCCTGTCCTGATCACATGGCAGTCCCATTGCTGGTAGTGCCTCACTCCACTCAACTGTCAAGTTTTATAGGACAGGCATCTGTAAAAGCTACATAGAGGTTGAGTAGAATCTAGAAATCGCTGTTGTAGATTTTTAAGAATCAAGTCTGTGTACTTTTTCAGTTGTCTTAACAAACACTTCTTGTCTTATTCACTTAAGGATTGAATATAAATGCCTTCATTAGTCAACTTCTGGACTGAAGTCTTTGCTTCTTCCAGTACTTTTTCAATGGATAACTCTCTGACTGATCCAAAAGTAGCTTCTACTACTGACATCAAGATAAAAGACACAATGACTTAATACTTGATGCCCATTTGTATCGGTGCATTCATTAGCCATGTATGCAAATTTTTTGAATGTGGTGAGAGAGTTTCTTCACTTTTTCAACTGTTAAGTCTTTTGCACCACATGCTTCTAGCCAGTCAGTTGAGTTTCTGCGGAAAGATAGTAAGCTTTCTGCACGTTGATGCACTCCAGAGGCCTGGTGTTTTGCAGCCTTTTCACGTAGTTTGTCAGCATTGGCTTTGCTGATCGTTTTGACAAACCAAGCTCCTCCACTTTTACCAGTTATAGCATTGGGAAGCTTTCCTTCTTCGCAAGCTTTCTTGCAAGAGGTGCACCAGTAGCCATCTTTTGTAACTTCAATAAATGGGAACACTTTGACCGACAAACATCAGGAAATGCCTTTAGGTTTTGGAGACACTGTTTCTTCAATAGGTAGCTGTATTTGTGCTTTGGGCTGGTCGGCTGTAGATACACCACTTGAACCTTCAGTTGACATGTTGATATATTCTTGGTTCTTGATGTGTTCTTCACCTTGGTTAGTTTTTGAGGCCTTTGAGTGGAAAAATTGTTGTATCGTTTTTTGTCTTTTCATTTTCACTGTGACCTGCAACATACAAAAGAGATATGAATAAAGTAAATGTTTTGTTAGGATAATGCAAATTTAACATAAGGATAATGCAAGTTACACCAAAACACATAACAGGTCTAGATTTCTAAAAAATATATAATTTTTTTTAAAAAAATGTATGTAATTTAAATTGACTTTTGAAAAGTAAGCCATCATGGGATAAGAGGGAAGTCCTCTCAGGAACTGAGCCTGACTTCTGCCTCTCCTGTACAAATTCGAAAAGACAGAATGAAAGGCTTTAAAAAAAAGACAATGAAGTCACAGCAAATACAATTGTTTCACTAATTTCAGATATCAGATAGACTTGTCTCAAATGACTCACTCACTAATTCATTGTTTTCATAGCTAGTCTATTGAATTAATTATTATTTCACAAAAGTAAGAGCTATTTGGTATAATATCAGTCCAATTAGATCTGAGTGTAATGCTTAGCTTTCAAACAGAAAGAGGAGAAAATGTGTGTATAAGGAAGCTAACACATTGGATGCATTTGTAACAGAAGATGGCCTTTCATATTCTCTTTAAACAATCCCGTTTTTTGCTATTTCCTATTTACATAGCACGGACAGCAGCCTCGGTGCTATACAATGCACAAAAATAAAGATCGTCCCAGTCTCACCTGGTTACCCAATAAAAGGAAAAGAAAAGGGGATTAGGCCCTGTACCATGTAGCTGAGCTGGACACTGAGCAGACAAAACAAGGCATGAAGCAGATGTCAAGCAGCTCCATGGAAGCTGCTGAATCCAAATCTTACACAGTTCTTACTGTTTCCTTGTGCTTCCCTTGTCTGCATCTGTTTACTCTTATTTTATACTGAGACTATAAACTTCTCGGAGCAGGGACTGTCTTTTTGCTGTGTTCTATATAGTGCCTGCCGCAATGGACTATGACTGGGATCAGTAGGTGATACTGCAGTATAAATAATAAATAATATGGCTGGCAATGATTAAAAAATTAATCACAATTAATCATGCAATTAAAAATATTAATCGCACTGTTAAACCATAATAAAATACCATTAATTTAAATATATTTTGATGTTTTGTACATTTTCAAGTATATTTATTTCAGTTACAACACAAAACAAAGTGGACAGTGCTCACTTTGTATTTATTTTTATTACAAATATTTACACTGTAAAAAAGAAACAAAAGAA
Organism: Lepidochelys kempii; assembly: GCF_965140285.1. Taxonomy (NCBI): domain Eukaryota; kingdom Metazoa; phylum Chordata; order Testudines; family Cheloniidae; genus Lepidochelys; species Lepidochelys kempii. The sequence goes on along the minus strand of NC_136380.1, from coordinate 210,174,564 downwards.
ATAATATTTTTCAATTCACCATATACAAGTACTGTAGTACAATCTCTTTATCATGGAAGTTTTCACTGTAACAGTGTACTTGCACTATATCTGCTCATCATGCTGCTCTAGTGATCATTGAGCAGAAGTAAGAACTGGAGTCTTACTGGAGATCAGTTCTATCCTTAAACAGTGGAGTGGGAGAGTCAAATCATATAAAACTATTTTAAACAAAGGCTTCCCTGTTGCACCCCTTTTAACTTCTTCCTTGATTTGGCAGCACTACCCCGTGTAGTAAGTGAGGTTCAAGGCTCAGTTGGTGCATGCTAAGTACAGTTTTGCTGCCATTTAGTCATACAATAGTTGTTTAGCACTGATTTCAATACTAAGCCAAAACTGATCAGATTGGAAACGCATGTCTGTCTATACCAACATCTTTTGCTTCTGAGGTCTTTTCCCTCAATTCATCAGTAGGTGGCAGGTGAGACCTCTTTCTGAACCCGGAATGCATCAAGTACTGCTGTAGTCCTTGTAAATAAACTTCAAACAATTCCTCTTCTTTAATGAGGATAGGAAAAGTACATTTGTCCGTAAGAGTCTTACCCTTCTCTTTTTCTTTAAGTCAGACACATCTTGTTTCCCTGCTTCTTCTCTAACTTGTCCCATTTCAACTACCAAAAATTCTCTTTCTGTCTTCTCCCCATGTTCAACAAATTTTTTTATACAACTCAGTTAAACTAAATGACATTGAACAGACAAAAGAAATCATAAACACCCAAAAAATAGTAACAGCAACAAAGACCTTTGTGAGCACATTGTGAGATCCTTGTTGCAAGCTGCATTCAATACTTCTAAAGTGTCAGTGACAACTGTCTCCTCATCGATCAAGTTTTCTGATCTGCTACTCAGCTGTCTGATTTCCAGAATCCAAACATGCAGTAGCAAAGATAAAGTCATCATGGTTTCATAAACTAGTACATTGTAGAGGAAGCTATTGAAATATATGTGAGCAGAAAGAAATACCAGTAATAGAATCTGCCTAAAATTTGCATCATCCTAAATACAGCTGGCTCTTTTATAATCATCTGAAAATATCCCTAATTTTGTCATCAGCTGTACTGCTGGACTAATATACAAAGACGGAAGGTGAGTGCATGTGCCAACCAAATACCAGCAGATTTGCACTGTAGTTAGCGCTGTTCTCTTGTGCAATTTCTCCTAGAAATTGTGGAAGAGAATTCAGGAGTTTGGTGACTGTGAATTGAAACATGTCTGCTGTGTTTCCTATCCTTGCTCTGATCATTTTAGTGATTGAGTTAATCATGGGGATTATGGGGAATGGATTGATCACATCTGTGATTTGCAGTGACTGGTTGAAAAGCAGAAAAACTGATCTTCTGTGATATGATTCTGGCAAGTCTGGGCATCTCCAGAATTTTTTTCCAGTTCTTAATTATGGTGGAAAGTGTCACCTACCTATACTCTCCAGAGAACTGTAATCTTGCATTTTAAACTCTCTGTCTCTGGTTTGCCATCTGGCTGGTGTCTTCTGTTGAGTGAAGATCACCGCTTTCTCCCAGCTCCTCTTCCTCTGGCTGAAGCAGAGAATAAAAAGCTCATGAGCTCCCTATTTGTGTCCTCAGGCACTTCTGTCCCATTAGTGTGTGTATGAATTGTTCACTTTGGGACTCAAATATGACTTTCTCACTAATCTCCAGCAAACCAGAGAATTGAGCATACCACACCTCTATGTAATTATTTTGCATTTACTGGAACCATTCATTCCCTTCCTCATATTTATGGTTTCAGCCACCTTGTTAATCACTGCTCTGTGGAGACACACCAGACGGATGCAAAGAGAAATTACCAATTTCCAGGACCCCCCCAGAACAAGGCTCGTGTTGGTTCCATTAAGGCTCTGATCTTCACGGTCTTCTACTTTTCATATTGGGTTGCACTGATCTCGTCAGTCATTTACTATTTTCTCTGTCTATGAATAATCCTAGTTCAATATATCAGTAATGGCATCTTATCTTGCTTAATCCAAAACTGAAACAGGGATCAATAGGGATTCTGAATCTCACAAAATGCCATCTGAAAGAAGAGACTTCATAACTCCCTGCTACTAAGAGGAGAGATTGGGAAATGGAAAGACAAAGCTCTTCCCACAGTTTTTGATATTTCCTTTCCTCCCATCCTAATATTCTATCCCCTTTTCTCCTCTTCATTCAAAGTTTTGCCTCTTCTCAGAACTCAGAAGGAGAGTTTTTTCCATTCTCTTCCCAGATATGTATTAATTAGCTCCTCCTGAAAGTCAGAGCCAAATGGCTGTAATTGCACACAAGAGTGTCAGGGACGCAGAGAGGAAGGCAGCGTTAACAAGCTGTAAGGAGGCCATGAGCTAGCACATGTAATCTGAGCAAAGCTTTGAAAGAGATTCACTGTAATTAAGCTTTTGAAGACCCTGGCAACTACCCAAAGACATTTGATGACATGCTCTGGATAGTAAATGTTACTATCCACTGCCTAATAAAACCAGGAGTGACTTAGAGGCTTTACCCTTCTTATTGAACTGGGCATCAATTGCTACTTTTGCCCCAAGGCTTTTGATAAAAACAAAAATCAGGTTTCATATGAAATGAATTGTAGACTTTAATTAATTGGAGTTCATATATTAATCAATGGACCAGTCCTCCACCACTTTAGAATCAGTTTTACTTCTGCTATAGTTTTAGAATCAGCAGGGTGAAAGTTACATCTAAAACAGTTGTTAGAAAGGAAAAATTCACACAAGAGAAACTAGTAACAACATGGATCAAGCAGAATGGATGCTGACTAAATTATTAGATAGATAGACTACATGAAGTATTAGCCAACCTGGAGGGATGGGAATTGGATAGAAGGGATAGATTACTGTCCAAAGTAGCCTGACTTTGGGCATTAATTTTGCCTTATGGGGAAAGATCAAGTCAAGAAATGCAGAGGAACAAGACCCACTCAGTCCAACCTACATCCATCCCCTTTCTGGCCACTTTCTATCAGCACCCATAGATACTGCAGACATAATCCAGGCGGATATTTATTAAGAGATGCATAGCATAAACCCACATCAAGTATCAAACCCCCCATATGCTTCCGTGCATCACTAATAGCCTGCAGAAGCGGTATATCAACCACATACATCAACTTCCATACGAAGAAAAAACTAGCACTTAATAAGCATAGGCTAATTAAGGCTACATATAGAACTTTGAGTTATGCTTATAATGAATTTTAGTGTGGGCCATGTATCAATACGTAATTGTTGTTATGGAGTTCTTATTTTCCAGAATATTCATTCCATTAAAGGGGTTAATTGTAGCCAATAATCTTAACCCATATGCAATCAATGAATGATGAATAGATTTAATTGATAGGTATAAATATAGGCATATGGAAGAGTGTAGTATAGGAGTCTAAGGCTGTTCAGCATTTATGAGCGATAAGTCTGTGCTAGATATATAAGATAGTAATGGAAGGTGTTAGAGGGTTTTCCCTTCACCCCTCCCCTGGTTCTTGTCACGCAGGCAGAAAGCAGAAGACCAGAAGTCTGAAGTGCAGACAATGCGAGGTTTATTGGAGTTAATGCCAAGTAAACATTGCTCTGTGCACCACCAGAGTCTGTTTCCTAGTGTTCCATTTCCTGCTCTGACATCACAGAGCATTTACTCCATATCCTTCTTCCCAGCTCTGATGCCGCGGAGCCTTTACCCCGTACCCCCTTCCCAGCTCTGATGCCACAGAACCTTGCCTGTGTCCCCAGTCTCATTTCCCATTTCCAATTCCCTCTTCTCCCTTCTTTGCAGGCCCAAATATACCTGCAATGCACGCCTACAGTCCCTTACAACTTATGGTCATGTTCCAGTGTACAAATACTGCTGTTAACAGTCTTGGAACTTTTCACAGGAGAAAAGACATTCCAGACCTAATGTACTCTATGAAAAGGAAAACTAAGGCACACTGCTATTTTGCTTTCACAGCTGAATGCCGATTCCTATACTATGAACAACATTAATATCTACATTGTCCTACTACTAAATGGGTTCCAAACATTTTCCAGCACTTGTATGGATAAAACAACTATATTCTTTAGCTCTTGGCAAGATCACATGAGACATACAGGAACAACGCTGCAAAACCAGATCCAATCCATTATTGTTCTAACCAAGTTTTACCTTGAATGTGTAAAGCGAGTCAATCTTTTTACTAAACTTGACTTTGATAAACCATTTCTGATATGGCTTCTAACCCAATACTAGCTGTGGTAAGACTTAATAACCAAGGGAGGTATTGGGATGCAGTCAGCGATGTTTTTACCATCCCTTCCTGCGTCAATTTTTGCGTTGGGATGTGTGTGACATTATTGACACAAACTGTGACTGTATGTTGCAACCACTGGTATATATGTGCAGCAAATATTGTATAATGGTTATCATATGAGGTGTCTATGAAAAGATTATGGTTTGCTGGTTATGATTATGCTAGCTGTAGGTGTGTAGCATTTTGTAGTTAAAGTTATGATTATGGGCTATGTACTTGTATCACAATGTGTTTGATTCTAAGTAACCTCAGTGAAGCATTTGGTTAGCTTCTTGACAAAGGACTATTCTCAGTAAGTTCCCAAACAAGAAACACGTGGGTATCTGGGGGCAGGGACACACATATTTTCTCTGTGTGTTGTTGAAAGTGACAATAAAGTTGTGACATGAAGCCAGAATGGGTTAAGCAACCAGCAGGATAAATTGGCCCAAGATCAACCTTTAAGAACATATTAGAGAAGTACTGAATTGCTAAACAGGGCCGTCCCTTGTAAATAGTTCATAAAGCTAAATTACATAGATCAGAGTATTCAGAATGTGTTTCTACTGTTACAGAATTAGAAGCCAGTACAAATTCTATTTGTCTGTGTTTACCTATATATGTTAGAACCCTCAAAATGTGGTCTCATTAGCTTGAAGCTGGTAAACTTATTTCTTGTCTGTTTCTGTATTTTATTGATGGAGAGAGCAAATGGGAATATTCACAATTTGATTAAATGTGTGGGGTAATAATATCATTGTCTTTATTTCTCTTGGAAGTGTGAAGTAAATAGTCTATGATCAGCTTGAATGGTTAATTACCATATGCTGATTAATGTAGCTAGCTACTGGTATGTGCCTAAGAAAGAGGGATTTTATTTGAAGCAACAATTTGCATTACCTATTCTTCAGCCAAGGAATGCCTTTTGTGTTCTCTGACAAGAACAGCTGACTGACACACAGTCCATGCATTTCGTCTGCCTTAACATCGCTGGAGCTTGGACTTTGCATGAAGGTGCAAATCTGAAGAACTTGGGATGCGCTTTGCTTCACAGTATTTTCTAGGAATGGCACAATCCATGCATTCTTTACATGACAGGAAATTTGCATGACGGTGTATGGGATTAAGAATGAAACATTAAAATAACCAGGTACAATTATGTCATTCTCAAGAAAAGCAATTAAATAAACAGAACAACTATTAGCTAGCACTACAAGATCTCCCAGGCATGGGGGTGGGGGTGGGGGTGGTCATGTTTTGTTGGAGTCAGAAATTCTGCATCAAAATAGTGGCATTTGTTACTGTTCAGGACTAGCGTTGATTTACACTTGGCAAAGTATCAATGTGAATTTTTCCCCCTCTCATAAAAATGTGTCTCACTGGGACAGCTGTATCCTCTCAAAGCTTGCTAATTGCCTTAGACAATTCAATAAGTATTTGCTCTCAGGAGACCTCAGTATTTGCAGCACACAAAGCTGTACAAGGAATACTGCAAGCATAATTAACCATATTTGTCAAAGTGGCAAGTCTTCAGATTGTCCAGGTAGCTGTGCCAGTGGCCTTTCAGCTTTTTACTCTTTTATGCCGCTGTGTCCCAGATCTGTGTCCCAGATCTATTTTATAATTACACACGCAATTACACTTGATTTCAGTCACCAATATTTCACAATGTTGAATGAGGGCATGCAGAAGTAAGACCCTACTAGAAAAGTATTCGTTATGGCCGTAAATAGCAACTTAAATATATTTGGTTTGTGCCAAAGAAACAATAAGACACAGAGGTTATAACTGAACACTACTGAACTGAAATGCAGGCCAAGAATTCAGAAAAGGGTGCTGCAGTAGGCTAACGTAGGAATAGTTCATGGAAAGAGTGGTTATTAATTAAGGATCTGTGAGAACAGAGAAGGAGAGTGTAAAAAGGTGGGAGCCTTTTCCATGCAGGACTGGGAGTGAAACAGCAATTCAGCAAATCATTTATCTGAGGAATAGCATGGAGGAAAAAAACATCTCATGTGAAATGGAGACTATGGATTTGAGTCCCTTCCTACGTTGGATGAGAGTGAAAGGCCCCCTCTTTGGATCTTTAGGATTCATGGTCGGCATTTGATTGTATGCAGACTCTTCCTGACAACGGTTTCGGTTTTGGATTGGTCAGAACCAAAATAATGAGGTGTCCAGAAGGATATGCAGAAAGTAGAACTTCATAAGGGTTTTGAAATTTTATTGTCTCCGTCAGAATGATATTATAGTCACAAAATATATAATGAAGAGGGTAAAGAAGGAAAGCAGAGATTTCATGACATTGGTGTGGGGCTTTCACACGGAGATCTTTGAAACCAGTAACATTGGTTTTCATTTTCTTTGTGTATTTCCATTGAGAGATGAGCAATAGGATGGATGAAACCAAGAATATAATGAAAGGGATGGCAGATACAATTACTTCCATAGGCATAAAGGAGAGATCTGGGATATCCTTAGACTCAGTCAAGGTTTTGTTTCCTTCTGGGCTTTTTCTTGAGTTGCGTAGATCAACCCCAACATCAAGTCAGACTAATGGGATGGCACTGAAGAAGGAAGCAATCCGGGAGTCCAGGAGAAGCCTTGGCACCAGCAAAACAATTCTCAGCTTCAACAAGAGAAAAAAGTATTGGGTGAAGTTGGCAAACTTTAGAGAGATGAAGACGCTAAGCCAGGTGGCACACCAGAGACTGACCAAGTTTACACAATCCCACAAGAGTCCGAATGCTTTGTGTTTGCATTCGAGTGCAGAAGTCCATGGAAAAAAGATATAAATGACGTTGCTTAGCATTACACTCCATGGTGGGAGAAACCTGGAGACTCTCAGGGAGGTAATAATAAGCTCACACGAAGCCAGCTTTCTGCTTCTGATCCAGTCGGTGAAAATCACAACTATAATAATTCCATTCCCCAGACTTGGAACAAGAGACTCAGGTCCCAAAAGGATCGGCGAGCTGAGAGCTGGAGCGAGAGTGTTTCTAATTGTTGTTTTCCAAGCCTGCGCTGATTCTTCGGTTCTTGGAGAAACTGCAAAAAGGGAAATTGTGACTCTTGTGCTGGTCTGCTGGGCTCTGGCTGGTATTGACACTGTTGGTTTAAGTGTTTTCTAAGGGTAGGAACTGCATTTATAGGGATGCAAATCATCGAAGAATCTTGGCCTCAGCTACTGTCCATATAAATTTCTTTGCAGTGTTATGCCTTTTCTATGAAAATCTTCATTTCCGTCTACAGTCCTTTAATTTCTTTCTCTGCCATCTCCCTCTCTCCCACTTGCTATTTTTTATTGTTTGACTTCTAGCTTATCTCACTAGAAGAGCTGGCACTAGGCATAAGCAAGACTAAGCAATTGCTTAGAACCACATGCAGCTCAAGCATCTCCCTTTTGCTTTTTATTATAAGAACTTGCATGTTTTAGTATTGTGTACATGTGTGTGGGCAGGGGGGAATATTCCTGCTTAGGGGCGTCAGTGGCCTATCACCAGCACTACTCACCAGATAGATAAGTTCTATTGTGAGCTATGCTCGAAAAATATAATCCTACCCACAGACGCCGCTCGTCCCTGTGCCCCGAGGGACTTCCTTGTAGTGCCTGAGCCACAGCAAGTGAAAAAAAACTTCTCGTTCCCCAAAGACAATGAAAATAGAAGTTTCCGCACACATTACTGGCGTGAAATCCCCAAAGGTGACAAAGTGGAGTGGCCATGGCTTCTGTACTCAGAAACACATTATGGAGGATAATGCTATGACAGGAAGTGTTCCTGGGCTAACAGTGGCAGAGGGAACTGCAAATTTCTGTGTGGCTTAGTGTTGTGGCATGACATACTGTTTGAAATAAATGTGGTAAGCAAGAGACTGCAAGGTGTTGCCCTTGATATATCTGGAGCAATGGAACAATTGGACAAAGCAAAGTCATACGTACAGTCTTACCGGTCAGATGAAAGATTTCAAAACGTTCTGAAGAGTGCACAGAAGTTGGTAGAGGAACGTCACACTAAAGCTATTTTCCCACCCATTCAAGGTGCAACAGGATTCTTTGCCCCTTTTACAGATCCAGACTAACAATTCACAAGAGTCACTAAAGAAGAAGACATTTTGATTACGAGGCATGAGATAATCCCATAAGAGACACCAACAACAATTCTAAGTTGAATTCTTTAACCAGGTGCTAGTTTGTGCAATACAGTCAGTTGAAGAACGTTTCATGCATCTCAAGGAATGAACACAGCAGTATATTTGGGATGTTGTATGCCCTGCATTGCTGGTGTAGGTCTTCTCCAGGTATAGTGAGGAGTTCCTCACTATACCTGAAGAAGATCTACACCAGCAATGCTGGGCACGAGAGACAGTGCTGAGACATGAGCACATGCGCGATGTTGATGCGAGTGATTTAGGTGATGAACTGAAAGCCCTTTCAGGTTACATTTCAGCAGGATCAATGCCAAAGGCTGCTCTGGAATAGATGTGCGCAAATAAGACGACCACTCTCTTTCCAAATGCTTTGGTTGCTCTGTGCATACTTCAAAGACTTCCTGTAACAGTTGCCAGTGAAGAACGCAGAGAACAAACAGCCTACGTCCGTTTGTCAGCTCTGCCTCTTAAATATATTTTATGAACATCTCTTTCAGCACACATACATAACTCCTTAAACAGTGCCCCCAAATATATCACACAATAATCATGAGGATCAATACGACCCTCGTTTGGATAAATACTATGAAAGCAGCATGTTAGGTGCAGTGAGTGTGTCAGGTCTGATAGGAATTATTGTTACAGAACAGTGAACCATCTACCAGTTGGTATTCTGGAGTTTGTAAGGTCACAACACTGTTTGTACTACAGCTTCCCCCAGTGGAGAACCACCTATTGAGAATAATGGCAAAGGAAACTTTGGGTATAGACAAGACACTAGTTACAGCTTTTGTTGTCTAAACCAGTCCCTTTCCCTCTTGTGGTTAGTTAGTGTCCTTCAGATGGCTCACATCATTTAGATGTTCCTAGATTTTTAAGGCCAGAAGAGATCATTACAATCCTCTGCTTTGATTTCTTGGAAAACACAGGCCATAAGAATTCATCCGGAGGTCCCTAGAGGAAGGAATTATTCTTCCCTAGGAAAAGTTCTTTGGCAACAGGATCATACCTATAAAGGGCTCTGTCCTTTATAGGGACTGAGGCTGGGACTATTATCGGTAAGAAGCTAATAAATCATGTCCCATTGTAAGTTCTGTTTGGCTAAGATATAACTCAAATAAGAGCACAGGACTGGGACTCAGGACCCCTGGGTTCTTTTCCTAGTCTGAGCTAAAAGAACAAGGGAGGATTTTTAAATTGGACGGAATATTGACACTATTTTCCACAGGTGGTGGTGGTTTTCGCTGATATCATGCTCCTGAGAATACCAAAAGGCACAGTGAGCACAACGGCTACTGGGGAACGTACCTGGGCCTGTATGCAATGGTGCCAGCTGAATTCACCATGGAGTGGTGTGGAAAAGCGTCCCATCGTGGAGGAAGAAATAAGGCAGCCATCTCTAGAAACTTTTGCAAGAGGGTTGCAGAACACCTCCATGGAAGTTTCCTAGAGATCCCTTGGGAGGATCCAAGGGACATGTCTACGTACAGAAACAAACTGCTCCACATGCCTCCTCCCCCTGCCTAGCCCTACAGAGCATGAAAAGCAGATAACTCTCCCACTGTTTGCTGTACCACTGCCTCTTCGAGTATGAGTAACGTAGTGAAAGGGCTGGGCCAGTAAAAAGACTCTGATGCACTCTTCCCTTGATAGGTTTCAGAGTAACTTGACGCTGATCATCTACCTTTAACCTTAGGCTCGTCCAAAGCTCTTTCCATCTATGGACTGCTCTCTGGTGATTTGCTGCCTTCTCATGGCATGCCAGATTTCTAGCCAGATTTTTCCAGTCCTTTGTTCCTGTAGAACCCAATGTGGCTGGAACATAAGACTGGAAGAATTTGCAACAAAAACAGTACGCAGCATTCTGGGTTTTTGAGTACCCATGGCCTCGCCACTTTGTCACCATTGGGGATTTCACACCAGTAATGTGTAGGATGGAAACATCTATTTTCATTGTCTTTGGGGAACAGGAAGGTTTTTTTTTACTTGCTGTGGCCCATGCAGTACAAGGAAGTCCCTCGGGCTACTGTTCAAGTGGGTCCACAGTCCTGGATCATCTAGACTTAAGGAAGTAAACTCAGCAGCACCTGTTCCTTGCGCCTCCACCACACTCTTCTCTGTTCTACACTTTTCTTCAGGAATTTGCATGGTTACATTCAATTGAGATGGAGATATGGATGCTGCAGTAGCTGCCAGGTCACCTGTACTCTGACTAACTGGCAGATCAGGCATCATTTCAGTGGGGCCAGAAGGCTCACCCTGAACATTTGTGTCTATGTATCTTAGGAGAGCTCCTTCCTGCTTAGCTAGAAAAGCTTCCTTTGCTTTCTTTCTTTTTCTGAATGCTGTCCCAGAGGGGCTTTTTCTTCTTTCACTCATGACAGCTGTTCTGTGCCAGCTATAGTGGCTCTCAGCACTCTACTGAAGGGGACAAATAAGCAGGCTGGTAGCAGGGTCTGAGTGAGGGAAGATATCAGCGTCTTAAGGGCCTAACTGGCTCCTACTATTTCAGTTGACTTCCTGTTCTCCTCAAGTGGGTTCAGGGAAGCAGCAGGAAACAGGAAGCTCCCGAGAAGTTAGTGTTAATCAGGCCAGGCTCCTGCGGGGTGCTAGAGAGGTACATAAGCAGATAACACTAAGATGGGGAGAGAGGCAGATAACGCTGGAGGGTATGGATAGGGTCCACAGTAACCTACACAAATTGGAGGAGTGGTCCAAAAGAAATCTGATGTGGTTCAACAAGAACAAGTGTAGCCCCTGCCCCCAGTCTGGCACCTGAGGCGGCCGCCTCAGTTCACCTCACAGTTAAGATCCGCCCTGGTCGAGCTCAGACTCATGCGAGTCTCTGATGCTGCCTAAGTAAAAAGTAGACTGCATGAAACCAAGTGCTTCCATGTGAGGAAGTCACATGACTTTTCACTGCGGTGACTTTTCACATATGTTGTTCTTCATAGCAGCAGTGTGGGGTGTCTGTTCTGATTTTGACAGTCTGCCCTGAGGTAGGCATGCAAGGTTGTGAGCCACTCCAGACAGTGCAACACCGTGCTCTAACCACTAGGCACAACCCCTGTTGTAACCACTAGGCACAACCCCTGTTGTAACCACTAGGCACAGTTGCGCAAGTCCCAGTCTCTGACACAGTCTAGATGGAGCATGATTGTTGCCTCTTTTGTCCTTACCCTGCTTCCCTTTCGGAAGTCATCTCCACAATTTCCCCTGGCTGCTGGAACTTCTGCCAGGAACCTTGCGATCCTGGACCATCCTTTCTTTTCTGGTTCTCAGACTGCAGCAGTTCAGTTAGCTGTGCCTTTGTCAACCCTTGACAGCTTACTTTTCTCACTCTGCATATCTCAGCCAGCTGAATTTTATTCAGCTGCTCCATATTCATCCTTCCTTTTTCCTTTCCTGAACAGGCTGGGAGACACTTTTTGTTCGTGCTTTTCCCTCCTACAACACTTGCTTTTACTGCTGTTGGCTTTTATTGACAATTCCTCTTCACTGTCACAGATCCCACACACACACGGCCACCCGGTCACAGTTCCTGAGGTAACTGCACCAATGACTCCTTTGTGGCTGGCGTGAGGGCACCCCACTTAGGTCTCGGGCCTCTAGCTGTCACCTTTCTCATTGCAGAACCCACGTTCTTCGCAGTCCTGATCAGGGATTTAGGCAACTCCTCCTGTCCTTTGTTGGGATCACCTGAACAGGTCTGAAGCTTGTTTACACTACAGCAGTACAATGGCACAAATGGCACAGATATGCTGCCCTAGATACGCAGCTGTAGCACTGTTGTGTAAATATGTTCTACACTGACAGAAGGGGCTTTCCACCCATGTAGGTAATCCACCTCTCCAAGAGGCGGTAGCTGGGTGGATGGAAGAATCCTTTCGTCAAACTAGGTGTATCTACCGTGGGGGTCAGGTTGACCTAATTAGGTCACACAGGGCATAAAATTTTTCACAGGCCTGAGTGATGAAGCTAGATTGACCTAAATTTTAGGTGTAGACCAGGCCTGAGTTTAGTCCAGCACCTGCCATCCTGCTGCCTGCAAGGCAGTGGCAGAGTTAACCAGTGACCAGCCAGCCCTTATACAGCAGAGTATTATTTATTCAAAACAAAACTGTTACAGAGAAAGGATATCATAAAACAATAAACAGTTCACACCCATGCTTATCACGCAATACCTGTATGCCACATAGGACCCCAGTAGGCTTCAAAGTAATTCAGGTTCTCTCACAGGACCTGGTTCTGTTTGGGTCACAATCTCATATCAGATTTTGGATGGGGTGAGAGCGACCCCTGTCCCCCTTTCCTCAGTCAATGGATCATTAGATTATTTTCAGTTCTTTGTCTGACAGTCTCTTGAACCAGGGTTTTCACACGTAGGTCAGCAGGCTGTATCCAGCTTAACTTGGAGACTTTAAGGTCGGATGGGACCAGCCTGATCATTTGTACCTAGAGCCCTGGATGGGCAGAGCTAGCCTGTCCTGCTGAGACCTCCCTGCTGTTGTTACTTGCGTTAGCTTTGATCGAGCTAGCTCAAAGCGAGCTGAGGTCTATCTACACATACTGCAATCACAGCTCCCAATTGCAGTTCAGGGGAGTTGGAACAATTTTTATAGTGGGGGCGCTGAGAGTCATTGAAACCCTGTATATAAACCCTGTATATAATGGAAACCACTTCAAGTCAGGGGGTGCTGCAGCACCCCCAGCACCCCTAGTTCCAGTTCCTACATTGCACTGTAGACATACCCTTAGTGAGAGCTGTTTCGGTGGAATGGAAAGGGTGGAAGGCAGAATGAAGGGGCTGCAGGATAAGGTTGGAGAAGAACACAATAGAACAGTTGTAAATGGCTCATTTGGGTCCAGCGAAGAAGGGAAGGTGGGTGGTCCTTTTGAGCACTGGGACATGGGCGAGCGCTAGCTCACCCACTGCTAAAAGCCCCTCCCCCAGCCTAGGGAGGGTCTACTAAACCTGGAACCCAACTGAGTTTGGGGGACAACAAATGCAATAACGGGAACAGGCGTGAAGGTCAAAGGGCCAAAACAAGGGAACCAGAAGGGGACACCAAGCAGAGAACCCTGGACAGCACCCACTGCTCCTCAAAGGCCTCGAGAGAGACGGTGAATGCTACCCAGAGCAACTCTGCCCGGATACATGAACAGATAAAAGAATGAAAAACAGCCCCACAGTCACAGGGCCCCACCTCTGCCAACCTCTTCTCCCTGGTGTTACAGATGGCCACCTTGGCCATGGCTAGGAGGAGGTTGACGAGGTGGTCCCGTGACTTTGTGGGGCCTTGGATAGGGTGTGCGTAAATAAATAAGTGTGGGGAAAAATGCAGCCAGAACCTCAATAAGAGGTTCTGGAGGAGCTGGAGGAGCTGCAGCCTGGTGCACTGAAGGTACGCATGCACCAGGGTCTCCCTCACGCCACAAAAGGTGCATGCTTCAGGGACGGAGGTGAACCGTGCCAAGTACAAGCCCATGCTCAAGGCTTCATGCAGGAGCCACCAGCTGATATCCCCAGCAGGCTGCGGGACTCAGATGGAATGTAAACTGGCCCACTGGGGTTCCCCACCCTACACTGCTGGTGAAAGGTCCCGCCACTTGGTATCAGGGCGGGACACGAGGGTGGGGTAATGTAGCATGTGCAGCACAAGTGCGTATAGATGGTCCCTTGACGCGGTGTGGAAACGAACTGGCTGCATAGCACGCAGCCGGCTCGAGGTACAAGGAAGGGGAGGCCAGGAAGGCTCAGGGGGCAGGGGGCCAAAGGAAAGATCCGGAGGGTCTGGAGTGAGGGGCGGGCGGGGCGCACCTTCTCGCAGGACCCGCTTGAGATAAAACTGAGCCGCAGGAGACAGGGCTGCCTCTCCCTCCTGGAGTACGTGCCAAGGGGTCGTAAGGGTGGAGAGCCCCATGCGCCAACTGAGCGCCTGGGGAACCACCCAACCCCCCAGGTCATAGACCAGGAGGTCTCCGATCCTGGTTATTCCCGCCAGGACCAACCTCCGGCACACCAAGGAGGACTCCTGGGTGGTGGGTAGTAATGGAGAGGCAGGAGTGGGTCCAGGGTTGGTGTTGTGAAGATAAAGGAGCATTCTTGTGAGGGGAAGGAGCTAGAAGAGGGAGAGGGTAAGAATATCTGAGTGGGAAAAGGGAGGTTAGTAGCTGGGAGAGGATGAGAGCGATGGGGAGGGAGAGTTGCAGGTAGAGAGTCATGCAAGAGTTGTTGGAGACAGCTGGACAGAACAAAGGCCCTGTTATCCCCCCGGCTAATCACCTGAGGAAGGAGCATGCTCCCACTCAGTTTGTTCAGCTACTCGTGTATTTATCTGTTGTTTCAAATGACACTAATTTCCTCATTTTCCTCACAGTACAGCAAGTCTCCACTGATCAGGGGCTGCCTCCCAAACCATGACTCTCTTTCTTTCTGTCTTCTCTCCGCAGTGGGTCAGGCTCTTTTCGCTCCAAGATCCAACTGCAGGGATTCCACAACACCCACCACAATGAATAAGATCATCATTTATGAGCATGGAAACTTCAACAGTTACTTCAGAGAATTGACCCCTGACATCTCCCACCTGGAGTCTGTAGACTGGAAGGACTGCATCTCCTCGCTGAAGGTCATTCCTGGGTGGCCTACCAGCATCATCTTTGTTCGGGCAAGATCAGGGTGTTTGGGGAAGATGAATACCACCTTTGTCGGTCATGATATGAATGATGAGATCACCTCTCTCCAGCTGATTACTGAAAACCTGCACAGTCCTCAGATCACCCTGTACAAACACCCACACTATTGAGCAGAGAGCAAGGGGGTAAGAGAAGGAACCAACCTGGCCAGGGGACTTTTCAATGACAGCACCTTCTCACAAGGTCCAGAGCAGCGCCTGGCTGTTGTGTGAGCGCAGTGATGGAAATGGCTGGTGTTCTGTAGCCCGGGAAGATGAATGGCTTCCAAACAATTGGAAGATTGGGCCAAAAGGAATCTGATGAGGTTCAATAAGGATAAGTGCAGGGTCCTGCACTTAGGACGGAAGAACCCAATGCACAGCTACAGACTAGGGACCGAATGGCTAGGCAGCAGTTCTGCGGAAAAGGACCTAGGGGTGACAGTGGACGAGAAGCTGGATATGAGTCAGCAGTGTGCCCTTGTTGCCAAGAAGGCCAATGGCATTTTGGGATGTATAAGTAGGGGCATAGCGAGCAGATCGAGGGATGTGATCGTTCCCCTCTATTCGACATTGGTGAGGCCTCATCTGGAGTACTGTGTCCAGTTTTGGGCCCCACACTTCAAGAAGGATGTGGATAAATTGGAGAGAGTCCAGCGAAGGGCAACAAAAATGATTAGGGGACTGGAACACATGAGTTATGAGGAGAGGCTGAGGGAGCTGGGATTGTTTAGCCTGCAGAAGAGAAGAATGAGGGGGGATTTGATAGCTGCTTTCAACTACCTGAAAGGGGGTTCCAAAGAGGATGGCTCTAGACTGTTCTCAATGGTAGCAGATGACAGAACGAGGAGTAATGGTCTCAAGTTGCAGTGGGGGAGGTTTAGATTGGATATTAGGAAAAACTTTTTCACTAAGAGGGTGGTGAAACACTGGAATGCGTTACCTAGGGAGGTGGTAGAATCTCCTTCCTTGGAGGTTTTTAAGGTCAGGCTTGACAAAGCCCTGGCTGGGATGATTTAACTGGGAATTGGTCCTGCTTTGAGCAGGGGGTTGGACTAGATGACCTTCTGGGGTCCCTTCCAACCCTGATGTTCTATGATTCTATGATTCTATGATTCAATGGTTCCATCTGTCTCAACAAGAAGCTTTTATTTCTGCCTCCCCTGTGACCTGGCCACCGCCAGAGCTGACAAGCTGCAGAACCGGCCATCCTGGGGTGTCAAGGATTAGGGGTGGCGGAGAGGAAGAGCTCTGTCCATGCTTGCACTTCTTTCTTCCACACACTATGGAATGAGTGAAATTGGGATAAATGATCCATCCACTAATCAGGAAACTGTCCAGGTGCCTCTACTGGCCAAGATCTCTCCTCACACAGAGGTGATCATGCATGCCCTGAAGTGCCATCTTAGTCCTGCTGGTGTTGCCACCCTCTGTTGTGGGAAAAGGAGGACTGAACATGAGATGCACCAGAGCACATTGGAGTGTAGCACCCACCCTGGGCACTCTAAACCGGGCAGAGCAGTGGCTGGAACTCAGGTCTCCCACATACCAGGCCACACACACACACAGGCTCTCTCTTTCCCCTCCCCAGATATTGACATGTTCTCCTGAATGGAAAACCAGCCTTTGGACACAATTCCATTGTTCTGTAAATGTTCAAAAGTTTTGGGTTTTCTTCCAATGCAAAATGAAAACAAACTCTGAAACCCTGAAAGCTCCTGCTAAATAGCTCTAAGAATTTACCCTCACTGTCAAAAATGTGTGCTGTATTTCTAGTCTGAACTGATCTAGCATCAGCTGCTAAGCATTGGATCTTCCTGCTTGGTGGAAGCACTGTATACTCTGAGAAATCTCTTCCCCAGGGAGGTATTTGGAGCCTGCGATCCAGTTGTCACAGACCCCGAGGTAAATACACCTTTGTTCTTATTGCATTTCATCCTATTAATTCAGACCATTTCTCCAGTGCGTCAAGATCATTTGGAATTGTAATCCTGTCCTCCAAGGTGTTTGCAACCCCTCCCAGCTTGGTATTGTCTGCAAACTTTATAAGTGTACTCTCTGTGCCATTATCCAAATTATTTATGAAGATATTGAACAGAATGAGACTGAGGACAGATCCCTGCGGGACCCCAGTCGATAGGCCATTCCAGTTCCACTATGAACCATTGATAACCACTCTCTGAGTATTGTTTTCCAGCCATGTCTGCACCCACCATATAGTAGGTTTGTCTAGGCTACATTTCTCTAGTTTGTTTATGAGAAGGTCATGTGAGACGGTATGAAAGGCCTTACTAAAGTCAAGCTATATCACATCTACTGCTTCCCCCCATCGACACGGCTTGTTACCCTGTCAGAGAAGGATGTTAGGCTACTTTGACATAATTTCTTCTTGACAAATCCATGTTGATTGTTATTTATTCACTTTTTTTTTCTAGATGCTTATGAATTGTTTGACCATTTGCTTCTTTGTCCTTCTAGGTGCCAAAGTTAAGCTGAGTGGTCTATAATTCCTTGGGTTTTCCTTATTCCCCCCTTTTTTATAGATAGATGCTATACTTGCCCTTTTCCAGTCCTCTGGTATCTGTCTCATACTCAACCAGTTCTCAACAAGAATTGCTAATGGCTCAGAGATCTCTTCAGTCAGTTCCTTAAGTATTCTAGAATGTATTTCATCAGGCCCTGCCGACTAGAAGACATCCAACCTGTCCAAGTAATTCTTAACTTGTTCTTTTCCTATTTTAGCTCAGATCCTACCCTATTTACACTGATGTCGGCTATGTTAGTTGTCCAATCGCTGCTAAATTTTTGGTGAAAACTGAAAAAAAAAAAAAAAAGGCATTTAGCACTTCAGCCATTGCTGCATTTTCTATTATTGTCTTTCCCTCCTCATTGAGTAATGGGGCTACCCTGTCCTTGGTCCTCCTCTTGCTTCCCATGTATTTGTAAAATGCTTTCTAGTTACTCTTTATATCCCTAGTTAGTTTAATCTCATTTTGTGCCTTGGCTTTTCTAATTTTGTCCCTATGTGCTTGTGGGGTTTTATATATATATATATATACACACATCCCTTGTCATTTGACTTAGCTTCCTCTTTTTGTGACTCTCTTTCAAGTTTCAGGTCATTGAAAATCTCCTGGTGAAGCCAGCGAGGTGTCTCACCAAACTTCCTATCTTTTCTACTCATTGGCATAGTTTGCTCTTTTGCCCTTAATAATGTCTCTTTAAAAAATTGCCAGCACTTTTTTCCCTTGGACTTGCTTCCCATGGGATCTTACCTACCAGTTCCCTGAGTTTGCTGAAGTTTGCCTTCTTGAAGTCCATTGTCTTTATTCTGCTGTTTCCACTCCTACCATTCCCTCAGTCATTTCATGGTCACCTTCAGCCACGCTGCCTTCCACCACAATCCCCAACAGACCACACTGTGAACTTTATGCAAGCTAAAAGAAAAACCAAACAGACAAACAAGCTGGCTGCTCACCCCAAGCATTAGTGCTGGCTCTTTCTTCAGTAGGGCTCTCCTTCCCATACTCCCCTGTTCGCTGTGCCCTGTTCGCAGAGAAGGAACCAAGCTGAGCAATGGAGATTTCAATGACAAGTGCCTTCCCCCAAGGTCCAGAGCAGTGCGTGGCTATTGTGTGAGCATGGTGATGGAAGTGGCTTTTGTTATGTTGCCCAGAAAGCTGAATGGCTTCTGAACTGTGATTCAATCAGTCCCAATGACAAGCTTTCATTGCTGTATCCCCTGAGACCTGTCCAGTACTAGATTTGATGAGCTGCAGACCTTCATGCTCTACCTGATTGGCAGCTTCCTCTGGGGTGTTCCCTCTCCTCCCAGACCATTCACACAGCTCTGACTAGGAGGCTTATTCAGGGCTCTGCTGGCCTCTATCTGCCATTTATTTTCCTTTCGATCCCTTCTCCCTGGATTAGACGTTGGTGTCACAGGAAAGGCAGAACTCCTTAGCTACCTCAGATTCCCAACTTGCAGCTGGAGTCTCAGCCACAACCTTGCTCTGTTCTGCCTCAGTTTCCCTGGTAAGGGCAGGCAGTGATCTGTTCTCCCTGACCATGGCTACAGGACCCAGGCAATGCACTTTCACATCAGTAAAATATCCAGTGTGGGAGCAGGGGATGGTGTCATCCTCCCCTCCCCTCAGTCTCTGGTATCTATCTGCATAAGCTGGGAAGGTAAATTGAGCTTAACCCTGCTTTCCTTTTGTTACAGGAATCATAGAATCATAGAATATCAGGGTTGGAAGGGACCCCAGAAGGTCATCTAGTCCAACCCCCTGCTCAAAGCAGGACCAATTCCCAGTTAAATCATCCCAGCCAGGGCTTTGTCAAGCCTGACCTTAAAAACCTCTAAGGAAGGAGATTCTACCACCTCCCTAGGTAACGCATTCCAGTGTTTCACCACCCTCTTAGTGAAAAAGTTTTTCCTAATATCCAATCTAAACCTCCCCCACTGCAACTTGAGACCATTACTCCTCGTTCTGTCATCTGCTACCATTGAGAACAGTCTAGAGCCATCCTCTTTGGAACCCCCTTTCAGGTAGTTGAAAGCAGCTATCAAATCCCCCCTCATTCTTCTCTTCTGCAGGCTAAACAATCCCAGCTCCCTCAGCCTCTCCTCATAACTCATGTGTTCCAGTCCCCTAATCATTTTTGTTGCCCTTCGCTGGACTCTCTCCAATTTATCCACATCCTTCTTGAAGTGTGGGGCCCAAAACTGGACACAATACTCCAGATGAGGCCTCACCAATGTCGAATAGAGGGGAACGATCACGTCCCTCGATCTGCTCGCTATGCCCCTACTTATACATCCCAAAATGCCATTGGCCTTCTTGGCAACAAGGGCACACTGCTGACTCATATCCAGCTTCTCGTCCACTGTCACCCCTAGGTCCTTTTCTGCAGAACTGCTGCCTAGCCATTCGGTCCCTAGTCTGTAGCTGTGCATTGGGTTCTTCCGTCCTAAGTGCAGGACCCTGCACTTATCCTTATTGAACCTCATCAGATTCCTTTTGGCCCAATCTTCCAATTGGTCTAGGTCCTTCTGTATCCTATCCCTCCCCTCCAGCGTATCTACCACTCCTCCCAGTTTAGTATCATCCGCAAATTTGCTGAGAGTGCAATCCACACCATCCTCCAGATCATTTATGAAGATATTGAATAAAACCGGCCCCAGGACCGACCCTTGGGGCACTCCACTTGATACCGGCTGCCAACTAGACATGGAGCCATTGATCACTACCCGTTGAGCCCGACAATTTAGCCAGCTTTCTACCCACCTTATAGTGCATTCATCCAGCCCATACTTCCTTAACTTGCTGACAAGAATACTATGGGAGACCGTGTCAAAAGCTTTGCTAAAGTCAAGAAACAATACATCCACTGCTTTCCCTTCATCCACAGAACCAGTAATCTCATCATAAAAGGCGATTAGATTAGTCAGGCATGACCTTCCCTTGGTGAATCCATGCTGGCTGTTCCTGATCACTTTCCTCTCATGCAAGTGCTTCATGCAAGGAAGGGAGAACATGCCCACACCCCGCCTCCACTTCTCCCTTTCAGCAACTTCATTTGCAGGGACACTGTAACAAGCTGTATTCTTGCAGTCAGCTGTGATTGCCTTTGCAGGAGAAAAGGCTGGAGCACATCAAAAGGTATATCACTTAAGATCCCAAGCAACAACACATCTGACCCTTCCTGTGTCTGCAGGCAGTGCAAATGGTTTCGCACCAGGAATGGCATAAAATCACTGCCCAGTCTGCAAAATGTTGTAGAAATCTCTAGAAATATTGTCAAATCCACACACATGCCCAGAATTGGACACAATACTGCAGCTGAGGCCTTATAAGTGCTGAGTAGAGTGGAAGAATTACTTCTCATGTCTTGCTTACAACACTCTGACTAATACAACCCAGAATGATGATCACTTTTTTTGCAACAGTGTTATATTGTTGACTCATATTTATTTTGTGATCTACTATAACCTCCAGATCCTTTTCTGCAATACTCCTTCCTAGGCAGCTATTCCCATTTTATATTTGTGTGTTTGATTATTCATTCATACTGGGAGGAGTGGTAGATATGCTGGAGGGGAGGGATAGGATACAGATGGACCTAGACAAATTGGAGGATTGGGCCAAAAGAAATCTGATGAGGTTCAATAAGGATAAGTGCAGGGTCCTGCACTTAGGACGGAAGAATCCAATGCACCGCTACAGACTAGGGGCCGAATGGCTAGGCAGCAGTTCTGTGGAAAAGGACCTTGGGGTGACAGTGGACGAGAAGCTGGATATGAGTCAGCAGTGTGCCCTTATTGCCAAGAAGGCCAATGGCATTTTGGGATGTATAAGTAGGGGCATAGCGAGCAGATCGAGGGACGTGATCGTTCCCCTCTATTCGACATTGGTGAGGCCTCATCTGGAGTACTGTGTCCAGTTTTGGGCCCCACACTACAAGAAGGATGTGGATAAATTGGAGAGAGTCCAGCGAAGGGCAACAAAAATTATTAGGGGTCTAGAACACATGACTTATGAGGAGAGGCTGAGGGAGCTGGGATTGTTTAGTCTACAGAAGAGAAGAATGAGGGGGGATTTGATAGCTGGTTTCAACTACCTGAAAGGGGGTTCCAAAGAGGATGGCTCTAGACTGTTCTCAATGGTAGCAGATGACAGAACGAGGAGTAATGGTCTCAAGTTGCAGTGGGGGAGGTTTAGATTGGATATTAGGAAAAACTTTTTCACTAAGAGGGTGGTGAAACACTGGAATGCGTTACCTAGGGAGGTGGTAGAATCTCCTTCCTTAGAGGTTTAAGGTCAGGCTTGACAAAGCCCTGGCTGGGATGATTTAACTGGGAATTGGTCCTGCTTCAAGCAGGGGGTTGGACTAGATGACCTTCTGGAGTCCCTTCCAACCCTGATATTCTATGATTCTATGATTCCTAAGTGTTGTACTTTGCTTTTGTCCTTATTGAATTTCATCCTGTTTAATTTAGAACATTTCTCCAGTTTGTCCAGATAATTTTGACTTGTAATTCTATCCTCCAAAGCAGTTGCAACCTCTCCCAGCTTGGTATCATCTTCAAACTTTATAAGTGTACTCTCTGTGCCACTATCCAAACTGTTTATGAAGATATTGACTAGAACCAGACCGAGGAAAGATCCCTATGGCTGGGACCTCACTCAATACACCTTTCCAGCTTGCTTGTGAACCACTGATAACAACCCTCTGAGTAAGATTTTCCCGCCACTTGTGCACCCACCTTATATTAGGTTTGTCCAGGGTATATTTCTCTAGTTTGTTTACGAGAAGGCCGTGAGAGACAGTGTCGAGGACTCGAACCCCAGACGGCACAGTTCGTTGTCTGACCAGAGAGAGACAGGCAACACCAGCAAGGTCCAAACACAAAGCTCTTTATTGAATACTGCACACAACAATAGAGAGCAGCCTGTCTCCAAAGAGAACCAGCCAGCCTCTAAGTAAAATTCATACGTTTTTATAGACAGTCCCGTCGCGTCACAGATTTATTCATAAAGCAGCCCACCCCCACTATATTAGTTAAAATCCTCTTTCTCTGTATGCATGCACTTCTACCTCCCTTATTGTAGATAACTTTTTGCAAATCGTAGTGCTTCACTAACTTTCTTATCAGTATGGGTGTCAACCAGGAGACGAGGAGTTAAAACACACATAACACAAGAGCAGGGAGTGGAAAACAGCGCCTCAGTATCTCAAGGACTGTTCCCAACACATCTGGTACAAAAATACAGGAATGCAGGCCTCCCCTTTTTTCTCACTCTCTGTAACTTAAACAAATATTCCTTCATTCTACTTTCAGAGACTTTCCCAGCAGCCTCTCTGAGCCTGACTTTGGTTCGGTTGGCATAACTGCTTCCCGTTTAGCTTTTCTCACCTAACAACAGTACCAAAGGCCTTACTAAAGTCAAGCTATATCACATCAAGTGCTTCCTCCTCTCCACCAGGCTTGTTACCCTGTCAGAGAAGGATGTTAGACTGCTTTGACATGATTTTTTCTTGACAAATTCATGTTGACTGATATTTATTCCCTTATTTGTTTCTACGTGCTTGCAAATTGATTGTTTGACTATTTGCTCCTTTGGCCTTCTAGGTACTGAAGTTAAGCTGACTGGTCTATAATTCCTTGGGTTGTCCTTCTTCCCCCTTTTTATAGAGAGATACTATATATGCTCTTTTCCAGCCCTCTGGTATCTCTCCCATCCTCCATGAGTTCTTAACGAGAATTGCTAATGGCTCATAGATCTCTTCAGCCAGTTCCTTAAGTATTCTAGAATGTATTTCATCCAGTCCTGCTGACTTGAAGACATCGAACTTTTCCAAGTAATTCTTGTTCTTTTCTTGTTTTAGCCTCAGATCCTAAGCTATTTACACTGATGTTTGCTATGTTAGTTGTCCAATCATTGCTAAATTTTTGGGGAAAACTGAAACAAAAAAAGGCATTTAACACTTCAGCCATTGCTGCATTTTCTATTATTGTCTTTCCCTCCTCATTGAGTAATGGGGCTACCCTGTACTTGTACCCTGTCCATTTCTCATGTATTTATAAAATGCTTTCTAGTTACCCTTTATATCACTAGCTAGTTTAATCTCATTTTGTGCCTTGGCCTTTCTAATTTTGTCCCTATGTGCTTGTGGTTTTATATATATATACATACACATATACATACACACACACACACACACACACACACACAGACATCCCTTGTCATTTGACTTAGCTTCCTCTTTTTGTGACTCTGTGCTTGTGGGGGTTTTATATATATATATATATATATATATATATACACACACACACATCGTTTGTCATTTGACTTAGCTTCCTCTTTTTGTGACTCTCTTTTGAGTTTCAGGTCATTGAAAATCTTCTGGTGAAGCCAGCGACGTCTCTCACCAGATTTCCCATCTTTCCTACTCATTGGCATAGTTTGCTCTTTTGCCCTTAATAATGTCTCTTTAAAAAATTGCCAGCGCTTTTTTCCCTTGGATTTGCTTCCCATGGGATCTTACCTACCAGTTCCCTGAGTTTGCTGAAGTTTGCCTTCTTGAAGTCCATTGTCTTTATTCTGCTGTTTCCACTCCTACCATTCCCTCAGTCATTTCATGGTCACCTTCAGCCACGCTGCCTTCCACCACAATCCCCAACAGACCACACTCTGCACTTTACGCAAGCTAAAAGAAAAACCAAACAGACAAATAAGCTGGCTGCTCACCCCAAGCATTAGTGCTGGCTCCTTCTTCAGTAGGGCTCTCCTTCCCATACTCCCCTGTTCGCTGCCCCCTGTTCGCAGAGAAGGAACCAAGCTGAGCAATGGAGATTTCAATGGCAAAGCAGTGCGTGGCTATTGTGTGAGCATGGTGACAGAAGTGGCTTCTGTTATGTTGCCTAGAAAGCTGAATGTCTTCCAAACTATAACTCAATCAGTCCCAACGACAAGCTTTCATTGCTGTGTCCCCTGAGACCTGTACGGTACCAGATCTGACGAGCTGCAGACCTTGTCATCCTGGGGTGCTGTGGATCAGAGGGAGCCCCCACAGGGAGGCGCAGAGTTAGAGCTCTGCCCACGCATGCACTTCATTGCTCCACACACCACAGAATCAGTGTATTTGGGAAAGTGCAGCTCATCCTGTGCAGTGCTTCATATTCTTGTGTCCTGCTGTTTGTCCCCCAAGGCCATGCCAGAACTTCCTCCCAGACCTCACCCTCCCAGTCTCCTTCATGCTCTCCCTGATTGGCAGCTTCCTCCCTTCCCAGACCCTTCACACAGCTCTAACTAGGAGGCTTATTCAGGGCTCTGCTGGCCTCTTGTCTGCCATTTATTTTCCTTTTGATCCCTTCTCCCTGGATTAGACAACCTCTGGAGGTCCCTGCCAGCTCTACATTTCTATGTTTCTATGATTTCTAGGATCACAGAGGGGGCCTCAGAGGTGCTAGGATTGACACTGGAACTAGCTGCCCCATTATCACTGCCAAGACACTGTGGCACTCACAGACAGATTGAAAGGAATGTCATCATAGATGAAACAGAAGGAATCAACCAAACAGATCGTCAGCAAACCTTGATCACCACAATCTGAAGACAGCAAGAGATCTCCAGTTTCTACAGCTTCAGGGAGGTGGGAAAGGGGATGAGGAGGGGTTCATGTTCTTTGCGGAGATAGGAACCTCCAGCACCTCCCAGTATCTACAGGGGATAAATGAGCACCCACCAATAGGGAAAATGTCAAGGTGCTCCACTGGCCAAGATCTCTCCTCACACAGCAATGGTCATCCATGCCCTGAGGAGAGAATGTGCCATCTGAGCATTGATGGAGTTGATCACCGCCTAGGATGGAAGAAGAAGAACCACCACACATGTGGTGCACCAGAGCACACTGGTGTGTAGAACCCACCCAGGGCATTGTTCAAAAACAGGAGTAAGCTCAGCCTGCAGGTGAGTCCACAAACCTGCTGTGTTTCCTGCCCCTTCCATCCCAACATGCTCATATCTGCTCCCAAGTACAGGTTGAAGGGTTTCCAGTCTGCTAGCTTCACTGAGTGATTTATTGTTAACCTGCTCTAATAAAGTGATTTACAAGAAAACTTGGATTAATGGTCTCCTGTTCCGATAGCCAGTAAAGGTTCAGTCCCCAGGAGAGCTCCTTCCTGCATAGTAACTGCCTTCATCTAGACTGGACTTTGCTTTTCAGAGCAGAATGAATCTAGAACCAGCGCACTTCCCCTGGGGTGGCACTGCTGGAGGGGAGCTGTGACTCTGCTGCATTATGCCCTCCCCCAACTCAATCCCACCAAAGCCTTTGTGTGGGTGGTTCACAAGGGTCAGACCCATGGGTAGAGATGGGTCAGGTGAAGAGCAGGAGTGGGGCGGCCTCATATCCCCCATGTCTGATGGGGCATCCCATTGCAATAGAATCAAAAACAACAAGGAGTCCGGTGACACCTTAAAGATTAACAGATTTATTTGGGCATAAGCTTTCGTGAAAGCTTATGCCCAAATAAATCTGTTAGTCTTTAAGGTGCCACCGCGCTCCTTGTCGTTTTTGTGGATACAGACTAACACAGCTGCCCGCTGGTACATTGCAACAGAATGTGCAGCACAGTCTTGGTGGAGTGGCAAATGGGAAGTTAATCTAAGTGTACGTTAATGAATAGGTAACAGACGTTATCAAGCAGGAACCCTTGTAATAGATTCATAGGGTATGGATACACGGGAATAAACGACCCGTGGCATGGCCTCGGCTGGCTCAGGTCAGCTGACTTTGGCCTGTGGGGCTCAGGCTGTGGGGCTAAAAATTGATGTTTAGATGTTTCGGTTTGGCCTGGAGCCCAGGGTCTGGGACCCTCCCTCCTTACTCCATGGAGGCACTTACAGGCTGATCAACTTTGCATTTGAACCAACTGTACATGAGCTCTGTGGCAAAAGGGGCCAACATAACACATTGCACTGGAAGCTCATGCACAGCTGGTTATCTACAATGACCCCTGAGTCCTTCTCAGAGCTGTTGCTTTGCAGGATAGCTGAGAAAGGGTCTCTGTAAAAATAACAATGTGGCATCATGTATTGAGTCAAACACAAAAAAACTTTGTTACAAACAGGGTAAGTCAGGACCAACATCCAGCTCAAAACTACAAATAAATCAAATAAAGCCATGCAACTACATGCAGAATTTTATCTCATCACATATACACCCACAGCGACTCACCAGAGAGCCTATACCTACCAACAGCAAATCAACTGTTACCAACCACAATCCCAAGGTGACTCCCAGGCAATCCCTTTAGGATGACAAAAAGAAAAGGAGTACTTGTGGCACCTTAGAGACTAACCAATTTATTTGAGCATAAGCTTTCGTGAGCTACAGCTCACTTCATCGGATGCATACTGTGGAAACTGCAGAAGACATTATATACACAGAGACCATGAAACAATACCTCCTCCCACCCCACTCTCCTGCTGGTAATAGCTTATCTAAAGTGATCACTCTCCTTACAATGTGTATGATAATCAAGTTGGGCCATCTTCAGCACAAATCCAGGTTTTCTCACCCTCCGCCCCCCCCCCCCAAACTCACTCTCCTGCTGGTAATAGCCCATCCAAAGTGACCACTCTCTTTACAATGTGTATGAAAATCAAGGTGGGCCATTTCCAACACAAATCCAGGTTTTCTCACCGCCCCCCCTTTTTTTTCAAAAACCACACACACAAACTCACTCTCCTGCTGGTAATAGCTTATCCAAAGTGACCACTCTCCTTACAATGTGTATGAAAATCAAGGTGGGCCATTTCCAACACAAATCCAGGTTTCCCCCCCCACCCCCCAAAACACACACACACAAACTCACTCTCCTGCTGGTAATAGCTTATCCAAAGTGACCACTCTCCCTACAATGTGCATGATAATCAAGGTGGGCCATTTCCAGCACAAATCCAGGTTTTCTCACCCCCCACTCCCATACACACACAAACTCACTCTCCTGCTGGTAATAGTTCATCCAAAGTGACCACTCTCCCTACAATATGCATGATAATCAAGGTGGGTCATTTCCAGCACAAATCCAGGTTTTCTCACCGCCCTCCCCCTTTTTTTCCAAAAACCACACACACAAACTCACTCTCCTGCTGGTAATAGCTCATCCAAACTGACCACTCTCCTTACAATGTGTATGATAATCAAGGTGGGCCATTTCCAGCATAAATCCAAGTTTAACCAGAACGTCGGGGGGGGGGGTAGGAAAAACAAGGGGAAATAGGCTACCTTGCATAATGACTTAGCCACTCCCAGTCTCTATTTAAGCCTAAATTAATAGTATCCAATTTGCAAATGAATTCCAATTCAGCAGTTTCTCGCTGGAGTCTGGATTTGAAGTTTTTTTGTTTTAAGATAGCGACCTTCATGTCTGTAATTGCGTGACCAGAGAGATTGAAGTGTTCTCCGACTGGTTTATGAATGTTATAATTCTTGACATCTGATTTGTGTCCATTTATTCTTTTACGTAGAGACTGTCCAGTTTGACCAATGTACATGGCAGAGGAGCATTGCTGGCACATGATGGCATATATCACATTGGTGGATGTGACCCTGTGTGGTGAGCTAATATTTCCTAACTTGGGTGGATTTGATTTAGAGCTCAATGATAAATGAGTATACAGCTGTTTTCTATGTAAGGTATTCCAAAGAGCTTGGCCAGAATAAAGCATAAGCACTGTAGAGCTGTGCCTAGAGCCCCAGCTCCTAGAGTCAAATGATGAGGTCAGAATCTCAGCTTTCACTTTAAAATGTAAAATTTCTAGCAAATTAATACTTTGAAATTGTGACCCAAGTGTAACCGATGCAGTGGTGTCTGTCTGGCTCTGCAGACAGCCGAAAACCACATCTCTGAGAGTTGTGAACTGCCCCAGTCATCCCCATGGGATTTTCATTCTAATAGACATCACTCTGCGGTTTCCTGCCAACACCACCCCATCTGAGAACTCTCTGTGGGGCAGAGGAGTGCAGCAGGCCTGGTCACCTACCAGATATGCCTCACCTGCGAAGATAAATACTGGGTGCTGCCACTCTTGACTCTCCATTTGGGGAGAAGGGATCCCCATCTCTGCTGCTGCTAAGGATGGGGGCCCGGCTACCAGTTCTGCCATGGATGAAGGGGTCCCATGCAGTTGCCCCTCCAGAGGGGAGGTGGCCCCCTTGCCACTGGTGTTATGATAAATACATTTCCAGAAATGGGCACTACATTGTGATTATGCAGGGTGTAATTTCTATGTATTTGGAGAACTCTGCTTCCAGGAAGCGTTTGGTGAGAGAGAACAGAGCGTGTGGAGGAAGGAATAAACCCCGTATGTTGCACTCTCTCTCTTCTGATGGTTGAACACTGAACATGGCATCTGAAGTGGGTCAGTGCCTGCAGGAACGTGAAACCAGAAACACAGAATATTAATGCAAAACCAATCCCCACAACTAACTATACAATAATGACAACAAAGAGAAAACAGGAATCCTCGCAGCATACCAGAGCCCTGACCCTGAGCAGAGGGACATGAAAGCAGACATGTTTAGCAGCTGGGCTTTCTTTAGAACAGAATGGCAAAAGTGCGAAAATTGCAATGGGACGCGATAAAAAGGAAAGCAAAATAAGAGTAGCCACCCTGTATACTCCAAGAGCATATGGTTATGTCAGCGGCAGACCTAGAGGATCCATGTAAATACCCAGAAGCACTCTGTCACTGCGGTGGTGCCTCTCTGGAGGTGTTGAGTGAATTTTCCTACTCACTCTCCACTGTTCTCCGTTCCTGGAGGGTTGTGGTCACCCTTCCCCATGGAATAACATACGATTCCTGATGCATAAACTTAATGCAGTAACATCTCCAAAAGATATTGCAGGAAATTGCCACAAAAGCACTTTCCACTCACAAAAATATCATATATGAAAGTTGTCTTTTTAACAAGCGTAATTGGAAATCGGATATATTATGATAAATCCTCATTCATATAATATAGTAGTGGATGGGCACATATTACACCCTAAAACATATTACACCCTAAAACCTACACCCACTATGAACACAAGACAAAAACACAGATGTGGAGGATGGTGAAATACACACTCTCTTGAGACCTGATCAGCAGGACACAAAGAAACACGAGCTAAAAAGTGACTAATAGATATTGGAACTGCTTCTCAAAACAGCCCCACACAAGGAGCACTAAGTGCAGACAGTCTCTTATCACAAGAAAGGTTTGCATTTGCTCCAACATCAACCCAGTTGCCAGGTATACGTGAGCGTTTTTATAGAACTAAGGAGTGAAAGACCAGCATTCCCAAAATCAGAGAAATCTTTCTTGGCAGCTAAGGTATTTAAGAGTTAGTTAATTAAAAATAATAAGAGTTAAGTGAGCTGTAGCTCATGAAAGCTTATGCTCAAATAAATTGGTTAGTCTCTAAGGTGCCACAAGTACTCCTTTTCTTTTTGCGAATACAGACTAACACGTCTGCTACTCTGGAACCTGTTTATCTATGATGGTCTAGCCTGTATTGGTATATAACAGAGTGTTAAGTATTCAGGCAAGTTATGGTACTGATGTTTAAATTTGCTGTCTCCAATAAACATGACAAAAGGGATGTTTCGATAAATAGCTTCCCAGTAAAGAGAGCTACAGTATCATTCTGTATAGGAATTTACAGGAATTCAGGAAGTGCTTGATGAGAGAGAACGATGTCGGTGGAGGAAAGAATAAAGCCTAAATATTGCTCTGTCTGGGCTGTCTCTCTTTTATGCTTAAACACTGAATAACTGGCACTCCAGCTGGAGGTGAGGCCAGGGTGTAGGGCTGGGGCAGTATGGAGCCCTGTGCTGTGCTGTGCCTAAGGTCCTGGATTGTCTTAATCTGCCCTGCTAACGAGTGATAGTTAGAAGTTGGTGTTATTAAAGCCATAGAGAGCCTAGCCAAATGGACCACTTCTCTTCATGCACTTCTCTTCTCTTTACATAGCAGCAGCCCACCAGGTTGCCACACATCATGGTAAGCCTCCATGAGTCAGGGTAGCAGAGTGTAAGTGGGGTCGGCCAAAATAACAGACATCTCACTGATATCCATATAGTTTAGCAGGAACAAAATACCTGCTTTCCCATTCTGACAGCAAATCTACTCTACTGCGCTGCACCGATGCAGCTGTGCCGCTGGACATGCTATGCCAATGGCAGAGTGCTCTTCCGTCGCGAGAGGTGGAAGTATGGTCAGTGGGAGATCGTCTCCCGCTGACATATCACTGTGGGGACATCGCTTTAGGTTGACGTAACTTACGTTGCTCAGGGGCCGTCGTTTTCATACCCCTGAGTGAGTTAAGATACATTGAATTAAGTGGTAATGTAGACCAGCCCTGAGACAGGCCAGATCTCCGGAATACCTGGACACCCTGCACTTTGACGTCCATGATCTCCCTTGATAGTCCTCTAAGGTCTGAATAACAAAGAGTAATTTATTTTTCTGCTGATGTACTCGTGCACCTTGAGGGGCCCAGGTAACAGACATGCGTGTGCCATCGATAGCCCCAGCACAGTTTGGGAATGCCCTTTGTTCAAAGCCAGAAATGATTTCGGGGACATGATCTACCTTCACCACATGTGGGTGCAGCCTGGCAAACATCCATCATCACAGCAACAACAATTGACTTGCCAACCTCAGAGTGGTTACCCACAGATGGGAGACAATCTGGGGTAGCAGCTTCCAGAGAGTTGCTGCACCGCGCTTCTGGCCTGGCATTTGCATTTTTCATCCTGATGTCCTGATGCGCATGGGCTCAAGTGAACTCTTCACACAGCTCAGGGAACACGGCCCTCCTATGAAAATTCTGGGGTAGCTCCTGGTCATCCCAGGTCTTCATGGTGATGTATTTCCACCACTCTGTGCATGTGATCCTGATCCAGATCCATGCTGTGGAGGAAGGTGAAAAACTCCCAGTGTCTCTGCCGATCTGACCTGGGAGAGAATTCCTTCCTGAACTCAGTATGGTGATTTTTTAGACCCTGAGTGTGTGGGTGAGACCCACCAGCTAGACAGCTGGGAAAGAATTGCCTGTAATAACTCAGAGCCCTCCCCATCTACTGAGCTTAGGAGACCGCTGCTAACAGCAGTGGCAGATAGGCTCTATGTAAGACTATGATTTAGTGACTTCCAGCAACCTCCATGACTTCAGCCTGTGGTGGTCGAGAGCTGCAGGGTTTCCCGCTGCCCGCGGGGGCAGGGAACTGTGGGCTACCCCCGAGCTCCCAGCCGCCAGAGGCCATGGGGGTCTGTGATAGGGTGCTAAGCAGAAAACTGCTTAGCCAACCCTCTGTCACTCCAGTCCAATTAAGGGAGGTGAATTGGAGCTGGGTAGATCACCTGGCCCTGGTTGGGGAAGCTGGAACAGCTGCTGCCTCATCAGGCTGGGGCTGGATAAGAGCCCCAGGGGAAGGAGCTCGAAAGAGGGAAGCGGTAGTAGAGGAATGGCAGTGAGGGGGAAGCAGAAAGGGATTCCTCCCCCTCGTGGATTATAAGACGGGGACTATGTGTATGGTGGAAAGGTGGTAGGAGCACAGCCTGTAAATAAAAGCACCAGGTGAGCACTGCACCAAGGCTTCTGGATGACTGGCTCAGCCCAGCAGGGCCCTGCAGGGACCCCATTACAGGGGCCCTGCAGCTGTTGGTGGAGGAGGAACCCCCAAGTTCCTGGCCGCTGCAGGGGTACCCTGCAGCCCCTAGCTGCTGCAGGTGGCTCCTACAGGAAGGGGAGGGAATATTTACTTTGTAGGAAGGGGTGGCAGGCGTTACAGGAATGAAGAACCACTCTTTTCCTGCTTTGTGGCTGCTTCTGACTTAGACACACACAGCTCCTCACAAAGCAATCCCCAGCCCTTGTGTTTGCACCCAGTCTAGTCCTTGGGTGGTGCCTTCCATTTTTTCAGTGGTCATTAAACAAATGGGTATTTAACTGCTATGTTATTTCGCCTGAATGAAAGGTGGATGCCATAGCCTCAGTGAGGTGTGTGACTGCCTGTAGATCAAAGCCACGCTTTGTGGGAGACACCCAACCATGAGCATAAGTGTGTTATAGGAAAGAAATACAGTAAGGGAAATGCATGTTTGTGATCTTTAGTTCTTCTTTTGAAGAAGCGGAACCTGCTTGTGCTGGGCTTTGTGCACATCAACATTATAACATTTGCAGCAGCCAACTGTCCCAATAAAATGGGGGTAGGGTGGGAGAGAGTGGGGGATTAGCCACTGGAGGTTTTTATGTGAATTCAGGTGACTGTAAAGCAAAGCTAAAAATCCTTAAATACTTAATCATCACAAAGAACAAGGGAAGTATTAATATTCTTCTTGTACAGATGGGGAAACTAAGGCACAGCGGTTAACATGAAAATTTTCAGTTGAGTGCCTGAAGTTAGGCTCTTAAATCCATATTCAGGCAGCTTTGTAATAGTCTAATCTTCACAGGTTTCCTGAATTGGGGCTAGGAGGAGGAAGAGCACACACAACAGGAGGTGAGTATATACTGCATAAATGCAGCTGAGACAAAACAGGAATTTGGCTCATAGGACATTGTAATAATTTGACATTTGTTTATGTCCCAAATTGGAAAAATACCAAAAATTTTCACAAAAGAATTTGTTTAGTAAATGTTGAAACATTTTGTTTCAAGTCAGTTTGACATTAAACTGCATTTGCTTATTGCCTCATGGGACAGGTAGTTTTGGGTACCTCATGCTTTCATTCTTCCCTATGGGGCAAGCTCCTTTGCAAGAATACATCTCCCTGAGGTGCCATGTGGCCCTGTCAGAAAGGAGACCACAGTGCATCATGGGGAATGTAGTCTGGGTAAGGGTCCAGGTCATGGGAAAGAATGGGGGCACAAAGCACCTGAACTGACTCCCATGAACCATCAAAGCACTCTGGGCGGAAGCAGTTTAATGTTGAACAGCCCTGAAATGAAACCTTTTGTTTTGATTCCCCCCAAAAAAATTCAGCAACATTGAAAATTTCCCATTGAAAATTTAGATTTATTTTTTTAAGAAATTGTCCAAAAATCACTTCAGTAGAAAATGCCCAGTCGGCTCTATGTACAATGGAGACCCTAGCCAGGCCCCATTCTCTGCCAGAACCATCCACTTCTGGGCTGTACATCCCCCTTTCATCACGCAACAGTGGAATTATGACTGCTTTATACAGCTATAACCTGGTGCCCATTAGAGTTCCCATCCATAGGGAACTTTGCCAATTTATGTCAGAATAAATCAGCATAAAGCCTTCCATTCTGTGGGTAAGATTGCATTTACTGGGCCTGATTCATCACCAGTGTAATGCAAACACTTTACACCAAAGCACCACACGCCCCTAGGCAGCCAATAGAACTATCTGTGTGAGTAAAGTTCCGCAGATGCTTACGTGTCTGCAGGACTGGCTCCAAACTATGGTAACCAACCCCACTGCAGGGTGTTTCCTCTAAGCCCTGTGGCACACTAGTCCCTTCTGGATGTCTGGTACGGTAGCTGTGTACCACCAGCACGGAGTCAAGCATTGTAGGTGCCCCATGCACTAGACTCTGCAACAGGGGTGGCCAACCTGTGGCTCCGGAGCCACAGGCGGCTCTTCAGAAGTTAATACGCGGCTCCTTGTATAGACACCGACGCTGGAGCTACAGGCGCCAACTTTCCAATGGGCTGGGGGGTGCTCACTGCTCAGCCCCTGGCTCTGCCACAGGCCCTGCCCCCCACTCCACCCCTTCCCTGAGCCTGCTGTGCCCTCGTTCCCTCCCCCCCCCCCCGCCCCAGCCTCCTGCACACCACCAAACAGCTGATCAGGAGGTAGGGAGAGGGAGGTGCTGATTGGTGGGGCTGCCAGTGGGTGGGAGGTGCTGGAAGTGGGGGCTGGAGCTGATGCGTGGGCTGCTGACGTATTCCTGTGGCTCTTTGGCCATGTACACTGGTAAATGCTGGCTCCTTCTCAGGCTCAGGTTGGCCACCCCTGCTCTGCACGCTCTAAATCCATTCTTCTTTCACTCCCTGCTTTCAACATGACCCTGTCTCTTTTTCTCAATTCTCTCAATTTCCTTCCCTTTCTCTCATCTTCTCTCTCTAGCTCTTCCCCTTGCCCATAGCCCCTCTCTTCTCCTATCTGTGGTGTCCTCTCTTTTCAGTCCCCTTTCTCCCTTCTTCCCCATCCTTTCCCAGACAACTCTTACCCCCTGCTGCTCTCTCTTCCCTCTGGGATTTTGGGAATCTGTTAAGGGTACACTCCTCCCCAGCATGCGGGAAATTGGTGTGTGTGGGGGGAGGGGGTATGTGTACACATTCCTTCTGATGCCTTTGTAAATGTAATTTATTTACTATTTCTGACCCTCAGTGAAAGCAATTATTAAACTTAGAATAACAAAAGGGATAATATAATGCCTCATGAGGTTAGGCAGAGTTTCTTTATGACACGTGTTTAGCCATGCTAAAGTATGAAAACTAACAGAATAAATACAAAACTGAATCACTAAATATTTGAAACGTTTGTCAAAATGTCCCTAAAATCCAGACCAACTCTCTTAACCTTGTACTTTTTTTTTCCCTCCCGCCCCGTACCTTTAAAATTCTGGGCTACTGTGTGTAGCGCCCCCTCTCCACCTGGTTACCTCCTTTAATGCCAATCTGCTTACAGGTTTTGATGGACAGGTCTGGGTTCTTTTGGATCCTGCCACCCACTCAGCGGGGTGAATCTTCTTTTCTTTTTTTCCTATGAAATTATTTGGCAGTGACTCCCTGCCAGGAAGGAGTGAGGGGAGTGGTCACCAGGGCAGCTTGGGCAGAAAATTCTAACTACAGAGTAATCCCCACTTACTTGCCAGATAGTTGGAGACTTCCAAGAAATAACACAAACACATAAAAATATATTTAACACAATTAATTACATTAAACAGGAGACAAATACAACAGAACAGGGTAAAACCCTATTTTTAGGGTCACCATGCCCACACTGCAAATACCCGTGACTTGATGTAGCAAATGCAAAATTAGTGTCCCGTTGGTACGCATACTTTGCTGGGGCCCTTGATGACCTATAACCACAAAATTCTTCTTTGTGGTGGTTTAGCAGCGTGGCTGACTGGGTTCAGTACAGCCCATAGGACTCACAAGTGGGAGAAGGTGGTAAATCCCTCCACAGGTGTAATATGCAGCAGGTTATAAAATCCTCAAAACCCTTACACCCTGGTTTGAGGATACAGTTCAGGGAGCAGGGGGTCCCCAGAACAAATTCCCTGACTAACTAACTAAACGATGGTGCACTCTCAAACTCCATGAATGATCCTCAGGTTCGAAGATGACTTTGGACTCCTCAGTCACTGCAGAGGGGCTGATTTCTGCTGGCAGGGATCCTCCTCAGGCAGGAATCAGGCTGTGTGGGTCCCAGGATTTCCCCTCACCACAAAGGGGTGCAGGGCTCAAGGTGTAGATTACACAACTACATTAACATCCAAACTGTAGCCTCCTAGCCCAGCCTCCAGTCACACACTCAGCAGGCAGCTTCCCTGAACTAGCAGACAGAGCAGAGCTGACCATGTGGTGACTGGTCTCACCTAGAGAGCTGGAGGGAGAAATTAGCCTGGCTGGGAAGTTTCCCAGTATATGCTACAAATTGGGAATCATCAGTGGGGAAGGAAAAACCCAGCTGAGGGATCTACTGTCGGGTCCCTAGAGGCCTGTTCTCAGGGGGAACCCTGCATGCAGGCCTGGGACTCACCATCTCCCCACGCAGCCAGTCCCGCCCTTTTCTTGGCCGGCTCCAGACTGACCACCAAATGGCTTCTCCCTAGGAGGGCCTCTCACTCCCTATTGGTTGCTGGGTGGACTCCGAGTCTGCTCTGGCTCCCCCTCCCTACCAGGGACAGTGTGCCTCTCCCAGAGCTGCCCGCAGACAGAGTCCCAGGCATCTACGGAATCTCCTTGGGGGTTACATGTGTATTTCATGATTTTTAATTTTTTTTTTTATATTTTGCTAAATGTGCCAAAAAAGTTATTCATGCAAAATATTAATTAAAGCATTTAAGGCACACTGAATTTTAAGAACATTTTGTTTATATCTACTGCCTCTCAAACACTAAATCAGAGGTTTCTCTCCACTGCTGTTTTTATGTTAATTAAATCCAAGTTACTCATTTTAATTAATCTACATTTCATACTTTAAATTTTTGAAAGAGGTGCATTTTATCTGAACAACAAGGGCATAGTTTGTGGAGAATAAAGTAAAAGTGTTTGTCATAAATATAAAGGGAAGGGTAAACACCTTTAAAATCCCTCCTGGCCAGAGGAAAAATCCTTTCACCTGTAAAGGGTTAAGAAGCTAGGATAACCTCGCTGGCCCCTGACCACAATGACCAATGAGGAGACAAGATACTTTCAAAGCTGGAGGGGGGAGAAACAAAGGGCCTGGGTCCGTCTGGGTAATGCTTTTTGCTGGGGACAGAACAGGAATGGAGTCTTAAAATTTAGTAAGTAATCTAGCTAGATATGCGTTAGATTATGCTTTTTTTAAATGGCTGAGAAAATAAGCTGTGCTGAATGGAATGGATATTCCTGTTTTTGTGTCTTTTTGTAACTTACGGTTTTGCCTAGAGGGATTCTCTGTTTTGAATCTAATTACATTGTAAGGTATTTACTATCCTGATTTTACAGAGGTGATTCTTTTAATTTTTCTTCTATTAAAATTCTTCTTTTAAGAGGCTGAATGCTTTTTTCATTGTTCTTAAGATCCAAGGGTTTGGGACTGTGGTCACTTATGCAAATTGGTAAGGATTTTTATCAAACCTTCCCCAGAAAAAGGGGGGTAAGATTTGGGAGGATTTTGCGGGGAAAGATGTTTCCAAACAAACTCTTTCCCAGTAACTGGTGTTAGACATTTGGTGGTGACAGCGGAAGTCCAAGGGAAAGGGTAAAATAGTTTGTACCTTGGGGAAGTTTTAACCTAAGCTGGTAAAAGTAAGCTTAGGAGGTTTTCATGCAGGTCCCCGCATCTGTACCCTAGCGTTCAGAGTGGGGAAGGAAACTTGACAGTGGTGTTAGCTCTTTTTTTCCACAAATAGTTTAATCTAGGCCTGCATTTAGTCTTGTACATGGTGTAGCCCATAGGGCTAGCTTGCCTTTGCTATATTCACTGCCTTGCCTTCATTATATTTAGCTGCTTTCATTATATTCAGCTGTAATGCAGGAAACCTACAGGCCTGTATCCTGTAAGACATTAGCTAAAGCATAAATTAGCATAAGTGTGGTTAAGTAGGTTGGAACCCTTGGCATAGATTAACAGTTACCTTTAGATTTTGGGAACTAAGGGTATGCTATAAAAAACCCACCTCCACGAGGGGAGTAGCTACCATCACTGGGAGTGTGGCTCCCAGCACTGGTGCACTGTCTACACTGCCACTTTACAGCGCTGAAACTTGCAGCTCTCAGGAGTGCATTTTTTCACACCCCTGAGCGAGAAAGTTGCAGTGCTGTTAAATGGCAGTGTAGACAAGACCTAAGAAGAGCTGCTCGATGGTAGGAGTTAGAATGTTCCAGTAAGTGCTACTGCAAGGAACATGGAAGTAATAACCGCAAATCCGCTTAAGCAAGGGGTGATGGGTATGATCATGAGCTGAAATGGTAGTTACACGTATTAATATAGTAACCTATAGAAGAAGGAGACTTCAACATTAGTAGGATGAGGAAATACAAATAAGGAAAAGGGGAGAAACTCCTACTAAATATGCATTAGACACAGTGGTGTCAGCATAACATATTATAAAAGTTACATCTGAGCCTGTGGGCAGTAGGAGAGCTGTACCCTTGGGAGGTGCCAGAATGATGGCTACTGATGATGAGGGGGAAGGTAATGGTGATGAGGAGGATGATGGCTCACATTTCAGGTTGTCCTGCAAGGGATGGGGTGCGTAGATGGACGTTCTGTAGTCTATCTACCTTGAAGGGGTGGAGTGTTTCTGACTTTGTTAAATGTATTAATTCGTCGTAAATATAGAAGAGTTCCTACAGTGTGAGTGTTGCAACTGTGCACACTGGGGTTCACAACTATATAGTAATTTTAATAATACTGGGCCTGATCTTGAGACAAGGATCTGTCTACCATCAAAGTGACAACTGGGAATTCTTAAGTAATCAACATAAATAATACTAGGGCTGTCGACTAATCGCAGTTAACTCATGTGATTAACTAAAAAATCTAATCATGATTAAAAAAATTAATCACAGTTTCAATTGCACTGTTAAACAATAGAATACCAATTGAAAAGTATTAAATATTTTTGGATGTTTTTCTACATTTTCAAATATATTGATTTCAATTACAACACAGAATACAAAGTTGACCGTGCTCACTTTATATTGTTTGCAAAGAAAATAACAGAACGCCACTAGCCGTCACCTTCAGCCCCCAACTAAAACCTCTCCAACGCATTATCAAGGATCTACAACCTATCCTCAAGGACGACCCATCACTCTCACAAATCTTGGGAGACAGGCCAGTCCTTGCCTACAGACAGCCCCCCCAACCTGAAGCAAATACTCACCAGCAACTACATACCACACAACAGAACCACTAACCCAGGAACCTATCCTTGCAACAAAGCCCGTTGCCAACTGTGTCCACATATCTATTTGGGGCCAATAACATCAACCACACAATCAGAGGCTCGTTCACATGCACATCTACCAATGCGATATATGCCATCATGTGCAAGCAATGCCCCTCTGCCATGTACATTGGTCAAACTGAACAGTCTCTACATAAAAGAATAAATGGACACAAATCAGATGTCAAGAATTATAACATTCATAAACCAGTCGGAGAACATTTCAATCTCTCTGGTCACGTGATTACAGACATGAGAGTTGCGATATTACAATAGAAAAACTTCAAAACCAGACTCCAGCGAGACACGGCTGAATTGGAATTCATTTGCAAATTGGATACAATTAACTTAGGCTTGAATAGAGACTGGGAGTGGTTAAGTCATTATGCAAGGTAACCTATTTCCCCTTGTTTTTTCCTACCTCTCCCCCCGCCCCCTGTTCCTCAGACATTCTTGTTAAACCCTGGATTTGTGCTGGAAATGGCCCACCTTGATTATCATACACATTGTAAGGAGAGTGATCACTTTAGATAAGCTATTACCAGCAGGAGAGTGGGGTGGGGGGAGAGAAAACCTTTTGAAGTGATAAACACCCATTTTTTCATGGTCTGTGTGTATAAAACATCCTCACTGCATTTTCCACTTTATGTATCCGATGAAGTGAGCTGTAGCTCACGAAAGCTTATGCTCAAATAAATTGGTTAGTCTCTAAGGTGCCACAAGTACTCCTTTTCAACTTACAAGTGTTGAATTATGTACAAAAAAATAACTGCGTTCAAAAATAAAACAATGTAAAACTTTAGAGCCTACAAGTCCACTCGGTCCTAGTTCTTGTTCAGCCAATTGCTCAGACAAACAAGTTTGTTTACATTTGCAGGAGACAATGCTGCCCGCTTCTTGTTTACAGTATCGCCTGAAAGTGAGAACAGGCATTCGCATGGCACTGTTGTGGCCGGCAATGCAAGATATTTATGTGCCAGATGCACTGGAGATTCATATGCCCCTTCATGCTTCCACCACCATTGCAGAGGACATGTATCCATGCTGATAACAGGTTCTGATAGATAACCATCCAAAGCAGTGCGGACCAACACATATTCATTTTCATCATCTGAGTCAGATGCCACCGGCAGCAAGGTTGCCTTTCTTTTTTGGTGGTTTGGGTTCTGTAGTTTCTGCACCGGACTGTTGCTCTTTTAAGACTTTCGAAAGCATGCTCCACACCTAGACCCTCTCAAATTGTGGAAGGCACTTCAGATTTTTAAACCTCGACCCAAGGTACCTCGACCCACATTGGTACCTTCTTTGCGTTTTGTCAAATTTGCAGTGAAAGTGTTCTTAAAATGAAGATGTGCTGGGTCATCATTCAAGACTGCTATAAGATGAAATATATGGCAGAATGCGGGTAAAACAGAGCAGAAGACTACAATTCTCCCCCAAGGAGTTCAGTCACAAATTTAATTAACACATTTTTTTTTAAACGAGTGTCGTCAGGATGGAAGCATGTCCTCTAGAATGGTGACCAAAGCATGAAGGGGCGTATGAATGTTTAGCATAACTGGCACGTAAATACCTTGCAATGCCGGCTACAAAGTGCCATGCAAATACCTGTTCTCACTTTCAGGTGTCATTGTAAATAAGAAGTGGGCAGCGTTATCTCCCATAAATGTAAACAATCTTGTTTGTCTTTGAGATTGGCTGAACAAGAAATAGGACCGAGTGGACTTGTAGGCTCTAAAGTTTTACATTGTTTTGTTTTCGAGTGCAGTTATGTAATAAAAAAAAAATCTACATTTGTAAGTTGCACTTACATGATAAAGAGATTACACTACAGTACTCGTATGAGGTGAATTGAAAAATACTATTTCTTTTGTTCACCATTTTTACACTGCAAATATTTGTAACAAACAACAATATAAAGTGAGCACTGTCAACTTTGTATTCTGTGTTGTAATTGAAATCAATATATTTGAAAACGTAGAAAAACATCCAAAAATATTTAATACTTTTCAATTGGTATTCTATTGTTTAACAGTGCAATTAAAACTGTGATTAATTTTTTTAATCATGATTAGTTTTTTTAGTTAATCGCATGAGTTAACTGCGATTAGTCGACAGCCCTAGTATTATTTATGTTGATTACTTAAGAATTCTAGTTGTCACTTTGATGGTAGACAGATCCTTGTCTCAAGATCAGGCCCAGTATTATTAAAATTACTATATAGTTGTGAACCCCAGTGTGCACAGTTGCAACACTCACACTGTAGGAACTCTTCTATATTTACGACGAATTTATTAATACATTTAGCGAAGTCACAAACACTCCATCCCATCAAGGTAGATAGACTACAGAACGTCCATTTGAACATCCATCTACGCGCCCCATCCCTTGCAGGACAACCTGAAATGTGAGCCATCATCTTCCTCATCACCATCACCTTCCCCCTCATCATCAGTAGCCAATTTCCAGCCATTGGCTCATTTTATCCTTTTCTCTGGTAGGCTGAAGAGCCAATTGTCAACTCTTTGTTCCCCATGTAGGTACTCATACACTGTAAGTTAGAGGGGTGTGTGTGTGTCTGTGAATGCTGAAAAACAAGTATAAATGTGTGCGCGCCTTTTCTATAAAACTAGCTTGAGTGTATGCTTATAGCAGTTTATCTATACAAGATGGCTTGAATGTATGCTTAATTGTTTTGGGAAGGAGGACAGATGGGTGGATGTTGGTGTTGTGTGTTGAAGGGGATGAGCAGCATCCTTATCTCAAAAGTAATCAGCTGTTTTACATAAATAGTTCAAACGAAATCTTCATTTTGTCTACGGTCGGGTGTATTAACCAATTTTACATTCTTAGATTTATAGGCTGTGTATACGTGCGTGTTTGTAGCATAAAATAATGCTGAAAAACAAGTATGAACATGTGCGTGTGTGTCGGTGACTTATCTATATAATAATATAGAATTATTTTGAATGTATCCTTACAATGGTTTATCTATAAAATAGTCTACAAGTTGGCTTGAATGTATGCTTAATTGCTTTGGGAAATAGAGCAGGGTGGGGTGTGGAGGCATGAGTGGTGCTTTGTGTGTTGTACGTTTTGCTGAAAACTTTTTTATTTTATTTGTCCTTCAAACACTGTACTAAAATTAAGAGCCTCTAATACAATTTAAGCCAATAGGTGCTAATTTTCAATAAATACAAAAGGCTGTGAAGAACTACATTACTTTAAGTAGGAATAAGGGAAATTGTTCTAAAGATTAGGCATATCTTTCATTGGGGTCTATCTGCCAGTTTTTAAAGACAAATGCGAAAGGAATAATGTAGAAAAAGGAAATTTTATTCCTGGTGCAAAATTAGAAACAAGACTAATTGCTAAATGGACGTAGGTTTTGTAAAAAGTTTGATAAAGAATCTACATGCATGCTCATTTTGGAGGGTGGGTCATATTTCTTCAAAT
The DNA here is from genome assembly GCF_965140285.1 of Lepidochelys kempii. NCBI lineage: Eukaryota > Metazoa > Chordata > Testudines > Cheloniidae > Lepidochelys > Lepidochelys kempii. Next base: position 210,131,780 of record NC_136380.1, on the reverse strand, counting down.
AAAAGGTAAAACACAAGGAAAAGAAGGGGTTAAGGTGGCAGCATGTGCCAGCATTCTTACCTCTGTCCTTTCAACAGTCAGAAAACCTTTCAGTTTTGTAATAAACAATAGAGAAATAAAAGAATTAAAGAGTGCTACGTTTGCACTTAGGGATAAACCAGAATTGCTGCAATGAAACCAGGGGAGAATGTGTGGTAATTTTAAGGCAAATATTGGGAAATATTTGGGTGTAGCTCAGTGTTCACAATCACTTCCCTAAGCACAAAGAGTCACACCCCAATTAGAGGTGTTGAAACTGGTGATGAGTCAAGAAATTGCCAGACCAGCCTGAACCAACTACCATAATTAATAGGGGTAGGGGAGTTATTTGTTTTCTGCTTTTCTGGTCTCCACAGAGCACTATTCACATAATGATATTTAAAGAACTCTCTCTCACTATTGACAATATTGCATTTTTTTAAATGTTTTGTTCCTTTCTTCCCTCCTCTCCCCTCACAAGGCTGACAATGGTAAACTCCTCCTATACAAACCACATGACTGTGTGACTATATAATATCAGATGTCTGACTATTCTTGGTCACATTTGCTCTAGATTTTGCTTGTCAGAGTTTCCAAACATCCTAAGAAGTTATTTGCCACTATGATGCCTGGAGGCTTAACCGAGACCAAACCCGCGACTCCAGAAATCCAAGAGATTGCTGACCAGGTGAGTTGCATCCCATGAAAGATGCAAAACAGAAACTAGTAGCACAAAAGCAAATTCCAGAGAGATTATGGAATGAAGCTAAAATTTACTTTAAAATCGAACAAGAAGCATTGTAAATGGAAGCCCTCTTGATTGATTAGAAGCATGTAGTATGTGGCATGGAAAAATTGCTAAAGAAGTGACTGCACGGACTCCAGTCCAGGAAATTCTTCGATTTGTATCTGCCAATGCCAGAAGTGACCATGTAGTCTGACCTCCTGTATAGCATAGGCATAGAACTTTTCATTCTTTTAATCCATTTAAGGTGGCCATGTTAATTTTGTATTGTTCTAGCTTTTTAATCAAAATGTCATGCGGCACCAAGTATAATGCCATAGAGTAATCTATTACATCAACGGTGTTGCCTTTTATCAACCACATTTATAATCTCATCAAAAAAGATTTCAAATCCGTTTGAAAGGATCTATTTTCCATACATCCCCATTGATTGGCTGGCATTAAGTATAGTGATTTCCTTTAATTCATTATTAATCAAGACCTGAATCAGCTGCTCCAATTTCTTACTCGAGATCAGTGTCAGACTGGCAGGCCTATAATTACCTGGGTTACCCCATTTATCCTTTTTAAATAGTAGCACATTAGCTTTCTTCCAGTCTTCTGCTATTCTGCTTTTCAGTCTTCTGGGAGCTCTAGAGACATTTATGGCTGTGTTGCAGATAGAACTATATGAAAGACAGCAAGCTCTAGTGGTCAGTACGGGCACCTGAAGCTGAGTCTACACTGCCTAATTAACCACCAGTACAGTTCCACGGGTAGTAGCAGCGGTAGAAGCACCTGTGTAGACAGGGTTTTAAATGTCTTTACAACTGTGTCATCAAACCCTGATCTGTACAGAACTGGCTGACAGGGCAGTAAAAATATCATTGTTCTGCCTACACTGGTACTTGTGTACTTGGGCTCATGGAGCTGCACCGGCGGTGAATCGGAGGTCCCATTTGCTAATGCAGAGCAGGCCAGGGAGTCAGGCTTTTGTTCCTATTGCCAGGGCTAGCTCTAGGGTCCCATTACTGGGGGGGCAGAGGAGGAGAGTGGGTATTTCGGGGGCCCTGTAAACAAATAACCTTCTAGAAGTCCAGAAGCTAGTTGGATCCCTGGAAAATCGTGGATTTTAAGAGTGTAAGAAAGTCAGTATTTTCCTGTGATTTATAACTTTGGCCTTTCTGACAATGATTTAGGGCCCCTTGAAGGTTATTTGGGCTGGGGGGTGAGGGGGAAATGTCCTGGGCCTGCCTGGCTCTGCTGTGGACTCACTGTGAGACCCTGGTCAAATCACATGGCCTCTTTGTGCTTCAATTTCTTCAGCTGTAAAATGGAGGGGGGCAGCGGAGGATAACACTTCCCTTCCGCACATGGGGACTGTTAATTCCTATTTGTAAGGCACATTGAGATTCTTCCTCGAAAGGCACTATAGAACTACAAAATATTACTGCTGTTGTGTGTATGCTCACTGTAGAAAAGTAACAGATGGTCTGTGTCCAAAAAAATCTTAGAATCCAAGTTTAAATGTGCTCCCAGCATGTGTCCAGAAATGAGGCCACAATTCTTAGTTTTCAATGGACGCAAATATGGCGCAAAAGGTGAATCTTCAAGTCAGATTCTGCTTTCATTCACACGGGTCAATTGAGGTTCCAAAATTGACTCCCCTGTTAAGTGAGAGCAGAGTGTCGCCTCTGGAGGGCAGATATGTACGATTTCTGAACTACTTTCAGGAAAGTGTCATGTATTTGGAATGATTTAAAGCAGCAGTTCTCAACCTGGGGGGCTGAAAGCAGGCTTCAGGGGGTCTGCCTAAATAAACCAGAGACAGGGCTGGCATTAGACTTGCTGGGGCCCAGGGCAGAAAGCCAAAGCCCAAGCCCTGCCACCCGGGGCTGAAGCCGAAGCCTGAGCAACTTAGCTTTGCAGGGCCCCCTGTGGCCTGGGGTCCCAAGCAATTGGCCTGGTTGCCACCCCCTACCGCTGGCCCTGGCTCTTAATCTACTGGATATGCAGACAAACAGTTGTGGCACACCGTGGGCTGTGGAATTTTTATAGCATGCTGGGGGGGCCTCAGAAAGGAAAAGGTTGAGAACCCCTCATTTAAAGCACTCGTCTGTTCAGTGATCTTTTAAACATGTAAATACAATTATTCATTGCTCTTTATTTTCTAAAAGGTGAAACTTTTACCTTGTGCTTAGATCTGTGTGTGCCTTGGAGAGGTAGATTTTGAATAGTACTTGGCATTTGTGCGTCACCTGGGAACTCCATGGTATTTCTTAGCAACAGAGAGCATCTGACTACCAGACTGCTGATGAGAAGACGCGTGGTGGCTCTCACCCCACCCTTCATGCATCCTTTTATGGAAAGGGAAAGTGGCTGCCAGCAGAAAAATGTCATTGCCGATTGGCTTAAATACATGAATTGCCTTTGACTAGATGCTTTTAAAGAAATGGTCAAAGTTCCCAGTTAGCTAATGAATGAAGCACAATGGATTGTGGTTGGTGCCCTGGGACTGGTAGTCATGAGACAGATGTGATTCCTGTGTCAGCCACAGACTCATTGTGTGGCCTGACTTTGGGGAAGTCACTTCAGTGCTCTCTGCCTCAGTTTCCCCACCTACAATGCTGCCATTATATTGGATTTCATTGTAGTATCCAAATGCTCCTAAAAGAGGCTCCAAAGCAGACAATTAAAATCACAGCAAAGGGAAATGATGCTCTGCCAAAAGCTCTTCTGAGAGAAAAGGATTTTAGCCCTGATTTCCTCAGCAGGTACAAGGCACTTTACATCTGGCAATCTGAAAGCACAAATCCCAAGCAGAGATGGGCACCTCTCTCCAGCCTGTCAGTCAGGTGCCTAAGTACCTTTGTAGATCTGGGCCCTATGCCCTGCCCCTCTTCTCTCCATTTTACTTTTGGCCAGCTTAGATGGCTCCCCACTCTGCCTGCTGGCTTCTGGCAATCCCTTTCTTAAGCAATTAAGTCTCCCCATACAATCCAGGGGGAACCTGGGTGCCTAACTCGGGGCTAAGAATTACACTAGTCAGCAGGGTGCCTAAGATCCCTGGTGAAACCTAGCCCCAGAAGCCCTAGCCCTATCAATTTTGGAGAGGTTTTCTTGTAGCATTGTTGACCCCTGAGTGATACCTTCATTTCTGTCCTAATCCTAGCTGAGTCCAGAAACAACAACCAACCATACATTTGTTCAGGAATGTATTACTTATTAAATAGGCATGAGCCAAGGGCTTCAAACTGTCCATCTGGGGACTAGGCAGCTGGCTGCTTGACCTCCCTTGAAGGGGTGGGCCCTTTCAATAAATAACTGATGGGTAAATAGTGCTTGGAGGTTGGGAAGGTCATGAATGGTGGGGGTGGAGGATGACAGTTTATTTGTCTGAGACAAGGACAGCTGGTGCTGAGGGGACACTTAACTCAACACTTCCAAAGAAGTGGGACGCCTGGGTGTAGTGTGGTGAATCAGCAGAAAGGAAAGGCTCCATGGGAACTGGGAGAATAGTTCATCAAGAGTGGGTGTATTGGGATTTTGGGAGGAGTGTAGCGATTGCAGCATTTGGGTTGAGAGTGGCAGCCTGTGACGCACTGGAACAGCTGCTCCAGAGTTGACACTCAAGCAGAAGATGCTGCATCAGTGTGAAAGAGCAAGGCAGGGGGGCCCCCTATGAGTCATACCACAGAACTGAACTCTGACCAACAACCTCTGCTGCGTGGATGGAGTAAGATATTCAGACAGTGAGGCCTGAGGACCCCAACTTTTTTTTTTTTTAACTGTCCCACAAAAGATAAACTGAGAACGACTCTGAGCTGTTGAGTGAGCCGAGGGTATTTGTCCTTTTCTGGCAGCCTTAGTAAATTAGTATTTCTTTTGTGCTGGGTGTCAGAGGTTTTTGGGACCCATTAGCTGTTGCAGTCCATGCTGCCTCACAGCTGAAGTCTCTTGAATGCTTTCCTCTGAGACACAGAATATCTGAATCTGAGAAGGGCTGATGTACCAGAGCACTCCAAAAAGAAAAGGAGGACTTGTGGCACCTTAGAGACTAACAAATTTATTTGAGCATAAGCTTTCGTGAGCTACAGCTCACTTCATCGGATGCATTCAGTGGAAAATACAGTGGGGAGATTTATATACATAGAGAACATGAAACAATGGGTGTTACCATACACACTGTAACGAGAGTGATCAGGTAAGGTGAGCTATTAACAGCAGGAGAGCGGGGGGCGGGGGAAGTGATAATCGAGGTGGGCCATTTCCAGCAGTTGACAAGAACATCTGAGGAACAGTGAGGGGTAGAGGGGGGAAGAAACATGGGGAAATAGTTTTACTTTGTGTAATGACCCATCCACTCCCAGTCTCTATTCAAGCCTAAATTAATTATATCCAGTTTGCAAATTAATTCCAATTCAGCAGTCTCTCGTTGGAGTCTGTTTTTGAAGTTTTTTGTTGAAGAATTGCCACTTTTAGGTCTGTAATCGAGTGACCAGAGAGGTTGAAGTGTTCTCCAACTGGTTTTTGAATGTTATAATTCTTGACGTCTGATTTGTGTCCATTTATTCTTTTACGTAGAGACTGTCCAGTTTGACCAATGTACATGGCAGAGGGGCATTGCTGGCACATGATGGCATATATCACATTGGTAGATGTGCAGGTGAACGAGCCTCTGATAGTGTGGCTGATGTGATTAGGCCCTATGATGGTGTCCCCTGAATAGATATGTGGACACAGTTGGCAACGGGCTTTGTTGCAAGGATAGGTTCCTGGGTTAGTGGTTCTGTTGTGTGGTGTGTGGTTGCTGGTGAGTATTCACTTAAGGTTGCGGGGGGCTGTCTGTAAGCAAGGACTGGCCTGTCGCCCAAGATCTGTAAGAGTGATGGGTCATCCTTCAGGATAGGTTGTAGATCTCACTCCAATGACCCCATCAGGTGAGTGTAATCACAATAGTCTCAGGGAAAATTTTAAGAAGTCACTTGATTGTGACAGATATGACACTCACCTGCAATATCCTGGACAAAGCATATTGAATTAAGTTAGTATTATAGGAGTTCATTGAATTAAAAATGCAAACATTTATGTATGATTGAGGGATTGTACATAATTCAATGGGGGAGGGGAACCATAGCCCTCTAGGAACTAAGAACAGTGTGGGGAGGTGAGGCAAATTAATTCAAATTATAACACGACCTGGAGAGATACTTGTATTTACTGGTTAAAAGGATTTTTAGATAAATAGTTTAAACTGACTTGGGGCCTTTTTTCTGATCCAGCAAATGGTCAGGACCTTCTGTCCAATCCTTGTGGAAAGCTTGGAAAGACTTAACCTACCAGAGCCCTAGGTTGGAGCTTGGGTGACCTCTGGTAAATTTTTTAGCATGTGTACATTTTTATTGAGTTAATGTTTCCTGTGTAATGCTTTTACCTTAAGAATAAATGTGCTTGCTTAGAAAGATCTGTGCGATAACCTGTCACTGCTGGTACTCCGTGTTCAGAGCCTGTGGAGAGAGAGCCACACAGACGCTGGCCTGTTTAGGCAGTGTGGCTTGCTGGAGATATCACCGTGTAGATTAGGAAGCTGTGCAGCCTGAACTCCCTGGCCAGGAGGGAGAGAGACATGCACCTTTGCCCAAGAGAGGTGATGCCTGAAAAGCTGGGGGCCTCCGCTTGGTGGACACAAGGGGGGACTGCAGGTGCAGTTGCCCTGAACTGTGATAGTGGGTACTTAGCCTTTGAGAAGGTCATTGATAATGTCACTGTCAATTCACTGATGAGCCCCAAACTTCCCTTCCCTTCAGATGTATGTTATCATGGGGAAACACTCCTTGTTCTACATCATATTTTTGAAGTACTGGCACTGAATAAATTTTAAAAATCCACGGCGTTTAAAGTTGTTCCCCTGCATAAACTCATCTACCCAAACCTGCCTCCAGCACAAGGGAGTCTTGCCTTTGCCAGCTGGGTGTTAGCTCCCTAACACAACCAGCCTGTCAACCACTCAGCCACTCTCCTCTGGGCTGTACGAGCCCTGCCTTTGCCCTGCAGATTGAACATAGGTGCACCCCAGCCTCCGAGTCCCTTTGAAGTGTCCCCTTGTGGTATCCAGCCCCTGATCCCTGGACACCACAGAAATTCCAGTTCCTCCACTCCAAAAGGAACAGTGGACTCCAGGTTTACCTTAGATCACAGCTCTTGTGGCACACCCAACACTTCAGTTCACTTCCAGTAAAACAAAAGAAAATGTATTTAAGATGAAATGGAAACAAGTGTGAGTAATGGAAACAGATGGTTCCATATTAACTGCAAACTAGGGCCTACAGTTAAGTTACCTTTCCTGTCTAATCATGTAGATTCTTAGCCCACAGTTCAGTCTTTTGCTGCACTTACTAGCCCCAAGGAGCCAGGACCCAATCTTTCATGAAGGAGCCTCCTTAGTCAATGCATATAGAGCATCTTTCTCCACCCTGTGATACACCAAATCAGTCTTTTGTCTTTATTCAGCAAACATGCCATGTCCTATTATTCCTTTTCACATTCAAGTGGTTTCAGTGCTTAGTTTGTCTTTGATGGTTTTTTCAATTGATTTTTCTGGGTTGGTGCCAAGGCAGACAATGAGTAATGCAATACATAATTGGCTAGCCCAGGATGGGTGACAACTCCCTCCTGCTTGAATTGTCCGTCACCGAGACATATTATTCCCTTGTCACTCACTTTCCCTCCAAGACCGCCATAAAGGCATAAGTTTCAATACAGTTACATTGTTCTTTAAATATCACCCATACACACATCTCACACTGATTGTGGGTTTGATAAGTTACAAGTTTTCAACAGAGACCTCACATGCTAACCTTCATGGGTGAATACCATGAAAGCAGTGTGTTAGGTGTAGTGAGTTTGTCAGGTCTAGACAGGAGTTGCTTGTAGAGAACAGCGAACCTTTTGCCAGTTGGCAGCAATGGGCCTCTGTATCACAGTGACCAAGTATCATGCGATGGCATACTGGAGGCGGTGCCTCCTTTAAGAGGGAGCTGGGTCAGACAGACTCTGAGGTCAGTGGATGGACAGGTGTTTTGGGGGAGATGTTTGCAGAAAACAGGAGCTTCAGGTGAGAGATATTTCAGGTAAAGCCAGGCAGCAATCCTAGTTTTCACAGGGGTGTGAAGCCTGGCTGCAAGGAACTGTGGAGCCTAGGGAATAAGGCTGCAAGATCTGAGTTGAGTTGAATTGTTTGTTAATAACATTTCCCTTCTTTGGGCCTTGCTTATGTGCTGCATGTCAGTCTATGTGCATTCTTTGGGAAGCTGAGAAGAAGAAACTGAGGCCGTAGACATACAATGAGAAGGGGGTTTGCTGACCCCATTACACCACCTAACCCTCTTTCTTTTTTCTACAGGTGAAGCCACAGCTGGAAGAGAGAGAGAACAAGACGTATCCAGTCTTTGTAGCCATAAAATATAAAAGTCAGGTGGTTGCTGGAACAAACTACTTCATTAAGGTCAGTACTCAACAAAATCCCCCACTTCTTCCATCATTGCATAAGTGTTCTAATTGAAGAAGAACATAGGTATAATTCTGAGTGCCTTAAAGCAAGATGTTCAAATAGTGAGCAAACGTTGCAGGAAAGGGTTCCAATATGACCTTTTAATCAAGGTAGGGATTACTTCCTGTTGGATGCGATTTTGCAACAAAAATAGAAAAGATAAACAGCTTGTTTTGTGAATCTCATTTAAATCTGATCTTAGTATTTATAAAGCATGAGTCCCACTCTTTCAGGTAAAAGAAAAGGAGGACTTGTGGCACCTTAGAGACTAACCAATTTATTTGAGCATAAGCTTTCGTGAGCTACAGCTCACCTTAGCTGTAGCTCACGTAGCTCACGAAAGCTTATGCTCAAATAAATTGGTTAGTCTCTAAGGTGCCACAAGTCCTCCTTTTCTTTTTGCGGATACAGACTAACACGGTTGCTACTCTGAACTCTTTCAGCTGTATATTGTAAAATTTTAGGATTGCCAAGAGGGCGATCTCCGTTCAAGACTCTCCAACTGCTTTCTCAGCTCTCACCCTTAGAGCTGGCCTTAGGTGTTGTTTGGGCAGGCGGGCAAAACAATGGCTTTTTCATCCTGCCATCTCCAGGCCCTGAGAGGACATAGAATCCTCTTCACCATGATCAGCCCAGTAGGCACACGGCCAGCCTGGGGATTTTGGGGAGTGTTACTGAGAGGATTCTGTGGTATACACCTCAAACTCCTCTGAGCAATTTTAAAAACAGTATGTGTGTTTGTTTGGGAGTGGAACAGTGGAACAGCTTCAATAAGCGAGACAGAGAAACCGCCTCTTGAATACCTCATAGCCTACTGGTTAGAGCACTCTACTGAGAGGCAGGAGACCCCAATCAACTCCCTTCTGCACCTCAAATGAGGATGATATTGAACCCAGGTCTTCCATATCTCACCTGAGTACCCCCAACCACTTGGACTAAAAGTTATAAGGTGGGACACCACCATCTCCTCCTCTGGCCATTTTGCAAATCTCTCTCCCCCCAAAAATCAAAAATAATCAATTTGGAAATATTGCAACAGTTTGTCAGGATTTCCAAACAAATATTTTTTGATTTGAGAGACAGTCAAAATTCACAAAAACTCACAAATAGTTTTGGTAGATTTGAAACTGCATTTTTTTTGGTGAATAAAATATTTGTCTGAAAAATCTTCACCCAGCCCCGTGAGGGTGTTGGCTTGCTTCACCCCAGCATTCAGCTTTCTTTGCCCCCTCCCCCAGTGTCTTTGCCTACAGCTCTGGCCTTCCTCGGGTGAATAGGATTAACTCTTTCACTGCCAGCCTAGGCATGGGATCTGAGTGAAGTCAATGAGACTTTGCCTTAGGAAAGAAAAACTGATAGTTAAACCCAAACGTTTTCAATCAGATTTTTGTAGAGCAAACTCTCATTTACTTCACTCAGATACCCAAGGTTATGTGCAAAAGCAGAAGATGAAGGGGTTGAGTGGGAAGGATAACTTTGAGGTATGAAGAATATGACCTAAATTCTGGCCAGGCATAAATAGGTGCAACTCCTGGAGAAACCAGTGGAAGTGACACCTTCTTATGGCAGGGCTGAATTTGGCCTTGTGAGATCAGGGATAAAATTTCGATTTCTGCTGATCACCAGGAACACCCTAATTTGGACACACAAGCCTGTTTCTGCTCACACATGTGCTATGAAATGGGATAGTCTCTACAGACCAGGTTTAGGGTATTGAATGATACCGTGTGTGATTTAATTTTTACTTTGTAGCTATTCAAAGGTTCAGCACTTCATCTCCCCAAAACATCCCTTCATGAGAATCTGCTTAGTCCATGGCTGTCCCATTCTCCTTGTCTTTCAGGTCTCCATCAGCAACAGCACCGATGAGTGTGTACACTTGAAGGTGTTCCAAAGCCTGCCTTATCAGAACAATGGGCCCAGTCTTACCAGCTATGAGACTGGCAAAACCAAAAATGATCCACTGAGCGATTTTTAATGAGATGCTTGGGATGGGCTCTTCTGTTGCTCTTTCTGCAGACTCCCAGCTCGTACCGCCAGTGCCAATACATGGATGAAAATAAAATGAATCTGATTTTGAAAACTAAGTTTGTGTTTCCATGTTGCATGTAACAGAAGGTCTGTCTTGATTCCAGCAGTAAATAACTGCGGCTAACTTAGAAAAGGCCTCCAAGGAAATGTGCTGGATCTACCCAAATACCAATGGTTCAGCACTGCATCTCCCCAAAAATGCTTCCATTAGCATCTGCTTAGTCCATGAGCTTGACTGTCCCATTTCTCCAGGTTTGCTGCTTTCTGCTAATGAGAGTACTAATGTAGAGAACTAGAAGAATTCTTCAGCCAACTCCACCTCAAGTAAATCTTTCACAGCAAAGACGCCACCCACACCTACCACATCCCCACTGACAGTCACAAGAAAACAAGTCATCTGAATGGACACCCTACAGTGAAGAAAAGCACCCAGTGGATCATTACATCAATTGCTTCAGGGAAAAAAATCAACTGTGAAATCCTCAGACATGCATTACATCAGGGCTGGCCAAACTTACTGACTCTCCAAGCTGCATACAACAATCTTCAGCCCCACAGGAGGTGCCTGCCAGGGCCCAGTGTTTCAGCCCCGCTCCTCTTGAAGCCCTGAGACACCTCCATCTCCCTGCTGCAAGGCAGCGGTCCCAAGGTCCCTGTCTCTCCCCTCTCCCCCTCTGGTAGGTGGAGAATGGGGGGGTGGGGGGATCTGTGAGCTGCACTTTAACAGTAAAAGAGCCACATGTGACTCACAAGCCAGTTTGGCCACCCCTGCATTACGTCCACTGCAGTCTCTGTACCACCCAGGGGATAGTCCCTGAAATCCAGCCACCAGATAATGATCAAACCCATAGACGAAGGGGGCACTATTGTAGTCCTTAATCATGATAACTGTGTCAACAAGATCAACAGACAAGTCTCTGACACCACCTACAAGAAAGAACTAAAAAAAGACCCCACACCATAATTCACACAGGAACTTAAAGAAACTATCAAATCTTTTCCCAAATAACTCTTTTAATCAAATAATGTGGGGGTGCAGAGACACACAGGGACAGGGGCAGATGTGCCTGACTGAATGGGAGAGGCTTGGGGTCAGTCAGGGTCTGCATGGGAGAAGGCTCCCCAACTCTGTAACAATCCCCCCCCCACCCTCCAGAAAAGAAACTATTCCATACTTCTCCCACCCGCACCTAAAAGCACTCCAGGTTCACTCCCAGGCTCCTTCCCTTTCTCTCAGCTCATCCATTACCCCTGACTCCCCCAAGCCTTTGCACTGCTTCTGAGGGGGGCGGGAAATACGTTCCTGTAGTTTAAATGAAATACTTAAAGTTCTGTATTGATATGCTTAGTAAGGATTCTATTTGTCAAAAAAAAATTCCTGAATCTTTTTATTTGTCTGTATTGTTACGGACATACTTGCTGACAGAAACTGGCATGATTATATTGTGATATTTTGATAATTAATATATGCAGAATTGTAAAATACTGTGTGCAGAATTTTAAATTTTCTGGCACAGAATACTCCCAGGAGCATAGTAGACAAAGCCACCATATCACCTCTAGGCAATCACTCCATATCCGATCTTTCAAAACTCATTCTCGAAGGAAACCTGCACAACACCTTCAAAGGATGAGCCTGGGAACTTACATTTATAATGCTACTAGAAGCTAAAGACCATGGATTTAATAGGGACATTAATTTCATGTCTTATCACAACAATTTGGAACAGCACCTGCCTGCTAACTCTTTTTGGCCTACTTCAAACTCCTTTTACATAACCGTCTAACCTTTATTGCCCACTTCATTTCAAGTGGCCTCCTAAGACATGCATTACCTTTATGCTTAATAATAACGGTCCCAACTTGTATTTAGATTAGACACTCTGATTTTTTTTCTTTCCCTTGACTCATTAGCTCGAAAGCTTGTACCATCTATCAACAGAAGTTGGTCCAGTAAAATATATGACTTCACCTACTTTGTCTCTCTCATATCCTGGGAGCAACATGGCTACAACAAGGCTGCAAATACAAATTAAAAGTTGACAATGTCTCTTTTAACATACAAGCTCAAAATGCCCAAATACAAGTGTGGGAATTGTTGCTATAGTGTAAATTTCCCGTTTGCGGGATGGAAGAATTCTCTCAATCAGTGCAGTAAATACATTCTTCTGTGATGCAAAGCAAACACACTTGAACCTTATGTGAATGTGCAACTTGATGCTCCGAGTGACGTCAATACACCAGTATATAAACTGCACTGAGGTATTTATGATCTCCTTGATGCTTCCAGGGATACCAGTGCCACCTACACATTCAAATGTGCTGTCTTATATCCTAAGCAGCTGTCTATTTCAAGACCCTAAGCCCTTGATCTGGAGTCCACATCTTGGTGTGTAGCTAAAGAATGACACATAACGTACTGTGCTGGGCTCCCTCTCCCCCGTTAGGTGAGCTGCAGGTTGGTGGGGTTTGAGAGAGACACTGGTGGAAGAGAGGGAAATATAGTGTTGATTTGAGTGGTGGCCCCTGTTGCCATCGCTCAGGGAGGCACTGCAGTGTTAGGGTCAGAGGCCCAGATCCTCAAAGGTATTTAGGAAGCCAGTGGAGGTTAGGGGCCTGGATACCGTTGAGGATCTGGGCACTCGACACTGAGTTGGTTGGATTTTTAGATCACGTGGTCTTGACTCTTTCCTTTGGATACCATTGATATTAAACCCTTCTCGGAATTGTGGGATGGGGAAGACCTGAACCCTTGCCAGCAAAAGAAGCACGGTCCAGTGAGCAGCTGCCACAGCTATAACCAAGAAAGGCTAACATGGAGCAGGCCAGTTCACAGCCACCACCACTCTCCATCCCTGTCCCAGAAGAGCAGGGTGAGGATTGTTCCTGCTGTCTGGAATTCACATATCAGTCAGGTGCGAGTCCTCAGGTTGTGCACACGGGGTTTCTGGTCAGGGTCAGCATCACTGAAAAGCAGCATGTCACCCAGTCACACTCTCTCCTCAGACATCGACCAACACCTCCCCTCGCCTCCAGCACAACAGAATCGGATCTGTGCCACCGTCATTTTCACAGTCGATATCTATCTCCACTTCATCATCATCCACCATCACCCTGCAAGTTTGCCCTCAACTATCTCCCACAGGCCAGCCCCCTGCTCTATGCCCTTCTCATGGCTGGTAACAACAATAACCAGCATAGTATTCTGTTGACAGTCTCCCTCCCCCAGCACCGTCTATGCCTGTCCCTCCCCACTCCACTGATGGAGCCAGGATGCCAAGGGATCCCATCCCAGGCCCAATTCTGCTGATGAGGTGGCCCTTGACCAGAACCCCAGCATGGCTTTGTGCTCCCTGTCGACCAGAACAAGGCCATGGTGTGGGAAATACTGGGTTGAAATGGGAGCATGCAAGAGGCCTCACAAGTGTGCTGGGGCTCATGGATCGAATAGCAAGGCCCACCTGAGCAATTACTTTAAAAGTAGGGTGGACCAGATCATCTCAGCCGTGGCTGTAAGGTTGGAACGGAATAGCAGATGCAGGACCTCCTCAGGGTCTGATGACACCTTCACGGACTGTTCTAGCAAGTGGAGTTTGAGCCTTGTAACTTACGACTTACTCAGTTTGCCTGTCACTTTTGCTAGGTAGCACATCCACTGTGTATGTGTGTCTCTACGCACCCAATGGCCCAGGTAAGGGATCTTTGCTGCCCCCCCCCATTCTCCACTTTGACACCTTGAGTGTGAGGCCTGCCTCCCTGAGGTTTCTCAATACCTTCCCCACCTGTGCTTTGTGCTCCTCCCTGGTGTGGCTAAATCTAGTGATATCATCAACGTAGCTGATAGCAAAGTCCTCAACCCCATGTAATACCTGATTAACCAGCCTCTGGAATGTGGCTCTTGCATTAATTAATTAGAAGGGTATTACTTTAAATTAAAAAAGTACGAAATCAGTAATGGATGCAGACTTCTTCTGTGACTCTCTATCCAAGGAAATTTACCAGAATCCCTTGGTTAAATCTATAGCAGCTGTATTAGGAAGAGAGCCTGAGACATAAGCCCTTGTATGAGAGGCCTGGTATGAAGCAGGATCTACTCACAGAGTTTGGCAAGAACAGGGCTGATACTGCAGAAATACACATTCCTAAGAAGTGCTAGCCACAAAGTACTCACACAAACACGTCCCGATATGAAGTGGTACCAAAACATTTCAGAAGAGTGGTACCAGATATCGAGGGTGGTACAAAAACATTCACCAAGGATAACAGGAACACACCGACCCCTCCTAAAAGATAAGGTCAGGATGACCCTATGTAATAGAGATGTTCTGATTGAACCCACATGTACAAGGTGATGGGTGATAACTAGCCACGTCAGGGGGCAGTAACTATGTCAAAGGCAGTATGTAACTTGTTTGTATCAGGAGATGAAGATGTATCTCAGAGGGAGTATCTTTGCCCAGCTGAGGGGGGGGGGGGGAATGGAAAGTCCTGCTATTCACTGAGCTGCGTCCTTTTTCACAGGCATACTTGTCTTAGTATCCTCGTAGAGTCTGCCAGGTGCTATTACCATGCTTTGTTGACAATAGACCTGGCCTGGCACCTTCATACCTTAACAGATCTTGTGGTTATTGGGCAGTTTGCTCGAGGTCTGCTGTGCAGACTGTCTGTGCAGAGCTGGGGCAGCATACAAGGAGAACACACACCCACAGCCGGACATCTAACAACAGTAGCTAACTGATTGTCACACCATATTTCATGTATCATTTTTGTAGTAATTTTTCTTGAGCTCAACACCCCAGATTTTAACAAAGACTTGCATGAGCAAGGGCAGATAAGGAGTATGCTACCTTGTAGAATCATTGATCCTGGAATCATTTCCTTCTCTGCATCTAGAGTATTGTGAATGCCCCATAAAACTTTTGACACGGATATTATCCAATTCTACCTGAGAGTATCTGGGGAGTATTTCCCAGAATAGAGGAGTTCTGAGGAAGTCACAGTGGATATGTCTCAAGCTACATTGTGTGTCACAATTCTTCCCACTTCATTTGCGTTATAGTCCCTTATTTTCCATAATCTTGGTATGAGGTTAAATTCGGCTTTTGCAGGAGCTAATATTAACTAACACGGTGGTTGGTACACATGGATGCCGGCATACATTGCTTTCTATATCTGTTTCCAGAATTTCTCTGATTCACTGTGTCCCATTATTTATATTGTATCAGCACAAGGGAGCACTTTCATGCCAATTTTTCAATACGTCTTAAACTAACCTATAATGGAGATCAAGTTAAGTGTCCCGAAAAAGAAATATGATGGGCTACTCACAAAGAACAGCCAAACGGACACCACTTGCCAAATAATCTCTTCTTCCTGAATGGCTCAGAAGTGATGATTTTCTCCGATCTCACTTGCAGCCAGATGGGTGACATTTACATGTGAGCTATGATTGGTGAGCATTACTCACCAATATCAAACATTAGTTAAAAACAGTCATGTGATAAATGAGCCAGTCAGGTACTAGAATTTGTCTTGTGTATGTAAAAATATTTCCTTAGCATTGAATACCATGTTTTACAGTGCATGGATGCCAGGATTATATTAACATAAATTTCTCCTTTTCTCACACATGCACGCACGCACACACACTCCTTGGGTTCCTCTTAGAATACAGAACATTCCTCACTTCAGAATTTGAGCCACAAATTAGTTCTGCCTTTTTCTGAAATCTCATTACAACAACAAACGAAGAAGGGCTCTTCTTTTTCTTCCTTGTGTTAATTACATCAAATGGGGTCCACTCTACGAATCCTCTCCCTCCAAAGTGCTCTGTTCAATGCCACATCCTCTATCACACTACATGCAAACATGCCTTCCTTTATGACATCTCATCTCTTCTTGTCGGGTCAGCCTCTGTCTTTTCCCCACATCAATTTTGATCTGTTGGACTCTCTTACCCATATAGTTGTCAGGACTGTGCTGTACATGACCAAACCATCTGAGCCTCCGCTCCCTCATTTTTTTCATTTATGGATGTTATTTTGAGCATGTCTCTAACATACACGTTTTTGCTTATGCCACTTGTCCATCTCAACATTTGAATTTCTGTGCATCATTTGCTCATGTTTCTTCTTTGTTGCCCAACACTGAGTGGCATACATTAAAACTGCGCCCTGGTGGAGCTGCAGCATCCAGTGTCAGCCCGTTGCATCTCTGTTGTTTGCAGCTGGTCCCCCGCCATAGCAAGCGTGGAGGCCGCCTGTCCTTGCTGGGCGTCTGCTCCTATCCTGTCCCCTCTCCTCTCCACTGAGGGTACGTCCCATCGCCAGCTGCCCATGTTGCTGCAGTTTCAGCAGGTAGCGTCCCCTGTTGGAGCCCAGGTCCAGCCCTCCTCCTATTGCCAGCCCCAGCAGCTTTGCCCTTAGTAGGGACTTGGGGAGGATGGTGACCCCCACCCCAGCGGGAAGCCAGCACCAGGGGACTAGATTGGTGTTGCTGGGCAAAGCCCTGGCAGGACCCAGCCACCCCCTCCCAAGAGGCCAGGCTAGAGCAGGGCCGCTCCCTTTCCTTGTCTCTCTGCTCACAGGGTTACAGGGCCCATTCGAGCAGAGCAGCAGCCTTTTGGTACTGAGACACCCGCCCACTGCAAGCGGAAGGGGTGGGGAGGGGACCCCACCTGCTCTGGCCCAGGGCCCCGCAAAACCTTAATTCTTCTCTGGCTCCATGGCACCAACCAGAGCAGCAGCCGTTACGCACTATCTGGCTTAGGGTTCCAGCCTCTGACCTGGCCAGGAGATAGGGCCTCAGGGGAGAGTGGGGGGGACGAAGAGGAGGAGGAGGTGGGTGTGAGTGCGTGTGGCTGCCTCCAGGACTGCCCTGCTCTGGGTAAGGCACTGCAGCTTGGTGGGGCAATGTCCGCCGTGCCTCCCCAACTCCACCCATGGGCTCTGAGCTTCTGCCCCACGGGGTGGTGGGGCTTGGGGACCCCCTGAAACTGGCTCACTGCTGAGCCCCAGTTGAGAACTGCTGATGTAGAACATCCCTGGCAGGTGTTTGTCTAACCTGTTCTTAAAAGCCTCCAATGTCGGAGATTCCACCACCTCCCTAATTGGTTCCAGGTAATTTGTTCCAGTGCTTAACAACCCTGACAGTTAGGAAGTTTTCTAATGTCTAACCTAAATCTCCTGTGCTGCACTTTCAGCTAATTGCTTCTTGTCCTGTCCTCAGTGGTTAAGGAAAACAATGTATCACCTTCCTCCTTTTACATATTTGAAGTCTGTTATCATGTTCCCCCTCAGTCTTCTCTTCTCCAGACTAAAGAAACCCAGTTTTTCCAATCTTCCCTCAGAGGTCATGTTTTCTAGACTTCTAATCATTTTTGTTGCTCTCCTCTGGATTTCTCCAATTTGTCCACATCTTTCCCGAAGTGTGGTGCCCAGAACTGGACACAGTACTCCAGTTGCGGTCTTATAAGTGCCGAGTAGAGTTGAAGAATTACTTTTCATGTCTTGTGTACAACACTCTTGCTAATACATCCCCAAATGATCCCTTCCCCCCCCAACAGTATTACGTTGTTGATGCATATTTAGTTTGTGATCTACTAGAACCCCCAAATCTTTTTCTGCAGTACTCCTTCCTAGGCAGTTATTTCCCATTTTGTATTTATGCAACTGATTGTTCCTTCGTAAGTATAATCCTTTGCCTTTGTCCTTATTGAATTTCATCCGATTTAATTCAGACCATTTCTCCAGTATGTCCAGATCATTTTGAATTCCAATCCTATCCTCCAAGGCGTTTGTAACCCCTCACAACCTGATATTGTCTGCAAACTTTATAAGTGTACTCTCTCTGTGATTATCCAAATTATTTTTGAGGATATTGAATAGAACCAAACCCAGAACAGGCGTCTGTGGGACCACATTCGATACGCCCTTCTAGCTTCACTGTGAACCACTGAGAGCTACTCTCTGAGGGTGGGTTTTCAGCCACTTGCGCAGACAGCTTATAGTAGGTTCGTCTCAGCTACATTTCTCTAGTTTGTTTATGAGAAGGTCTTGTGAGACGGTATCAAAAGTCTTCCTGAAGTCAGCCTCCCCAGGTCAGCTGCAGGTTTTTCACTGCTGTGTAGCTGTACCCACAGAGTTTAAGGCTAGAGGGGTCCGTTATGATCCTCTGGTCTGACCTGCTGTGTGACAGAGGCCACAGAATTTCTCCCAGCAATTGCTTCAGTGGAGGGACAGTAACTTGGGGTGGAACTAACTCAGTGTTTCTCAAGCTATTCAGGGAGAAGACCCCTTTCTTCAAAGCCAGAATTCTTGGCAACCCCTCATATTTGGGAAAAGGAAGAATAAACAATGTGTCAGGGCTAATACTGATACGCTCATAGAGTTTATTTGTGTGTGTGTGTTTTGAGAGGTTGGCAGAGAATATTTCACCTTGAAATGTCAGGATGAGTGGGGAGCAAGACTGTCTTTGTTAAAGGTTGTAATAACATTTGCTATGCCCTGCAGCCATTGCCTTTTGTGGTCCCCTGGAGAAACACTGAACTAACACAGGTCTTTTGGAAAGACGTAATGGCTCAGTGGCTAATTATTCTCACTGTTAAAAAGTTGCACCGTATTTTCAATTTGAATTTAACTGTCGTTCCCCCCCACGCTTTTGGATCTCATTCTGCTTTGTGTCTGACCCAGCCGTACATGAGGCGTATGGCAAAAGGGGCTAACACAATGCCTTGCGCTGGGAGCTGGTGCACAGCTGATTATCGACAATGATGCCTGAGTCCTTCTCAGAGTTCTTGCTTTCCAGGATATAGACCCTTTAGTGGAGAAAATAACAATGTGGAATCATGTATTGATTCAAACACATAAAAACTTGGTTGCAAACAGAGTTACTCAGAACCAACATCCAGCTCAAAACTACAAAAAAAGCGAATAAAGCCATGCAACTACATGCAGAATTTGTTTTCATCACATACACCCCCCCAGTCACTCACCAGAGAGCCTACACCTACCACAAGCAATTCAACTGTTACCCGCCATAGTCACCAAGGTGACCCCCAGGCAAGCCCTTTGGGATGACAGTGGCCCTGTGTGATTTGATTTAGAACTCAATGCTAAATGAGTATACAGCTGTTCTCTATGTTAAGTATTCCAAGGAGCTGGGCCAGATTAAAGCATAAACCCTGTTGGCTTGTGCCTTGAGCCCCGGCTCCTGGAGTCACATGATGAGGTCAGAAAGCTAGAGAACAGGAGCGGCTAACAGGGGAGGTTTGGGAGGGAGTTCTCCAGGTGAAGGAGGAGCAATTATGTGACCCTGGGGGTAAGTTTGTTGTCTGTAGTGTGTGTGTTTGTGTTTGTGATGTGCTTGTTGCTTGACTGAAATATACCGTGTGGTCTGTTTGTTTGGGGGACTGTGTGCTGACCATGTGTGTGCTGAGCCTAGCGGCCTGCTAGGCATGGCTGAGAGCTTCTTAACGAGGCTTTGATCCCTAAGCCCTTTAGCACCCATCAATCCTTAACCAGCAGGCGTGGCTAATCAGGAAGACCGGGGCATTTAAAAAGCCACTCCTAATCGACCAGAGGAGCTAGCGACCAGGAGCAACTAATAGGGGAGTTTTGCGAGAGAGTTGTGAGGGGAATGTGGGGCGGGGGGCGGGCACTAGATACACTTAACGTTCTTTAAGCTTAAAGCCAAACACCACTGTTATATATAAAGCAACAGCAAAGGAACGAGCTTCAGGAGTAAAAAGATAATGCAGGCAGAAGTCCAGCAACAGAGTGGGAGCTATCCAGTTTATTGCACCCAATGCAGCATGTATGATTACCTGCCCTATGGGCAGGTGGCGTATGTGTACATTCGGTGCAAGGAGCTCCTGGCTCTCAGAGACCGTGTACGGGCTTTGGAGACCAGAGTGGCTGAACTGAAGGAGCTGAGGGAGACAGAGAGGTACATAGATGAGACTTCCCAGGACACCGTAGAATGGTCCCACCCCTGGTCTGACAGCCTCTGTGCTGTTGAGGGGGATGAAAGTCTCAGGGAAGGAGAACATCCAACTGGAGCAGAGGGAAATGATCCCATAGTTGGGACCCTCCTTCCAGATGATGTTGTGACTTGCCTGCCTGGTGTGAAGGTTGCAGATCTCTCAAGACATCTAGATAGACTTATGTGTAGTGCTGGGAGGAGCCCATGGTGATGGTACATGTAGGAGAGAGGTCCTAAAGGCCTCTTCCTAAGAACTGGAGTTCCCTCCCCTGAAGAGGTATCCTCAGTGCGATAATGCGATAATGCAAAAATCAGTGAAATGCTGAAAACTATTGCAGATGCAGGACTTCACTCTTGGTGGAAAACACTATTAGGGTGGTCACCTTCTGCAACTGGTATGCTAAATATAATGGTTCACCCCATTGTGGTGATCATTGGAATCCAATTGGCTTTATTAGTAAGCATAGTAGCTTTGGCTTGCTGGATGAAGAGAACTGTTCGAAGACTACAGGAAGCTGGCATGCAAAGTCAAATAAGGCCCTTGTTAATTATACCCAGGAGGCAAGCCCAAGCTCAGCAGGTCTGAGTATTGGACTCCTGGAATAGTAATGATGGCTTTGGTAAAAGTGTCATTAAGAAGGGGACTGTAAGGATAAGGCCTTCTCCTGTAGTCATATTGTAAGGCCAAAGGCCTTCATCTGCAGCCAGATTAAAAGAGCAGCCAAGCAGCAGCCATTAGCTGAGAAGCAGGAAGTCACATCCTCACATTCCATCTACATTACATTAAACCAATGTAGTATCAGGCTGTTTAAAAGGAGACCCCCATCCTATTGGCACCCACTATCACCAGATAAAGAAACACATCTTAAGATGGTTAAAGAAAACTTAGTTTGATGGCATTCTGTCTGTCAAGAAATCACTTATCGAGAGTTGTGATTGTGAAATCCTGATTTCTTTATTGTTTTGTCATTATGGTCCCCATTTCCCTATTGTTTATCTGTGTGGTCTCTGTCTGGTTCTTTAATTGTTTCTGTCTGTTATATAATTAATTTTGCTAGGTGTAAATTAAGGTGGTGGGGTAGGATTGGTTAAATAATTTTGTTACACTATGTTAGGATTGGTTCGTAAAATGTTAGTATAATGATTGGTTAAGGTATAGCCAAAAAGAACTCAAATTTCACTATATAAACTGGGGTCCAAAAGGAAGTTCTTTGGGAACCAACTCTAGGATGCAGCCCCAAAGATCAGAGCTGCCAGACCTCAACACTCTGCCAATGATACTATGCAGAAACTGGAGTCCCCCAGATGGACCTGATCCTGACTGGCCATCAGGAAAAGTTCATCTGTCTTACTGGGAGTGGTGAGCACTGTATGTGTAGCGTGGGCAGTCTGTTTTTGGTGATTGTTAATAAATAGAGGTTATGTAGTATATGACTGCGTAAGGCTCTTTCACTGGTAAAAGGTCCTGCAAACCCGCAGAAGTAGTATATACCCGGAGCCCTACGTACTGGGAAAGGGTGTGCGTACTTAAATTGACCAGGTTAGTTACACCCTGAGCCCTACGAATTGGGTCTGGGTGGCCCTGAGCCCTACGGATTGGGTAAGGGTAGGAGCTTTTCGCCTGGAGCCCTACGAATTGGGAAAAGGTGAGGGTGCTTAAATTAACCGGGTTAGGCCTGGAGCCCAATGGACTGGGAAAAAGTGGGATGCCCTAATGTGTGCAGGTAACAGTTTTAATGCAGGAAGGACGAGATCAACAATTCCAGCCTGTCATGTTTCTCAGCAAAAAAGCCTTCTGAGAGGGAAAGCCACTGGTCAGTCTCAGAAAAAGACTGTTACGCCATTGTGTGTGCTGTGGAGAAGCTACGCCCACACATTGGGGGACGGCGTTTCCACCTGCAGACTGACCATGGTGCACTGAAGTGGCTTCACACAGTCAAAGAGACTAACAAAAAATGTCTTTGGTGGAGTTTAGCTCTTCAAGACTTTGATTTTGAAATACAACACATTTCAGGAGCCTCTAACAAAGTGGCTGATGCACTCTCCCAGGAAGGTTTCCCAGAATCAGTCAGGTAAAAATGTCCCTGTATTCTAAGTCTTTGTCGTCCTTGAAATGTGAAAAATACTGTTTAGTTCTTCATGTAATTATTAGTAAAATTAGAGGTGCAAGTATCTTAGTAACTCTGTTTCCTAAACCTCCAGGAAGAAATCCCAGCTGGTGTGGACCCGACCTGAACCAGGCTGGCCAGCACCATCTGTGATTTGGGGGGCATGTGATAAATGAAGGGAGTGGGTCGCTCCCTTTTATGGACACCCAGCCAGCCAGTTAGCTATAAAACCCCTGTTAGTAGCTGTTCTCTACTTGCTTTACCTGTAAAGGGTTAACAAGCCCACAGGTAAAAGGAAAGGAGTGGGCACCTGACCAAAAAAGCCAACGGGAGGGCTAGAACTTTTTAAAATGGGAAAAAACCTTCTCTTTGTCTGTGTGTTGTGGTTCTCCAGAGAGGGAGAGCTGAGGCACAGAGTAGCAATGCTGTAAGCAGCTTTAAAACCAGGTATGAAACAGCATCAACCTCGAACCTACTGATCTGAAACCCAGATATGTAAGTAAATCAGAAATGTCTAGAAAGGGTTAGGGTTTAGGGTTATTTCTTTTATTTTGTAAGGCTTGCGGAGTCCTCTGTGCTAACGCCAGATGCTTTTGTTTTGCTTGTAACCTTTAAGCTGAAACTCAAGAGCGCGATCTTGATGCTTAATTTTTGTAATTGTTTCTTTTAAATCCAGCAAAAAGCCGAAGTTCCAAATGTAGTCCCTTTCTTTTTGGGTTTAATAAAATTTACCTTTTTAAAGAGCAGGATTGGATTTTTGTGTGCCGAAGAGGTTTGTGCATATGTTGTTTAATTAGCTGGTGGCAACAGCTGATTTCCTTTGTTTGGAAGGGGGGCGGGGTGAAAGGGCTTGAGGGTACCCCACAGGAAGGAATTTTCAAGTGTTCCTTCCTGGGTTCTCAAAAGGTGGGGGGGCAAGGGGGAGGGGAGGGGGAAGGGGTTGCACTTGGGTGGTGGCAGCATCTACCCATCCAAGTTCAGAGAGAAGCTGTGACCTTGGGAGTTTAATACAAGCCTGGAGTGGCCAGTATTAATTTTTAAAATCCTTGTGGGCCCCCACCTTCTGCCTTCGAAGTGCCAGAGTGGGGAATCAGCCCTGACAGGGTGTCTGGGGATGGAGGTGCAGTGAGATTCAGTCATCTTTAAAATTCTGAAAAAAAATTAAAATCTTAAATTTGATATCCCCACCTCCGTTCATGCTTATATCTTGTTCTGTGCCCCTCCGAATATCTGCAGCAGTGGGATTTATTTTTTCTGGATCGTAGGTGGTGTGAAGGAACATGGATGTACTCCTGCCGATCTCAGGCAGTATCGGTGGTAGTGGGGTGTAAGTTATTATATTGGGGCTCCAACTTGTTTCAAACCAGCCTTTTCAACTAAATTGATTTGACAATATTGTAGTTAATATTTTTGTAACACAAAATTAGTTTTTGATATACATTTTATTGAAATTTTAAAAAATAATTTAATTTTAATAAACCCTATTTGATTTAATCTAGGGATGGTTGCCCGCTGTTTCAATGTTGAGTTTATTCAGTAAGCTGCTTTTCTTCCTCCAGCAGTAGTTTTCAGTGAATGGCAGATTTCTTCTCTGGTGTCTGCCTTTTGATTTTTAAAAATAATTATAATTTTGTCTTTGACTGCAGACAATTTTTCACTGACCATTACAAGAGAATCTTTAAGTCAAATGGTTACACAGACTGTGTACGGATGACCACACAACTTACTTAGTCTTCGCAGAATTTGATCTTAATTTGTTTATAATTCTGACGGATAATATTGATGTGTATTTTAACTGTTTTTTTAGATTTTTATCAATTCAGTTTTCACAGATGTGTGACATTGTGAGTGAGTCAGGCAATTATTTAATGACAAGAGACGTTGAGATTCAAAAAGTTAAAGTTTTATAAACGATTAATGCAAATGATCAACTCCACCTGTCAAAGGCTACACAGTAAAAATCAAATCAACAAATTGTACTTGTCACTGTTCATTCATTTGTCCATTTGTAATGAGCCTAATTCAAAATTCGAAACCATTCGATTTTGACTCTCAGTTCTCAAGCAGCGTTTTTCTTATTTTGTCTAGCTGTATATTTCTATTATCAATGGCAATATTTTTATAGCAGTTGTGAGTGTTCGGTGAAATCAATGTTTACCAACATTCACCAATAAAAATCTAATCCTTCCAAGTATAAACATACAGTTTAAGAGAAACAAATGGATCAAAGTTTTTATTTGATTATACAAAAATTATGCTTTTTCAGGAGGCCAGAGATCAAATGTGTAAGCTATATACCGGGGTGCCCAAATGTACTCACCTTCTGGGCCACATACAATAATCTTGAGAAGTATGAGAGCCAGGTGCACATGCCGGGGCTTGGGGCTTCAGCCCTATTCCCGCTGAAGCCCTGAGACCCCCTTCCCTGCTGGGCAGAAGACCCTAACCCCACCAGCCCACCCCAGGGCAGTAGCCCCAAGCTTCCCTCCGTCAGTCTGTTAGGTAGAGAGTGGGCTGGGGGCTGGGGGCGCTGACAGCTGTAATTTAACTGTAAAAGAACTGCATACGGCTCGTGAGCCATGGTTGGGCCACACCTGCTACATACAGAAACAGATGAACTGTGCCAGGTTGTTCTTCCTGATCTGAAACGTGACATGAACTTGTAATGAAGGGAGCGAGTTGGGGGACAAAAGTGCAGTTAACCCGTAAACTGTGACAGTAGCAATCATTTCTTGAAGTGCTGCATCAGGTACAAAGGAATCACCGCAAGGCTGGGAATTAACAGCTGATATCTTTAAGGAACCCCCAATTTCTGCTTCCACATTTTGAACTCTGCATGTAATCTGCTCCAGAGCTTGATCCAGTATGTTATCTTTCTTCACCACCAGGTTATGAAGTTCCCCTGTTAAACCATTTACAAACTGGCTTTTCACACAGGATTCTCTCACAGCTTCCAACCAGGCACAGATCCCTCTTTGCATGCCCAGTTCCAGATTCAGCCCAGAAGGTTCTGCTTCACTCAAGCCACTTCTCAGCCAGGGTGGGGCAGGGAAAGCCCTGTCGAACAGCCTCCTCAATGCCCTCTGTGCAGCTGTGGTGCAACACAGACAATGACACATATTGTCCACGAATGCCTGCTCACTAGGTTCAGCGGTGGCCTAGAAGAACTGCTTCATGCCCCTGAAGATGCCATTGCTTGGCTAGATGACTATGCACATGCTCAATAAATAATCATGTGATTGGCCTAAAATTCATGAGATTGTTAAAACAATAGTAAATGTTGGGTTCTTTTTATTTTTCTTCTGGTTTTTGAATCTTTCAGGGCATGTCTACACGGCAACTAGACACCTGCTGCTGGCATGTGCCAGCTGACACAGGCTTGCAGGGCTCTGGCTGCGGAGCTGTTTCATTCCAGTGTAGACTTCTGGGTCTGGGCTGGAGCTCAAGCTCTGGGACCTTCCCAGGCTCCAGCCTGAGCCCAAAGTTTACACAGCAATGAAAGAGCTCCACAGCCAGAGCCCTGTGAGGCCGAGTCAGCTGGTGCTTAAAACCCCCCAAGAAAGCTGAGATTCTCACATAATGACACAACTTCAGGAACTGGGGCTTTATGAAAGCACCAAGAGACTGTGATAAAATCATGAGAGTTGGCAGTACTGCATTAGGCTTTGTCATTAGCCTGTCTTTCTGACGTGAGGGGAAGAGTTCATTTGTACCGTAGTTACCAATTCATGTTATGCTTTCAGAAACCACATCTTAGGCTTTTCCTGTAAGAAGTCTGTTTTTAACACACAGCCTGTGGGCACACACTGAGGGCACTCTCCCCCCCGAGATGCCTTGCATGTATATTGAACAGGAGAGGTGGCAGAGTTCAGCCCCACACAAGAGTGCCCTTGAGTCAGAAGAGCTGGCACCCATCACTACACCCTGAGGAGGGGAGGAAATAGCAGCAGTGCTCAATGGTGACTTCCTCTACCCCCCTCCTGGGTTCACAGAAATGTTGCTTTGTGGCCAGTGGGATCAAAGGCAGCCGACAGTTTTAAGGGCCTGATCCAAAGCTGGAGGAAGTCAATGGAAAGACTCTTGTTGACTTTAATGGGGTTTGGATCAGGCCATAAAAGAATTGACATGGAAGTGATCTTTGCCCATCACCAAGATCAGTGAGGCCAAGTCTAAAATCAGACTGCAGGGGATCCAGGGTGTAATGCAGGAGTCTCAAACACAAGGCCCACAGGGTTATTTCCTGCCTGCCGCCAAGCTCCCCTCCTCCCCGCTCTCCCTCCCCCCAACGCGTCGAGTCCCCGCTCATCTCCAGGCGCTTCCTGCCACCAAACAGCTGTTTGGCGGTGCTTAGCACTTTCCAGGAGGGAGGGGGAAGGAGCGGGGAGCCGCGCGCTCAGGGGAGGAGGCGGGGCAGGGGCAGGGATTTGGGGAAGGGGTTGGAATAGGGGTAGGGAGGGGACGGAGTTGGGGTGGGGATTTTGGGGAAGGGGTTGGAATGGGGGCAGGGGCAGGGGCAGGAGGGAGTGTGTGCCAGTGATGCGGCCCTCGGGCCAGTGTACTAGTCCTCATGTGGCTCTCGTGGTGATTCGAGTTTGAGATCCCTGGTGTAATGGAATGTAAAACTGTATTACACTGTTCAGCCACTAGGTGGCACTGAGTGTAAAATACCTTATTTAAGATCCGCTATACCTGCAGAGCGTTAAGAGATCTTTTGATGAACACATCTAGTGTGAGCTCTGTGACCAGCCCATGTCTGGTGCACAAGAACATGACACAGGGAATCTGAGGACTCTAAGTGTTGCCAAAGCTAGTTTGCCAAACCCTTCCCCAGAACAGGAAGGTGAGAGAGAAGGTGATAGGAGAGTGCTGGTGTCAAGGAAGCTTTTTGAGCAAAGGCCTTATGACTGATTGTTTAAGAGATACTGGCACCCACCATCCACTGAGGAGGCACGTTTCATGGACCCAGTGCCTTTCCACTGGATTGAAGGTGGGATTTTCAAGAGCACCTGGTATATTGGGAGCCTGAATTCCATTCCCTTTTGAAGAGCCTTGCACTCCTAATTCACATGGGCTCTTTTGAAAATCCCACTTTTAACCAGCAAGGAGGGACACGGATCCAAACTTCAGGTCAGATCCTGAGGTTCCTTGAGCATTTCTAGCCCTGTGGTGAGTGACACCTGGTGAAAGTCGAGGAGAGACGCTGTTGCACCTCCCCCTACTAGGAGCAGTGGTTTTGCTTTGTGGGGGCTTTGAGTAGTGCAACAAGGAGGAGGGAACGGGGCAAACAGCAGAGCTTTCCCCCAGTAACAAACTAGGGGCAGTACCAGCTGGATCCCCAATGCACTAGTGCAATGACCTTCTGCATGTCCTAGAAGCCTCCCTCCACCTGACACAAGACGTATGTCCCAATTTTAACCCACCTCTGATCCTGTTCTGATTATGGATAAACAGGGACATCATTTGGAGCCTGCCTGCCCATGGAACCATCTTCTTCGTTATGATCCAGATGGCTGCCCACATAGCTGTAAGGGGACTCCCAGGGCTGGGAACAAACTGCAGGAGAAGGTCCCTGGGCACACACAAGGAAACTTTGTACCCACCCTGGTTCCCTTCACACTGCATTTGAAGAACTGGGAACCTTCTGATACATTTTTATGGAAGGTTTCAGAGTAGCAGCCGTGTTAGTCTGTATTCGCAAAAAGAAAAGGAGTACTTGTGGCACCTTAGAGACTAACCAATTTATTTGAGCATAAGCTTTCGTGAGCTATAGCTCACTTCATTGGATGCATACTGTGGAAAGTATCGAAGATCTTTTATACACACAAAGCATGAAAAAATGGGCATTTACCACTACAAAAGGTTTTCTCTCCCCCCACCCCACTCTCCTGCTGGTAATAGCTTATCTAAAATGATCACTCTCCTTACAATGTGTATGATAATCAAGTTGGGCCATTTCCAGCACAAATCCAGGTTTTCTCCCCCCCCCCACACACAAACCCACTCTCCTGTTGGTAATAGCTTATCTAAAGTGATCACTCTCCTTACAATGTGCATGATAATCAAGGTGGGCCATTTCCAGCACAAATCCAGGGTTTAACAAGAACGTCTGAGGGGCGGGGGGGGGGGGGGGGTAGGAAAAAACAAGGGGAAATAGGTTACCTTGCATTATGACTTAGCCACTCCCAGTCTCTATTCAAGCCTAAGTTAATTGTATCCAATTTGCAAATGAATTCCAATTCAGCAGTCTCTCGCTGGAGTCTGGATTTGAAGTTCTTTTGTTGTAATATCACAACTTTCATGTCTGTAATCGCGTGACCAGAGAGATTGAAGTGTCTCCGACTGGTTTATGAATGTTATAATTCTTGACATCTGATTTGTGTCCATTTATTCTTTTATGTAGAGACTGTCCAGTTTGACCAATGTACATGGCAGAGGGGCATTGCTGGCACATGATGGCATATATCACATTGGTGGATGTGCAGGTGAACGAGCCTCTGATAGTGTGGCTGATGTTATTAGGCCCTGTGATGGTGTCCCCTGATTAGATATGAGGACACAGTTGGCAACGGGCTTTGTTGCAATACAACTACAATACCCACCTGCAGAAGTGAAGAAACAGATTGATAGAGGCAGAAGAGTTCCCAGAAGTCACCTACTACAGGACAGGCCTAACAAAGAAAATAACAGAACGCCACTAGCCATCACCTTCAGCCCCCAACTAAAACCCCTCCAACGCATTATTAAGGATCTACAACCTATCCTGAAGGATGACCCATCACTCTCACAAATCTTGGGAGACAGGCCAGTCCTTGCCTACAGACAGCCCCCCATCCTGAAGCAAATACTCACCAGCAACCACATACCATACAACAGAACCACTAACCCAGGAACCTATCCTTGCAACAAAGCCCGTTGGGCGGTGGAAGAAGGAGAAAACCTGGATTTGTGCTGGAAATGGCCCAACTTGATTATCATACACATTGTAAGGAGAGTGATCACTTTAGATAAGCTATTACCAGCAGGAGAGTGGGGTGGGAGGAGAGAAAACATTTTGTAGTGGTAAACACCCATTTTTTCATGCTTTGTGTGTATAAAAGATCTTCGATACTTTCCACAGTATGCATCTGATGAAGTGAGCTGTAGCTCACAAAAGCTTATGCTCAAATAAATTGGTTAGTCTCTAAGGTGCCACAAGTACTCCTTTTCATTTTTATGGAAAAATAGGTATGAGTCAGTTTCCCCTCTCCCCTTGTATTGTTACCCACTAGGAGGGACAGGGTTAATTTCTTTTCTGGAAACAAGACAAGCAATGCAGTGTCTAGGTGGAAGTCACCTAAACCATGAATGAACTATCAGGAGCTAATGTTATGGGGTGGGGGTGAGTAATTACGGCAGATCTCTAAGTCTCTAGATCTCAGTCTGCAGAAGTAACACCGTGGGCGTGGGGAGGATTCCATATCCTGGTTTTGACTGAGTTCAAGAAGCCCAGCAGACAGAGAACTGAGACTTGTATAAAGTGGCAGCTTGACATGGAGAGGGGTCACTTACTGCAGCCAAGAACTGACATGACACTGTGCCCCAGAGGGACAGACCCGGCTGAAAGGGTTGGAAGGGCTGGGTCTCCATGCAGAAGAGGGGTGACACCTGGTACGAGAGGCAGGCTCCGGCTCATAAGCTGTTTTTTGTTATCCAAAGATGTGTTGTCTGTAATGTTTTTGTTCTGAATAAATACTCTGCTGTATAAAGGCTGGCTGGTCACTGGTTAACCCTGTCATTGCCTTGGAAGCAGCAGGATGGCAGGCTCTGAACTAACCTCAGGCTTGCTAAGGTAATCACAATGAAGAGCAGGAGGAATTACAGTCTAAATCCTTGGTCTGGAAGGAGAGGAATGCAGCTTCCCACCCTAAGATAGGTGACAGCTAGAGGCCTAAGTCCTGAGCAGGGTGCCCTCAAGGAGGCCAGGATGGGGTCAGAGGTGCTGTTACCTCAGGAACTGTGACCTCCTCACTATGCAATCCCTTGTGATCCTGTTCTTCTCACTGTGTGCTCCTGCTGGTCTTTTTCTCTTCATGCATGACTCCCTGTGGTCTCAGTCTGGTCCTTGAATGACTGTGCACCATCTTCCCTGCATTCACCAGTCTGTGTAGCTATCTGGGGCCAATATGTGTTGTGGTTTCTAGGCAGCAATTGTGCATAAGCTGCTGAAATCACAGCATTGTTGCATTGTGTCCTGGGATGAGGTCAGTCAGAGACATGAAAGTCCCAGCTGAGCTGAGTTTTGATCTGCTCAGCCAGCCCCATCTGGATCCTCTGTTGCTTGGTTATTGGTTTCAGAACAAGACATGCAGCTGTCCAGAGAAGCAGGATGGTCTAATGGTTAGAGCAAGGGCCTAGGAGCTAGAACTCCTGGGTTCTATTCCTGGCTCTGCTGTTGATTCAGTCTTTGGGTGGGTCCCTTTTCTCTCTGTTTCAGTTTTCCTCTCTGTGAAATGGAGCTAATAATACGGACCCTTTGGCCTTCCTTGGTAAAGTGCTCTGAGTCCCTGTGACAGGATGCCGTGCTGGAACATGTTGGAGAGTTAGTAACTGGCGCGGCTGACATGGCGATGTGCTGCTGTTCGCCAGCCCCTGCTGCTCCCCAGAGATGTGTGAGGGGGTGAAACATCTCCCCATGGGGGACAATTAGATTGTCACCTCCATGCTGACAATTTTCAAGCATTCACACATTTTTGGAAACAACAATTCCCAGGCACATGCAGTTAATAAAGATCGAGGCACATTGTTTGTAGGAACTGGGGATTCAGGGATCCACCGTGGCGTCCTGGCCAAGCCCAGCGCTGCAAATTCCATTCCATGTATGCTGAGATTTCCATTGGCTATAGGATTCTTCATGTCCTGCCCAGTCAACCAGCTGTTGTGTCCGAGGCCGGGGCGGGGTGTGGGGGGAAGCGATCTCTTTGTATCCCATCTCCACAGGATTGAGAAGCTTAATTAATGGCCATCTACGCTGGTAAACTCAACGTGCTTTGAATTCTTTTTCATTTTCAATAACCCACATGGGACTCAGCTAGGCCAGCTGGTCAGAATGAGGCATGGCTTCTTTTAAGTGGGTTTTGGAAAATAAAATGTCCAGCCCATAGGACTGCCTGGGACAGGAGATGCCATTGTCTTTATAGAGTTCAGCTGCACAGGCATCATCTCAGAGACCTTTTATTTTTCACCCTTTTTGGGTGGGGATGGAGCATCTCTCTGTGTCTGGGCCAGGCAGAGCAGAATAAGAATGGAACGCTTGGTTAGCTGTGGGGGCACAGACTGGCTGGGGCATGTGGACAATGGCGCGGTCAAGGGGCAGTTTATTTTTGGTTAAAAGTAACTTAATAAGATGTGCACCTTTGAAATTTATGGCTGAGGTACTACCTGGGACTCAGGAGATCTGAGTTCTCCAGATGTTAGTGGGATTTTAAATTTCATCTGAATTTCAGTCCACCAAAAAATTTGGGATTCTCATTTCAAGGGGCCTTGGCCATGGGTCCAAAGGACTTTGGTCCCCTAAATCCCCTGATGGAGATCAGCCTCCATTCCAGCTCAGGACAAAGCTCTCTGCTGTTGAATGTCAAGCTCCATTGCCAGAGGTGATTCTTCACATCTAGTTGGGAATCATTAAGAAAGGGATAGATAATAAGACAGAAAATATCATATTGCCTCTATATAAATCCATGGTACACCTACATCTTGAATACCGCATGCAGATGTGGTCACCCCATCTCAAAAAAGATATATCAGACTTGGAAAAGGTTCAGAAAAGGGCAACAAAAACTATTAGGTGTATGGAACGGCTTCCATTTGAGGAGAGATTAATAAGACTGGGATATTTCAGTTTGGAAAAAAGCCAACTAAGGGGGGATATGATAGAGGGCTATAAAATCATGACTGGTGTGGAGAAAGTAAATAAGGAAGTGTTCTTTACTCCTTCTCATAACACAAAGCCTAGGGGTCATTAAATGAAATTAATAGGTAGTAGGTTTAAAACAAACAAAAGGAAGTATTTTTTCATACAACGCACAGTCAACCCGTGGAACTCCTTGCCAGAGGATGTTGTGAAGGCCAAGACTATAACAGGGTTCAAAAAAGACTTAGCTAAGTTCATGGAGGATAGGTCCATCAATGGCTATTAGCCAGGATGGGCAGGGATGGTGTCCCTAGTCTCTGTTTGCCAAAAGCTGGGAATGGGCAACAGGGGATGCATCACTTGATGATTACCTGTTCTGCTCCTTCCCTCTGGGGCACCTGGCATTGGCCACTGTTGGAAGACAGGATACTGGGCTAGATGGACCTTTGGTCTGACCCACTATGGCCATTCTTATGTTCTAGTATATGTAGGTGGGGAGGGTTATTCCCAATATAGCTCTCTGTGTGTGCGTGTGTTTGTGAATGGGGCTGACTGTCCATACTTATTTGCAAGGGATGAGTGGTGATTGGCCCTATCCATTATGTGTGGAGTGTGGGTGAAGGGAATCTGTGCAGGTACAGGCAGAAGATACACGGAATCCCGCAGCCTCAACACAGGAAGAGGGCTGGCACTTCTTCTCCACATTGAATTAGCGGCTGATGTTGCCAAAGCTGGAGTTGCATGAACTCAGTTGTGTGAGACGCACCATATGGTTATCACAATGTACTACACAGACATATCGCTGTCCAAACACAAGAGGGTTCAGAGCAGGGCTTGAGCAACTTGGGGCAACAGAAATGAGAGGCCAAGTCTTTCACACTGAGGCCACCAGTTCAGATCTGGTCTGTGACCAATTTTGTTATCATTTGGTGGTTGTTCGGTGGCCAGTGTGAAATGAGTTGTTGGTCTTAGTCCTTTTCCTTGTGGCCTCCTGCCTGTATTACACAAACTGCCACAACAGGATTAAGTACTTCCTTTGGGGACAGTCTCTGCAGAAAGACAGAGGGCTGATGGGCCACAAAGACCAAACTATCCTCCTACCCCTCTCAGAGGTGCTTTAGGGTCAGAGATGAGGCAAGGAGCAGAAGCAGGAAGGAGAAACATGGGGCCTAATTCTCCAGGCTGTCAATGTGGCTCACTCCCAAGCCATTTGCCAGCTCTGGTGCTGCCATCAGTGAAGTGAGAGCTCATGGGCCTTGAACCTGGGCCCATGAGGCCCCAGGCTGTGCTCAGACCACGACCAACACCCAGCAGCTCACTTGAGTAACCAGAGAAGGGAATCAATGAAGTGCTAGGTCACAGAGGGCCCCGCCCCTGAAGCTCCTGATTGGAGGAAACATCATAGAATTATAGAATATCGGGGTTGGAAGGGACCTCAGGAGGTCATCTAGTCCAACTCCCTGCTCAAAGCAGGACCAATCCCCAATTTTTGCCCCCACATCCCTAAATGGCCCCCTCAAGGGTTGAGCTCACAACCCTGGGTTTAGCAGGCCAATGCTCAAACCATTGAGCTATCCCTCCCCCACCGTCCAGCACCCCTGATTAGCTGTGGAGCTCTATATAAACCAGGAAGTTCCACAGGAAGTTCTCTGAGCAACTAGAGGATTCTCTGGCTGACTGTTTCTACTCACCTGATTCCTGCCTGCTCTTGGTTCCTGTCCTCCTGTCACAG
This sequence comes from Lepidochelys kempii, assembly GCF_965140285.1. Classification (NCBI taxonomy): domain Eukaryota; kingdom Metazoa; phylum Chordata; order Testudines; family Cheloniidae; genus Lepidochelys; species Lepidochelys kempii. Next base: position 210,097,748 of record NC_136380.1, on the reverse strand, counting down.
ACTCCCATCTATTCCCAGTTCCTGCTGTCCTGCCTTACTCCAGGTCTCTTCTCCTACGCCTTACTCGTGACACTGTCTCCAGCTCTGACCCCTGGCTTGGCATCTAATTCTGTCTCTGATGCTGTTTTTGGATCTGACCTTTGGCTCTGATGACTAGAATTGACTCCTGCCCTCACTACTAGGCCTGACCACCCATGTCCCAGTCACTGCAGGTTTACCTGTTCAGCAGGTTGTATTTGCAGATAAAGGTGAAAGCAAATCCAGCAGAATAATCATTCCACATGATGGCACCGGAAGTAGATGGGATGAAAACGTTTTAGATGATCAACAATAATAAAGAGTGCTTGACAGGGCTAGCCCATGACTATGGGTCTTGCTCCAGGAAGAGATCAGAGTGACCATGGACCTCAGTGCTTTGGAATGAAATGTAAACCCCATTTCTTTGACTTTGCTTTCCCTCAGTAACTCCCCCAGCATAATGTATTTCAAACCAAACCAAAATTCAAGAAGTCCTACAGCACCAGGAAGGGGAGAGGGACCTTCAATGCAATAGATGTATCTGATGCTCTGACACCGAGGTGATGGTTCTGGTGTGAGTAGACTGATGCAGATCCCTGCTCAGTTCTGACCCCATGTCTCCTCTCATATGCTCACACCATGCCCTGAACAGGCTGCATTTAAAACTCAGTTCACTCAAGAACTATTCTTTAAGGGAAGATAACTTTGGGCATCTCCTCTTCCCTTGATAGAATTGAGAGTGGCTCTCTGGTTAGCTAATGACAAGAGGAAAGGAAGCTGACAGTTTTGGACAAATAATGAGGGGAAAAAAAATCTCTGAATATGCACAGCTCCCCGTTCTGTGCCCAGTTACACAAGCATGCCTGCTACTGAAGTCAACAGGAGACACATTTGTTGGGCAAAGTTGGGTTGCTAATGGGTAATGGAATCATGAGCCATAGGCAGCACTGGAAAGTTTATGAAATATTCAGAAACAAAATATGTTGTTCAAATGAGTTATGGTTGCTCTCATCAATCAAGCCATAAAAAAGTAGGACATACAAAGTTAAGAATTAAAAGTCAACTACAATTTCTAATTGACTTAAGAATTACAAAAATTTAGAAATCTAGCAGTACAAAATTAGTGAGAGATGGGAATGCAGCGTGTGTGGATTTCAATAACGCATCAGATGTGGTGTCTCATAAAATCTTACTAAAAATTCATTCAGATTGGCTTGGATAAAAGCATTAATTAATGTTTGTAAAACACTTTTGAAAGCAAAATGCTATACACATTATTATTAATTGGTATTACTAATATGAACTGAAAACTGGCTGCTGGTCCAAAAACAAAGGTTAACAATAATGTATTGGGAAAGGGAGAAGTATATGGTAGGGTATTGGAAGCAGTTTTTGGAACCAGGTCTTGCTTAAGATCTTCATTCTTGCTTAAGATCTTCACCCTTGCTTAAGGTCTTCATTAAGATCTTAAATAATAATAATTAATAGTAGATTAAATGTTCAGATGATACTAAGCTCCCTTCCAGGATTCAACTTGGAAAAATACATGTCATATAAGTGGGGACAAACCTATTAGAAACAGAGATAGTCACTGGGAGTGAAAAGCCTGAGACGCAGTAACTAATAGCAAGGGGTGATAGTGGCCAGTAAATTAGGCATGAGTTTGCCAGGCGATACAACTACAAAAAGAGCCTGTCCACGTTTGGGCTATGTATGGAGAACCATCATATTGTAGAACAGGGAGGTAACCGTCCTTGTCTAAATGGCTCTTTGCAATTCTGGGGACCTCATTCTTAGAAATATTTTGACAAACAGAAGAAAAGAAAGGAAAGAATAATTAAAATGATCAAGAGGCTGGGAAGAATGGTTTACAAGGAAAGATTAAAAGAGTTGCATCTGTCTAGCTTGACTAATGGATGACTAAGGAAGGCATGGTAACACTAAGGAGGAATGGGGTGGGGGAAGCTTGCTCTGCTTCTTCCCAGCATGTTGATAAATAGACATTTAGGCTGACATTTTTCACCAACCTCAAATTCACATATATAAATTTGGAAAGTTAGGTACAGGGAGTATTTCCTTAGGTGGCTGGGTAAGGCAGTGCTTTTAGTACCTTAAATAAATCATGAGCTCCAATCCAGTAAGCTTTCCCAGAGTGATAGTCCTGGAGTTTCCCCCTCAGAATGAAAATAAAGTTGTTTTCTTCTGCCGTGTGGATGGAGGCCAAGTGGGCATTCTGCAAATATGCCTGGCAAAATGCCTGAAACAAATCCCCAAGGAGAGACCGAACAGTTTGTCTCATAAGGCCATGCTCACCCATGGTCACATAAGGAGAAGAGAGGCCACAATCACACACAGTCAGGCAAGGCTTGCGGTCCTTATGGTCTCAATCCAGCACTCATGCATGGATTCACATGGAGACTTAGGGGCACAGACAAATGACAGGCTTTCCTGAAGCCCTAGAAGGTCACATGAAGCCATGGTTTTTTATGGCTTTTTTTATCCCACATAGCCCAGGTTGTGTGGGTCCACACTCCCATATGATGACATAGATCACCTGAGACCATATCCCCAGACAATGGCAGTTGTGCATGCACACAGTTATACAAGCTCACGGAGAGGCCACACTACCATAGAATTACACCAAGTTACACCAGGGTAGGCCACTGAATGGTTCATTACATTAATCCTATATGTTGACCTGAGGATGTTTGGGCCCAGTTTGTTCGGAGTATAACAACAAGGCATCCACACCAGGAGACTGCAGGAGGGAAATGGTTTCCAAAGGACAAGGTGAAAAGCGACAGCGAGGGTCTTCTTTGCTAACTTTAAAGGTCTAGTATGACACCAGAGAGGTCACGCTTTCATCTTTAGTCCAACAACAGGAATCTTGGCAAAGCCGACTGACAAAGCATAAAATCTCTTTCTCTACTTCTCTCACCCCCTCTGTGCCCCTCTCCCTCTACATTTGAGACATACAGTGGATATGGCTCCGGATACGATGCTTACCTCTGCTTTGGCCAGCGCTTTGGTTGCATCACTGCTCCGTAGTAGGCACTTTGGTACTGCACCCAGCCCTCATCACAAGACCCTTGGACACACAAGTAGTTCTCTCTGGAACTGGCACCTGCTTTAAATTCAAGAAACACAGAGGAGAAAGATGTCTTTATCTGTCATGTCTGCTCATTGTCTGAGTAACAGAGAGAACGGAGGTTTACATTGTCCTGAACTGTGATGTGACAGAAAAAGTGCTAGAGAAAAAACATAGTTGTGTATGTCTCCTATTACAGTACACTAAGGCATTAGGGTGACATACTGAGCAGTACAGCTATGTGAGAACTGTAAAAAAAAATTCTCTAGACTATTTTCCTATTTTTGATCACATTTTTTTTATTTCATTCCTTTTGTGTTTGTTTCCCATGAAGAGTCCGGCAAGTTGAGAGTACCAGAAATGTCTTGTTTAAGGTAATATTGGAGAATATTCCTGGAATGTGGATTTTGAGTCATAAACACAAACACAGTAGAAACCTTATTGCAAGAGTCTGGCTCATTCAAACAGGAAACACAAACATCACGGGGTCTATGTTTGACAAACAAAACAAACTGAACTGCTCTCACAAAAGTATCTGACCAAGGAGGATTCAGAGAAAGTATCTGGCGCATAAATTTGAACAATTAATTAAATTAAGAAAATTGCAATCTGTTCATAAACAATTTGGGAATAGAAAAAGAGATGACATTAATCAAATATAGTATTTGGCACCAATTATTTATTCAGTTCTATTGACAAGCAACAGCCCTGGTGACTCAGATCCTTTATTCACTCCCAGAACAGGCACAGCTCACAGTGGGTAATGCAAGATTCCCACACAAACTTCTCAGTTTGCCTTGCTGTGGCATGGAGAGACCACTTTTATGTGCCTGAGGGGTATTCAATGTGGAGTTCTACCAAGGCTGTAAACAAGTGGCCAGTTACTGCCAGCCATGGCCCCGCTCCTACAAGGAACTCCATGTGAGCAGGCCCCTGTGCCTGCTCAGAGCCTCACTGAAATCAATGGGGATCTGGAAGAGTGCAGGAGCCCACAGGCATATGGAGCTCCTTCCAGGAGTGGGGCTTATGATGGTGGGATTTGTAATGCAGACACCTGTCCCACTAGGAACTGGACTGAGACCTCCTTCCCCATGGAATTCCATAGGTCGCGTTTAAAAAACAGTGTTTTGGAGTTAAAATCATGATGTGTTAATTAACAGAAGAATGATAGACCCTAACCCACCTGTGATGATGAAGGTGAAGAATAAAAGGCACAGCAGAGACATCAGGCACTTCATCTCTGGAGGAAGAGAAGACACATGATGGAAGTTGTCAGACACATCTGAACACAACTGTTCACAATGGTTTATTCCTAATTCCTAGATTCCAAGATCAGAAGGGAACAATGTGATCATCGAGTCCGACCCCCTATACAGCACAGGCAATAGAACTGCCCCAAAGTAATTCCTTGAGCAGATCTTTTAGAAAAAAGTCCAATCTTGTCAGTGATGGAGAATCCACCATGACCCTTGGTAAACTGTTCCAATGGTTAATGACCCTGTTAAAAAAACCTGCACCTTATTTCCAGTCTGAATTTATCTAGCTTCAACTTCCAGCCATTGGATCATGTTTTACCTTTGTCTGCTAGACTAAAAAGCCCTTTATCAAATATTTGTTCCCCATGTAAGTACTTACAGATTGTGATCAAGTCACCCTTAATCTTCTTTTTGTTAAGCTAAATAGAATGAGCTCCTTGAGCATTATTTCTAATTCTTTAAACATTCTTGCAGCTCTTCTCTGAACCCTCTCCAATTTATCAACATCCTTCTTGACTTGTAGACACCAGAACTGGACACACTATTCGAGCACTGGTTGCACCAGTAGAACAACCTTTCTACTCTACTCCTACTTGAGAGTCCCCTGTTTATGCATCCCAGGATCGTATTCGCTCTTTTGGCCACCACATCACACTGGGAGCTCATCTTCAGCTGACTATCCCCCATGAGCCCAAATCTTCTTCAGAGTCACTGCTTCCCAGGATAGAGTCCCCCATCCTGAGCCCCCAACCGGAGCCTGAAATACAACCTACTGCACCAGCGGAGAGTGGTTCACAGCCGACGGAGACATCCCCATCACCAATATCACTTCCAGTGGGACCAAGCCCCAGTCCACAACCCAGCGAGGAACTGATGTCTCCAGCATCAAGGGAGCAGGTCCAGGCAGAGCAGAAAGCAGATGAAAGCCTCAAGGGAGCTTGGACGGCAGCATGGAGCGACCCACTGCCTCTGAGCTCTTCTAATAGGTCCAGGTTTGTTGTAGAAGGAGGACTCTTATACAAGGAGACTCCTTCTGGTGGGCACAAGGAGGACTGACATCCTCAGAGATAGTTGGTCGTTCCAACTAAGTATAGGGAAAAGCTCTTGAGCTCAGCCCACGATCACCCTAGTGGCCATGCTGGGGTGAATAGGAACAAAGACTGTTTGGGAAGTCATTCCACTGGGAGGGAATGGCAAGGACATTTCTACCTGTGTCTGGACTTGTGAGGTGTGCCAGAGCGTGGGAAAGCCCCAAGACCAGGCCAAGGCCCCTCTCCAGCCAGTCCGCATCATTGAGCTTCCCTTTCAGCGAGTAGCTGTGGATATTCTGGGTCCTTTCCCTAAGAAGACACCCAGAGGAAAGCTGTACATACTGACTTTCATGGATTTTGCCACCCGATGGCTGGAAGCAGTAGCTCTAAGCAACACCAGGCTAAAAGCGTGAGCCAGGCATTGACAGACATTTTTGCCAGGGTAGGTTCGCCCTCAGACATCCTTACGGATTCGGGAACTAATTTCCTGACAGGGACCATGAGACATCTTTGGGAAGCTCACAGGGTAAACCACTTGATTGCCACCCCTTAACACCATCAAACAAATGGCCTAGAGAAGAAGTTTAATGGAACTCTGTGGGCCATGATACGTAAATTTGTGAATAAGCACTCCAATGATTGGGACCTGGTGTTGCAGCAGTTGCTCTTTGCCTACAGGGCTGTACACACATCCCAGTTTGGGATGTTCACCCTTTGAACTTGTTTATGGCCACGAAGTTAAGGGGCCATTACAGTTGGTGAAGCAGCAATGGGAGGGGGTCACATCTACTCCAAGAACTAACATTTTGGATTTTGTAACCAACCTGCAAAACACCCTCAAAGACTCTCTAGCCCTTGCTCGAGAAAACCTACAGGATGCTCAATAAGAGCAAAAGGCCTGGTATGATGAACATGCCAGAGAGCGTTCCTTCAGAGTAGGTGACCAAGTCATGGTTCTGAAAGCACTCCAGGCGAATAAGATGGAAGCGTCATGGGAGGGGCCATTTATGGTCCGAGAGCGCCTGGGAGCTGTTAATTACCTCATAGCGTTCCCAGGTCCTACCCTAAAACCTAAAGTATTTCATGTTAATTCTCTAAAGTCCATTTATTCCCAAGAAATCAAGGTTCTCCAGTATACAGCCTAGGAGAGAGAGACGACGCTGAGTGGCCTGAAGGATTCTACTATGAAGGGAAAAGCAACAGTGGCGTAGAAGAGATGAGCCTTTCCATAACCCTTGGGCATAAGCAGTGACAGCAAATCCAGGAGCTGTGCACCAGCTTTCCATCAATGTTTTCAGCCACCCCAGGATGAACAGAATGGGCGTATCACTCCATTGACACAGGTGATGCTCGCCCAATTAGAGCCCAACCCCACTGGACGGCTCCTCAAGCCAAAACCATGATAAAAAGGGAGATCCAGGACATGTTACTGATGGGTGTCATCCACTCCTCTGAGAGTGCATGGACCTCTCCAGTGGTTCTGGTTCCCAAACCAGATGGGGAAATACACTTTTGCGTGGTCTACTGTCACCTAAATGCTGTAACTTACCCAGAGAACTATCCAATGCCATGCACAGAGGAGCTATTGGAGAAACTGGGACATGCCCAATTCATCTCCACCTTAAACTTAACTAAGAGGTACTGGCAAGTGCCGCTAGATAACCCATCCAAGAAAAGGTCAGGCTTCATCACCCATGTAGGGCTGTATGAATTGAATGTGCTCCCTTTCCGACTGAGAAATGCAGCTGCCATCTTCCAGAGACTGGTAGATAACCTTCTGGCTGGTTTTGTGGAATTTGCAGTCACCTACCTTAACGATGTGGCTATATTCTCAGATTCATGGGCAGAACACCTGGAACACCTCCAAGCTGTCTTCCAGCGCATAAGGGAGGCAGGATTAACTGTGAAGGCCAAAAAAGTCACATTGGCCTAAACAGAGTAATGTACCTTGGACACCAGGTGGGTCAAGGAACTATCAATCCCCTACAGGCTAAAGTAAATGCGATCCAAAATTGGCCTATCCATAAGTCAAAGAAGCAGGTCCAATCCTTCTTGGGCTTGGCTGGGTATTACAGATGATTTGTAGCACACTACAGCCAAATTGCCACCCCACTGACCGACCTAACCAGAAAAAAACAGCCAAATGCAGTTCAGTGGACTGAAAAGTGACAGAAAGCCTTTAAGCAGCTTAAGGCAGCCCTTAGGTCTGACCCCGTACTAAGGGCCCCGGATTTTGACCAACCTTTTGTTGTAACCACAGATGCATCTGAGTGTGGTGTAGGAGGAGTTTTAATGCAGGAAGGACAACAAGTACTCCTTTTCTTTTTAGTATTAGATGAGAAACCCACGGATCACCACACTTGCCTCCAGAGATCCAGCAACCACCCAGGCAAACCGAGAAATCTGATCTACAGCCAGGCATTCAGATACCACAGAATATTTTCTGAAATGAAAGTCTGGGATACACACCTAAACACTCTTAACACCATCTTCACTAAACAAGGACATGCCACCAGAGATGTAGATCACACCATGGAAAAGGCCACCCAAATACCCAGGGAGAACCTGCTTCAATACAGAAAACAAAACAAAAAAACACTGACCACACATCCCTAGTTGTCATCAATCATCCCACACTGGAAACCATACACGGGACATCATCAAGGTACAGCCCATAATTGGTGGGGACCACATCCTGAAAAATCTTTCCTGAGTCCCTCTTCTGGCCTTGAAACAACCCCTCCAACCTCAACAACCTCGTCATCAGAAGCCAGCTCCCTACAGACTAGGACACACCAATTCACAGCAGCACCAGACCCTGCCGGAACAACAGATGCAAAACCTGCAGACACAGCTCCACTGTTACAATGATCAATATCACCCCCACAACACACCTTTTAAGACTAATGTGTCCTACGCATGCCTGTCACAGCATGTGGTGTACCTCATCCAGTGCATTAAATGTGCCAATAACAACTATGTGGGTGAAAGCAGATAATCACTATTCTCTTGAATGAACTCACACAGAAAAACGATAATAGACAAAGCCACCAGATCACCTGTAGGCAAACACTTTTAACAAAGCAATCGCTCCATATCTGATCTTTCAATACCCGTTGTCAAAGGAAATATGCACAACACCTTCAAATGAAAAGCCTGGGAACTTAAATTTATAATGTGTTAGACGCTAAAAACCATGGATTTAACAGGGACACTTGTTTCATGGCTAGTGTGGTGGGGCGGTGCCCCACCCACAGGCTAGATTGGGCTGCAACAGACCAGAGTGGCTGCATGGAGCAGCAGCCAATCAGAGAGTGCCTGTGGGGAAGGCAATCAGTGCCGAGGATAGGACAGCCAATCAGGGCCAGGCTAGGCTCTATATAAAAGCTTTCCAGGAAAGGAGCAGGGAGTCTCTCCCAGACCTTCAAGGGAGAAGGTCTGTCTCCTGAGGGAAGGAGACCAGCGGGCAGGGCAGGGCAGGGCAGGGCAGGGCAGGGCAGGGCAGGGCAGGGCAGGGCAGGGCAGGGCAGGCTTGGGGGAGCAGAGGAGAGCTCCAGCCTGATACCTGCCACGCTGCAGGCCCTAAGGAAAGGGCCTAAATGGTGCAAGGGGTCTGAGGGGAAGGGACCCAGGGAAAATGGACAGAAGAGGGGAGTGAAGGAGGGTATGGAGGCTGTCACTAGAGGGTCCCTGGATTGGGGTCCAGAGTAGTGGGCAGGCCTGGGTCCCCCCCTTGTACTACACCTGGCTGAAGAGGAGTGTGGCCTGATCCAGGCTGTGGCTGGGCCCTGCTATGACGGGGCTAGACTCTGAGGCTGCAGCCGGCCACTGCAGCAGGTGCAGATGGTGGACTGCTGATAACACCAAACTCCTACGCAGGTGGTGTCGGAGAGAAGGCTTTGGATTCTTTGACCATGGGATGGTGTTCCAAGAAGGAGGAGTGCTAGGCAGAGATGGGCTCCGCCTAACAAAGAGAGGGAAGAGCATCTTCGCAAGCAGGCTGGCTAACCTAGTGAGGAGGGCTTTAAAGTAGGTTCGCCGGGGGAAGGAGACCAAAGCCCTGAGGTAAGTGGAGAAGTGGGATACCGGGAGGAAGCACGAGCAGGAGCGCGCAAAGGGGAGGGCTCCTGCCTCATACTGAGAAAGAGGGACAATCAGCGGGTTATCTTAAGTGCCTATACACAAATGCAAGAAGCCTGGGAAACAAGCAGGGAGAACTGCAAGTCCTGGCACAGTCAAGGAATTGTGATGTGATTGAATAACAGAGACTTGGTGGGATAACTCACATGACTGGGGTACTGTCATAGATGGATATAAGCTGTTCAGGAAGGACAGGCAGGGCAGAAAAGGTGGGGGAGTTGCACTGTATGTAAGAGAGCAGTATGACTGCTCAGAGTTCAAGTATGAAACTGCAGAAAAACCTGAGAGTCTCTGGATTAAGTTTAGAAGTGTGAGCAACAAGGGTGATGTCTACTATAGACCACCAGACCAGGGGGACGAGGTGGATGAGGCTTTCTTCTGGCAACTCGCAGAAGTTACTAGATCGCACACCCTGGTTCTCATGATGGACTTCAATCATCCTGATATCTGCTGGGAGAGCAATACAGCGGTGCACAGACAATCCAGGAAGTTTTTGGAAAATGTAGGGGACAATTTCCTGGTGCAAGTGCTGGAGGAACCAACTAGGGGCAGAGCTCTTCTTGACCTGCTGCTCACAAACAGGGAAGAATTAGCAGGGGAAGCAAAGGTGGATGGGAACCTGGGAGGCAGTGACCAGGAGATGGTCGAGTTCAGGATCCTGACACAAGGAAGAAAGGAAAGCAGAAGAATACGGACCCAAAGCAGACATTGACTCCCTCAGGGAACTGATGGGCAAGATCCCCTGGGAGAATAACATGAGGGGAAAAGGAGTCCAGGAGAGCTGGCTGTATTTTAAAGAATCCTTATTGAGGTTACAGGAACAAACCATCCCAACGTGTAGAAAGAATAGTAAATATGGCAGGCGACCAGCTTGGCTTAACAGTGAAATCCTGAAGCACTGAATGAGGGAGGCAACCTAGTGACAGAGGATGTGGAAAAAGCTAATGTACTCAATGCTTTTTTTTGCTTCTGTCTTCATGAACAAGGTCAGCTCCCAGACTACTGCACTGGGCAGCACAGCATGGGGAGGAGGTGACCAGCCCTCTGTGGAGAAAGAAGTGGTTCGGGACTATTTAGAGAAGCTGGATGTGCACAAGTCCACGGGGCTGGATGCATTGCATCCGAGAGTGCTAAAGGAGTTGGCGGGTGTGATTGCAGAGCCATTGGCCATTATCTTCGAAAACTCATGGCGATCCGGGGAAGTCCTGGATGACTGGAAAAAGGCTAATGTAGTGCCCATCTTTAAAAAAGGGAAGAAGGAGGATCCGGGGAACTACAGGCCAGTCAGCCTCACCTCAGTCCCTGGAGAAATCATGGAGCAGGTCCTCAAGGAATCAATTCTGAAGCACTTAGAGAAGAGGAAAGTGATCAGGAACAGTCAGCATGGATTCACCAAGGGCAAGTCATGCCTGACTAATCTAATTGCCTTATATGATAAGATAACTGCCTCTGTGGATGAGGGGAAAGCAGTGGACGTGTTGTTCCTTGACTTTAGCAAAGCTTTTGACACTGTCTCCCACAGTATTCTTGCCAGCAAGTTAAAGACGTATGGGCTGGATGGATGGACTATAAGGTGGATAGAAAGCTGGCTAGATTGTCGGGCTCAACGGGTAGAGATCAATGGCTCCATGTCTAGTTGGCAGCCGGTATCAAGTGGAGTGCCCCAAGGGTCAGTCCTGGGTCCGGTTTTGTTCAATATCTTCATAAATGATCTGGAGGATGGTGTGGATTGCACCCTCAGCAAGTTTGCAGATGACCCTAAACTGGGAGGAGAGGTAGATATGCTGGAGGATAGGGATAGGATACAGAGGGACCTAGACAAATTGGAGGACTGGGCCAAAAGAAATCTGATGAGGTTGAACAAGCAGAAGTGCAGAGTCCTGCACTTAGGATGGAAGAATCCAATGCACCGCTACAGACTAGGGACCGAATGGCTAGGCAGAAAAGGACCTAGGGGTTACAGTAGACGAGAAGCTGGATATGAGTCAACAGTGTGCCCTTGTTGCCAAGAAGCCTAATGGCATTTTGGGATGTATAAGTAGGGCATTGCCAGCAGATTGAGGGACGTTGATCGTTCCCCTCTATTTGACACTGAGGCCTCATCTGGAGTACTGTGTCCAGTTTTGGGCCCCACACTACAAGAAAGATGTGGAAAAATTGGAGCGAGTCCAGCGGAGGGCAACAAAAATGGTTAGGGGACTGGAACACATGACTTACGAGGAGAGGCTGAGGGAACTGGGATTGTTTAGTCTACAGAAGAGAAGAATGAGGGGAGATTTGATAGCTGCTTTCAACTATGTGAAAAGTGGTTACAAAGAGGATGGATCTAGACTATTCTCAGTGGTAACGGATGACAGGACAAGGAGGAATGGTCTCAAGTTGCAGTGGGGGAGATTTAGGTTGGATATTAGGAAAAACTTTTTCACTAGGAGGGTGGTGACGCACTGGAATGCGTTACCTAGGGAGGTGGTGGAATCTCCTTCCTTAGAAGTTTTTAAGGTCAGGCTTGTCAAAGCCCTGGCTGGGATGATTTAATCGGGGTTCGGTCCTGCTTTGAGCAGGGGGTTGGACTAGATGACCTCCTGAGGTCCCTTCCAACCCTGATATTCTATGATTCCTGGAAGGGGGCTAGACCAGAACAGTGGGCACTGCCGGAGGGTAGTGTCCTGAAGAGGATGCTGTCAAGCGAGGAGCAATGCGGACCCGGATGCCAGCAGGGCAAGAGATGAATGGGACACTACCAGCAGAGGGCACTCCGCACTGGACTGAGCTAATTCCTGGAGGTGCAGTGGTGGTGAGTTCCAACCCCGTCACAGCTAGTTACAGACATGTAACTGATACCTACCTGCTAGCTTTTAATGGCCTACTTCAAAACCATTTTACATAACAATCTAACTTTTTCCTCCCACTCCATTTCAAGTGGCCTCCTACAACATGCATCATCCCTTATGCTTAACAGTCTGTCCCAACTTGTATTTACCTCAGAGCTTGTCAACACTACAGGTTATGTCCGTATAAATTATATCGCTCGGGGTGTGAATAAGTCACCCCCTCTGAGTGACATAAGTTACACCAGCCTCAGTGCCGGAGTGGAGAGTGCATGTCAGTGGGAGAGCTTCTCCTGCTGATATAGCTACTACCTCTCACTGAAGTGGTTTTGTTATGCTGACAGGAGAGCTCTCCACTGTGGACAGAGTTTCACCAGACGCACTGTAGTGCTTCTAATGTAGACTAGCCCTCAAACTCCGATTTCCTTTCCTTGACCCGTTAGCTCAAAAGCTTGTATCTTCCACCAACATAAGCTGGTCCAGTAAAAGAGATCACTACACCTATTTGTCTCTCACATCCTGGGAACAACATGGCTACAAGAAGGCTGAAAACAAAAATTAGAAGTTGATAGTGCCTCTCTTTTAACATACAAGGTCAAAGTGCCCAAATAGAACTGATGTGGGAATTGTTGCCACAGTTAAATTTCCCAACCTTTGCAGGATGGAAAAATGTTCTCAATCAGTGCAGTAAATACATTCTTCTGTGTCCCCAAGCAAACACACTTGCAGTTTGTGTATGTGCAACTTGATGCTCAGAGTGACGTAAATACACCAGCATATAAACTGCAATGAGGTATTTACTATTTTCCTGATGCTTCCAGGGATACCAGTGCCGCCTATACATTCAAACATGCTTTCTTATATCCTAAGCAGTTGTCTATTTCAAGACCTGGTGCCCTAGATCTGGAATCCACATCTTGGTGTGTAGCTGAAGAATGATACATAACGTACTGTGCTGGGCTTCCTCTCCCCCGTTAGGTGAGCTGCAGGTGGGTGGGGTTTGAGAGAGACGCTGGTGGAAGAGAGGGAAATAAAGTGTCAGATTTGAGCACTGGCCCCTGTTGCCATTGGTAGGGGAGACACTGCAGTGTTCGGGACCCAGGCCCAGATCCTCAAAGGTATTTAGGAAGCCAGTGGGAGTTAGGGGCCTGGATACCATTGAGGATCTGGGCACTAGACACTGAGTTGGTTGGATTTTTATATAATGTGGTCTTGACTCATTCGCTTGGACAGCACAGATATTAAACTGGTCTCAGAATTGCAGGACGGTGAGGAAATGAACCCATGCTGGCAAAGGGAAGCACAGTTCAGTGAGCAGCTGCCACAGCTATAATCAAAAAGGCCAACATGGAGCTGGCCAGGTCACAGTCACCCCCACCCTACATTTCTATCCCAGAAGAGCAGGTTGAGGATTATTCCTGCTGTCTGGAATTCACGTATAACTCAGGGGTGAGTCCTCAGGTTGTGCACATGGGGTTTCTGGTCAGGGTCTGCACCACTGAAAAGCAGCATGTCACCCGCTCGCACTCTCTCCTAGGACACCGTGCCCTCCAACATCTGAACTGCACTGCTGTCATTTTCATTTTCACAGTCAGTATCTCCAGTTCATCATCATCTACCATCACTCTGTAAGTTTGCCTTCAACTATCTCACACAGGTCAGTACCCCACCCCATGTCCTTCCCATGGCTGGCAACAGCAATCACCAGCATAGCATTCCGCTGACAGTCTTCCTTCACCATCTATACCTGTCCCTCCCCACTCCACAGATGAACCCAGGATGCCAAGGGATTGTGCCCCAGGCCCAGTTCTCCTGACCGCACGGCCCTCAACCAGAATCTCAAGCTGGTGTTACACTCCTTGTCATCAAGAACAAGACCATGGTGTGGGAAAGATTGTGCTTGAAATTGAGCATGCAAGAAGCCTCAGAAGTGTGCTGGGGCACATAGACCTAGTGGTCAGCAAGGCCCACATGAGCAATTACTTTCAAAGTAGGGTGGACCAGGCCATCTCAGCCTTGACTGTATGGTTGAAATGGAATAGCAGATGCAGGAAATCTTCAGGATCAGATGACACCTTCACAGACTTCTAGAAAGTGAGATTGAGCTTTGCAACTTGCGACTTACTCAGTTTACTTATCACTTTTGCTAGGTAAAAAGAAAAGGAGTACTTGTGGCACCCTTAGAGACTAACCAATTTATTTGAGCATGAGCTTTCGTGAGCTACAGCTCAAGTGAGCTGTAGCTCACGAAAGCTCATGCTCAAATAAATTGGTTAGTCTCTAAGGGTGCCACAAGTACTCCTTTTCTTTTTGCGAATACAGACTAACACGGCTGTTACTCTGAAACCTGTCATTTTGCTAGGTAACACATCTGCTAGGTATGTATGCCTCTGCCCACCCAAAGACACAGGCAAGTGATCTTTGCTGCACCAGCCTACACTTTGACATCTTGAGTGTAAGACCTGCCTCCCTGAGGCTTCTCAATACCTTCCCCACTTCAGCTTTGTGCTCCTCCCTGATGTGGCTAAATATAGTGATGTGATATCAATGTAGCTGATAGCAAAGTCCTGGAACTCCTGTAATATCTGATTAACCAGCCTCTGGAATATGGCTCTTGCATTAATTAGAAGGGTAGCACCTTAAATTCAAAATGTACAAAATCATTGTTTACCACCATCACTTGGTTAAATCCATAGTAGCTGATCATCACACCATATTTCATGCATCATTTTTATAGTAATTTTTCTTGACATCACCACCCCAGATTTTTACAAAGCATTGAGTGTGCAAGGGCAGGTATGGAGTATGCTACTTTGTAGAAACATTGATCCTGGGATCATTTCTTTCTCTGCATCCAGAGTATTGTGAATTCCCCATAACACTTTTGACACTGATATTAACCAGGTTTACCTGAGAGTGCCCGGGGAGTATTTCCCAGATTAGGGGAGTCCTGAGGAAGTAGTTCATTTGAGTCATAGTTACTTATTTTCCATAATCTTGAGATGAGGTAGGAAACGGCTTTTGCAGGAGATAATATTAACTAACATTGTGGTTGGTACATATGGATTTCTGCATATGTTGCTTTCTATGTCTGTTTCCAGAATTTCTCTGATTCTCTTAATATGTCATTGTTTATATTACATCAGCACAAAGGGACACTTTAATACCAACTTTTCAATACATATTAACCTAACGTACAACAGAGATCAAGATAAGTATACAGAAAAAGTAGTATGATGGGCCACTCAAAGTACAGCCAAACAGACACCACATGCCAATTAATCTCTTCTTCCTGAATAGCTCAGCAGTGATCATTTTTTCCGATGTCAGCTGCAGCCAAATTGGTGACATTCTCATGTGAGATATGATTAGTGAGCATTATTCACCAATTTCAAACATTAGCTGAAAACAGTCACGTGACAAGTGAGCCAGTCGTGTACTAGAATTTGTGTTGTATATATAACAATATTTCCTTAGCATTGAATACTTTGTTTTACAATGCATGGAGGCCAAGATCATATGAATATAATTTTCCTGCTTTAGCAATATAGACAGTACAGAGTATAATACACACATAACAATGTAATATATGGCCTGCATTCTTTTACTATTTTCTGAAAAAGGTCTGCAGAACAGGTGACCCAGCTTCCTTGGGTTCCTGTTAGAATACAGAACATTCCTGACTTCAGAATTTGAGCCACAAATTAGTTCCACCTTATTCTGAAATCTCATTACACCAACAAACTAAGAAGGGCTCTTCTTTTTCTTCCTTCTGTTAATCCCATCAAATGGGGTCCATTCTACAAGTCCTCTTCCTCAAGAGTGCCATCTCCTCAATCACACTACATGCTAACATGCCTTCCTTTATGACAACATCTCATCACTTCTTGTTGGGTCAGCCTCTGTCTTTTTCCCCATCAATCTTAATCTGTTGGACTGTTTTACCCATATAGTTGTCAGGACTGGTCTGTAGAGATGCATTGGTGGTACAGTGGTGAGCATAGCTGCCTTCCAAGCAGTTGGCCTGGATTTGATTCTCGGCCAATGCAAGGATGCATTTTGTCCTTCTCTGAAATTAGTTTTGTGGTGAGGGATAGCTCAGTGGTTTGAGCATAAACCCAGGGTTGTGAGTTCAATCCTTGAGGGGGCCATTTAGGGATCTGGGGCAAAAATTGGGGCTTGGTCCTGCTTTGAGCAGGGGGTTGGACTAGATGATCTCCTGAGGTCCCTTCCAACCCTGATATTCTACATGACCAAACCATCTGAGCCTCCACTCCCTCATTTTTTTTTGTCTGTAACACACACATTCTCCATCTAATCTTTCTTGCTTACGCCACTTGTCCATCTCAGCATTTCAATTTCTCCGGATCATTTGCTCGTTGTTGCCCAACACTGAGTGCTATACATTAAAAATGGAAGGACCACCGTTTTGTAGACTTTCCCTATGAATCTTACTGGTTTCTTCCTGTCACATTCTGCACCGCTTATCTCTTTCCATTAGAGCCAGGCATTTCTTATCCGAGCTCTACTATTCTCCTTCACTAACCCAGATTCGGGAACCCAGATACTTGACACTTTGCATTTTCAGTCCTGTCTGCCAATCTAGTTTCAGGGAGAATTCGTCAGCGTTCACATTACTGAAATTACACACCTTGCCCTGTTTTTCCTCTGCTTATTTTGAGCTCATGTTTCTCCAACACATCTCTCCATTTATCAAGATCCTCTCCTCACGGCACAGAATTTCATTTTCAAACCACATGCAGCAAGGTGCCTCCTTCTGTATGTTTCTTGTGACAGTATCTAGGACCAGGATAAACAAGGGCTCTATGCTGATCCCTTTTGCACTCCAACCTTTAATGATAGTTCATGTGCTTCAGCACCAGAAGTTCTGACTGTTGGTGTTGCACCGACATATATGGCTCCAATAAACTGCACCAAGTTCTGCACAATCTTCCCCCTCATGCACCACCAGAGGACTTCCCCTGGAACTCAGTCAGAGGTTTTTTCCAGATCCCTGAATTTCATGTGAATACTTTTCCTCTGCCAGAACCAATTCCAAGCCCAGTTGAAGGTTGGCATCAGGTTGTGCAGCTGGTTGTAAAAATTTGCATAAATTGACACTGAGTCTTGAAATGAATCAAGAAAATGAGGGGTATTCTAGAAACGATGCACAGTGCCCCTGCCCCAATGTGGTGGAAAGCTGGCCAGGGCTTTGGTCCAGCTTTGGACATGCGCCGCTAAAGAAGCTACCCCAGAAAACTAAGATCAGACAGGCAAGTTGGAATGTCGGCACACTAACTGGCTGTAGCTTGGACCCAGCAGAGACACTGAAGAGGAGGAAGGCACAGAGAGCATACATCCAGGGAACAAAACAGAAAGGGGAAAAGGCCAAAGAAATTGGCAAAGAATACAAAATACTGTGGGGGCTCCAACTCAAGACATGGAGTAGGCATAGCCCTTGAGAGTAAAATAAAGGAAAGAGAGGCTGACAGTAAATAGAATCAGCTTAAGAGTAGCCAAGCTGGCTTTTGAATGTGGCTTGCTAAACATAGTTAGTGCATATGCATCCCAGTCTGGCCGTGGGCAAGATGAGAAGTCAAGTTTCTAGGAAATGTTAGGCACTGCTCTTTGCCAAATTCCAGGAAATAGTTATCAGCGGCCACTTAAATGGATGTGTTAGAAGAGACAGGTATGGAAATGAAGTGCTATTATTACAAATCTCAGAAATTTCTGAATTCTCTTTTGTAATCAGGGTTAAAAAGTGTCCTCTCAGTCAGTAAGTTCCTTCTCCTCACCCCAATATGCTCTGGATCTTGGCAGCACCATTTCTGCTGGATGGATACTGAAATGAAGTTTGTATTCCAACAATGCGCTGTACCCTATATATCCCAGGGTTTTCTAGCCCATTAAATCCACAGTATTAAACCTCAACCTTTCCCTGCTCCTGATGAGAGCTTCACAGAGCCTCCTGCTTTCTCTCATAGTCAGCTGAATTTTCTGACTATCCAGATATTTTAGAACACCTTTCGCTCCATTTCCACTGAATCCATTTCACTCTGTGCCACATCAACTCATAGCAGCTGAAGAAGCACACCACCTTTTCCATACTGAAAATCTTTCAAACTCCTGGGAGAAAGTCTCAATGCAAGTTAGATTCCTAACTGCCATTTGTTCTTTGAAAAATCTCCTCTTGTATGTCCTTCAAAACTTACTTTTACCATAGTTGCTATTTGCTTTGGGGTCAAATCTTTCAAAAGTGACTACCTAAAGTTTGGCTCCTAACTCCATACTTAGGTACAGTCATGTTGCACCTCTATTGCCTTTCTGGTCTCTCTGAATGCACCCCTCCCTCGGTGTTCGGCTTCTCCTTACCTGTGTCTCAGGGGAATCTTATGATTATTCCTATTGATGTCTACACTTCAAGCTGGACGTGCAATTCCCAACATGAAGAAACATACCCGGGCGAGCTCTGATTGAGCTAGCTTGCTACAAATATAGCATAACCTTTGTTCAACCAGTTAATGAGTAATGATACTTAGCTCTTATATAGCACTTTTAATCTGCACTTCAATGGCAGCTGGTCTGTCAGGGAGATTGCCCTTTCTTGGGGTTATGAGGAAGATGGCCCTTACAAATAAAACAATCCAAATCAACACATACATCTTCAACAGCTAAGAGAACAGAGCGAAACTCCTGCTAAATACACCCTGTACCTTCTGTAGAAATATCTGCTTAGAAGTGCCTATGTGGTTTGAATGCCTTACAAAGACTTTTGGTGAAGAAGCACTGTCATATCTGACGTGTCCTCTATTAGGAACTATATCATATCCTTGCAGGGGGGTGGATTTGATCGCCTAGGAAGTGCTTCTATTTCAAATGAGTATGATCCTATTTCTTTTCACTTTTTCAAGTTTGCTCCAACGTTGTAAACCTCCATCTTTAGTTCCCTAACAATAACATGGGTTTGTTCTTTACAATTTATTGAATAACATTGCCATTCTGTAACAGGTCTAGAAGAAATTCTAATTCTTATACTGCTTTATGTCACAGTTGTACTGGTTACACTCCCTTTTCTTCTAGCTCACAACAGATTCTATGGGCATGATTCTCTAGTCACTTACATGGAATTTACGCTGGCATAAAACCATTGACTTCAATGGAACTATGCCTGTTTTACACTAGTGTAAGTGAGGAGAACCATTTCCGTTCTTTTGGATACTGAGGAGGGAGGGAACTCTACAAAAGGAACTGATTTTTCAGACAAGATTTTTTAAATGCACTTTCATTCTATTCATTTGTATCGGAAACATCACTTTGTAGCCTATAAAAAAAAATTTGAGAGGGGCTCTTTGGAAGAGCCTCTAAAAGTAAGTCAGCTCATCATGCTTAGTCTTGCTGCTCTGATAACTGGAGAGGCTCAGAGGTTTGTTCTCATGAGGAAGGCTTTTGAACACTCGCAAGTGCAAGAACTCCTCATTGCCAACATGGACCTGAAAGGTAAGAAGAAAGGGACAGTAAGTTCCATGGAATAAAAGCCTTCCAGGGACAGGACATTTTAGCGAGTGTGTGTTTTGGGTTGGGGGAAGGGAAGAGGGGGCCAAGGAAAGGCTGTCTTCTTGTTGGGGCACAGATTAGGAGTCATGAGCTCACTCCCTGGCTTTTTCACACATTCATTGTGTGGCCTTGGGGCAAGTCACTCAGGCACAGAAAGGTTGTTTCCCATCTGTAAAACAAGGATAATCAGATTTGTTTACCTGGCAGCTGTGGTGTTTATTAATGCAGTGAGGTGCTCTAATCTAATCTGGGACCACAAACACTAAAACACCTTCATCACAATCACATGGTTGTTGCATGGGGTCACTACAGGGAAGAGTGGCTCGTTTGGGTCCATATTAAACAAACATACAGTGGGTTTTTCCATCTCCCTCTCCAAGGACACTACCAGCAAGTCACCACCTGGGAACACTTTGTTCCCAGTTCCTTTTTTCCCTGACACAGGGTCCCCCTTTCCAGGCCTCTTTGCCTGAGAGTGACCAGTCCTCCCACAGCCTTTTGCTCAGGTCTTCACCCTGAGGGCTCCCTCTCTTCCAGCATTCCATTCCTCCAGGCCAACCTGCCCGTCACACCTACCCCTTTCCACTCAGGGGAATCCACCCTCCTGCAAAAACCCTCAACTTCTGGGCTTAGCTTCCCCTGACTGGGCTAGATCTTCCCCTTTTCCTAGGGGACACTGCCTGAGGCTTCTGCTTTTCATGGGTCCCTAGCTTTGGTCTCCTCTCACCAACAGCCTTCCTCCAAGCTCCTCACCAGCAGTTCATAGTTAGTGTTCTCCTTCTAAACTCAGCTCTCTGCCAAGCAACTCCTGCCAGCTCTTCCTCACTGCTTCCTGTTTCTCTCTGCGTGCGTGCGTCTCTCTCTCCCCACCTGCCAATCTCACCCCCCCACCCAGGGCCCAAGTGCCCTCTTTTAAGCCCAAATCGGGGGTGAGCTGATGAGCAATAGGTGCCCATTCCCTCTTCAAGGGGCCAGTCCCTCTGTGGCACCCATTCTAAGGGCCAAATCACAGGAACCTCTTTGTATTTAACTAATTGAACAAGAATGAAGTATAAGATACTACACATATAAAATTCAAATTGAGAGCCCATTCCCCTCTGCCCTGTACCTTGATAAAGTAGTTTATTCCAGCAACCAGCTGAGTTTTAAACTCCACAGCAGTGAAGACCTCAAATTTCTTCCCTTCTTTTTCTTCCACCTGAAGCTTCACCTGAAGAAGAAGAAGAAGAAAAAAAGAGGGTTTTACTAGTTATTCAAGGCAGACGTAAAGTCTGGAACCCATGAGCTCCACTGTTAGTGTTTCTAAGATGCGGTACAGGTCACACTGCCGTGGTGTCTCTGGACATGTTGCTCTTCATGTTTCTCAAAAACATAATGGCTAAAATGTGAGATGTTCCATAAAGCAAGATGTCAAGGTTCCTTCCCCACTCTGAACACTAGGGTACAGATGTGGGGACCTGCATGAAAACCTCCTAAGCTTACTTTTACCAGCTTAGGTTAAAACTTCCCCAAGGTACAAACTATTTTACCCTTTGCCCTTGGACTTCCACTGCCACCACCAAACATTTATCTGGGTTTATTTTTATTAGGAAAGCATCGTTTGGAAACGTCTTTCCCCCCAAAATCCTCCCAACCCTTGCACCCCACCTCCTGGGGAAGGTTTGGTAAAAATCCTCACCAATTTGCATAGGTGACCACAGACCCAAACCCTTGGATCTTAGAACAATGAAAAAAGCATTCAGTTCTTGAAAAGAAACATTTTAATAGACGAAACAGTAAAAACAATCACCTCTGTAAAATCAGGATGGTAAATACCTTACAGGGTAATTAGATTCAAAACACAGAGAATCCCTCTAGGCAAAACCTTAAGTTACAAAAAAGACACACAGACAGGAATATTCATTCTATTCAGATCAGTTTAATTTTCTCAGCCATTTAAAGAAATCATAATCTAACGCATATCTAGCTAGATTAGTTACTAAGTTCTAAGACTCCATTCCTGTTCTGTCCCCGGCAAAAGCATCACACATACAGACACAGACCCTTTGTTTTTCTCCCTCCTCCCAGCTTTTGAAAGTATCTTGTCTCCTCATTGGTCATTTTGGTCAGGTGCCAGCGAGGTTACCTTTAGCTTCTTAACCCTTTACAGGTGAAAGGGTTTTTCCTCTGACCAGGAGGGATTTTAAAGGTGATTACCCTTTCCTTTATATTTATGACACAAGATGTAACAGATATGGCAATTTCTTGCAATATCCCTGAAAAACCTTACTGAATGAAGTTCAAGTATCTTTGGGATCCAGGGAATTAAATATAAAGGTTATGTATTATTGTGGGCTGGGACTGTGTGATCTCTCTCTAGGGGGGAGATGTGATATGAACCCTGGGAAGTGTTATGACCTTCAACTGGACTGTATTTAATAACGTGCCAGACAAGAATGAACTTTTGGGACAAACAGTATCAAGTGGTTTGCTTGGGCCTCCAGGGGGAGGTGAAAGCAAATTCCTCACCTCCAGTTATGCCCAAAATCCAGCCTTTTGAAGCTACACCCTGAGGAGAGGACCATTTTCTGCTGATCACCTGTATTCAGAGTCTAAAGATCAAAGGCCCAAGCTGTATAAAGGGGAGACTTAACTATTCTGAGCTAAAGGTTGTTATGAACTCGTAACCACAACCCCCACCCTCCCCATGTGCAGTTTGAAGGACAGACTCCTACCAGAAAGAGCCGGTGGTAACCTGTAACTGCTGGCAATTGCAGTTGTTCATAGCCTGTGGAGAGAAAGACAGATGCTGGCCTGTTTAGGCAGTCTGGTTTGCTAGAAATATCACAGTGTGGGCAGAGAACTCTGCAGCCTGGAAAAACCCTGGTCAGGAGGGAACGAGATACGTGTCTCCACCAAGAGAAGTGACAGCTAAGGATCAGGGAGCCTAGAGTGGATGCTCTTGAGGGAGCACTGAGGGGAAATACAAGTGAAGTTGCCCTGAGTTGTGACACAGGGTCACCAATTGGCCCTAATTCTAGACAGGCAGTGAACCTGGGGAAGCAGCATGGTTCAGCAGACATGGTATGAGGCTGGAAGTCAAGAGATTTGGCTTCTAAATCCAGCTAGCCAGCTAGTTTGCTATGTGACCATTGGCAAGTTATTTCCTCTGTCTGTGTCTCAGCTTCCCCTTCTCTACTGTGGGAAAATCATACTGATCCACCTATGCGAAGTGCTTTGAAATCTGCAGCTGAAAAACACTAGGTGTCAAAAACACACAAAACCATTCCTCTTGACAAAAGTCCTCTTCGGATCCATCTTCCTTTTCAAAATTAAAAACTTATTAACACCTGGATGCACGGAAGAACTCAGACTTTGTAACAGAGGCATGGCGCCTTTTGCACATCTGTGATTTTCACGGCATGTCACTGCGATCCACAAAGCCTGAGTTAGGCACCTAGGTTCCCTGTACAACGAATGGGGAGAGAGGGGCATCTTAGACTGCAAGCCACAAAAAGGCAGCAAGCTAGGCAGGGAGCTGCCTAAGCTAACAAAGGCTAGCCGATGCTGACAAAAAGGGTATGCCAACCTCCACTCCTCCAACGGAGCTAAGTGCCTATGCCCAGGTTGCAGGGAGGCGCCGCTCTCTGTTTAGTGATTCACGAACAAAACCCTCCGCCTGGTGTCAGGTGGCTTAGGTGCCTAAATAGTTTCTTGTGGGAATGAGTTAGATGCCTGCCTTGCCCATACAAAACAGGGGAGGGGGAGGACACAGGAGGAGGAAGAGCCAGGCTTTTCAGCCCACGGTTCAGAGCACTCACCTGGGATGTGGGAGAACTAGATTCTTCCCTCCTACACTTAGGATTTGAACAGGAGTCTCTCTTCTCCCCCTTTTCTCCCCTCAAGCCAAGAGAAGAACTGAACCTGGGTCTCCCACATCCTAGGTGAGTGTGATAACCACTGAATTATGGGGTATTCTGATGTGGGGCTCCCTCAACCTGTCCTGCTGAGGATCAATAAAGAAAGAGTCAAGCGTGGGGGGACTGGACTCAGGGCCTCCTACCTCACAAGTGGGTGCCCTAGCCACCAGGCTATAGAGTCTCTCTCTCTCTCTGACTGTTCCATGGTGTACAAGTACTTACACAGCACTGCCACCTCTTCCTTCAGCCAGATTTTGAATGAGACTCTGTCTGGTAGGTGGCCTCTGGGCACACTTACCAGAACGTGGGCCCTGCACGTGACTTACGCAGCTGACTGCCTGTCTGGCTCTGGCTCGTGGATCACTCCGAGGCTTAGGATGGAGATAGGCATTTGGATGTCTGGAGAGAGGCAGCAATGCGCATACTCAGAGGCAGAAACTTAGGCACCTTGGGAATTTTTACCCTGAGACTTTGGCATTCGGTGAATTTAGGCACCTACAGGATTTGGTGGAAATTTTGTGGATTGCCATGGAGCCAAAACCAAGACTTGGAACCTAAATCTGAGCCTAAATTATATTAAACCCAGCTACATTACTGTTAGGCAAGAGGGTTTGGGGTTTTCCTCCAATGCTCCCCACTCCCATTCTCCATCCATTGTATTGTAGTTTAAATAAATTACTGAAATAATTGAAACTAGAGGACTTGTATTGCATTATTTTGACAAATAAAATATACAGAATATTGCAGAATTTTAAAATATTGTGTACAGAATTTTTAATTTTTTGGTGCAGAATTTTTTGGTTTTTTTTGCACAGAATTCATAGATTCATAGATTCATAGACATTTAGGTCAGAAGGGACCACCATGATCATCTAGTCCGACCTCCTGCACAACGCAGGCCACAGAACCCCACCCACCACTCCTAAAAAAGACCTCACACCTATATCTGTGCTATTGAAGTCCTCAAATTGTAGTCTGAAGACCTCAAGGAGCAGAGAATCCTCCAACAAGTGACCCGTGCCCCATGCTACAGAGGAAGGCGAAAAACCTCCAGGGCCTTCCAATCTGCCCTGGAGGAAAATTCCTTCCCGACCCCAAATATGGCGATCAGCTAAACCCTGAGCATATGGGCAAGATTCATCAGCCAGATACTACAGAAAATTCTTTCCCGGGTAACTTGGATCTTACCCCATCTAAAAACCCATCACAGGCCATTGGGCCTATTTACCATGAATATTTAATTACCAAAACCATGTTATCCCATCATACCATCTCCTCCATAAACTTATCGAGTTTAATCTTAAAGCAAGATAGATCTTTTGCCCCCACTACTTCCCTCGGAAGGCTATTCCAAAACTTCCCCCAGGAGTAAGTTTTTAAACCATAAAATAATTTGGTGCTGAAGTAATGTCCCATTTCCTACAGGAATATAAGCGAAGGCCAGTTAAGTGAGGCTTTAGGAAGTCTGTTTAATGGATATTTCACAGTATGACACTTATGACTGGTAATAATAATAAATAAAAAGTGTTATAAAGTAATAAAGTTTTGCATTTCAAAAATTCTTTGATCATTGATTGAGGTTTACAACCCTTTGTGAGCTAGGTATTCTTAGTCCCATATTACAGAAAGGAAAACTGAAACACAGAGAGAGGAAGTGACTTGTCTAATATCACAGATAGAGGCAGTGATAGAACCTGAGAGAATTCACAAATTACTGTTGGTCTTTCTGTGCTCAGATTACTGAAGAACACTAACTACAGCATACGCTTTAGGTCAGGGGTGGGCAAACCTTTTGTCCTGAGGGCCACATCTGGGAATAGATTTTGTATGGCGGGCCACGAATGCTCACAAAATTAGGGTGCAGGAGGTGGTGATGGCTCTGGTTGGGGATGCAGGCTCCACGGTGCATGCTCTGGGGTTGGGCTGGGGATGAGGAGTTTGGGGGCTAGGAGGGTGCTCCAGGCTGGGACCAAGGGGCTCGGAGGGTGGGAGAGGGATCAGAGCTGGGGCAGGGGGTTGGGGTGAGGGAAGGGGTTCAGGCTCCGGCTTGGGGTGTAGGCTTTGGAGTGGGACTTGGGATGAGGGGTTTGGGGTACAGGAGGGTGCTCTGGGCTGGGATCAAGGGGTTCAAAGGTGTGGTTCCTGGCCAATGGGAGCTGCAGGGGCGGCACTTGGGGTGGCGACAGCATGCAGAGCGGAGGCCCCTGGCGGCCTGTACACATAGGAGCCGGAGGGGGGAGGCATGCTGCTGTTTCTGGGAGCAACGTGGTGCGGCCCCCGACCCTGATCCCTGGCTGGAGAGCCAGAAGGGCCAGCGTGGAGCGGCCCCCAATCTTGCTCCTCGGCTGGAATGAGGCAAGTCCCAGACCCCGCTCCCTAGTGGGAGCTCGAGGGTCAGGTTAAAATGGCTGGTGGGTCGGATCTGGCCCGTGAGCCAAAGTTTGCCCACCCCTGCTTTAGGTTGAAGAGAGGGATATTTCAAACTTTACCTATAAGGACAAGGAAAGTTAATGATACTGACCAGTAATGCAGCCTTGTAGTGCCTCAACCCCAGCTCAATACAGCTGGTCTCACCTCCTTTGGGTGCATGGCTATGTATCCCTCCACCTCTCTGCTGTGCAGGAACACAAGCAAGGAGCATATACACAATCCAGCTCAGAAAAGGAAATTCCTGTTCCCTGTAAATATCCATTAAACAGGAGGAAAAAAACATTTGCCATTGTATTGCTGAGTCAGCACACCTGCTCCCACTCCAAGCACAGAAGGTTCCAGCTGGCTGCTCCTCAGGCTACTTCATGAAACTGTGGAGTGGAAATGTACCTAAAAGATTCCTGCATCCAGGACTCCCCCCACCCCCTGCAGGAGAAAAAGACAGGACCAAGAACTCGCTCATTTCACAGTCGAGCTGAGCTCTAGGCCACTTGTACTAGCACCTTCCCTCTCATAGGGCATGAGGGGGAGCTCTGGCCACTCTGTATGCTGTCTGTCACAGGGGAAGAGCTCCCGTCCCCACCTGTACCCCCCACTCATAAGAGTACATCTTACTGTAACTCCAAAACTGAAGCAGTGAAGCTCTAACTCTCCCCATGCAAAATGCAAATAACCCCCAGCAATCTTGTATTTTACAATGGGAGAATACGACCCACAGAGAGTACAGTCAATCTTAGCCCAATTCCTTTTCCTACAGCGCTACAGGTAAGGATATTACTAAGAGCCAGACAGTGGACTGAGTGTGCCTGTCACTGCATTAGCAGCCAAGCTGCTGCTGCTGTGAACACTCTGTGTAAACACAACTGAAGTGCTGATGAGCTAATGTTGCAGCACTAAACCCGAAAGAAAAATCCAGTAATATCATGACCTTCCCCTCAGTGATTCTAGACCCTGCTCTGAGTGTTCGAGGCTAGGCAGACAACCTGGATCAGCATATTTTGTTTTTCCACCCTAAAGCAGAACACTTGGCTCCACAGATGCAGATGAGCCACAGTCATATGTAACCCGGGGGCTGACGTTATTACCACAGAAACACCGACTCACAAGAGCATGCGACTGATGGGCATCACCAGTCCCAGGAGGGAGGGGAGCTCACAGGAGAAGTGGTTCTGTGGTCCAGAAGGAGGGAGGAGGTAGACCAGTAGAGAGTCTCTGAGTAAAAATAAAAGGGTTAAACAAAAATAGGGTTTATGTAATGGTGGGGTGTTTGTGTGTGTGTGGTGGGGGAATGCTACTATAGACCACTAAATCAGGGAGAGAAGGTGGAGGAGGCATTTCTAAACAAAAATATCCAAAACACAGGATCTGATAGTAATGGGGGACTTTAACTACAGACATCTGTTGGTAAAGTAATACAGCAAAACACAAAAATCTCCAATAAGTTCTTTGTATGTATCCAGGACAAGTTTTTATTCCAGAAAGTGGAGGAAGTAACCAGGGGCACAGCCATTTCAGACTTGATTCTGACCAGCAGGGAGGAATTCGTTGCGAATCTGAAGGTGAAAGGCAATTTGGGTGACAGTGATCATGAAAAGATGGATTTCATGATTCTAAGGAAAGGAAGGAGTGAGAGCAGCAAAATAAGGATAATGGTCTTCAAAAAAGCAGACTAAAACTCAGAGAACTGGTAGTTAAGGTCCGATGGGAAGAATATCTAAGGGAAAAAATCAGTTCAAAAGAGCTGGCAGTTACAGAATCATAGAGGTTAGGGTTGGAAGAAACCTCAGAGGTCATCTAGTTCAACCCCCTGCTCAAAGCAAGACCAGTCACCAACTAAATCATCCCAGCCAGGGCTTTGTCAAGCTGGACCTTAAAAACCTCTAAGGATGGAGATTACACCACCTCCCTGGGTAGCCCATTCCAATGCTTCACCACCCTCCTAGTGAAATAGTGTTTCCTAATATCCAACCTAGACCTCCCCCACTACAACTTGAGACCACTGGTCCTTGTTCTGTCATCTGCCACCACTGAGAACAGCCGAGCTCCATCCTCTTTGGAAAACACCCACCCCCCCATCAGGTAGTTGAAGGCTGCTATCAAATCCCCTCTCACTCTTCTCTTCTGCAGACTAAACAAGCCCAGTTCCCTCAGCCTCTCCTCATAAGTCATGTGCCCCAGCCCCCTGATAATTTTCATTGCCCTCCACTGGACTCTCTCCAATTTGTCCACATCCTTTCTGTAGTGGAGGGCCCCAAACTGGACACAATACTCCAAATGTGGCCTCACCAGTGCCGAATAGAGTGAAATCATCACTTCCCTCAATCTGCTGGCAATGCTCCTACTAATGCAGCCCAATATGCCGTTAGCCTTCTTGGCAACAAGGGCACACTGCTGACTCATATCCAGCTTCTCATCCACTGTAATCCCCTGGTCCTTTTCTGCAGAACTGCTGCTTAGCCAGTCAGTCCCCAGCCTGTAGCGGTGCATGGGATTCCTCAAGGAGACAATATTAAAGACACAACTATAAACTATTCCGACGCAAAGGAAAGATTGGAAGAATAGTACGAGGCCTATATGGCTCTATCAGGAGCTCTTTAATGACCTGAGAATCAAAAAGGAATCCTACCAAAAAGTGGAAACGTGGTCAAATTGATAAGGAGAAGTACAAAAGAACAGCATAAGTGTGTAGGGACCAAAATCAGAAAGGCTAAAGCACACCTAGCAAGGGACATAAAAGGCAATAAAAAGAGGTTACTTAAATACATTAGGAGTAAGAGAAAGATGAAGGAAAGTGTAGGTCCTCTACTTAGTGGGGAAGGAGAGCTAATAACTAATGGCATCAAGAAAGCTGAGTTGCTTACTGCCTATTTTGCTTCAGTCTTCACTAGAAAGATTAATGATGACCAGATACTCAACACAATTATTGACAACCAGGGGGAAGGAATGCAAGCCAAAATAGAGAAAGAACAGGTTGAAGAATATTTAGACATGTTAGATGTATTCAAGCAAGCAGAGCAGATGAAATTCATCCCAGGGTACTTAAGGAACTAGCTGAAGCAATCTTGTTAGCAATTATCTTTGAGAACTCCTGGAGGATTGGTGAGGTCCCAGAAGATCGGAGAAGGGCGAACAAAGTACATATCTTTAAAGGGGGGGGAAGGGGACGACAAGGAGGACCCAGGGAATTATAGACCAATTAGCCTAACTTCAATATTTGGAAAGATACTGAAGCAAATTATTAAACAATCAATTTGTAAGCATCTGGAGGATAATAGGGTTATAAAAAATAGTCGGCAGAACAAATCCTGCCAAACCAACTTAATTTTCTTCTTTGATTGGATTGCTGACCAAGTGGATGGGGGGGAGTGGAAAACATGATATACTTTGATTTTATTAAGGCTTTTGACACAGTTCTGCATGACATTTTCACAAGCAAACTAGGGAAATGTGGTCTAGATGAAATTACTATAAGGTGGGTGAACAACTGGTACTCAAACAGTAGTTATCAATGGTTTGCTGTCAAATTGGGAGGGCACATCCAGTGGGGTCTTGCAGGGGTCATTCCTGTGTCTGGTACTATTCAATATTTTCATTAAGGACTTGGATAATGGAGTAGAGAATATGCTTATAAGATCTGCAGATGACAGCAAGCTGGGAGGCGCTGCAAGCCTTTTGGAGGACAGGTTTTAAATTCAAAATGACCTTGACAAATTAGGGAATTGGTCTGAATTCAGCAAGATTAAATTCAATAAAGACAAGTGCAAAGTACTTCACGTAAGGAGGAAAAAATCAAATGCACAATTACAAAATGGAAATAATTATCTAGTTGAAGTGCTGAACAGGTTCTGGAATTTATAGTGGACCACAAACTTACTATGTCATCAATAAGATGCAGCTGCAAAAAAAGCTAATATCATTCTGGGGTGTATTACAGGCGCATTGTATGGAAGACACAGGAGGTAACTGTCCCCCTCTACTCAGCACTGGTGTGGTCCCAGATGGAGTCCTGTGTCCAATTCTGGGCACCACAATTTAGGAAAGATGTGGATAAATTGGAAAGAGTCAAGAGGAGAGCAATAAAAATGCTAAGAGGTTTAGAAAAGCTGACCTATGAGGAAAGGTTAAAAACAACTGGGTATGTTTAGTCTTGAGAGAAGAAGACCGAGAGACCTGATAACAGCCTTCCAATATGTTGATGGCTGTTTTAAAGAGGAATGTGATCAATTGTTCTCCATGTCCACTGAAGGTAGGACAAGAAGTAAAGGGCTTAATCTGCAGCAAGGAAGATTTAGGTTAGAAATTATTTCCTATTATCTAATTATAAGGGTAGTTAAGCTCTGGAATAGGCTTCCAAGGGAGGATGAGGAAT
Organism: Lepidochelys kempii; assembly: GCF_965140285.1. NCBI lineage: Eukaryota > Metazoa > Chordata > Testudines > Cheloniidae > Lepidochelys > Lepidochelys kempii. The sequence goes on along the minus strand of NC_136380.1, from coordinate 210,067,135 downwards.
CCCATCATTGGAAGCTTTAAAAACAAGACGGACAAACACCTGTCAGGGATGGTCTAGGTTTATTTGATCCTGCCACAGCACAGGGGGCTGGACTTCTACCTGCTGCACATCCTCTTGTAGCTTGAAAAGTTTGAGGCTGGCCAGTCAGAATCATGTATGGGAGAGTACATTAGGATGAACCAGCAGCAACATGGACCTGCCACACTAGCCTGGGGCACACTGAAATGACTCCTCATGCTATCCAGAGCATGCCTATTTGCATTGTGCTGTGAGGTTCCCAGTTCTCTGACACTCCCTCTTGTGAGGTTAGGAAGGAGGTAGGGGATGTCTGGATGGAGAAACATTGCATAAGGCTCTGTGAGAACATAGGGTGTTGGGCTGGTGGATATAAGAGGGAAGGTGAGGGCAGAATACCATATGTGAAGAGGAGTCTCTATCCAGTGGGATATGGTATGGTTTTGTAACTGTGTAGGCAGACTGTCTCTGGAGTTTCTGTATGCTGTGTAAGGAATCAAATCCACAGAGAGGTTTTGAAAACTTATAACAGACTTTTGGGAAACACTTAAATTGGACTTATCACTACATGCTTATTCTATTTAAAAATTAGCACTATCCAAAAATCAATGTAGCATGTATTAAACAGATTTAAAACCAGCTAAATTACATCAAAAAAGTAATCATTTAGCAGGGAATTATCATCCATTCTGGGGGTGTTTCTGGTGGGGCCCCATAGGGATCTGTTATTGGCTCAATGCTATAAAATTTGTGTAAGCACAGTCAGGATGAGCTCCACCCTGACATCTGGTGGTGAGTTGTGGCAAGTTGTGGAAAAGAACTTCAGGGGCCAATCTCATTTGCATAGGCACACCCACCCCGCCTAGAATGAGACCACAGCTGCCCAAATGGTCACTTTGGCTGCTGTGGGATCCCCAGTGTCTCTGTTATGGGGGCAGGAAGAATAAATTGTTATTACCCTGATTATGGGAATCAAGGACAGTGGAACTGTACTTAGCCTTTTGTTATGATGGAGGGACTCACCATCAACTTAGTAGCACTCGCTAGGCAAGGGACATGGGTTCCAAAACTCTGTGAATCAAGAGAGGTTGGGGATAGGTATTAATACTTGGTGGCATGGGCTCCCTTGGTGAGGGCCTTACATGTTAATTGCACTTCCTCCTCTCTCCACTGTGGAATATCAGAGCTAATTTTGATTCCATTAGGAGTCTAGTTATAGGCTGTTGAGCTGAATTCACTTTGGGCTAATGGTGTACCAGCACTGAGGCTTCCCTACTTCAAGCTGAAATCACAAAAGAGCTAAACTCACTAAGAGCTGAAAACACTGAGTGTTGTGTTAAGTAGTGGGGGAGCCTGAAGATATATGGCGGAGCAGTTTGCGGGACAGCTGGCAGAGCAGCTGGTGCAGCAGAGCAGTTTGTCGGATGCCTGGAGCAGCTCATGGGGTGGCTGGCAGAGTGGAGCCCCATGGAGAGGTGGGGCAATCAGCTTTGGACCATGTAACGTGCCTCTTAACACCCCCCCCCCCCATCTCCACCCAGGTTGGGAGGTAAAACTCTGCAGATAAACTTTCGAACTCTGGGGCTGCCCTGACCAGTGACAGAGACTTTTGGGTCATGGGACTTTGGGTGATTTTGGGTTGCTCGACTCAAGAACCAAAGGGAAAGGACACACCCCAATTTGCTTGGGGTGGGTTTTTTGCTCATGAGTTGTGTTATGAATCCTGTTGGTGGTGTTTCCCCAACATAATGCCACATTGTTTCTCTCTGTTATTAAAAGGCTTTTTGCTACACTCAGACTATGTGCTTGCGAGAGGGGAAGTATTGCCTCTCGGAGGCGCCCAGCGGGGGTGGTATATATTTGTCCCAGGTCACTGGGTGGGGGCTCGAGCCAGTTTTGCATTGTCTTATTGGAATGGATCCCCTAGATACTGAACCCAGCCCTTGTTGCTGCTAACACTGACAGGCAGAAGGGTTACATTTGTTTATCCATGCGTTATGTCTCGGAGAAAATATAAAATTGCGGCTGGCAAATTTTGCAGATGACACAAAAAATTGTGGAGGTGTAAATAAGAAAGGACAGTTCTACAGAATGATCTGGATCACTTGGTAAACTAGATTAATTTAACAACATGCACTTTAATACAGCAAAATGCAAGGTCATACTTCTAGGAACAAAGAATGCAGGTCACACTTACAGAATGTGGGAATAGATCCTAGAAAGCAGTAGGGATGTAAAATGTTAACTGGTTAAGAGATAAGCATCGGTCTTACCAGTAACGTATTCAGTTCATGTTTAAATGCCTAATGTGTACACGAAAAACACCACAGCAGTACTATTTCATACAGCAGCGGTTTTCCAACTTTTTTTCTGGGGACCCAGCTGAAGAAAATTGTTGATGTCCGCAACTCAACAGAGCTGGGGATGAGGGTTTTGGGCGGGGCTCAAGGCTGAGGAAGAGGGTTGGGGTGAGGGCTGTGGCCAGGAATGAGGGGTTCAGGGTGTGGGAGAGGGCTCTGGGCTGGGGCAGGGGGTTGGGAAGGAGTCAGGGCTCTGGGCTGGGGGTACAGGTTCTGGGGTGGGGCTGTGGATGAGGATGAGGGGTTTGGGGTGCAGAAAGGGGTTCCAGGTTTGGGGAGGCTCAGGGTCTGGCAGGGGGTTGGGGTGTGGGATTGGGACATGGGCTTACCTCCCGTGGCTCCCGGTCAGCAGTGCAGCCGGGGTGCAGAGGCAGGCTTCCCTCCTGTTCTGGCACCGCGGACTGTGCTGAGCCCAGGAAGCGGCCAGAGGAGGAGTGCAAGTGGCACCGGGCGGCTCTTGCCCACAGGCACCCTCCCCCTCCCCAGTGGAGCCGGTGCTCGGGATGGGGGCAGCGTGTGGAGCCCTGTGGCCCCCCTGCCTAGAAGCCAGACCCGCTGCTGGCTGCTTCCAGGGCACAGCGCGGTGTCAGAACAGGTAGGCACTAGCCTGCCTTAGCTGGGCAGCACTGCCAACGGGACTTTTAATGTCCCGGTCAGCAGCACTGACCAGAGTGACCCAGTGCCTGACATGCCCGACCCAAAGTTTGAAAAGTGCTCTCATAAGGTACGTGATAGGTATGTAACAGGTTCCGCATTGTTTGGACCATTGCTATGGAACTGACATCACACTTTAGTAGCGTTAAACCTTCAAACATCACCACGTAGGTTATCGTGATTTTTGGTAACTACTATTCCCTAGTGAAGATGCAGTGATTGAAAAGGAGTAATGCCTGGAATCATTTCACAAAAATAACAGAAGACACCGTTACATGTAAACTGTGTAATACAGAGCTGAGATATGCAAACAGCACCAGAGCAATGCTGAACTATTTGGAGCTGAAACATCCCTCTGTTTCACGTGAAAAAGACAGCAAAAATCAAACAACGCTGACCGTGTTTGTTTCTGGCAGTTCAAGAAAATGCAAAGCACAAGACTGACACCAGAGCATGTAAACATGTTAATTTTTCTTAACAAAAATCAGCAGTAGAGTTGAAATTCTAATCGGACTTTTTGTGTTTTTGGATGGCTCAGGAATATTACGGAAAAAATTAAACAAAAAAGTAGGTTTCACACATAAGACTGTCTGTTTTTGTTGTTAGTAAAGGCACTTGACAAAGATAATATGTGTGTGTGGTAGATTCATGGTGAACTTGTTAACGGTTAAATGGTTAACTGATACTTTTAAAAATGCTATTTACATCCCTAGAAAGCAGTGACACCGAAGAGGATTTAGGATCATTCTAAATAAGCAACTGAACATGATCTCCCAGTGTGATGTACCTAAGATGGCAACATGATCCTTGGATGTAGGAGCAGGATGGCAAGTAGAAACAGGGAGACGATATTATCATCCTGTCCAGCATTTAGTGAGACCATTACTGGAATACTCTGTCCAGTTCTGGTGTCTACACTTCAAAAACAATGTTGACATATTGGAAAGGGCTCAGAAAAGAGCTACAAGAATGATGCAAGTTCTGGAAAACCTGCTTTACATTGAGAGACTAAAACTCTGCCTGCTTAGTTTATCCAAGAGAAAAGAGATCTTGATCACAGTCCATAAGTAACTACATGGGAAGATTTCTGATAGTAGCAGGTTCTTTACTCTAGCAGACACAAGCATAATAAGATCCAATGGCTGGAAGTCAAAGCTATATAAATTCAGAATAGAAATAAGGCCTACAGAGGAGCATGGGCATATAGACTCCCCTGCCAGGGCCATATGCCACTGATCTTGAGCAACATGTGCAAATGCAGGGCTTTTTGCTGCCACTCCAGACACAGCAGAGGGGCAGCTATTCCCTGCTAGCCCGCGTATCATCCCAACACAGATAATCATACCCTAAGATTTTATTACAGGGATGCGTTGTCCCTTTAGGACTCTGAGAAGGAAACATCTTGGTGAGAGTGTAACTCCCCAATAACCCCACACCACACCTCTCCCTAAACCTGCTGCCAGACTGAAATCACTGCCTTCACTGCAACTGTGTTCTGCTTCCCAAAATACTTGAAATGCCTCTTCCGGATGGGGCTGAATGCAGAAGGGTACAATTAATTGAACATGAAGCCCTCTCCAATCCCCCACTGGCTTCTTTCACTCCCCAGTCTGCCTCCAGTCACCCGCTTCTGCCACATCCTGCCCTTCCCCCACCACCCCAGAGCAGCTATCTGGAGTCTCTTTGGTCCCTCCCGCTACCTGGAGCCTCCTTCGTGCCCCTCTGCTATCCCCCAAAGCAGGATTTCCCCCGAAAGACCATCACACTGCAAGGTGTATCATAGTCAAATAGCTTCACGTCCTGGCTCTGAGCCCAAAAGTACTCACATTCCCTCACACACTCACACCGTTTTGCTGTCCAGATCCCAGGCTATCCCCATTCCTCCCCCCTCCCCCGCCCCAATCTCTGCTACTTGGCTCATTTGGCAGGTCAGAGGAATGTCTGGTGGTGGGGGGAGGGAGTGGCGATGTCAGGCGGCTCGGGCCACCCCCGCGCATCCTGTTTTCAGTTTAGGGAAATATGGTCACCCTACACATACTCTGCACTGCTGACAAGTTGCCAGCATTCTGCAGTTATCACCAGGAGGACTACAGTCAAACACCAAACACTCCTTTATAGAAAAATCCTATAGAATGTAATAGAGGATAAAAACCTTTCTAGAGAGTGTTGCAATCAATCTGCTGTATCATACAGCGAGGATATAATTATCTATTGAATCCTACAGGATGGTTTAAGAAGTCTGTACAAAAGATCCTATTCTCTCCTAAACTCTGTAGGCACAATGGCCACACAGAGGAGTAAGGGGATAACCACCTTACTCCCCTTCTTGGGCTAACTACATCACAGGTAGAAGCAAGTGGGGGAGAGAGGGAGGGAAGGGAAAAGCAGCCTCTGCAGAACTGCTAGTCCCCCTCTTGTGCAGATGGGTGGGGAGTAGGGGAGCCAGGGCTCTGTCCCCCAACACACCAGCCAGCATGGTTGAGGTGGCATGCCATGGGAAGTACAGTAGAACCCCATTTATCCAACCCTCCTTTATCTGGCTCTCTGTATTAACCAAACAACTTGCGCACACACAGGAAATTGACCTCACGTCTGTAACCATAGTGTCTTTTCAGCCGTGTAAAACAGTTTGTATATTCTGTTAAGTAGCTAAGAAGACGTTCTCATAAACTAGGGGAAACTGTTCCCAGAAAGTTTGTGGATGATACCAAGCTGGGAGGGGTTGGAAGTGCTTTGGAGGATAGGATTAAAATTCAAATAGATCTGGAGAAATGGTCTGAATTAAATAGGATGAAATTCAATAAGGACAAATGCAAAGTACTCCACTTAGGAAGGAACAATCAGTTGCACACATATAAAATGGGAAATGACTGTCTAGGAAGGAGTACAGCAGAAAGGAATCTGCGGGGTCATAGTGGATCACAAGCTAAATGAGTCAACAGCATAACACTGTTGCAAAAAAAAAAAAAAAAAAAAAAAAAAAGCAAACATCATTCTGGGATGTATTAGCAGGAGCGTTGTCAGCAAGACACAAGAAGTAATTCTTCTGCTCTACTCCATGCTGATTCAGCCTCAACTGGAGTGTTGTGTCCAGTGCTGGGCACCACATTTCAGGAAAGATGTGGACAAATTGGAGAAAATCCAGAGAAAAGCAACAAAAATGATCAAAGGTCTAGAAAACATGACCTATGAGGGACGATTGAAAAAAACTGGGTTTGTTTAGTCTGGAGAAGAGACAACTGAAGGGGGACATAACAGTTTTCAAGTACATAAAAGATTGTTACAAGGAGGAGGGAGGTAAATTGTTGTCGTTAACCTCTGAGAATAGGACAAGAAGCAATGGCCTTAAAATGCAGCCACGGCAGTTTAGGTTGGACATTAGGAAAAACTTTAATTGTCAGGGTAGTTAAGCACTGGAATAAATTGCCTAGGGAGGTTCTGGAATCTCTGTCATTGGAGAGTTTTAAGAGCAGGTTAGAAAAACACCTGTCAGGGACGGTCTAGTCCTACCATGAGTGCAGGGGACTGGACTAGATGACCTCTCGAGGTCCCTTCCAGTCCTACAATTCTATAAGGCGGGTATGTATGTTTTAATGCTTTTCTGGGCAGGGTCAGCTAGTTTAAAAGCAACTTCATATTTTAAAATAATGGATAAAAAGCTCTTTGCCCATTCTCCTAATTATCTGAATTTTGGATTATCTGATCTGGCCCAGGTCCCAATTAGATCCGATAAACGGGGTTCTACTGTAATTTGTTCCAGACACAGGGTTGGCAGAGATAACTTTTCCCCTGGAGCAAGGGGGAGTCTAAATTCCAATCTGGTTTCCGGTCTGCCCTTGGGACTTCACACAGGTCCAGGGACCCCGGAACCAGAGGTGTCAGGGGGGCCATAGCCCTCCCACTTTTTGAAAGTGGATAGGCCTGGGCCCTCCAATTTTTGCCAGGGCAGACCCTGCTCCCTTCTCCCCGAGGCTCCACTCACAAGGCAGGCCAACATGGAGCCTGGCTGGGGAGCTGGGGCAGTTGCGTGTGGATCTTCCATCTGCCCACGGTGTGAGAGCAGCCCCAGGCCTGTGTCCCCACCCCCAGGATCCGCACCGGGCTGTGGAGGTGGAGGGTCCATGACTCCGCATGGCCTCCCCACAGCTGCCCGCACAGCTCTCAGGAAGGGGGGGGCGGGGGGAGGGCTTGGAGCAGCTGTTTTTGGCTCACCCTGAACAGGCACCCTGGCCCACTCTGGCTTCCGGTTTGGCTGGGGGCAGGCCCCCGGTGCCCCCACTTTTGGGAAGGCTCCAATGCCCTTGCACAGGTTTCAGTGCAAAGCCAGAATTGAGCCCTATAAACATTTTAAAGTAATTTTTATAGACCCCCCCCCCTTTTGATTTCATCCTTATTAAATTATGTAAGACTTCTCATTTTTGAAGAATTTTTTGGGCAAATTTTGAAGCCTCTCCTTTCCGGTGGAGGATTTCGTTGTGTGTTTCAACAAGACATAAAACAATCTCCCTCATTCAGAGTGTCCTTAAACGACAGTCCCTGCTCTTGATTTACAGGCCCCCACATTCCCGTGCAGAGGCGAACCTCCTGAGAAATCATCACTGGCATCACCACACTTTTTTTTTACTCTCTGCAGCAGACAAGTACCTCATGCCCTGAGCAGCAGTTCTGCTTGTCACTCAGTTTCCATTCTCAATACACGCTGTTTACGAGAGAAAAGTTGCTTTTATTTTGTAGTGCGTTGCCATTTCCCCCCTCTCTGTAGGGTGACCAGACGTCCGGTTTTTAGACCCTCTTGAAGATGTCCCAACTATTCTTTTTAAAAATGGGCAAACTGTCCCATATTTTCTGCCGCTCCGCCCTCCATCAGTACCAGCGGGTCCTGCTGCCGGCTGGATCCCTACTCGCCAGCTGCCTGCCCACCAGCGGTGGGGTGGGGAGTGGGGGTCCAGTGGCTGAGGGTGGGGCTGGGTGTGCAAGGCTGGTGGCGGGACAAAAACGCAGCGCGCGGGGCTGGCCGCTCCTGCCGGTCTGTCAGCGCAGCCCCTGCTGAATGCTGGCTCTTGGTCAGCAGGGCCCTGCCCCCGTCCCGTTTCCGGCTGTCGCTGGCTGCACGCCGTGAGCCGTGGCGGCTGCTGAGAGTCAGCAGGTGCCCCACAGCGGCTGGTTATGTGTCACCTCTGCTACCCCCCCCATCACCCCTTTACCTGCTCCTCCTCGCTCTTTTTAACAGGGGCTCAGTCCACTCCATGTTAACGTGAACGTGTGCACTGCATCACTCCGATTGCTCGCCGCTGAACTCACCTGAACAGGAGTCATTTTACCAGGTGTCTCAGACCCAGCACAGGGACGCGAACCACGGGCACCCCGCCGCTCCGCCAGGCGCGCTGGGTGCAAAGGCCTCCTTGCCCCCCCCCCGCGGCTTAGCGGCTCCGTAGCCCGGCCAGGCGCCCTCACCTCATCGAGGATCTGCTGCGTCTCCGGGGTAGCCGGCCGGACACCCGTCAGCCCGCCACACTGCATGATGGCGGCGGCTGAGCGCCGAGCTCCGAGTCCGCCACCAGCCAGGCCGAAGCCACGTCGCCGGGAGCGAAGGTTCCGTCACGTGAGCTCAGCCCCGGCCTCCCATTGGGCGGGCTGGAGGAGAAGGTGGGTGCGACTCTGAGACGCCCACGCCCGCGGCCTGACCAGGCTCCGGGCCGGGGCGTGTGACGGACGGGCGCGTCCCCAGCCAGCGCCCCGCCCCGCCCCGCCCCGCCCCGCGAGCCCGCCCGCCCGCGCGCCGGAGGCTGGATCCCGCTGCTCTGCCGGGCGGGACTCGGGGCGCCAGCGCCTCCTCGCCGCTCAAGGAGCGCGGTGGGGGCCAGGGCGCGGCCCCGGGCAAGCGGGGGGAGCGTAGATCTCGGAGGCGCGCCGCACCGTCCTTTGAGCGGCGTTGGGAAGAGCCCTGAGCGCTCGCCCCTGGCTGCTGCCGCGCCCTGCGTGAGCCCGGGCAGGGCGAGGCCAGTCCGGCGCACGAGAAGCGGCTCCAGGCAGCGCCCGCGCCCGCGCCCGGGGGCAGGCATGGGCAGCCCTACTATCCCATGATCACAGCACTGCAGTGGGTCAGTGCGGCAGGTAAACAGCGGATGCTTCGGCATTGACCCCACGTTTAATTCACTCGTATATAGAAAGTGTATGCAGGTGGGGAGCACGCTTTAAGACCTCTTTCCACCTACCTTGTGCTGCAGGAGACAGGGAGACCAGCTACTTGCGCTGGGGTCTCTGTATTGTTGCCAACTTCTGGAAAAGTTTTGCAAGGGACACTTGGCCAAATATGCTGGGTTTCTGGGGTCACTGAAAGTTTTGTGTCAATTTTGAAGAGGTTTAAGATTCATAAACTTTATAAACGTTAACTACTTAATGGCCACAAGTCTGCTGTGGTGTTATGTCCATTTTACAGATGGGGAAATTGAGGCTCAAATAGATTATGGTTGACATTTTCAAACTTGGGTGTATAAAATCATGAATCTATCCATCCAAGTTGACCTGCTTTTCAGATGTGATGAGCATTTTCAGACCTCATTACTTTCAGTGGAAGTTGGGGTGCTCAGCATATCAGGATTTAAATGCTTAAGTTTAGGGACCCAGGTTTGAAGATTCTGGGTAATGGATGCCGACCCCTATCTGCGCCTATCCTTGCAACAAAGCCCATTACCAACTCTGTCCACATATCGATTCAGGGGACACCATCATAGGGCCTAATCACATCAGCCACACTGTCAGGGGCTCGTTCACCTGCATATCTACCAATGTGATATATGCCATCATGTGCCAGCAATGCCCCTCTGCCATGTACATTGGCCAAACCGGACAGTCTCTACACAAAAGAATGAATGGACCCAAATCAGATGTCAAGATTTAACACATTCAAAACCAGTCAGAGAACACTTCGGGCTCCCTGGACACTCAATTTCAAACCTAAAAGTTGCAATTCTTCAACAAAAAAAACTTCAGAAACAGACTCCAACGAGAAACTGCAGAACTGGAATTAATTTGCAAACTGGACACCATTAAATTAGGATTGAATAAAGACTGGGAGTGAATGAGTCATTACACAAACTAAAAACTATTTCCCCATGCTAATTTTCCCCCTACTGTTACTCACACCTTCTTGTCAACTGTTTGAAATGGGCCATCCTGATTATCACTACAAAATTTTTTCCCACTCCTGCTGATAATAGCCCACCTTAATTGATTGGGGGGAGGGATAGCTTAGTGGTTTGAGCATTGGCTTGCTAAACCCAGGGTTGTAAATTCAATCCTTGAGAGGGCTATGTAGGGATCTAGGGCAAAAATTGGGGATTGGTACTGCTTTGAGCAGGGGGTTGGACGAGATGACCTCCCAAGGTCCCTTCCAAACCTGATATTTTATGATTACTCTCATTAGAGTTGGTATGGCAACCTCCATTTTTTCCTCTGCCTTGATGGATCCTGAGCTTATTGGTGGATTTGCTCGCCTCAGAAGCTCATGGCAGCCCTCAGTTTGACCATTTTCATGGCTCAAATCTGCCATTCACTCAGGTAGTCTCATCACTGGCCAGCACGGGGAAAAGAAAGAACAATCCCCACAGTCTCTGCTGATCCACCAGGTGGAGCAGGGAACAGACCAGAGACCTTCCACAGTCGAGGTCAACTCCTCCGGTATCGAGTTGGGGGGATGGAGGGAACCCGGGCCCGCCCTCTACTCTGGGTTCCAGCCCAGGGCCCTGTGGATTGCAGCTGTCTACAGTGGCTCCTGTAACAGCTGTGTTACAGCTACAACTCCCTGGGCTACTTCCCCATGGCATCCTTCCAACACCTTCTTTATTCTCACCACAGGACCTTCCTCCTGATGTCTGATAATGCTTGTACTTCTCAGTCTTCCACTAGTACGCCTTCTCACTTTCAACTTCTTGCACCTCTTGTTCCCAGCTCCTCGCACGCACACCACAAACTGAAGTGAGCTCCTTTTTAAACCGAGGTGCCCTGATTAGCCTGCCTGTCTTAATAACAAAAAGAAAAGGAGTACTTGTGGCACCTTAGAGACTAACCAATTTATTTGAGCATGAGCTTTCGTGAGCTACAGCTCACTTCATCAGATGTTTACCGTGGAAACTGCAGCAGACTTTATATACACACAGAAATCATGAAACAATACCTCCTCCCACCCCACTGTCCTGCTGGTAATAGCTTATCTAAAGTGATCAACAGGTGGGCCTTAATAACAGGTTTCAGAGTAACAGCCGTGTTAACTTGTATTCGCAAAAAGAAAAGGAGTACTTGGGGCACCTTAGAGACTAACCAATTTAGACTAACACGGCTGCTACTCTGAAACCTGTCATTATGCAAGTCACTGCATGTAGCCGTACGGAGTGGAAATCTTGTCTTAAGAGATTCTAGCAGCCTCTAGATTGGCTGCAGGTGTTCTAATCAGCCTGTCTGCCTTAATTGTTTCCAGAAAGTTCCTGATTGTTCTGGAACCGTCCCTGTTGGGAAACGGAACATCCTTTGCTTGCTCCTCAGCTATCTGCTTTCTATTCTTTCCTAAAGCCCCCTGGCCCGGATTTTTCTTACTTTTTGCACCTGCCTTAGTCCCCCCCGACCGGGTCAGACGCTTTTTTGTTTTTCTTTTCATTTTTTGTGTTCTTTTTTTTGTCTACGTCCTTCGCCGTCCATCCCCCCCACGCCTGCTTTCGGGCGCAGCTATTTGCCTCAGCTGAGCCCCCGGAGGGGGGGGGGGGAAGATTGCCGATTTTGCTGTCCGGAGGGGGGAGTGGAAACCCCCAGACCCAGCCGTTTTGCCAGTAGCTCGGACCTTATAGCATTCTTAACATACCGGAGGACTTGGAACACAGCCAACACAGCCGGAGACGGAGATTCCATTGGACAGAAGAAATAATATAAATCATCGTGACGGAGGCCGTAAGACTGAGTAACTTTCTGAATTATGCTCTCGTGGGGGGGAGTTTGACTGTGATTACTTGCGTTTGTGGCGGCACAGGGGGTGTGGTGTGGAGACCCCCACCCCCGATCCATCGGTGCCCCTACCCCCCCCCATCGTTATTACAACTGTCACGGCCCCCCCGCAGTCTGTCCCTGCTGGCAATCTGCCATCTCCCTTCGGATCCAGCTGTTTGCTTTGAACTTTGCCTTCCGGACCGGACCTAACAACCGACCAACCGAGACTCTTTGGACAAACGTGTGTGGGTCTGCACCCCCCCCCCCCCCCCCCGGATTGCTTATCCCACAACTTGCCCCTTTTACTGGACCCCGATTTTGTTCCCCCCTTCCTCCCAGCCCCCCTCCCTCGGCATTTTTTCCCTTCCCGTCCACAGCCAGCGGAGGGAGGGGCTATTCTGCCTCCCCCCCCCCTCCTTCCGGTGTCTCCCTGTCTCTCCCTGCTCACAATGGCGGGGAACGAGAGGGGTGAGACTGCTTCAATAAAATTAGTTGTCCCTTCCCCACCACCACCCCAGCCCAACCCCCAAGGTCCCCCCCCTACTACTATTGTTAAGGTACTTGCCACCCCCCCTGCTGGGGCACCGGTAGCAGGAGGCACCAGGGTGATTGCTGCTGCTGCTGCTGCACCCACCACCCCCCCAGATTCTAGGAAACCCCCCCCGGTTCGCAAGAAGGGCCAGGGCGGGTGGAAGGGAAAGGGCCCCGCTAAAACCACTGAGCCCTCCATGGCGGGAGCTGCCCCCACCGCTGCGGCCTCGTCATCAACCGTGGCGCCCCTCCCAGCGTTTCCCTCCACCAGCTCTGCGATTGTCCCTCCCCCGGCCCCCAGGACGTATGCCCGGGCGGCAGCGGGCTCCCCGCTGCCTGCCGCCTCGTCATCTCACCCCCCCCCTGCCTCCGCCACCATCACCAGCGGCCGAGGCCCTTTCCCCGCCTTGACCAGGAAGCACGGCGTCCGTTGCCTCCTGGTGCCCGCCTCGCCCCACATGGAGACATACGTGCAGGCGTTGGCGAAGGTGGTGGGACCCACAGCTATTGTGGCGGCCTCCAAGATGTATGGGAAGGTCGTTTTCTTTTTAGCCTCGGAGGATGCCGCCCAGGAGGCGGTGGAGAGGGGCCTGACGGTAGGGGGGGTGTTTGTCCCCCTAGAACCGTTAGAAGACCTGGGCGTTCGCCTTGTCCTTACCTCCGTTCCTCCCTTCTTACCCAATGCTGCCCTGTTACCCGCTCTTTCCACCCTGGGGAAACTTGTTTCTGTTATCAGCCCTCTCCCGTTGGGCTGCAAGGACCCCACCCTCCGTCACATTTTTTCGTTCCGCCGGCAAGTGCAGCTTCTACCACCGGCAGGGGCGCGTGACGGAGAGGCGCTTGAGGGGTCCTTTCTAGTCCCCTACGAGGGAGCCCGCTATCGGGTCTTTTATTCTACCGGAGAGGCCCGGTGCTACCTCTGCCGCTCAGCGGGGCATGTCCGCAGAGACTGCCCTTTAGCTCGGGGGGGAGGGGCACTCGAAACCCCCGAGACCCGGCAGGACATTGGCCCCGTCGCTGCCAATGCCCCTGGCTGCCCAGTACCTGAAACCAACCCTCCTCCTACTCGACCCATCGCTGCTCCCGTCCGGGCCCAAGAGATACCTTCCCTACAATGCCCGGGCGAGCAAGGGGTTTCCACCCTTGCTAGTACCAACCCAATAGAGCCCATGGAGGAGGGTGTGGCAAGGATATTATCGGGTATAAGAGAGGGCCCTCCCCAAGGAGAAGCCCCCGCCCCTTATGTTGCCCCACCGCTACCTCCCCGAACGCCTAAACCATCGCCTCCGCCCCCCGACACGACCCCTGCTAAGCAGTCCCCAGATGACGTTATGGAGGGCTGGACCCTAGTCCAGGGGAAGCGAGGCAAGCGGAAGGCTCGAGCTCCGCTGCATCCACCCGACGCGGAAGCCCCCCGGAAGACCAGGAAAGGAGGCACTGCTATCGAGCCTCCCGCCACGGCCGCGAGCGAGATCCATCCGCCGGTGTCGGGAGGGGAAGACGGACTGGCATTGGAGGGCAGAATCCCCCCTCCACGGGAAACCCTCCCCTCCGAGACTTCTGAGGACACCCCTTCTGCCTGGACGCTACCCGAACCCCCCGCAGACCCCGAGGCGGCCGTTGAGGCGGGCCCTAGAGGAGAGGCCCCCGGGGTGGCAGGAGTTGGCCTCTCCTCCGTGTATGCGGAGATTGAGGCCCTAGATTTGACCCCGGTCACCCAGGGAGGGGATGATTTGCTGCCGGCTGGCCTCGAGCTGGGCAGCCTTACCCCAGCCTCCCTTTCCCCATGCTCCCTCCCCCTTTTTGCCTTTCCGGGTGAGCACCCTGCAGAAGGCGGTCCACCACCTGATGCCGTGACCGCTAAAACCACCATGGAGTCAGCACCTAGCATTCTTGGGAGCCCCTCCCCTTCCCCCTTAACCCTTGACTCTGCTCAGGAGGCACTTTCCTTTAGCTGCTCGCCTCCTGCACCCCAGAGCCTTGCCCCTGCCCCCACCCCTGCCCCTGCCCAAGGTCCCTCCTCCTGCAATGTTAATGCCGCCCCTGGGGTTATTTCCTTTCCGCCTTTTGCAGACTCCCCCCAGGGAGCAGTCTTTGCACTTTCTAGTCGCAACCCGTTAGGAGTGGCAATTTTTCCCCTGCCATCCCCCTCCACCCCAAGGCGTGAAGTGAATTTAATAACCCCAGCCTGTCAGACGCCCCGTCGGTGGTCCGCACCCTGTCTACCTGCCTTAGCGGACCACGAGGCTGTATTAAGAGGCCCATCAGGGAATACCTTGGGAATTGTAACCCCACCCCCCCATGAGCTGCGGCATGCGCTACGGAAGTTCCTAGAGCACTCCCGTGGCGCCCGCGATAGGCACAGCTGGCTCTTCGGCTATGGGGGGACTTTGATCAACTCCTCCAGGCCACAAAGGCCCTTATAAAGGAGGGCAGGGGGCAAGGAAAGCGCGGTGCTGCGGCCTACGAGCGAGCCCGCAGCTTCCGCAGCGATCTACTCACCTACGGGATGGGTCATGGGTTGCTGTGCAACCCGCCGGGGGCCCTGAACCCCCCCACCAATACGAGACCCCCACCCCCCCAGCCCTCCGTATGACGCCTCTTATTATTGTGACCCTGAATACCAGGGGCTGTAGGATGGCTCTCCGCAGGTCCCAGGTGCTCTCTTACCTTCGGGAGGGGAGGTACTCTGTAGTTTTCCTGCAGGAGACCCATACAGACCCGGCCGCCGAGGACAGGTGGCGGCTGGAGTGGGGGGACGGGGTATACTTTAGCCACTTTGCGACCTGGCAGGCTGGAGTGGCAACCCTATTCTCCCCCAACCTACGGCCTGAGGTGCTAGGGGTCAATGAGGCCGTGCCGGGCCACGTGCTGCACCTTCGAGTCCGTATGGAGGGGCTCGTGGTTAATTTTGTTAACATCTATGCCCCGCAAATGAGCTCCAGGCGGCCACAATTTTATCAGCAGGTGTCCGACTTTCTCGGCACCCTGGATTCGCACGAGTGCCTGGTCCTGGGAGGGGACTTTAACACCACCCTCGAGGAACGGGACCGCTCAGGGGCCGAACCGAGTCCGGCCGCTGCGAATATTCTCCAAGGGATAGTTGACCATCATTCCCTAGTGGACGTCTGGTGTGACCATCACCCAGATGACACCTCCACGTTTACCTTTGTCCGGGTGGAGGCCCATCGGTCACACCACTCTCGGTTGGACCGTATTTACTTATCCCGTTTCCATCTTTCACAGGCCCACTCCTCCGCCATTCGGCCGGCCCCATTCTCCGTTCATCATTTAGTCACTGTAACGGTTTCCCTCCGTGCAGAGAGACCGGGGCCGGCCTATTGGCACTTTAATAACAGCCTGTTGGAGGACGAGAGCTTTGTGATGTCCTTCCGGGAGTTTTGGTTGGCCTGGCGAGAGCAGTGGCGTGCCTTTCCCTCGGTGCGGCGATGGTGGGATCTCGGGAAGGTGCGCGCCAAGCTCTTCTGCCGTGACTACACTCGGGGCACCAGCCGACGGCGAAATGCGGCGATAGAGCAGCTGGAACGGGAGGTCTTAGAGATGGAGAGGCGCCTGGCCGCCGATCCCGAGGACCCGTCCCTCTGCGGAGCGTGCCGGGAGAAGCGGGAGGAGCTCCGGGCCCTTGAGGACCACCGGGCCCGAGGTGCCTTCGTTCGATCCCGCATCCGCCTCCTTCGGGAGATGGACCGCGGCTCCCGCTTCTTCTATGCCCTGGAGAAAACGAGGGGGGCCAAGAAACACGTCACCTGCCTTCTTGCGGAAGACGGCACCCCCCTCACGGGTCCGGAGGAGATGTGTGGGAGGGCCCGTGACTTCTACACAAGCCTTTTCTCCCCGGACCCGACCGATCCTGACGCTTGCGAGGTGCTCTGGGAGGAACTCCCCACGGTCAGCGTGGGCGACCGAGACCGACTAGAGCTGCCTCTCACCCTGGCCGAGTTCTCGGAAGCCCTCCGTCGCATGCCCACCAATAAATCTCCGGGCATGGACGGGCTGACCGTGGAGTTTTACCGCGCGTTCTGGGACATTCTCGGCCCAGACCTAGTCACCGTCTGGGCTGAGTCCTTGCAGAACGGGGTCCTCCCTCTGTCATGCAGGCGAGCGGTGCTCGCTTTGCTGCCGAAGAAGGGGGACCTCCGCGATTTACGAAATTGGCGTCCCGTCTCACTCCTTAGCACGGATTACAAAATCGTAGCGAAAGCAATCTCGCTGCGGCTAGGGTCCGTGATGGCGGACGTGGTCCACCCAGACCAGACCTATACTGTCCCGGGTCGCAGCATTTTCGACAACCTCTTTCTCGTCCGAGACCTTTTGGAACTCGGGCGGAGAGATGGTCTATCGTTCGCCCTCCTGTCTCTTGATCAGGAGAAGGCGTTTGATAGAGTAGACCATGGGTACCTCCTGAGCACTCTGCAGGCGTTTGGATTTGGACCTCAGTTTGTGAGTTTTCTCCGGGTGCTGTATGCCTCCGCGGAGTGTTTGGTTAGGCTCAACTGGACCCTGACTGAACCGGTCAGCTTCGGGCGAGGAGTGCGGCAAGGGTGCCCCCTCTCGGGCCAGTTGTATGCTCTGGCGATCGAGCCTTTCCTCTGTCTCCTCCGCAGGAGGATGACAGGGTTGGTGCTGCGGGAGCCGGAGCTGCGGCTGGTCCTGTCGGCGTACGCCGATGACGTACTTCTCGTGGTCCAGGACCCGGGCGACTTGGCGCGAGTGGAGGCATGCCAAGCCATCTATTCGGCAGCCTCCTCCGCCCGAGTCAACTGGGTCAAGAGCTCTGGCTTGGCGGTGGGGGACTGGCGGCAGGTGAGCTCCCTCCCACCCGCACTTCAGACCATCCGGTGGAGTGCGGGTCCACTGCTCTATCTCGGCGTTTACCTTTCCGCCACGCATCCTTCCCCGCCGGAGAACTGGCAAAATTTAGAGGGCGGGGTGATAGAGCGGATCCGGAGATGGACGAGGCTTCTTCGATGTCTCTCCCTCCGAGGGAGAGCACTGGTGCTTAACCAACTAGTCCTGTCCACGCTCTGGTACCGGCTCAACACCCTGGCCCCGGCCCCGGGTTTCCTGACCCATCTCCGGAGATTGATTCTAGAGTTCTTTTGGTCAGGAATGCACTGGGCCCCTGTTGGAGTTCTTCATCTACCCCTGAAGGAAGGAGGGCAGGGCCTGAAGTGTCTGTACACTCAGGTCCGCGTCTTCCGCCTCCAGGCCCTGCAGAGGCTCTTTTATAGTGCAAGTAGTTCGGCGTGGAGCATACTGGCGCACGCCTTCCTGCGCCGTTTCCAAGGGTTTCGATATGACCGGCAGCTCTTTTATCTTTCTCCGAGGGGTTTTCCGCGAGACCTCTCCGGGCTGCCGGTCTTCTACCAGGACCTCCTCCGGACCTGGAAATTGTTTCTAACAACCAGGTCCGTGGCGGCCACCGTGGGGGCAGATCTCCTCACGGAGCCCCTGCTACACAACCCCCAGCTCCGTGTGCAGGTGGCGGAGTCCCGCTCGGTGCGCCAGAGGTTGGTTCTGGCGGAAGTCACGAGGGTCGGAGACCTCCTGAGCTACGGCCGGAGAGACTGGCTGGATCCCCTGATGCTCGCTCGGCGCATGGGGCTCTCCAGCCTTCGTACCCCCCGGCGCGTACTTCAGGAGGTGAAGGCCGCCTTGACCCCCGCTGCTCGGGCTTATGTTAGCCGAGCCTTGTGCGAGGGCGCACCCCGCCCATCCCTTACCCCGGGCCCGCCGGACCTTTCCATCGGGCCCCCACCCCGTAGATCCCAACAAACCCCTCACCCTTTTACTGCAAGCCGGCTGCACGAACTGCAGCCGGTTAGCTTTCAAATTGCTCCACGGAAATACTTATATACACTTACGCTTCACACCCTTCACGCCCACACCCTGGTGTCCCGCCCCAATACAAAGTGGCGGGATCTCCTGCCACCTTTGGAGGGTGAGCAACCTCGGTGGGCCAGCCTGTATTCCACCCTGGTCCCAAGGCCCGTCGGGGACATCAGTTGGCGGCTCCTTCACGGAGCTGTGAGCACGGGCGTGTTTTTGACACGGTTTACCCCCATTCCGGACACTTGTCCTTTTTGTAATGTGAGGGAAACCCTGGCGCACGTGTATTTAGAGTGTGCCAGATTGCAGCCCCTTTTTCGGCTCCTCACAAATATTTTATTACGCTTCTGGCTTCATTTTTCCCCCCACCTTTTTATCTATACACTTCCCATTCGTGGCCCCACAAAGTCGCGGGATCTTCTGGTCAACCTCCTCCTAGCTTTGGCTAAAACAGCCATTTATAAAACCAGAGAGAGGAGGTTGGCCCATGAAGCATCCTGCGATTGTGGGGCCGTTTTTCGATCCTCAGTACACTCACGTATCCGGGCGGAGTTCCTCTGGGCGGCGTCCACCGACTCCCTTGAAGCCTTCGAGGAGCGGTGGGCGCTGTCTGGGGTTCTCTGCTCGGTGACCCCGTCCGGTTCCCTCCGTCTGACCCTTTGATTGAGGGGAAGAGCGAGAGACGCCAGCCCCAGCCAGTGCCGCTGTGGATACCATCATTCCTGTCATCTAGGAGGGGTCCTATAATACATGGGTGTCTACCCCCCCCTCCCTAAACTGCCCACCCCGCAGCCGTGCCCATCTTACCGGGCACTCTCAGGAGGGGGAGGATCGGTGACACTGGGCGTGGCACTGGGTAACTCGAGGGGGTGGAAGACCACGAGTGTCGAGGAAGCCCCCCCGCTCTAGGCCACCAGGTAACTCAGGAGGGTGGAAGACCACGAGTGTCGAGGAAGCCCCCCCGCTCTGGGCCCAGGCTAGCCTGAACACTTCTCCCTCCTGAAAGCTGCTGTGTTATACCTTCTGATTGCGTTGTTTTGTTGCATAGTTGTTTTGTTTCCTTTGGTAATTCTGTAAGCGTTACCAATAAACTTTCTTTTTGTTTCAAAAAAAAAAAAAAAAAAAAACCCGTCCCTGTTGGGAAACGGAACATCCTTTGCTTGCTCCTCAGCTATCTGCTTTCTATTCTTTCCTAAAGCCCCCTGGCCCGGATTTTTCTTACTTTTTGCACCTGCCTTAGTCCCCCCCCGACCGGGCCAGACGCTTTTTTTGTTTTCTTTTGATTTTTTGTTTTTTTTTCCCGTCTACGTGCTGTCGGCCCTCAGCTTGCCGCCAGCACCCGCCCCCCCCCCCCACCTGCTTTCGGGCGCAGCTATTTGCCTCAGCTGAGCCCCTGGAGGGGGGGGGGGGAAGATTGCCGATTTTGCTATCCGGAGGGGGGAGTGGAAACCCCCAGACCCAGCTGTTTTGCTAGCAGCTCGGACTTTACAACGTTCTCAGCATGCCGAAGGCCTTGGACCACAGCCAACAGCCGGAGAAGAAGATTTCAGAAGACAGGAGAACTAATCCAGGAGAGCTATAAATCATCGTGGAGGGGGCCGTAAGACTGAGTAATTTTCTGAATTATACTCTCGTGGGGGGGAGTTTGACTGTGGTTACTTGCGTTTGTGGCGGCACAGGGGGTGTGGCGTGGAGACCCCCACCCCCGATTCATCGGTGCCCCTACCCCCCCATCGTTACTACAACTATCACGGCCCCCCCACTGTCTGCCCCTGCTAGCAACCTGCCATCTCCCTTCGGATCCAGCTGTTCGCTTTGAACTTTGCCTTTCGGACCAGACATAACAGCCGACCAACTGAGACTCTTTGGACAAACGTGTGTGGGTCTGCACACCCCCCCCCCCCGGATTGCCTATCCCACAGCTTGCCCCTATTACTGGACCCTGATTTTGTTTCCCCCCCCCTCAGTCCAACCCCCTTGGCATTCCCCCTCCTCCCCGCCTGCAGCCTAGCGGGGAAGAGTGGTTATTTTCCTGTCCCCCTCCCCCCTTCTCCTTCCGGTGTCTCCCTGTCTCTCCCTTCTCACAATGGCGGGGAATGAGAGGGGTGAGGCCGCTTCAATAAAACTAGTTGTCCCTCCCCCACCACCACCCCTGCCCGACCCCCAAGGTCCCTCCCACACCACTATTGTCAAGATACTTGCCACCCCCCTGCAGCAGGAGGCACCGGGGCGATCGCTGCTGCTGCTGCACCCACCACCCCCCCAGATCCTAGGAAACCCCCCCGGGTTGGCCGGAAGGGCCAGGGCGGGAGGAAAGGAAAGGGCTCCGCTAAAACCACTGAGTCCTCCATGGCAGAGGCTGCCCCCACCGCTGTGGCCTCGTCATCAACCGTGGCGCCCCTCCCTGCGTTTACCTCCACCAGCTCTGCGATTGTCCCTCCCCCGGCCCCCAGGATGTATGCCCGGGCGGCAACGGTTCCCCCCTGCCTGCCGCCTCGTCATCTCGCCCCCCCCCCTGCCTCCGCCACCATCACCAGCGGCCGGGGCCCTTTCCCCGCCTTGACCAGGAGACACGGCGTCCGTTGCCTCCAGGTGCCCGCCTCGCCCCACGTGGAGACATACGTGCAGGCATTGGCGAAGGTGGTGGGACCCACAGCTATTGTGGTGGCCTCCAAGATGTATGGGAAGGTTGTTTTTTTCTTAGCTTTGGAGGATGCCGCCCAGGAGGCGATGGAGAGGGGCCTGACGGTGGGGGGGGTGTTTGTCCGCTAGAACCGTTAGAAGACCTGGGCGTTTGCCTTGTCCTCACCTCCGTTCCTCCCTTCTTACCCAATGCTGCCCTGTTACCCGCTCTTTCCACCCTGGGGAAACTTGTCTCTGTCATCAGCCCTCTCCCGTTGGGCTGCAAGAACCCCACCCTCCGTCACATTTTTTCGTTCCGCCAGCAAGTGCGGCTTCTACCGCCGGCAGGGGCGCGTGACGAAGAGGCGCTCGAGGGGTCTTTTCTAGTCCCCTACCAGGGAGCCCGCTATCGGGTCTTTTACTCTATCGGAGAGGCCCGGTGCTACCTCTGCCGCTCAGCGGGGCATGTCCACAGAGACTGCCCTTTGGCCCGGGGGGGAGGGGCACCCGAAACCCCCGAGACCCGGCAGGACGTCGGCCCTATCGCTGCCGACGCCCCTGGCTGCCCGGCACCTGAAACCAGCCCTCCTCCTACTTGACCCATTGCTACTCCCATCCGGGCCCAAGAGATACCTCCCCTACAACGCCCGGGCGAGCAAGGGAGTTCCACCCTTGCTAGTACCAATTCAACAGAGCCCATGGAGGAGGGTGTGGCAAGGATATCACCGGGTATAGGAGAGGGCCCGCCCCAAGGAGAAACCCTCGCTCCTCATGTTGCCTCACCGCTACCTCCCCGAACCCCTGAACCATCACCTCCGCCCCCCGACACGACCCCTGCTAAGCAGTCCCCAGATGACGTTATGGAGGGCTGGACCCTAGTCCAGGGGAAGCGAGGCAAGCGGAAGGCTCGAGCTCCGCTGCATCCATCCGACGTGGAAGCCTCCCGGGAGACCAGGAAAGGAGGCACTGCTATCAAGCCTCCCGCCATGGCCACGAGTGAGATCCATCCGCTGGTGTCGGGAGGGGAAGACGGACTGGCATTGGAGGGCAGAATCCCCCCTCCACGGGAGACCCCCCCCTCCGAGACTTCTGAGGACGCCCCTCAGGGTGGCAGGAGCTGGCCTCTCCCCCGTGTACGTGGAGATTGAGGCCCTAGATTTGACCCCGGTCACCTAGGGAGGGGATGATCTGCTGCCGGCTGGCCTCGAGCTGGGCGACCTTACCCCAGCCTCCCTTTCCCCATGCTCCCTCCCCCTAATTGCCTTCCCGGGTGAGCACCCTGCAGGAGGTGGTCCACCACCTGATGCCATGGCCGCTAAGACCACCATGGAGCCAGCGCCTAGCATTATTGGGAGCCCCCTCCCTTACCCCTTAACCCTTGACTCTGCTCAGGAGGCACTTTCCTTTAGCTGCTTGCTTCCTGAACCCCAGAGCCTTGCCCCTGCCCAAGTCCCCTCCTCCTGCAATGTTAATGCCGCCCCTGGGGTTATTTCCTTTCCGCCTTTTGCAGATTCCCCCCAGGGAGCAGTCTTTGCACTTTCTAGCCGCGACCCATTAGGAGTGGCAATTTTTCCCCTGCCATCCCCCTCCACCCCAAGGCGTGAAATGAATTTAATAACCCCAGCCTGTCAGACGCCCCGTCGGTGGTCCGCACCCTGTCTACCCGCCTTAGCGGACCACGAGGCTGTATTAAGAGGCCCATCAGGGAACACCTTGGGAATTGTAACCCCACCCCCCCATGAGCTGCGGCATGCACTACGGAAGTTCCTAGAGCACACCCGTGGCGCCCGCGATAGGGCACAGCTGGCTCTTCAGCTATGGGGGGACTTTGATCAAATCCTCCAGGCCACAAGGGCCCTTATAAAGGAGGGCAGGGGGCAAGGAAGGCGTGGTGCTGCGGCCTACGAGCGAGCCCGCAGCTTCCGACGCGATCTACTCACCCACGGGATGGGTCACGGGTTGCTGCGCAACCCGCCAGGGGCCCTGAACACCCCCGCCCCCCCAGCCCTCCGCATGACGCCTCTTATTATTGTGACCCTGAATACCAGGGGCTGTAGGATGGCTCTCCGCAGGTCCCAGGTGCTCTCTTACCTTCGGGAAGGGAGGTACTCTGTAGTTTTCCTGCAGGAGACCCAAACGGACCCGGCCGCCGAGGACAGGTGGCGGCTGGAGTGGGGGGACGGGGTATACTTTAGCCACTTCGCGACCTGGCAAGCTGGAGTGGCGACCCTGTTCTCCCCCAACCTACGGCCTGAGGTGCTAGGGGTCAATGAGGCCGTGCCGGGCCACCTGCTCACCTTCGAATCCATATGGAGGGGCTCGTGGTTAATCTTGTTAACATCTATGCCCCGCAAATGAGCTTCAGGCGGCCACAATTTTATCAGCGGGTGTCCGACTTTCTCGGCACCCTGGATTCGCACGAGTGCCTGGTCCTGGGAGGGGACTTTAACACCACCCTCGAGGAACGGGACCGCTCAGGGGCCGAACCGAGCCCGGCCGCTGCGAATATTCTCCAAGGGATAGTTGAACATCACTCCCTAGTGGACGTCTGGCGTGACCATCGCCCAGATGACACCTCCACGTTCACCTTTGTCCGGGTGGAGGACCATCGGTCACACCACTCTCGGTTGGACCGTATTTACTTATCCCGTTTCCATCTTTCACAGGCCCACTCCTCCGCCATTCGGCCGGCCCCATTCTCCGATCATCATTTAGTCACCTTAACGGTCTCCCTCCGTGCAGAGAGACCAGGGCCGGCCTATTGGCACTTTAATAACAGCCTGTTGGAGGACGAGAGATTTGTGATGTCCTTCCGGGAGTTTTGGCTGGCCTGGCGAGAGCAGTGGTGTGCCTTTCCCTCGGTGCGGCGATGGTGGGATCTCGGGAAGGTGCGCGCCAAGCTCTTCTGCCGTGACTACACTCGGGGCACCAGCCGACGGCGAAATGCAGCGATAGAGCAGTTGGAACGGGAGGTCTTAGAGATGGAGAGGCGCCTGGCCGCCAGTCCTGAGGACCCATCCCTCTGCGGAGCGTGCCGGGAGAAGCGGGAGGAGCTCCGGGCCCTCGAGGACCACCGGGCCCGAGGTGCCTTCGTTCGGTCCCGCATCCGCCTCCTTCGGGAGATGGACCGCAGCTCCTGCTTCTTCTATGCCCTGGAGAAAACGAGGGGGGCCAAGAAACACGTCACCTGCCTTCTTGCGGAAGACGGCACCCCCCTCACGGATCCGGAGGAGATGTGTGGGAGGGCCCGTGACTTCTACACAAGCCTTTTCTCCCCGGATCCGACCGATCCTGGCGCTTGCAGGGTGCTCTGGGAGGAACTCCCCACGGTCAGCGTGGGCGACCGAGACCGACTAGAGCTGCCTCTCACCCTGGCCGAGTTCTCGGAAGCCCTCCGTCGCATGCCCACCAATAAATCTCCGGGCATGGACGGGCTGACCGTGGAGTTTTACCGTGCGTTCTGGGACATTCTCGGCCCAGACCTAGTCACTGTCTGGGCTGAGTCCTTGCAGAGCGGGGTCCTCCCTCTGTCGTGCAGGCGAGCGGTGCTCGCTTTGCTGCCGAAGAAGGGGGACCTCCGCGATTTACGAAACTGGCGTCCCGTCTCACTCCTTAGCACGGATTACAAAATCGTAGCGAAAGCAATCTCGCTGCGGCTAGGGTCCGTGATGGTGGACGTGATCCACCCAGACCAGACCTATACTGTCCCGGGTCGCAGCATTTTTGACCACCTCTTTCTAGTCCGAGACCTTTTGGAAGTCGGGCGGAGAGATGGTTTGTCGTTCGCCCTCCTGTCTCTTGACCATGGGTACCTCCTGAGCACTCTGCAGGCGTTTGGATTCGGACCTCAGTTTGTGAGTTTTCTCCGGGTTCTGTATGCCTCCGCGGAGTGTTTGGTTGGGCTCAACTGGACCCTGACTGAACCGGTCAGCTTCGGGCGAGGAGTGCGGCAGGGGTGCCCCCTCTCGGGCCAGTTGTACGCTCTGGCGATCGAGCCTTTCCTCTGTCTCCTCCGCAGGAGGATGACAGGGTTGGTGCTGCCGGAGCTGGAGCTGCGGCTGGTCCTGTCGGCGTACGCCGATGACGTACTCCTCGTGGTCCAGGACCCGGGTGACTTGGCGCCAGTGGAGGCATGCCAGGCCATCTATTCGGCAGCCTCCTCCGCCCGAGTCAACTGACTCAAGAGCTCTGGCTTGGCGCTGGGGGACTGGCGACAGGTAGGCTCCCTCCCACCCGCACTTCAGACCATCCGGTGGAGTGCGGGTCCACTGCTCTATCTCGGCGTTTACCTTTCCGCCACGCACCCTTCCCCGCCGGAGAACTGGCAAAATTTAGAGGGCGGGGTGATAGAGCGGATCCGGAAATGGACGAGGCTACTCCGATGTCTCTCCCTCCGAGGGAGAGCACTGGTGCTTAACCAACTAGTCCTGTCCACGCTCTGGTACCGGCTCAACACCCTGGCCCCGGGTTTCCTGACCCACCTCCGGAGATTGATTCTAGAGTTCTTCTGGTCAGGAATGCACTGGGCCCCTGTTGGAGTTCTTCATTTACCCCTGAAGGAAGGAGGGCAGGGCCTGAAGTGTCTGTACGCTCAGGTCCGCGTTTTCCGCCTCCAGGCCCTCCAGAGGCTCTTTTATAGTGCAAGTAGTTTGGCGTGGAGCATACTGGCGCACGCCTTCCTGCGCCACTTCCAAGGGCTTCAATACGACCGGCAGCTCTTTTATCTTTCTCCGAGGGGTTTTCCGCGAGACCTCTCTGGGCTGCCGGTCTTCTACCAGGACCTCCTCCGGACCTGGAAACTGTTTCTAACGACCAGGTCCGTGGCGGCCACTGTGGGAGCAGATCTCCTCATGGAGCCCCTGCTACACAACCCCCAGCTCCGTGTGCAGGTGGCGGAGTCCCGCTTGGTGCGCCAGAGGTTGGTCCTGGCGGAAGTCACGAGGGTCGGAGACCTCCTGGACTACGACTGGAGAGACTGGCTGGATCCTCTGACGCTCGCTCGGCGCATGGGGCTCTCCAGCCCCCGTACTCCCCGGCGCGTACTTCAGGAGGTGAAGGCCACCTTGACCCCCGCTGCTCGGGCTTATGTCAACCGAGCCTTGCGCGAGGGCGCACCCCGCCCATCCTCTACCCCAGGCCCGCCGGACCTTTCCATTGGGTCTCTACCCCGTAGATCCCAACAAATCCCTCACCCTTTCACTGCAAGCCGGCTGCATGAACTGCAGTTGGTCAGTTTTCAAATTGCACCACGGAAATATTTATACACACTCACGCTTCACGCCCACACCCTGGTGTCCCGCCCCGATACAAAGTGGCGGGACCTCCTGCCACCTTTGGAGGGTGAGCAACCTCGATGGGCCAGCCTGTATTCCACCTTGGTCCCGAGGCCTGTCGGGGACATTAGTTGGCGGCTCCTTCACGGAGCTGTGAGCACGGGCGTGTTTTTGACATGGTTCACCCCCATCCCGGATACTTGCCCTTTCTGCAACGTGAGGGAAACCCTGGCGCACGTATATTTAGAGTGTGCCAGATTGCAGCCTCTTTTCCGGCTCCTCACGAATATTTTATTATGCTTTTGGCTCCACTTTTCCCCTCACCTTTTTATCTACGCACTCCCCATCCGTGGCCCCACAAAATCGCGAGATCTCCTGGTTAACCTCCTCCTAGCCCTAACTAAAACAGCCATTTATAAAACCAGAGAGGGGAGGTTGGCTAATGAAGCGTCCTGCGATTGTAGGGCCATTTTCCGATCCTCAGTACATTCACGTATCTGGGCAGAGTTCCTCTGGGCAGCGTCCACCGACTCCCTTGACGCCATCGAGGAGCAGTGGGCGCTGTCCGAGGTTCTCTGCTCGGTGACCCCGTCCGGTTCCCTCCGCCTGACCCTTTGATTGAGGGGGAAGAGCGAGAGACCCCAGCCCCAGCCATTGCGGCTGTGGATACCGTGATCAGTGTCACCTAGGAGGGGTCCTCTAACACGTGGGTGTACACCCCCCCACCCCCAAACCACCCACCCCGCAGCCGTGCCCATCTTGTCGGGCACTCTTAGGAGAGGAATAATCGGTGACACTGGGCGTGGCACTAGGTAACTTGAGCGGATGGAAGACCACGAGTGTCGAGGAAGCCCCCCCGCACTGGGCCCAGGCTAGCCTGAACACTTCTCCCTCCTGAAGGCTGCTGTGTTATACCTTCTGTTTGCTTTGTTTTGTTGCATAGTTTTGCTTTATCCTCTTTGGTGATTCTTTGTAAGTGTTACATAAATAAAATTCTTTTCTGCTTTAAAAAAAAAATCACTCTCCTGTAGCGATCTCCTGTCCTTGGATCAGGAGAAGGCATTCGACAGGGTGGATCACGGGTATCTCCTGAACACTCTGCAAGCGTTTGGCTTCAGACCCCAGTTTGTGGGTTTTCTCCGGGCACTGTATGCCTCCGCAGAGTGTCTGGTCAGGTTCAACTGGACCCTGACCGAAGCGGTCAGCTTTGGACGAGGAGTACGGCAGGGGTGCCCCCTCTTGGACCAGCTGTATGCTCTGGCGATCAAGCCCTTCCTCTGTCTCCTCCGCAGGAGGTTGACAGGGTTGGTGCTGCGGGAGCCAGAGCTGCGGCTGGTCCTGTCGGTGCACGCTGATGATGTGCTCCTCATGCTCCAGGACCCAGACGACTGTGCGCGGGTTAAGGCTTGCCAGGCCATCTGTTCGGTAGCCTCCTCTGCCCGGGTCAACTGGGTCAAGAGCTCTGGCCTGGTGGTTGGGGATGGCTGGCAGGCAAGCTCCCTCCCACCTGTGCTTCAGGCCATCCTGTGGAGTGCATGTGCGCTGCTCTATCTCAGCGTTTACCTTTCTGCCACGCATCCCTCTCTGCCAGAGAACTGGCAAAATTTAGAGGGCGGAGTGATAGATCGGCTCCAGCAATGGACATGACTACTCTGGTGCCTCTCCCTTCGAGGGAGAATGCTGGTGCTTAATCAACTAGTCCTGTCCATGCTCTGGTACCAGCTCAACACCCTGGTCCTGGCCCCGGGTTTCCTGGCCAACCTCCGGACATCGATTCTGGAGTTCTTTTGGTCAGGACTGCACTGGGTCCCTGCAGGTGTTTTCCATCTACGCCTGGAGGAGGGAGGGCAGGTCCTGAAATGTCTGTACACTCAGGTCCGTGTCTTCTGCCTCCAGGCTCTGCAGAGGCTCCTTTATGGTGCAGGTAGTCCGGCATGGAGCATACTGGCACACGCCTTCCTGCGCCGCTTCCGCGGGCTCCGATACGACCGGTAGCTCCTTTATCTCCATCCGAGGGGTTTTCCGCGAGACCTCTCCGGGCTGTCGGTCTTCTACCAAGACCTCCTCTGGTCCTGGAAACTATTTTCAACGACCAGGTCTGCGGCGGCCACCGAGGGGGAAGATCTCCTCACGGAGCCCCTGCTACACAACCCCCAGCTGCGCGTGCAGGTGGCGGAGTCCCGCTCGGTGCGCCAGAGGTTGGTCCTGGCAGAAGTCACAAGAGTCGGAGACCTCCTGGACTACGACCGGGAGACTGGCTGGATCCCCTGATGCTCGCTCAGCGCATGGGGCTCTCCAGACCTCGTACTCCCCGGCGCGTACTTCAGGAGGTGAAGGCCGCTTTGCCGCCCGCTGCTCGGGTTTATCTCGACCGGGTCCTGCATGAGGGCACACCCTGCCCACCCTCTACCTCAGGCCCACCGGACCTTTTAATTGGGCCCCTGTCCCGGGGACCCAACCGACCCCCTCAGCCCTTCACCGTGAGCCGGCTGCATGAGTTGCAGCCGATCTGCTTCCAAACCGCACCAAGGAAACCCTCCCCATTCACCGTTAGCTGGCTACATGATCTGCAGCCAGTCCACTTCTAGACGGTACCAAGGAAACATCTATACACGCTCGTGCTCCACACCCTTCATGTCCTCACCCTTGCTTCCCGCCCCGACACAAAGTGGCAGGACCTCCTGCCACCTCTAGAGGGTGAGGAGCCCCGGTGGGCCAGCCTATACTCCACCCTGATCCCGAGGCCCGCCGGGGATATAAGTTGGCGGCTCCTTCATGGGGCCGTGAGCACGCGTGTGTACTTGGTGTGGTTCACCCCTATCCCGGACATCTGCCCCTTTTTCAGTTTGAGGGAAACCATGGCACACATATACTTGGAGCATGCCAGGCTGCAGCCCCTATTTCGGCTCCTCATGAATATTTTACTACGCTTTTGGTTACACTTTCCCCCTCACCTTATTTATGCACTCCTTATCCATAGCCCCACAAAGTCACGGGACCGCCTGGTCAACCTCCTCCTGGCCCTGGCTAAAATGGCCATCTATAAAATCAGCGTGTCATAAATATAAAGGGAAGGGTAAACACCTTTAAAATCCCTCCTGGCCAGAGGAAAAACCCTTTCACCTGTAAAGGGTTAAGAAGCTAGAATAACCTCTGGCACCTGACCACAATAACCAATGAGGAGACAAGATACTTTCAAAGCTGGGGGGAGGAAGAAACAAAGGGTCTGGGTCTGTCTATGTGTTGCTTTTGCCGGGGACAGAACAGGAATGGAGTCTTAGAATTTAGTAAGTAATCTAGCTAGATATGCGTTAGATTCTGTTTGTTTAAATGGCTGAGAAAATAAGCTGTGCTGAATGGAGTGGATATTCCTGTTTTTGTGTCTTTTTGTAACTTAAGGTTTTGCCTAGAGGGATTCTCTATGTTTTGAATCTAATTACCCTGTAAGGTATTTACCATCCTGATTTCACAGAGGTGATTCTTTTTTTTCTTTTATTAAAATTCATCTTTTAAGAAACTGAATGCTTTTTCATTGTTGTTAAGATCCAAGGGTTAGGGTCTGTGGTCACCTATGCAAATTGGTGAGGATTTTTATCAAACCTTCCCCAGGAAGCGGGGTGCAAGGTTTTGGTGAGGATTTTGGGGGGAAAGACATTTCCAAACAGGCTCTTTCTTAATAAAAAAATACCGGTTAGATGTTTGGTGGTGGCAGCAAAAGTCCAAGGGCAAAAAGTAAAATAGTTTGTACCAGGGGGAAGTTTTAACCTAAGCTGCTAAAAGTAAGCTTAGGAGGTTTTTATGCAGGTCCCCACATCTGTACCCTAGAGTTCAGAGTGGGGAAGGAACCTTGACACAGGGCGAGGAGGTTGGCCGATGGAGTTTCCTGTGACTGTGGGGCCTATTTCCAATCCTCTGTCCGTTCACGTATCTGGGTAGAGTTCCTCTGGGCGGCGTCCACTGACTCCCTTGACACCTTTGAGGAGCAGTGGGCACTGTCCAGGGTTCTCTGCTCAGTGTCCCCATTCGGTTCTCTTCGTTTGACCATTTGACCACACTCCTGTCCCTGTTATTTCATTAGTTGTCCCCTGTACTCATTTGGCTTCCAGGTCCTGTGGATCCCCCTCTTAGGCTGGGGGGGGGATCCTTCAGCAGTGGTGGGCTTTCTCCGCCCACTTCCTGGATCCCAATAGGATCACTCTGCTGTAACCATCTGGCTTGACCCTGTCACAATACACACACACACACACACATATACATACCCCTTCCTACTGTATTTTCCACTGCATGCATCTGATGAAGTGGGCTTAGCCCACAAAAGCTTATGCCCAAATACATTTGCTAGTCTCTAAAGTGCCACAAGTACCCCTCATTCTTTTTGCTGATACAGACTATCACAGCTACCACTCTGAAACTTTGACCCCCTAATCCCTTCAGAATCCCTTGGCAAGTGGGAGGGACTAACTCAGGGAATACAGGAGTTTTAAAAAAGTGACCAGAACTGCAACAAACAGGAGTTCTGCAAGGGACTTTAGAGGGGGAGCATGAGCAGCAGATGCACCTGACAACCATACTCTGATCGAATTTAGGCCAATCACCTTCCAAACATAGAACCCCACTCTCCACTGCAGGAGTAAAAAGAATGCAGGCAGACATTCAGCAGCAGAGTGGGGGCTCTCCATTTTATTGCAGTGAATGCAGCATGTATTCTTGAGAGCAGAGTGATTGAATTGGAGGAGTTAAGGGAGACAGGTACATAAAGGAGATTTTCAGAGAGACAGTAGAGCGGTCCTACCTCCAGTCTGACAGTTTCTGTGCTGTTAAGGAGGATGAAAGTTTCAGGGAAGGAGAACATTAAGCTGGAGTGGAGAGAAATGATCTCATAGTTGGGGCCCTCCTTCCAGCTGATGTCATGGTATCATCTTGCACTGAGCATACCCCTCTGAGGGAGGGAACCCCAGTTATTAGGAAGAGGCAGGTAATAGCAATGGGGGATTTTATTGTTAGAAATATAAATAGTTGGGTTTGTGTTGACCAGGAGAACTGTGTGGTAAATTGTCTGGCAGGTGCAAAGGTTACGGATCTCATGAGACATTTAGACAGACTTATTTGCAGTGCAGGGGACGAGCGCTCGTGGTACATGTAGGTACTAATGACATAGGGAAAGGTAGGAGAAATGTCTTGGAGGCCAAATTTAGGCTGCTAAGTAAGGGATTAAAGTCTGGGACCTTCATGGTATTGGTAGCATTCTGTGAAATGCTTCCAGTTCCACCGCCAAGGCCAGTTAGACAGGCAAAACTGAAGGGTTTCACTGTGTGGGTGCGACGATGATGTTGGAAGGAGGGATTTAGGTTTATTAGGAACTGGGAACCCTCTGGGAAAGGAGGAGCCTATACAGAAAGAATGTGCTCCACCTAAACCAAAACACAACCAGATTGCTGGTATGTAAAATTAAAAAGATCATAGAGGAGTTTTTAAACTCAGGGCTGGAG
The DNA here is from genome assembly GCF_965140285.1 of Lepidochelys kempii. Lineage (NCBI taxonomy): Eukaryota > Metazoa > Chordata > Testudines > Cheloniidae > Lepidochelys > Lepidochelys kempii. Next base: position 210,035,365 of record NC_136380.1, on the reverse strand, counting down.
GAAGCCAACATGCATGGAGGAGCACAAGGTTTGGACAGAGACCTCAATTAGGGGAGTATTTATTAAAGGGGATACACGGTATTTTACAGGGCCAGCTCCAGGCACCAGCATTCCAAGCACGTGCTTGGGGCGGCACTGTGAAAGGGACAGCAGCCCGTGTGCCGTCAGGGCAGCACTCGTCTTTCCACGGCAGTGGCAATTCGGTGGCAGCTTTACTCTGCAGGCTGCGCTGCCGCAGCAAATCAGAGGCAGCTTCTGTCTTCAGACACCCTGCTTGGGGCGGCAAAAAGGGTAGAGCCGGCCCTGGTATTCTCGTAAAAGAGAAGAGGATAGAGGTTGATAAAATACATGTAGGAACTGAAGAGAAACAGGTAGTGAAAATGTCCTATTCAAATATATCACATGAAGGCAAACTACTAAATATTGACAAATTTTGTAAGTGCTTGTATACAAAAGCTAGAAGTCTAAATACCAAGATGGGTGAACTTGAGTGAGTGTTATTAAATGAGGATGTTGATATAATATAATAAAACAAACTTGGTGGAACAATGATAATCAATGAGACTTAGTAATACAAGGGAACAAAATATATAGGAATGACAGAGTAGGTTGAGCTGGTAGGGGAGGGGCACTGTAGGTGAAAGAAAGCATAGTCAACTGTGCTGGACAATCTGTATGGCTAGAAATTCCATGCTCAAATATTAACTGTATACCAGAAGAAATATACTACCCACCACCTGTCCGTGATGGTGATTGTGAAATTCTCAGGGAGATTAAAGAGGCTACAAAAACTCAATAAGCTGAAATTCCTCATTATATCTCCCTATTGACTGGGTACATGTCACCTCAGAATGGGATGCAGAGATAAAGTTTCTAGACAACATTAATGACTGCTTCTTGGAGCAGCTAGTCCGGAAATCCACAAAGGGAGGTTTCTTGATTTAGTCCTAAGTGGAGCTCTGGATCTGGTCCAAGAGGTGAATAAAGCTGAACCACTGAGTAACAGAGAGCATAATGTAATTAGATGTAACATTTGGGGGAGGGAGGGAGGGAGGGGGGAGAAATACCAGAGAAATACACCACAGTAGCATTTAACTTCAAAAAAGGGAACTACTGTACACAAAAGTGAGGAAGCTAGTTAAATCAAAATTAAAAGGAACAGTCACAAAAGCTTCATGGAAACTATTTGAAAACACTACAATAAAGGCTCAAACTCAGTGTATACCCCAAATAAAAAAAATCAGTAATGAGTACCAAAAAATGCCACTGGGGCTAAACAGCAGAGTAAAAGAGATAGTGAGAGGCAAAAAGGCATCCTTTAAAAGTTGGAAGTCAAATCTTACTGAGGAAAATAGAAAGGAGCATAACCTCCGGCAAGTCAAAGCGTAGAAGTACAATTAGGCAGGCCAAAAAATAATTTGAAAAGCAACTAGCAAAAGACACAAAAACTAACAGCTTTTTTTTTTTTTTCCAAAGTATAGCAGAAGCAGGAAACCTGCCAAACAATCATTGAGGTCACTGGATGATCATGGTGCTAAAGGAGCATTCAAAGACGACAAGACCATTGGAGAGAAGCTAAATGAATTTTTTTTGCAGAGGAGCACTGCAGAGGATGTGAGGAAGATTCCCACCCCTGAGCCATTCTTGTTAGGTGATAAATCTGAGGAACTGTCCCAGATTGAGGGGGTCAATAAGAGGAGGTTTTGGAACAAATTGATAAACTAAACACAGTAAGTCATCAGGACTAGGTGGTATTTACTAATTCTGAAGGAACTCAAATATGAAATTGCAGAACTACAAACTGGTATGTAACCTATAACTTAAATCAGGCTCTGTACCAGATGACTGAAGGATAGCTAATGAAATGCCATTTAAAAAAAAAAAAGGGCTCCACAGGTGATCCTGGCAATTGCAGACCAGTAAGCCTACCTTTAGTACCAAGCAAATAGATTGAAACTATAGTAAAGAACAGAATTATCAGACACATAGATGAGCATTATATGTTGGGGAAGAGTCAACATGGCTTTTGTAAAGGGAAATCATGCCTTACCACTCTATTAGAAATCTTTGAGTGTGTCAACAAGCATGTGGATATAGTGCACATGGACTTTTAGAAAACCTTTGCCAGTGTCCCACACCAAAGGCTCTTAAACATAGTAGGAAGTCACAGCATAAGAGGGAAGGTCCTTTCATGGATCAGTAGCTGGTTAAAAGATAGGAAACTAAGGACAGGAATAAATAGTGTGACAGAGCTCCTACCTTGTCCCTGTGGGTCCGGTGCTTCCAGGCAGTTTATACTAGCTTCAGAGGCTCACTACAACCCTCCACATAGCCCTTCTCTCTCTAGGGCCAGGGTTAGTGTACTGAGCCCCTTTTCATCATAAGCCAGCAAGGAGATTGGTGAGAGAACTCCCACAGTTTCTGTTGTCCCTATGGGCTCATTCCATAATAGTTTAGCCTCCTGTCCTGACAGGGGCTTATCTTCCCCTTCCAGGAGATAGTACTGTAGTGGTGGGTTGGGGGGAACCTGGGCCCGCCCTCTACTCCGGGTTCTGGGCCAGAGACCCTAATGGTAGCAGCTGTTGGCAGCCAACTTTTCACTGCCAGAGTTGCTACATTTCCCTGGGCCACTTCCCCACAGCTCTCCCTCTTTTCTATCCTTACTAATGGCTTGAGGATATCATCATTACTCAGTCCTTCAGCCACACTTCCTCTCCCTCACTCTCCTCAGCCTGACTGGAGTGAGCCCTCTAATAGTATCAGAAGGGCCTTAATTAGAGTCAGGTGTTCACATTAACTTAATGGTCTCACCTGACTCTTTGCAGGTTAATTGGAGTCAGGTGCTCTCATTAGCCTGGAGCAGCCCCTGCCTTGGTCAGTCAGGGTACAGCAACCTGCTTCTCCAGTGGCTGGAAGCTCTGTCTCTCACTACTCTCCTCTGGCCTGGAAGGAAGTGAGAGGCTGCTGCTAAGACCTGGGCTCTCGCCATTGCTGCTACTGCTCCCCTGCTACTTGGTTGCTGGCTAGCTGCTGGATCCCCCACCCTCAGTTGCTACTGCTCCAGCTACAGTCCCTTGGGGAGCCTGCTGGCCTGCTCCCCAGAGGAGGGGAGTGAGGGACCCCAGCCATTGCTGCTGTGGACACCACCACCGCCTGTGAGGGGCCCTTCTTGCCTGGCCACTGGACTGCTGCCTGGAGCCGCCAGAGCTGCTGGAACCCCAAGGAGGAGGAGAAGAAGAGGACCATCTGCTGCTGGGGAGCGCACAGAGACTCTGCAGACCACCATAGAGAGGGCCTCTAAGACTGAGTACCTTTCGACCTGTGCTCTTGTGGTGGGGCTTTTGATTGTGTTTGTGGGGACACAGAGGGTGTGGTGTGGAGTGTGTCTCCCTTTGCCCCTGCCCCTGCCATCATTGCTGCCCCCTTATCCACCCCCAGTGGACACTTACCATCTGCCTCAAGCTCCTGCCTCTGGGACTCAGCTGCTCACCATTTGGGCCTGAAGCGGCAGCATGCCCAAACTGACTTTTGCAAGCGCACATGGACGCACGTTCCCCCTTCCTTGGACTGACACCCCTCCCCCCCACCCCAGCAAACCCTCAGCTTTGTCCCTTGCTACCCGACCCATTTTCCCCTTGCAGCCTTTTGCCCTCCCCTTTGCCCCAGCCCCCTCATTAGCTTGAGTTTGTTTGTCTGCCCTGCCCATTTCCCTCTGCTGCTCTGTATGCCCCGCCCCAGCCTCTGAAGCTAGGGGGAGGACAACCCTCTGCCAGCAGGCCTCGATCTGGCCGACCTCACCCCGGTCCCCCCTTTCCCCATGCTCCCTCCCTCAACCGCTGATTCTGCTCCCGCCTCTGAGGTTCTCCTGGATTCTTCCATCTGCCCATAGGTGGCACCCCGCTGATAGCCGCTGAGCCTACTGAGGGGGACCTGAGTCACCAGAGGCACCCCTCGTTGGTGCAGGGCAACCAACCTCCTTCCTGGGCGGGGGCCCCACCGAAGATCGTCGACCTCCTGATGCCGTGGCTGTCACACCTGCCATAGAGCCTGAGCCCGCTCACCTCCTGGATACCAGCAGGACTACTCTGTTGTACCCAACTGGCCTGGGTCTATCACAATAGGCAGTTTTCACAATGGGAAGAGGTAAATATTGGGGTTCCCCCAAGGATCTGTACTGAACCTGTGCTGTTCAACATATTCATAAATGATCTAGGAAAGAGTGGTAAACATTAAGGTGACAACATTTACACATGATACAAAATTATTCAGGATAGTTTAGTCCAGAGCTGACTGGGAAGCGTTACAAAGGGATCTCATAAAGCTGGGTGACTGGGCAGGAAAATGGCAGATGACATTCAATGTTGATAAATGCAAACTAATACACATTGGAAAAAATAATCCCAACTATACATACAAAATGATGGGGTCTAAATTAGTTGTTACCACTCAAAGAAGAGATCTTGAAGTCATTGTGGATAGTTCCTTGAAAACATCTGAGTGTGCAATGACAGTCAAAAAAGATAACACAATATTAGGAACCATCAGGGAAGGGCTAGCTAAAACAGAAAATATAATGGCATGGTATAAATCCATTGTACGCCCACACTTTGAATACTGCATGCAGTTTTGGTTGCACCATCTCAAAAAAGATGTATTAGTATTGGAAAAGGTACAGAGAGGGGCAACAAATTATTTGGGGTATGGAACAGCTTCCGTACGAGGAGAGATTAAAAAGGCTGGGATTATTTAGTTTAGAAAAGAAATGACTGAGGGGAGATATGATAGAGGTCTATAATATCAAGAATAGTGTGGAGAAAGTGATTAGGGAAGTATTATTTACCCCTTCACATACCACAGGAACCAGGGGTCCTCCATGAAATTAATAGGCAGCAGGTTTAAAACAAACATAAGGAAGTACTTCTTCACACAATTCACAGTGAACCCGTGGAACTCATTGCCAGGGGATGTTGTGAAGGCTAAAAGAATAACTGGGTTCCAAAAAGAATTAGATATGTTCCTTGAGGATAGATCCCTCAGTAGCTATTAGCCAAAATAGTCAGGGACTCAACCTCATGCCCTTGGTGTCCCTAAACCTCTGATGCCCAGAAGCTGGTAATGGAGGCTGGGGGTAGATCACTCAATAATTGCCCTGTTCTATTTATTCCCTCTGAAGCATCTGACACTGTCCACTGTCAGAAGACAGGATGCTGGGCAAGATGGTCCATTGGTCTGAGCCAGTATTGTTCTGATCCTTTCCAGGGCTCCACCCACACTTAAAATGTCTCCCCATTCCCCATTCTGAATTTCCTAACGCCTATGCAGAATTATGACTTTAAATAAATCATGCCAATTACCCTTACTTAATTTTGTAATTACACTAACCTTTACACAGGAACCAATATGGCCCTTCCACTTATTGGGTGGGGGCGGGGGAGGGAGATCTACTTGAGATGTAGACTGTGGGGAAGAGTCTCACTTGTGTGGCACCATCCCTCTCCTCCCCGAGAACCCATAGATACCACTTTGTTGGGGCTCTATGCAGAAGGGGCTTTGCTGGGGTCAGGATGAGAGGGGACAGTGGATAAGACTAGTTGCTTTCCTTGGAACCATTCCCAGCACACCAGCCAGATTTTCATGGAATTCCAGTATGAAGCTAATATTCTCTCTGGGTCTCCTCCACTGTAGTAACAGTAGTGTCTCCCACAGGTTGATCCTACAAATAGCAGCAGGGCTGTAGTAGTAGTTAATAGGCAGCAGGTTTAAAACAAACAAAAAGAAGTATTTCTTTACACAACGCTCAGTCAATCTGTGGAACTCTTTGCCAGAGGATGTTGTGAAGGCCAAGACTATAACAGGGTTCAAAAAAGAACTAGATAAATTCATGGAGGATAGGTTCATCAATGGCTATTAGCCCGGATGGACAGGGATGGTGTCCACATCCTCTATTTGCCAGAGGCTTGGAATGAGCAACAGGGAATGGATCACTTGATAATTACCTGTTCTGTTCATTCCCTCTGGGGCACCTGGCATTGGCCACTGTCGGAAGACAGGATACTTGGCTAGATGGACCTTTGGTCTGACCCAGTATGGCCATTCTTATGCTGTCTGGGAGCCATCTAGAGGGGCAATTATTCATGTGGACAGCTCTGGCCACCATGGTGGATCTTTGGCTTGGGTTTTTGGCAGAAGGACACTGCTGGGTGTCCAAGTTGTTTTAAGTTTTAGTATTCTGTGTGTGCTGCAAGGTGTTTTTAGACACAGGTCCTATCAAAGCTTCCTCCCCTCTTGGGGTCGTCAGGTGGAGAGCTCTTGGTCTTGGCTGGTGAAAGATGACTTGAATGACAATCCCCTTTATGACATGGGTTCTTTTCCTTAGGACGTCTATTACACCAAAACTGCACCTATTGTACACCTCAAACTAGATCAGGGTTGCTGGTGAAGGTGGACAAGGATAGAATCCAGCTTGACTCTCAGAGGATGAATGTGTAGTGGTGACAATTAGAATCACCCCTTCACCCATTTCTTTACCTGCAAATTGAATACATGTGATCTGGAGTCACTGGTGACCCAATAAATATGGGGTCTCATGATAGCAAAGTCACTTTTCAGAGTAGAACTGCACTTTATGTAGATATATACTATTTTAAAAACCCCAAAACTTGGAAATAAACATGAACATTATCCATTGAAAGATAAATTCACTCCTTTCAGCTTATGTAAAATGATGAGTACTGACAGAAGCAAGCCATAAGTTACTTTCCAGATCTCATCTGTGCAGTGGCCATGGACATATGTATGTTTGTGTTTGTGTTCCTGCTTATACTTTAATTTTACTCACTGAATGCACCTGTGCCTTGGCTGGTGACTCGGGATTTGTAAAGTCTGCAGCAGCGATTCTGCCAAATGAGTCTCAGTTATGTTTACCATTTCGCAGATGATGTATTGAACCAAGACATACGTCTTTGGAAACTATTCTCAGGGTTAGGCTAGAATCCCACTTGTCTTATTCTTTAGCTACTCCTGCCATCTAGTGGCCATTTCCTTGCACTCAGTTAAAGCCAGAGACCAAGATTTTCAAAATTGCGTGCCTGAAATTAGGCTCCTAAATCCATATTTAAACACCTATATATGTAGCCTGGTTTTTAGAAGTGTTGAGTACCTGAAGTTCCCTTTGGCTTCAATGGCAGAGCCGACTTTTAAAAATTGTTCCACAGTGTGTATTTTTAAATTTTCTCCCTGCAGTTTAATTGTTTTTAACAAATGTCATTTTAATATGTTGGTCACTGAATTAATTTGCTGAGGTTTTTCTACATATCAGCAGAAGCTCTGCCTGCACAGGTGTATGCACACACAGCAATGAAAAGGTTAATTAATCCCTACCTTGAAAAAGCGTCTCTCCACGTTCAGGCCACCCCTGTGTTCCCCACCATATTCCTCCTCCGCTAACACCACCGACAGTACAACAAACCCTTACATGGCAATATCCTCTGGAAGGTTTATTTTCTTGCCCTGACCAAAAAAACCCCAAACAATGCCAATCTAATAGTAACAAAAGAATAATGAGGTTTTGACCAAGGCATTTCCACAGACCTTTGTTTGTCTCTCCTCCAGGTAAGTCTAAGGCCAACCTACTCTGCTGTAGTGACCAAGAGCATTTTTTAGTATTTTGAGAGAAGAGTATAATCGATTCACACAGGCTGATAACTGTTACACAGAGGGCGCTAAATTAACTTGAACTCACGATTGGATGTTTTTCTAAAAGATGTGCTCTAGGAACTATTTTGGGGAAATTCTGTGGATAGTGACATGTTTCAGAGTAGCAGCCGTGTTAGTCTGTATCCGCAAAAAGAACAGGAGGACTTGTGGCACCTTAGAGACTAACCAATTTATTTGAGCATAAGCTTTCGTGAGCTAGAGCTCACTTCATCGGATGAATGATACTTCATCCTTTCCTTTTCTATGGATAGTGTTACGCAGGAGGTCAGTGGTCCTTTAGGGCCTTGGAATCTATGTGGCAATGAATCCCTGACATAAGCCCATTGTCTGCAGTGTGGCCGTACAGGTGCATTATTTCTCTGATCCATCCACATGCCAAATTTTCACATCAGCGAGTTCATTTCAAACATCCTTAAAGTGGGTGGGAGAGGAGTCGGCACATCTTATCAAAAATTGGAGGCACTTGCATGAACCTTGAGAAGGCCACTGAAGAGAGTGTCTTTAAAGGTCTCTTCTGCTCACCTCCCAACCCTTAAAGCTTCTCTTTCAAATAAAGGAGATATGTCCTGTACCATACACCCCTTCAAGATGGACCAGGATTGAAGCACTTGCTCTGGCTTACCTACTCTATAAATTCCCCAAAAGCCTAGCTGCTCCAAAATATTCAGCTGACTATTACCTCTGTGCATGACACAAAACCCAAAACATCTGGCTGCCCATATGCATTTCCTCATACCGCACCCAGCCACTTGTCTGTGTGCCCCTCTAATACTCCTCTTTCCTTTGGCTACACCCAAACATAACCACTTCTTGGGGACAGTTTCCCCATCTTGAAGTGTGTGTGTGTGAGAGAGAAAAACTAATATGGCAAAACACAATGTAGGCTGTGATGTGAATGTTTAGCCATGTATGTCATATGGGACATTACAGCAAAGACACTTCATTAAGCATATTACTACTAGGAACATAATCACTCATGGATACATCTCATTGAGCTCCACAACATTCTCCCTTGGGTGGAAAAGTGTCCTCCCTCTCCACCAAAATAGGCAGCCTGGGGGTGACAACATGTCAATGGGAACAAACCAACAGGCCACTTGTAATTCGATCTAATGCACTGATGTCTATGAAGAATACTGTCCAGCATTCACTACTGCTCACACTGGCAGCATCAGGAAGCAGGGGTTGGAACATCATCTTATATAAATAGCAGGGAGGACCGTCTATCATATTAAATACTTTGCATGTTCAGACTGTTGGCTGTACAAAGCATTCAGAATATTTATGTATTTATTTGTTTTATTTTTAATGACCCCTTCCCTGGGGTCAAACTGGAAGTCCTGTTTTAGTACAGCTGAGTCCTTTCCTTGGTTTAACATGGTTAGAGATCTCACATGTTGGATACAGAGGGACTATTATACACAATGGGGAAGAGGGGTATTATACATCAGTGTAAAAGCAGAGTAAAATGAAATTGCCTAAATGCTTACAGCCAGTTGAGCTGCCGTCTGGCAGGCAGGATCGACAATGGCAAGGCAGTAGGCAAAGTTTTACTAAAACCGAGCTGGAGAAGATTTTCACTTGTCCTTTCAAGATGTCCTGATGCCAATTTCTTTAAAACAAATACAATGTCAGTACAAGGGTCCCTAGATGTAGCCTTCTGATAGTCTGTTCCTCCTGTGTGTCCTTTGGAAGTGAGGGTCTCTTTGCTTGTACTAACAATAAGGTGTGGTGGCTACATCTCAGATGCGTCTTCGGTGTCTTTCCCAAAGAAGAAAGCAGGTGAGCTGGTTTCTCTGGAGAACTGTGGTGGATTTTATCATTTTTTGGTTTGTTAAAAACGTATTGTGTTCTCTATGACAGAGCCACCTCCGCTACCTATAAAATTCTGGGAATTTGCTGACGGTAGAGGAGGCTCTTCTGGGCTTTGCACCTCTTGTTTGGTTTCTCCCACTCCTGACTCCTCTACACCTAGGGGTTCGCTGTTCTGTAGAGGAAGCAGGGCTCTGTGCCGCATCAGGCTGTCATCACTGTTTTGGACTTCTAGGGAGTTCCTGTGCTTGGCATTCTTGTTGGCCACAGAGTTCTTCTGGGGCTCCTCAAAGCTCAATGACAGGGTGACTGTCCCACTGCCAAAGCTGACTTTTTGCTTGCATCCCCGCTTCTGCTGCTGCCGCTCCGTGGAGGTAGGCAGAGGACAGGGGTCTTCATGGTTGCTCTTGCTACTGATGGAGGATGATGGGGTAGAGCCCGTGGAACCACCTACACTGTTAGACCTCTTGCGTGACACGTTGCTACGTCTCAGTGTGGCCCTGGCTGCTACTTTGAAGGCATGTGCAGCTGTACTGCAGCGCACTTCCTCAATGGTGTTGCGGGAAGGCTTAAAGAGGATAATGTAGACTTTGTTGAAGAAGATGCAGGCTAACTGCCCAAAGCTGGCAGCTAGGATGGCAATCACCTCCACGGCTGAGACAAACTTGCCATAGGTACTGGCATAGGCAGGTATGAAGGAGATCCAAACAATGAAGAAGATCAGCATGCTGAAGGTGATGAACTTGGCCTCATTGAAGTTCTCTGGCAGCTTCCGAGATTTGAAAGCGAAGAAGAAGCAGATGGCAGCCAGGAGGCAGGTGTAACCAATCAGGAAGCCCAGAGCCATCAGGGAGCCCTCATGGCAGGTGAGGAAGATGATCTCATCCTCCAACTCATGGTTCCGGTAGCTGGAAGGGGGAGCTGTGTAGAGCCAGATCACACAGATGATGATCTGCACAAAAGTACACAAGAAGACCAGAAGGAACTGCAGGTTGAGGCCCCACCATTTGCGATGGAGGCTTGTAGGGATCTTGGCTTCAAAAACCAGCAGGATGCGATTGGTCTTTACCAGGATGCAGGAGATGCAGAGTACAAAGCTGATGCCAAAGGCTGGCTGCCGCAAACGACAAGTCCAATCCTGGGGCTGGCCAATGAAGAATAGCGAGCTGGAGAAACAGCACAGCAGGGAGAACAGGAGGAGGTAGGACAACTCCCGGTTTGTGGCCTTGACAATGGGTGTATTGCGGAATTTGGTGAAGACCCCCAGAACAAAAGAGGTCAGGAAAATTCCCAGGATAGCAAAGAGAGTAAGAGCTATTCCAAAGGGCTCTGTCCAGGACAGGAACTCTATCTGCTTGGGGATGCAGGATGTGTGGTTTTCGTTGGACCAGAAATCCTCGGGACACTTCTCACAAGCACTCGCATCTGCAAAATAAATAACATTGGATGAACAAGTTTGTTAGACTAGAAGGCCACCCAAAATAAAATGGGGCAATGTTTAGCTCCCTTCATCTTAAATACAGAAGTGCTTCCTATAAGAGATTACAGGTTCCAGCATATAATGCTCTGAATGAAGAAGGAACATTGCATGATGGGACCTGTAGCCTCTCAGGAGCCATAGGTCTGTATTAAAGATGAAGGCCATTTGTGAGCCACACGATAACGTTTTGGGGCTGCACTCTGGCTTTTCAGACCAATTCCTTGCGCAAATTTTAGAATTACTGGTGAACAGTGCACTTTATACTGCAGCTCTGCATCCATCCATCTATCTATCTATCTACCTCCTAATTTCTATCTCTCACCTCACATACCTACTTCCTCCATCATGGTGGTATCTGAGTCATTCTGGCTGACTTGATAACAAATGATGAAAATCAAAAGAATATGCTAGCTTCTTTAGCTGCACTGGGATCCCACTTCACATCCTAGGGAGGCAAATCTTGGATGTATTTAAACTGTTCATTTTAAGCAGACCATCAGTGCCCTTGATCCTCCAATATCTTAAAGCCCTCACTTCAGAATGGCAGGGAAAGGGAATCCGGACTAGCTGATGTCTTTATGTTCTAATCATGCACAGCACATCCCACAAAAACATACAGAACAGAAATTGGGGTGTCCACCAGGTGCATCCAGGCCTTTCGGAATGTGCTTGTGTAAAACACATGGAATGTAGGTGTGGGATTATGTCTCCCTCTAATGGCTAGCATTTCACTCAGATGGGGCTTGTGGTTTTGGTGCTGAAGATCTGTGGATGACCTGTGGTGGGATGCTCATTATAAGTTTAGAACCTACACCTCAGCCATCAGCACCACAGTGCTGCGAGCTGACAAAGCATTCTGAGTACTGATCTGCAAATACCTCTGTCTGCTGTCTCACACTCTTGTTTTCAGAGCTTTCTATCTGAGTACTGATTACAGTCACCGCACATGGCTCTTAAACTGGAGTGAGGCATTTGACTGATATTAATAATGCAGCCAGTAATGCTCTGCTAATGAGGGCAGAATATTCTAAACTCTCTTTCTGGAAAAGAGGTGACATCATGGGCCATGGCATGCCCAAAGGACTCTTCCATGGTCATTGTTGAAGAAGGTTATTCTTTATATTTGCTTAAAAATAACAATAGCCATTAAAATAGTGAAAAACAATAAATAAATAAACCAGGGTTCTTCAGAATCTGTTAACAAATATTCCTCTGTGATATCTCTCTCTTAATGTTTAGCTGGTCTTTTGTAAATTGTTCTTGTGACAAAACGTGAATAGAGAAAAAGGACCCCTGTTAATATAGAACAGACAGTGCAATTTAGGTATTTCATTAACATTAATTCAGTCAAAAGTATAGTACTTATTTATAGCCCTTTTCATCTCACTGGCCTTTGCAAACTGTACACTACTTCACGCACCACTGAAACGCAGCCACCTATCAGAACCTGGGACCATGGAATTTCTGGGCTGCTGACACTTCCACACCACCACTGGAAGTCTAGGCAGGGTTTCTGCTGGAGAACCCTAGCTAGTCACTGCAGGAAGTACCTCCCAGCAGGGCCTGAGTGGCAGCCCCCCGCAGCCCTCTGATTGGCTCATGCTGGTATATGAACCAAGAAGCCATCATGGACAGCTGTCTGAGCAATGACGCAAACAGCCTACTTGCTTCCGCTCCAGACCTTGCCTTGCTGTGGATCATAGACTCTGGCTTCTGACCCTGGTTCATTTCCAACTCAGCTACTTGCCAGTTGTCTTGTAACCTGGTGCCTGACCCTGACTTTCTGGTATCCTGACCCGGCTTGAGCCCAACTCTGCTGCTCATCTCAACTGCAACTTGGTAACTGACCACACAGGCCCCCCAGAGCCCAGGTCAGACAGTTTTCTCAGACCCCTTTGGTTCCCCACTCCATCCAACCCCTCCACAGATGATGGAAGGGGCAGGCTGCCCTCCAACAGTGGCTCCCTGAGGGCCTGGGACTTTCAGGACCAAGTCATCTGCCTGCAGGCAGAGAACCTCATGCTAAAGGCCCAAGTGAGGTATCTCTGCCGAAGCACAGAGCCTCTGTGAGCAGCTAGCACACTCACAGGGAGAAACAGCTACGCTATGGACCTGAATCGGCTCCCACGGTCCCACTGCCCAAATGGCTTGGTGGGGAGTGCCGGAAATTCTGGGGGTTGCTGAAACAATGCAGGCTGCTTCTCCTGCTCTGCCCCAGTACATACCCCACAGACCAAACAAAGGTGGCGCTAGTAGTCAGTCTTCTTACCAGCAAAGTGCTTGATTGGACATCCCCATTGGAGCAGAACAGCCCTGTGCTCTTAAACTGTGATGCCTTCCAGAAAGCCTTCTCAACCATTTTTGAGGACCCGCATTGGATCTGCTCTACAGAGGCTGCCCTCTGGAATCTTCACTGGGGGAAAGGGCTGGTCATCTCCTATGCTGCACATTTCCAACGGCTTGTGGCTGATGTCAAATGGAATGGAGCAGCCCAGCTATACCAGTTCTGGTGAGGACTCAGTGAGGATGTAAAAGATGAGCTAGTTGCATTGAAAGCCTCACTTGCTTAGAGGTCGGTCTTGATCTTGCCCTGTGCATCGACTCTCAGTTACATAAGGGGAGGGAAGAAAGCAGGGGAGCCTAATGCCCCCGTGCAAGAGGGTTACTTGCCCTGTGCAGTAACTGAGGTTCTTCGAGACGCGTCTCTATGGGTGCTCCACTGTAGGTGTGACAATGCCCCCTGTGCCTTGGATCGGAGATCTTCACCAGCAGTGCCCATCGGACCGCACATGTGCCCCTTCCCTCTCTCTTGCTGTGTGCGGGATATATAATCTATATATATATATATATATATAGCGCTGTGCAATCTGATTGCCCCCAGTTCCTTCTCTGCCACAGAGTTTGTTCTCAGCTCCGAAGCAGAGGGGAGGAGGGCGAGTAGTAAAGCACCCATAAGGACACACATCTTGAAGAACCTCAGTTACCGCACAGGGTAACAACTTCTTCTCTGAGTGATGTCCCTGTCCGCGCTCCACTGGAGGTGACTAGAAAGTAGTGCCCCTTGTTGGAAGGCTGGGGCTTTGAAGCGACATGTACTGCTGAGGAGAGGACAGCATCTCCAAGGAGAGTGTCCATTGCCTATGTGGCAGCCTTATAAATGTCATCAATGGGGACATTATTAAGAATGGCAATTGAGGTAGATAACAAATATATGGAATGTGTTCTGATTGAGGTAGGAGGTTGTCTATCGTGGAGTTTGTAAGATAAATGTATACATTGGGAGATCCATTTAGAGAGGTATTGTTTAAATATAGCAGTTTAGATCTTTTGGTTGTGGAGAGGAATAATCATGGAAATTTCCGGAAGGGGTTAGTCCTATCCAAGTAGATAGCTACTGTGCACGTCACATCTAGGGTGTGTAGAGCCACCTCCTGTTGATTATTGTGAGGCTTCAGAAAAAAGCAAGGGAGGTGTATCAGTTGATTGAGATGAAAAGCTGTTGGGACCTTTGGTCAAAATCTTAGGTGTGAGCATAGTGTAACTTTGTCTTTATAAAACACCGTGTATGGTGGATATGCCATGAGGGCTGTGATTTTGCCCACCTGTCTAGCAGAGGTGATGGCAACAAGAAAGGCTGTGTTCATTGCTAGGTGTTTGTAAGAACAGGTTGCCACTGGTTCAAACGGTGGCTATTCAGGGAACGTAGGACTAGGCTGGGGTCACAGGCTGGGATTGGGTCTCATATATGGGGATAGAGATTTTGAATATGCCTCAAGAAGCACTTTGTGAGCAGGTGTCTGAAGACAGAGTGGACGTAAATAGAGGAGTGAAAGGTAGTGATTGCCACCAAGCGTACCCTAATAGAGCTATTGGCCAATCCTGACTGTTTAAGGTGGAGAATGTAGGCAAGAATAAGGGGCACGGAGTGTGTGCTGCATCAACCTGGTGTGAGGCACTCCAGCAGTGAAATCTAGTTCATTTGTGAATGTAAGTTCGTCTGGTCATCTCACGCCCGCTATTCAAAAGTTTGACTGCATCTGAGCAGATTATTTCTGGACCCTGGGACCACAGAGGAGCCAGGATTTGAGGTGGAGCATCTATGGATTGGGATGGAGATGCGTCCTGTGAAAGGAACCATGGTATTAGGTGGAGAGAGATCAGCGGGCATACCATCGTGCATAGAAGCTAAGTATAACGGACCTATTGTGGCCATGTTGGAGCTACTATTTTGCAAAGTGCTCAGAATAGGAGGGAAAAAAGAGGGAAGACATAGGGGAGTGGTGCATCCCAGGTTATGAGGAACATGTCCTCCAGTGATCTGTGCCCCAAGAGAATTCAGCCTGGAAGAGAATTGAGCGCAGCGGGCATTGTGTTGAATGGCAAAGAGATATATGGTGGGACTGCCCCATCAGTTGAATATGGGTTGAAGTGCTTGCATATCCAGCTCTCAGTCATGATCATGTGAGAACATCCTGTTCAGTGCATCCACAGTGGTGTCCTGGTGCCCTGGGAGGTATGCGGCTGAAATGGAGATGTCGTTCTGGATACACCAGTTCCAGTTTGATCGCCTCCAAGCATAAGAGTGGGACCTCGCTCCACCTGCCCTGTTGATGTAATACATGCAGGCGAGATTGTTCATCATCACTCTGATGGTATGATGTTTGAGAAGAGGTAGGAAATGTTGGCAGGCATTACGGACTGCTCAGAGTTCTTAGGAGGTTGATGTGTAAGATGGAGTCGGTGGACGAACATCTGCCCTGTACTGTGTGTTCATGTATACGTGCTCCCCCAACTGATTAGGGAAGCATTGTGGTTCAGATCATAGTCCGTGATGGTTGTAGGAAAGGAACTCCAACACAAACGTCACTGAGCTGTGTCCATCACAGCAGTGAGTCCTTGACATAGATAAAAGTTTGTGAATGCTGTGCTTGTGGGGGAGGTATACAGGATGGAGCCATGCTTGAAGACCTTGCATGTGCAGTCTTGCATGCCTGACCACAAACGTGGCCGCTGCCATGTGGCCTAGAAGCTGGAGGCATGTTCATGGAGAGATCTGGGGGGCAGAACCATGCGGCGGATATCAGATCCATTATAGCTGAGAATCTGTGAGGTGGTAGGATGGCTCTGGCTTGTATGGCATCCAACTATGCACTGATGAATTCCAGCTGTTGTACTGGTGTTAGAGTGGACTTTTCTAGGCTCACAAGGAGGTCTAGCTTTGTGAACAGGTCCATTGTTACATGGACGGCTCGGAGAGTGTCCATTTTGGATGGGGCCTTGAGGAGACAATAGTCCAAGTATAGGAAAATGATTATTCCTTGTTTCCTTAGGTAGGCCATGATTATCGTGAGGACTTTGAAGAACACCCGAGGCACAGTGGATAGTCCAAAGGGCAGTATTTTGTACTGGTAATGGTCGGTGCCCATGACGAACTGGAGGAATTCTCTGTGAGCAGGATGTATGGAAATATTAAAGTATGCATCTTGGAAGTCAAGCGCTGAGAACCAGTTCCCCTGTTCCAGTGCTGGGATAATAATGAAGAGGGTAACTATCTTGAAACATTGCAGCTTGATGAATTTGTTTAGATTCTGAAGATCTAGGATGGGACACCAGCCGCCGGACTTCTTCTGACTCAGAAAATAGTAGGAGTAGAAGCCCTGTCCCATGTGTTGGGAAGGAACCTGTTCTATGGCTCCCAGTTGCAGAAGATGACTTATTTCTCCCCTTGAGAGGGGTCCCTGAAGAGGGATGGTGAGGAAAGGTGGTGGGGTGGGATATATAGAAGGGGGACCGAGTATCCTTCCTTGATTGTCTCTAGAATCCACTTGTCCAAGGTGATGAGACTTTAAGATGGGGAAAACGGAGCTAGTCGGTCACCAAACTGTTGGAATGTCAGGGATGGTAGGGATAACTGGAACAAGGGAAGGCTTCTTGGTACCTTGACCACACCTTCAAAATTGTAATTTTGGTGCTACTGCGTGAGAGGTAGCCCCTTGAGGAGTGGGCTATCTACTTTTAGTCAGAGTCCTTTGTTGACAGCATTGTGTATTGTTGAATTTGGGATTGCGGGGGGAGTTGGTACTTCGCCGAACGTCTCTTTGGTGCTGGCGTATATATCCTGAGAGAATGAAGTGTAGCTGGGGAGTCTTTAAGGGAGCGCAGAGAGTTTTCTGTGTGCTCCAAGAATAGCTTCTGACCTTTGAATGGTAAATCCTCTACTGGTAAGTCATGGCAGAGTGCCTCCAATATGGAGTAGTTCAGATAATTATACTTGGTCATAAGAGCTTCATAATTTGAAATCCTAAATTGGAGCATGGCTGAAGAATGTCTTGCATCCAAATAGGTCCAGGCGTTTCCAATCTCTGCCTGGATGACTAGAGCAAGATTGGTATTGACGGCTTCTCTCCTGCACCTCACTGACCACCAAAGAAGTGGGGTGGGGTACCAAAATAAAAATTCAGCATCCTTCTCCAGAACATAATATTTTTTGTTGGCACATTTGCAGGTCAGAGAGATGGAAGCTGTGGTCTGCCACAGAACCTTCACAGGTTCGAGAAGAGCCTCATTGATTGGTAGTGTGATCTTTGAGGAAGAGGATGTGTGGAACATATTCAGCTGTTTATGTTGCTGGTCTTTGGCTTCCTCCAATGGAATCTATAAGGAGTCTGCCATCCTATGGAACAGATCTTGAAAATGCCTGAAGTCATCGGCAGATGCAGGGGGTGGAGGCATAATCTCGTCAGGTGAGGAGGAAGAAAAACGTAAAGTTGGAAAAGCCTCCACTTCGTGCCCTTCTTCCTGTTTTTCCTCCTCAGTGGGTACCAGTGGCAGTTTGACTTCCTGAGGTGAGAGACTGATGGAGAAGGGAGAGGTATAGGTCTCTGGCTTTCCTCTCTGGGAGGGTTCCCGAATTGTGCCCTGAACATGGCCCCAGGGTCCCAATGCGACCAGTTTGGTGGAAGTGTGTGATGAGGTCACCTATGAATAAACAACCTGAAACTGGGGTACCACTGGACCCCCTTAACTCTCTAGCCTGGGCTGTCTCTCACAATGCTTTGCAAGTGAAAAGCAGCAACCCCTCGGGTGCTGATATCACTCAGTACAACAGCATATGGAGCCCCACACACAGCTAAATTACATGAATTCTCCCTGAGCCACTCATGAATCACACAGTGAAAGTCTCCCAACCACCCAGCCTTGCAGGTGGAATATACCATCTTGCCCTCATCAGGAGCCTGACCAGTATAACTTTATTACCCACTTCACCCCTCCCTCAATGTGGAGAGGACACATACTAGCCTTTGTAAACTGAATTGAGATTTCCCAAGCATTTCAACCAAAATACACTGTTTTAGGTAAAATATAAAACAGATTTATTAACTACAGAAATAGATTTTAGTGATTAGAAGTGGTAAGCACAAAAGGTCAGAGATAGTTACCAAAGAAAATAAAAGGTAAGCTCACAGTCTAAATCTTAAACCTTATTAGAATAGGCAGTATTTAGATCAATCTGTTCTCTCACCCTACTAGATGTCAAGTTTTTAATACACAGGCTTCCCCTTTGAACCTGGGACGAGTCTCCTCAATTCAAGCCTTTGTCTTCCCAGTGTTCTTGTTGCTCCCAGTGTAGGTGGGGGAGGAGAAAGGCAAAGGCATGATGCCACTGTCCCCTATTTTATATCCTCAGTCCATATGTCTGGAAAACAGTAGCCCAGACATGTCCTGGTGGGCTTTGCTGAGTCACAGAGTTGAGCAATCCCCCATTGTGTGAGGCTTGTGCAGCCCTCTTACAGTATTGTAAATTCCTTGTTTACAACTCCCCTACTGATTAATGGTCGCTTAACACCGTCCTGGGAGTGGATCACCACCTAGCAGTAGAGACTCTCAAACTTACAACATATTTCAGTAACAGCCATACAGTAAAATCTCATAACTTCACACACACTAATGATATACATATTTGGACAGAACAATGGGTTTCAGCAGATCATGACCTTTCATATGATATCTTACATGGCATGCTTTGTATGAAATATATCATAATTATATGACAAGGATGAATATGAGGGTTCCAGAGTGCTACTTTGAGGTACAGAGTGCCATAGAGTGGTATATGTGGCTGCATCCATGGTGGTCCCTGTCAGGATTGCGGGCCAGAGGTAGTTTGCATATAGTAAGGATAAGCCAGTGCAATTTGTCCAGTAGTCGAGGGAACAATGGAACCCTCATCCTCCTTCTCCATTTCCTCCTCCTCACTGGGGAAGGGAGGCGCTGTTCTCAGCGGAGAGAGGGAGGAATTTCGTGAGTCCAGAGAGGAGGGTAGAAGTGGTGGGAGGTCCTGTCAAAAAAGTGAGGACTTACTCGGTGTCGATGGCTTCATTGGTGCCAGAAATGGTGTCGGTGCCATAGCTCCTGCACACGGGCCACCTCGGTCTCCAGAGCTGGGAAACGGTGCTGAGGGCTGAAGGTCTGCACAGATAGGGTCTTTAGACTGTTTCTTGGAGTCGGTACCAGAGGTACTTGGATGAGCCCTGGACCTGTGTCCCCTGTCGGATGAGGTTGAAGCCACCGACCTAGCTGGGGATGGTATTCTGGCAGGCTGCGCCTCAAAAGTGTGAGGAGGAGGAAGCCTATTTCTTGTCAAATGCACAATCACAGTATGACTTTCTCTTCACAGTGTGTGGAGAGTGGGGATCAGCTGATGACCTGGCAGAGCATGAGAGCCTCTCTGGGGAAAGTCCGGACCCAGGTTCATTGTCGCATGTAGCGATTTCTTCATGAGGAGAAATTTCAATCTAATGTCCCTTTCTTTCTGGCTCTGGGTTTCACGCCAAGACAAATGGGAACATTTTTGAGGGACGTGTCCCTCTCCCTGACAAAGGATACACTGCAGGTGGCCATCTGTTATCAAGAAGACGGCGCCACACGAATCACACCTCTTAAACCCGGAAAAGCCGGGCATAAGAGTGAATGGAAAAGGCTTCCTGGTTGGCAAGGGCAGGAAGCGGCGGAAAACAGAAACCTAAATTATGAGAAGAACTGTAAACATAGGAGGAAAATACTAACTAAGAGGGTATAGGAGAAGTGGGCTCTGCTAGTAGAGTCCGTCCCAGACCAAAGATGTTGGAGAAGGAACTGGGGTCGGTTGGATCGCACAGCGTGTGCGCGCGCGCTCTCTCTCATTCATATATATATATGAATGTCCCACATGCAGTGCAAAAGAGGGGAGGTGCCCATGTGCTGTCTGATGGGCACTGCTGATTAAGCTCTCCAAACCCAGGCGCAGGGGATGCTGCCACACCTACAGTCGAGCACCCACAGGGACATCACTTGAAGAGGAACTGCCTGCTACACCAAAGCCTGTAGACCCAAGTCCTGAACTGATGCAGGTTTGCCTGGGTTGCAGACACCTGACTTCGGAGGAGAAAGAATGTCAATGGCAGCTGAAACTCTGTATTGTGGGGTTCCAGGACATGCCCATGCCTCCGGTCCAGCTCAAAAGAGCTTGGAAAATGGACCAGTCCAAGTCCGGTACGGGGGTACAGCTTGGGCATTACCAGAGCTCCGTGCTCTAGAACCACCCTCACCCCTCAAGTAGAACCTGACCCAGGAACCATGGGGTCTCCCTGCATTTCTAATTGCTGCTGAGGTTGTGGGTCTTCAGGCAGGCGCAGCAGATCCCACCACAACTGCTGATGATAGATGTCCCTGTCAACTTTATAGGCACTAAGGTAGCCCAAATCATCCAGATCCCTCTCTGGCCAAAACCTACACCAGACCTGGTAGAAATGGTTGATGGGTCACCTCTGCTGTCAGGACTGGTGACCCAAAAGACCGGTTCCTTTAGAGGTCGCAGGGGAAGGGCACTAGGAAATAATATGTTTTGATGTGCTCCACTCTCCATTCTTCCCAATAATTCTTGGCACTCTTTGGTTGGAGCGACATGGCCTGCGTATCTCCTGGTGGTGGAGGAACATTTGCTTCTTCTCTAAATATTGCCAGAAAGTTTGCCTCCAACAAATCAACAACCCCCCAGGTTACCTGCAACCAGGGCCCCAGGGTCAGATAAGACCCTTGGAAGCGAGACCCCCGATGGCAGGGGCTAACCCAGAAAGGAGTAACTCCAGACCAGAACCTCAGCTTCCCTTACAGACACCGAGACTACCTGGGTGTGGTGGAAAAGAAAAACATGGATTCATTACCCCCACATAGGGACTACAACTGTCCAACAGACCTACAAACCAGGGCACAGCTGCCCTGTGGATAGATATACACCATGCCTGAACCAGAAATGGGGCCACTATGCATGTATATCCAGGAAAATCTTGTAAAGGGCTTCATTCATTCCAAGATTCACCTCTTCAGCAGGGGCACCAGTCCTCTGTGCAAGAAAAGAATGGATCACTGCACCCCTGCATAGACTATCGTCAGGTGACTATTTGTAACCAGTACCCCTTGCCCCTCATCCTGGAATTGCTGGACCTCCTGATGACTCACCTAGGTTCTGGGGCGCATACAATCTAGAGCACATAAGGCCTGGGGACAAATGGAAGACTGCTTTTTGTACCTGATACGGGCACTTTGAATACTCAGTAATGCTGTTTGGCTTAACCAGCACCTTCACAACATTTCAAGAGTTTGTAAAAAATATGTTCAGGGACATCTTGGACTGTATATGATCACCTATCCTGATGATATACTGGTGTTTTCTGAGAACCCTGAGCAGTACTGTCTGGTCTTCCCTGGAGACACTGATTGGCTCATGCTGGTATATAAACCAGAAAGTCATCATGAGGAGTTGTCCTAAGCAACAACACAGACTGTCTGCTTGCTTCTGCTCCGACCTTATCTTGCTGTGGATCCTAGACTCTGGCTTCTGACCCTGGTTCATCCCTGACTTTGCTACTTGCCAGTTGTCTGTAACCTGGTACCTGACCTTGGCTTCCTGGTATCCTGACCCAGCTTGACCCTGACTCCTCCACTTGCCTCCCACCTGCAACTTGGTGCCTGACCCTGACTTCGTGACCCTGTTCAACTGTGATGATACCAATTGTTTCCTGACCACTAGGTGGTAACTGACTGGTGCACATGGGCCGTCCATGGCCTGGTCCAGACACCCCCTCTGGGGTGAAGAGTGGCAGTTGCTTAACTGTGTACAGCAACACTATAAAACAGGTAAGCACAGGAAATGAAAAAGAGTAACATATCCAACTGAAATAGGAGAAGAAATTTAGAAAGGCAGAATGAAATCACCCAAGTTGGAATTTTACCAGGGCAGCAGAAACCGCTCCTTAAATCTTGAGAAAAGTGCCAGGGGATCTTTACTTCAGATCTTTAGAGGTCAGGATCTCTGCTTTCTATCTAATTCAAAATAAGCTATTATATGAATATTGATTTTAAGTTCTTATAGTATTTGAATCAAGAAATGTATGGTACCATATTCCCCTATTAAAGAATGGTAATTCATTTCTGATTTGCTGAGAATGTGATTCACACACATGGTAGTACACACATGGTAGCACATTCACACACATGCTGCAGCCTGGACTATGACACATGATGCCAGTGAGGGCAAGGAAACGGCTGTACTTTGGAGCGTAGAATGGTTTTGGATGCAGAAATTTGCTGACACAATAATTTGGTTTCATGGTCTGGGACGTGCCAACCCTGAGGCATCAGTCTGACTGAGACATTGGAAAATCAAAAATTTTCAATTTGCTCTAAAACTGTTATTACATTTTTCCCTCCAGAGTGGAACTGTATGGTTTAATCAGACTCTCACTTCAATAAGAGTTGAAGTGTGCCCACAGGTCATATCAATCTGCTTTATTTCCTGCAGAAACTGTGGAAGCCAATTTCATTAAGGGAAATGTTCATCTGTGCAGTGTGAATACAGGGGTGTCTGATTACAATGGATTCTGCTACAGAATGGACTTTATTTCCTGATAAAATGGGGAATATATAAACATATGAAAAGGTGGACGCAGATTGGAATTGTATTATGGAGCATTTCACCTACAGGTTGTTAGGGGACCAAAAGTTATTGCTATGGTGTGGTAGGAATACTGATGTCCGATTCCTGGGTACTATTTGTGGCTCTTCCACAGGCTTCGTGTGTGCCCTTAAGCAAATCCTTTCCCATCTCTCTTCCTTAGGAAACCTAACTGTGCAACAGGGGATAAGACTGACATGGCTCTGAGGGGGCTGAGAGCAGGGTTTCTTTAGCAGAGGTTAGGAAACGAATGAGCCCTGAAAACTGAACTCCCCTCTGCCCTTTAGAGAGGGTCCCAATTATGTCTATTGGCAGGGCCTTGAGGCAATTTGAACTAGGGAGGCTGCTGCATGTACTGTACATATTCTGGGGATAATTGAGAGGTTCATTCTTCAGGTCTGTGAATCTGGCAGCTTTCATCAGCACAAATTCACTTAAAAAAGGAATGAATAATTCTTCATGCATCTTTCCTATGTAATATTCTCTCAGAGGACTTTCCAAGGGAAATGTTCTCTGTTGCTTCAGCTCAGCATTATTCTAACAGACTAGAACAGTGGCTGGGAATTAATTGCACTTACAAATATAATCCATTGGTGGCGACTCACAGGAATCTGCAAACCACACACGCCTTTTCCATATTACCTGTTTCATCACTGTATTCCCCGTCAGAGCATTTCACGCATTGAAAGCAACAGGTGGGCTCTCCCTCGATGATACCTTTTCTGGTACCTGGGAGGCAATCCTTGCTGCAGTTAGAGACTGGCACCTGCAAGACAAAGAGCAGTCTAGTTAAACATGCAAATGCATGATCCAGAACCTTGCTGGGGAAGGGGCTCATACACACTCTACTCTGTGGTGAGAAATTACAAAATGTGCTAAGGTCAGATACTATGGTGATGAGCACAGTATAAAATTCTGGAGAGATACCTGTCCTGAAGATCTCTCTCTCTCTCTCTCTCTCTCTCTCTCTCAATATTCTCCAATTTTCTAACCCAAAAAATGTTGCAGCCAACACAGGGGAATTGTGTATTAGACCTAACAGATAAATAAGAACTGACCACAGAAGTAAAAGATAATTCTAACTTAGGTACAAGTGATCATGACTTGATCACATTTATACTGCACAAGCAGAAGTGCCGATTTCGCAAAGCTGAAAATAATTATGAGCTAAATCAGCTGGGATGAAGAATTTAATTAAAAAATATGAATGATAATTGGGAGTCATTTAAGAACACTGTACTAGATGCCCAAAAAGTCACAATCCTGCAATTGAGGAAGAGGACTGTGCAGGTTAAAAAACAATCTCGGCTAGAGGGGAAGTGAAGGAAGCTATAAAACAATAAAACACACACAGATGCACCAAATGGAAGAAAGGGGAAGTTGATAGTAATTAATATAAATCAAAAGTTAGGAATTGTAGAAAATTGATAAGGGAAGCCAAGGGACACACGGAAAAAGCTGTGACCAGCAAAAGTAAGGATAATAAGGCATTTAAAAATATATTAAGAACAAAAAGAATCTTGACAATGTTATTGGTCCATTACTAGACAGAAAAGGTAGAAAAATCAATAATAATGCAGAAAAGGGCAAAAGTGCTCAATAACTATTTCTCTTCTGGATTTAGGGAAAAAACAGATAATGCAGTCTCATCATATGGTGATAACACTTTCTCAATTCCACTAATATCTCAGGAGGCTGTTAAACAGAAGCTACTAAAGTTAGACATTAAATCAGCAGGTCTGGAAAACTTGCATCCATGAGTTTTAAAAGAGCTGGCTGATGATTGCACTGATCCATTAATGCTGATTTTCAGTAAGTCTTGGAGCAGTGGGGAAGTACCAGAAGACTGGAAGAAAGCTAATACTGTGCCAGTTTTTACTAAGGATAAATGGATTGACCTGGGTAATTATAGACCTGTCAGCCTGACATCAATCCCAGACAAAATAATAGAATCATAGGAGATTAGGGTTGGAAGAAACCTCAGGAGGTCATCTAGTCCAAACCCCTGCTCAAAGCAGGACCAACCCCAACTAAATCATCTCAGCCAGGACTTTGTCAAGCCGGGCCTTAAAAACCTCTAAGTATGGAGATTCCACCACCTCCCTAGGTAACCCATTCTGGTGCTTCAACACCCTCCCAGTGAAATAGTGTTTCCTAATATCCAACCTAGACCTCCCCCGCTGCAACTTGAGACCATTGCTTCTTGTTCTGTCATCTGCCACCACTGAGAACAGCCGAGCTCCATCCTCTTTGGAACCCCCCATTTAGGTAGTTGAAGGCTACTATCAAATCCCCCCTCACTCTTCCCTTCTGCAGACTAAACAAGCCCAGTTCCCTCAGCCTCTTCTCATAAGTCATGTGCCCCAGCCCCTTGATCATTTCCGTTGCCCTCCACTGGACTCTCTCCAATTTATCCACATCCTTTCTGTAGTGGGGCCCCAAAACTGGACGCAGTGCTCCGGATGTGGCTCACCAGTGCCGAAGAGAGGGGAATAATCACTTCCCTCAATCTGCTGGCAATGCTCCTACTAATGCAGCCCAATATGCCATTAGCCTTCTGGGCAACAAGGGTACACTGCTGACTCATATCCAGCTTCTCGTCCACTGTAATCCCCAGGTCCTTTTCTGCAGAACTGCTGTTTAGCCAGTCGGTCCCCAGCTTGTAGCGGTGCTTGGGATTCTTCCGTCCTAAGTGCAGGACTCTGCACTGGTCCTTGTTGAACCTCATCAGATTTCTTTTGACCCAATACTCCAATTTGTCTAGGTCACTCTGGACCCTAATCCTACCCTCCAGCATATCTAACTCTCCCCCACACTTAGTGTCATCTGTGAACTTGCTGACGGTGCAATCCATCCCATCATCCAGATCATTAATGAAGATGTTGAACAAAACCGGACTCAGGACCAACCCCTGGGGCACTCCACTTGATACCAGCTGCCAACTAGACATCGAGCCGTTGATCAATCCCGGTTGACCCTGACAATCTAGCCAGCTTTCTATCCACCTTATAGTCCATTCATCCAATCCATACTTTTTTCACTTGCTGGCAAGAATACTGTGGGAGACAGTATCAAAAGCTTTGCCAAAGTCAAGATATATCACATCCACTGCTTTCCCCACATCCACAGAGCCAGTTATCTCACCATAGAAGGCAATCAAGTTGGTCAGGCATGATGTGCCCTTGGTGAATCCATGTTGACTGTTCCTGATCACCTTCCAGCAACTGATACTGGACTTGATTAATAAAGAATTCAACCCATGCAAATCAACATGGATTTACAGAAAATGGATCATGTCAAACTAACTTCTTATCTTTTTGATGAGATAAATTTGGTTGATGTAATTTACTTAGACTTCTGTAAAGCATTTGACTTGGTTCCGCATGACATTTTTATTAAAAACTGAAATGACATAAAGTTAACATGGCAAACACTAAATCGATTAACAACTTGCTAACTAATAGGTCTTAAAATGCAGTTGCAAATGGGGAATTGTCATCAAGCACATCAGTTTCCAATGAGATCCCTCAGGGATTAGTTCTCAGCCCTACACTGTTTATAATTTTTATCAATGACCTGGAAAAAAACATAAAATCATCTCTGATTAAGTTTGCAGATGACTTTGTGGGGACAAAATTGGGGAACTGATAGATAATGAAGAGGACAGGTTAGAGATTAAGAGCAGTCAGGATTGCTTCGTATACTGGGCACAAGCAAACAATATGCATTTCAATATGGCTAAATATAAATGTATAAATCTAGGAACAAATAATGGAGGCCATACTTACAGGATGGGGGAGTGTATTCTGGGAGGCAATGACTCTGAAAAACACCTAGGGTGGCAGGGTTGTGGTGGATAATCAACTGAACATGAGCTCCCAGTGTGTGACACTGTGGCCAAAAGCTCTAATGCTATCCTGGATGAATAAACAGGGGAATCTCAAGTAGAGGTGCAGAGGTTATTTTATCTGTGTATTTGGCAATGATGAGACCACAGCTGGACCTGTCCAGTTCTGGAACCCACAATTAAAGAAGGATGTTGATAAATTATAGACAGTTCAGAGGATAGCCATGAGAATGATTAAAGGATTAGAAAACATGCCTTATAGTGACAGGTTTCAGAGTAACAGCCGTGTTAGTCTGTATTCGCAAAAAGAAAAGGAGTACTTGTGGCACCTTAGAGACTAACCAATTTATTTGAGCATGAGCTTTTGTGAGCTACAGCTCACTTCATCGGATGCATGCCGTGGAAACTGCAGCAGACTTTATACACAGAGAATATGAAAAAATACCTGAAATGAAATGAAAAAAACCTGGATTTGTGCTGGAAATGGCCCACTTGATGATCACTTTAGATAAGCTATTACCAGCAGGACAGTGGGGTGGGAGGAGGTATTTTTTCATATTCTCTGTGTATAAATAAAGTCTGCTGCAGTTTCCACGGCATGCATCCGATGAAGTGAGCTGTAGCTCACGAAAGCTCATGCTCAAATAAATTGGTTAGTCTCTAAGGTGCCACAAGTACTCCTTTTCTTTTTGCGAATACAGACTAACACGACTGTTACTCTGAAACCTGTCATTGATAGCCCTGGAGACTAAAATCTGCTGAGACAACATGTGTAACCGAAAAACTGTCCTCCCTCAACCAGCCTTATCAGTATTCTCCACTTTTGTGTTTGAAGGACCATTTCCAGGGAGTAGAAGGTAGACCACAAGTCTTTGTAATCTCTGCTGCATAATGGACACTAATTCTACTGGAAACTCATATTTAGGGTACTATTTTTAGCTTTTAACAGATAAACACCAATAAAACACCCTCGATTAGGAAAAAAATGAAATCAGTTAGAAATGGTTTCTCAATTCATGCTTACTACACCTCTTTCCCAGTGAAGTTTGTTTATACAGGTGATATCCCTGCTCCCTGGCTTGTATATAAGGGCTTGTCTACACAGAGCAGCAATGCAGACTACTGGGGTGTGATTTCTAAACTGCACTAATGTGTTGTGCATTAATTGGTTGGTATACAATCTACTGGCGCACACTAAAGGTTCTCTATTGTGCTCTAACATAGTGCTGTTTGAAACAGTACTATGCCTGTGCGTGTGTGTGTATATATATACATATATATATATATATATATATATATATATATAATGTAGAAAAAGCCTTGAAGAAAATCCAATTTTTGGCCATCTACATAGAACCCCAAAATTGCTAAAAATAAACCCTGAAAAATGAAATTATTAAACCCCGAAAAACAGAAGCCCAACTGATGTTACTCATAACATCTAAGTGTTATCAGCTGGTAACAAAAGTCAGTTCTTAGTGGCCTGAATTTGAATTAGCAGCCTAGAGGTGAAAGGTTCTAGTTACCATGAAACAAACCGCTGAGTCAGCCTGTCCCCTTGATATTGCATGATGATTACGAGTAACTAAAGCAAAGTAAAATGATTTCTTGCCACTCACTTTTACCCAATATCCCCTCCCACACAAATCCCCCCTCCAACATTGAATAAAACTAATTAATTAACTATATGAAAAATATACACTACCCTGAGAAAAGGTTTAACCCCCAAAAGGGAGAAGGGCTAGATTTTTAGGTACTTAGGTGCCTAAAATTGCAGATAGGCATCTAAGGGGATTTTCAAAAGCTCCTAGGCACCTAACTGCCATTGAAATGAAGGGAATTGGGTGCCATAGGCTAGGGACTCAAAGGGACTTAGGTGCCTAACTGCCACTGAGATCCTCAAAACACCTGGAACCTCAATTCGCATGGTGCCTAAGTTTCTGTCGGTGGCCATGCACAAAACTGCCTGCGTTCTGATGCTGATAGTTGCTTAGTGGGCTAGCTCATGCCGAAGTCCCAGCAAGATTCACAAACTTAATGTTCTCTGCCTCTGTCATCTGTGGGGCCTGATCTGCTAGGTGTGCTCACAGTATGCCCAACCCTACAAAAGACAGCTGGGGACAACCAGGTGGGGACTTTTGGGGCTGGCAAAAATCTATCCAATAGCACAGAGATTAGGCTACCTGCTATAGTCACCAGGGATGCAGGAGACTTAGGTTTCAATACCTAATTTGGAGCAGGGACTCAAACTTCCACTCCCATGTGAGTGCCCTAATCACCATGCTCAAGGGTGGGTGTGTCTCTATCTGTCCTTTGGGAGCTGTTCCACTTTATAGAAATAATTGAATATTACTAGGAGCAGGGTCTTGACTGACTTTCCTACCTCTCGGCTGAGTGCCCTAATCAGCAGGCTACAGAGTCAATCTCTTTCTCTCTTCATCTGGCTCAAGGCGTATGTAATTATTTACACAAAAGGGTACGTCTGGGAGCCTGACTCTGGGTCGCAAATTCCACTGAACAGCAGGGTGCCTAGGAGTTAGGTGTGGAAGTGCCTAAATCCCTTTGTGGATCTAGCCCCTTGGCACTTTTGAAAATCCCACTAGGCATCTAGCTGCATCTTTAGGCTCCTAACTACCTTTACAAAACTGACCCAAAGTGCCAGAGACTCCATGAAGTCCACAAAAGATAATGCTATTGCTTTTGATTACATAAGGAAGCTGTATAAAACCCTAAGACAGATAGATGGTTGGAAAGATCAATAGATCACTAATGAATCAATAATAAACTGTTATACATAAAGAAGCCTTTCATCCTCAAGGGACTTTAAAAGCTTTACAAACTTAAAACATATAGAGAAACATAGGGGTTACTACATCCATCCTGATCCAACTCAACCACCTCTGTAATAGAACATAACAGCTATTTCATGGGGTATAATAATACCACAGAATAGTATAGGTCAGGAAGTGATGATGAATACTGTATTCAACTGATACTGCAGGGGGACCTTAAACCAGAAGAATGTAATTACCAAATCTAGAATCTAGCCAGAAAATTTGGGCTCACATTACAACTTTTGGGGAAAGTGCCAGAGGATCTGTATCATGACAGGTTTCAGAGTAGCAGCCGTGTTAGTCTGTATCTGCAAAAAGAACAGGAGGACTTGTGGCACCTTAGAGGCTAACAAATTTATTAGAGCATAAGCTTTTGTGGGCTACAGCCCACTTCATCGGATGCATAGAATGGAACATATAGTAAGAAGATATATATACAATACAGAGAAGATGGAAGTTGCCATACAAACTGTAAGAGGCTAATTAATTCAGATGAGCTATTATCAGCAGGAGAAAAAAACTTTTGTAGTGATAATCAAGATGGCCCATTTAGACAGTTGACAAGAAGGTGTGAGGATACTAAACATAGGGAAATAGATTCAATGTGTGTAATGACCCAGCTACTTCCCGTCTTCACTCAAACCCAAGCTAACAGTATCTAGTTTGCATCCGACGATGTGAGCCGTAGCTCACGAAAGCTTATGCTCAAATAAATTGGTTAGTCTCTAAGGTGCCACCAGTACTCCTTTTCTTTTTGCGAATACAGACTACTACGGCTGTTACTCTGAAAGGTATCTAGTTTGCATATTAACTCAATTAGCAGTTTCTTGTTGGAGTCTGCTCCTGAAAGCTCTTCTGTTGCAAAATTGCCACCCTTAAATCTTTTACTGAGTGGCCAGAGAGGTTGAAGTGCTCTCCCACCGGTCCTTGAACGTTATGATTCCTGATGTCAGACCCGTGTCCATCCATTCCCCTGCGTAGAGACTGTCCAGCTTGGCCAACACACATGGCAGAGGGGCATCGCCAGCACATTACAAAAGTGATTTTCACTACAAAAGTTTTTTTCTCCTGCTGATAATAGCTCATCTTAATTAATTAGCCTCTTACAGTTTGTATGGCAACATCCACCTTCTCTGTATATATATATATATATATATATATATCTTCTTACTATATGTTCCATTCTATGCACTCGATGAAGTGGGCTGTAGCCCACGAAAGCTTATGCTCTAATAAATTTGTTAGTCTCTAAGGTGCCACAAGTCCTCCTGTTCTTTTTTTTAGAGGATCTGTAATGATCCGAATGGGCTGGCACCTCAGTTTTTACATCTCTTTTGAAATGAAATTTATTGCTGCTGCTCCCAGACCCAGAACTTTGGCCTCTGAACTTGCCTAGGGGATATAAGAGTCAACTACTCAAGGATGGCAGGGAGAGATCTAACAGGGGCCTATTGGACAGTTGCAGGAACTGAAAGCAACTGGACGATCATAGGGAGAAAGGGTCTGTTGAAGGTAACACTGTTCAGTATAGGGCTTGGGACATGCAACTCCACGGTTCTAGGCCTGTTGCTTATGGTCCCATAAACCTCTGAAGCAGTGTTCCAGTCAGGCATCTACTCCAAATAACACTGACCCATGGCATGGGTATAGGTCCTTCTATCCAAGGATCTCAAAGTATTCTGCAAACTTTCATCAGTGATTTTCCTGTTCCCCTTGTGCAAGTCAGTATTAATAGAGAAAGTCAGGCAGAGAGAAGGGAAATGACCTTGCCCAATCAATACGTCAGCGGCAGAGCTAGGAATGGAACCCAAGACTCCTGGCTCTTCAACTCCTGCCGTAGTCTCTCACTCACATTCCTTACGAATGTGTAACATGTATTCCCTCAGCTACTGTGACGTGAGGCAGTATCAGGGAAGGACTAGCTGAGTGTGGGGATTCTAGACGGATCTCTTAAAAGTTTGCCAATCTGAACTTTCATTTTAAAAAAGTGTAAATTTCTCGTAATGAATAAAACTTTCAAAAGGTGAAGCAAGTATAACTGATGCAGACTCTTCTGCTTGAGCTTTCAGAGACTGAAACAATAGCTTTGAGGTGTGAACTGTCCCATTAATTTCAATAGACGCTAAGTCAGTGGCTAACAATGATATTATTATGCTGAAAGATGCTAATAGCTGCAACTATTGGATCTAGGAGCCTATCTAGATTAATAGTGCAGCCCAGTTTGCTGTGCACCAAGTGTTCATCTAAACAAGCCCTAAAATCCAAAGTTAATCATAAACCTAATTAAAACCAGTGTGTGTGTAAAGTACCTATCAGGCTCAACAGAAGGGGCTGTAACATACAGTAAAGCAGCTGCAGAAAATGGAGGCTATTGCCTGAGACAACAACAAGGCAGCCCAGAAATAATTTAGGTAGATTAACAGACGTTTGCCCTTCTAGTAAATGCAGGGGCTCAATCAGGATATAGATTAAAGATCGTGGGTATTGGAGATAGGAAGCCAGCAGATAGATTTCTAGCCTCCTGAAAGGAAAAAATTCCCTGAGAGGAAGTAATGTGATAGAGTTTCTTGGGCACAGAGCTTGCTAGAGTGGCAGACCTGGGGATTTCTGAGCAAGGAAACTGCATGCTGTTGTTTGTTTCTACTGTGCTCAGGGAAATGGGACTTTATGTACATTCTCTTCTTAAAAAAACAACAACCCAAACCCAAGACTATACCGCATTTTGGCTAGCTAGTCGGGCCAAAAGGGGCAACACTATTTTAAATATCAGCATTCTTAATTAGGAGAGATTGAGAAGTGAAGCACTAGTCGAGGAGCATGGAAGATATATAAATTAAGATGAATTAGCCCTTAATAACACATGGTGGTATTGCAATGGAGGTGTGTGTGTGTGTGTGTGTATGACAGAGAGATTGTTCTAATTTTCTTGAAGAAAGGCTCAACTTTCAAAGATTTAGGAAGCACTGTAGTGAGGGGTTTAAGGTGATCTATGGCACTTACCTCCCTGGAGAATCCACTCCACAGGATTTTGTTTTCATTGATAAAGAGCCTCTCTCCCTTCTTGGCATAAACATTGTAGTGTCCGACCTCCTCAAACATGATGGAGCCGTCCTCTGGTGACAGGTGCCAATTGATTATCGAGTAATTCCCTATCAGGTCCCCAGACTCGTCAAAATCCACTTGCTCCCCCATGTTACTGGTGAAATTTAAATGGCGCAGATGCTTCAGTACCTAGAGAGAGAGACAAAGATGCCTTGAACACCTGCATGTAACCATCCTTCCCAGGCACAGGCCTTCTGGAGTATCAGCACAATACCCCCAAAACCCTACCACTTGAGGTGACTTCATTACCTCAGAGCAGTAGCAGGCTCCTGTCTTGTATGTGGACCAGTCACGAAATGAGGATATCACACCACTTAGCCAGCCTGTGACATACAAACCACACTCCCCACCTTCGCTTGGATCTTCACTGAACAATCAGTTATTGAC
Organism: Lepidochelys kempii; assembly: GCF_965140285.1. Classification (NCBI taxonomy): domain Eukaryota; kingdom Metazoa; phylum Chordata; order Testudines; family Cheloniidae; genus Lepidochelys; species Lepidochelys kempii. The sequence continues at coordinate 210,002,195 of NC_136380.1, read as the reverse complement.
TGACACAGAGATATTACTCAAAGCTCTTTTCTTCATTTTGTAAAAAATAAACTGCATTCCAGATGGAACATTAAACTACGTCTCTTGACAACTTGTAGGCCCTAGAGTTCTTGTGGCATTTTTCCAGAACTGTGTGGATCTGGCATCCTAGTCATATTGCAATATGAATAATTATATTATGCCTCTGTACATTCGCTCTGCAGTTTAGCTAGAGTATTCTTCACTTCCTGTCTTAAACTCCGACGTGCTGTTGGTGTGAGCAGTTAAACAATCCCAGGAACACTGGCGTTTCCATATCAGACAGGGCCATTTGTCCATTTAGTCCAATATCTTGTCTCTGACAGTGCTTAGTACCAGATGTATCAAAGGAAGGGACAAGGAACCCTGTATTGATAAGGAATAACTTCTCCTTATATGAAGTTTCTTTCTAATCCCTGCCAGTTAGTTTCTGCTTAATCCCTCAAGCATGATTTTTATATCCCTTATAGCATTTTCTCCTATTTACAGTAACTGTGGATGTTCAAATAAGTAATAAATAAGTATGAGCTACGAGAATAATTACATTTCTATAACATACTTAAAAGAACATATCTTGACACCTAGGTGCCCTTGACATCAGTTATAAATATATTACATAATCAAAATAACCCAATGAGCAGCACATTCCCCATTCCTATGCATGCAACCTCAAACAGCAAATCAAATCAAAACCAGGCCTGCCTATCTCAGCCTTCCAGTCAGGTGTAGCTGTGGGGAGGGAGGAGAGGGATGGAGACAGTAGCAGTTCCTCTTTTCTGAATCTGGAGCGGGGAGCTCACCTTGGATATGGAACAGAGGTTCCAAATCATCTCTCCCTTCCCGTCTACTCACAGCGTTGACAACACTTGAAGGACAAAGGAAGCTTCAGACAGAGATGCTGTCTGAAAGGAGTTCAGTCAGTAAGACTGCTAAAGCATGTGGTGAGAGAAACCTTTTGCTTTGAATTCACTTAGTTTGTTAAGTTAGGTGTTAGTTGCATTTTACCTTTCATTTCTTTGTAACCAATTCTAACTTTTATGCCTCATTACTTGTAACCGCTTAAAATCTCTCTTTCTGTAGTTAATAAACTTGGATTGAAGTATTTGGGAAACTCCATTTGAGGTAACAAGATTTGTGCATATCATTTTCTATCAATGAAATGATGAACTTTATATGAGCTTGTGTTGTCCAGGAGAGGGCTGGGCAGTACAAGATGCACATTTCTGTGCGGGAAAGTCTGAGACTGGGAGTTTGCTGGTGTTGCCCTGCAATGTAATTCATAGATGGCTGGCTATAGCACTCAGACAGTCTAGCTGGGAATTATTTACATGCTGGAGGCTGTGTGTGAGCGGACCGGGAGTGGTTGCTCTCACAGCAAAGCAGTGTCAGAGGCACCCCAGTTTGAAGAATTGAGGGGACACAGCTGTACATCAGTCCAGGTTGTACCCTGAGGAATGTGTATACTTGGTATCCCTATGTATGTAAATCCATAATTTGCTTTGTTGATCAGGTATTTTTGTATGTGCCTGTGACAGTCTACGCTATTACGGTCACCACTTTTACAAAACTATGATAAATCTTGTACAAAGTATGCCTTCTGAGGTATCACTGGAAAAGTCAATCTGTTGAACATTACTGTCCTGTTGATATGTATGTGTCATCATTGTATACGAAGTTCTGAGATTTTGCTATATGTTTGTTACTGAAACATGTTGTGAGTTTGAGAAACGTCCACTGACCAGTTCCCTAGAAATAACCAAGGAACTGCAAAACAAGCATTACATGTCAAGCCTCACGTATATGGAAGATGCAAGCAAGAATCTGCAATTCATGTGAAGGACTGGGTGTGAAACACGTAGACAATGGGGGCTTCCTAAACCCATGACACAGCAAAGATTTTTCCAGCATCTGGATGAGAGTATAAAGTAAGAGACAGTGACATCATCAGATCACATCTTGTCCCCCACTCATACTGAAGGCAACAAGATTGTTTGGAAAAAAGAAACATCATTGACTTGGGGGAAGTAGTCCTAACTGGAAAATTTTCCAGTGTGCACAGACTGCTGTAGACTTTTGGGTAAGAGAAAAAATGGTTACTTACCTTTCGTAACTGTTGTTCTTAGAGATGTGTTGCTCATGTAGATTCCATTCTAGGTGTGTGCGTGCCCATTTGCATGGCCGTAGGAGATTTTTGCCTTAGTGGTACCCGTAGGGCTGCGGAGCCCCTTGGAGTGCTGCATTCACACCACAGTATATCAGGTGTCTCCAGCCCTACGTCCTCTGTTCCTTCTTGCCAACCACTCCAAGAGAGGGGCAGGAGGGCGGGTAATGGAATGGACATGAGCAATACATCTCTAAGAACAACAGTTACGAAAGGTAGGTAACTGTTTTTATTTCTTCAAGTGCTTGCTCATGTTCATTCCATTCTAGGTGACTCACAAGCAGAATCAATGGAGGTGAGCTCAGAGTTCACAGTCTTGTAGCTTGCAGCACTGCTCTGCCAAAGCCAACATTGTTTCGAGCCTGCTGAGTCAGGGTGTAGTGTGACATGAATGTGTGGACCGACAACCAGGTTGCGGCCTGACAGAACTCCTGGATTGGCACCTGTGCCAGGAAGGCTGCTGATTGTGCCCTAGTCGAATGGGCTGTCACGATGGCTGGCGGGGGCACCTTTGCCAGCTCATAGCAAAAGCAGATGCAGGGTAGGATCCAAGACGAAATTCTCTGGGCAGACACTGGGCAACCTTTCATCCTGTCAGCGACAGCAACAAACAACTGCGTTGACTTATGGAACGGCTTTGTTCTATCAACGTAGAAGGCCAGTGCCCATTTGACGTCCAGGGTATGCAGCCTGTGCTCGTCATCCATAGCATGAGGCTTTGGATAAAGGACTGGTAAATAAATGCCTTGACCAGTGTGGAACTGGGAGACGATCTTGGGCTGGGTGCGGACGCACCTGGACCTTGTTCCTATAGAAGACATATAGGGCAACTCTGACATGAGCGCCCTGGTTTTGGACACCCTACAGGCTGAAGTTATAGTGACCAAGAAGGAGACTTTCCAGGAGAGAAGCAGGAGGGAGCAGGAAGCCAAGGGTTCGAAGGGGGGGGGACCCATGAGTTTGGACAGCACAAGATTCAAGTCCCAAGAGGGGACTGGGTCTCGGACATGCAGGTAAAGGTGCTCCAAACCCTTCAGGAAACGTCCAGTCCTGGGATGGGCAAAGATCGACCGGCCTTGAAGCAGAAGGTGGAACACCAAAATGGCCGCCAGGTGTACCTTGATCGAAGATAGTGACAGACCCTGATGCTTAAGCTGCAGTAAATAGTCAAGTATGTCCTGCAGTGGGGCCTCATCCATATGATCAGAGGCCCAACATGTGAACTGCTTCCACTTTGCCACGTAGGTCACCTTGGTGGTTTTCTGCTGCCCAGCAGGTCCTGCTGGACACCAGTGCAACACCCCCATTTGTCCGCACTCAGCTACACAGCAGCCAGGCTGTCAAGTGCAGCTACTCCAGGTTTGGGTACAGCAGGTTGCCATGGTTTTGTGACAGCAGATCCAGCCAAAGAGGTAGCTGCAGCGGCGTGGCTGTCAAGAGACTCAGAAGCATGCTGAACCAGTGTTGACAAGGCCACACCAGGGCTATGAGGATGATCAATGCTTTGTCTTGCTTTACCTTGAGCTGGACTCTGTGGATCAGCAGTACCAGTGGGAAGGCATACATCAGCACTCCCAACCATGGAATCAAGAAGGCTTCCAACAGGGGAGCCTTTGTCCCTGCACTACAGAGAACAGAACTGATGGCACTTCCTGTTCTGTCTGGATGCAGGGAGTCCTGGGGAGTCCCCAACCTGCATAAGATGAGGCTGACCACCTCTGGATGAAGCGACCATTTTTGGCGAGATGACAAGGTCCTGCTGAGGCGATTCCCCAGGATGTTCTTGGCTCCAGGCAGGTGGGCAGCTACCAGATGAATGGCATGCCGCACACAAAAGTCCCAGAGACTGAGCATTTCCTGACAAAGGGCTGAAGACCTGGCTCTGCCTTGCCTGTTGATGTAGTACATTGCGGCTGTATTGTCTATCAGGACCTGCACCACCCTGCCCTTCAGGTGGGGCAAGAACGCCTGGCAGGCCTGACGCACCACTTTTAGCTCCCTGGCAGGAGTGGGGGTCCCATACCGCTCCTAAGAGTCGGTGGCAGACCTTTCAGGGGACTGGACACCCCAGCCGGGGAGGCACGATCACGTGGCACCAGAGCAGTCTGATGGGCAGGCCTGGGTCCCTTGATAGATGACCCCTGGGCCTTCTTGCTCAGTGCCGGGGAGTGCTTCTTGGCCTTCTCCTTCAGCACCGGTGCTGGCGAACAGTGCCGTGAGGAGTCGGGTGCCGGCGGTGTGCTGCACATGGAGGCTGAGGCACTTGGTGCGACCTGCTCGGAAGCTGGGCAGAGTGTGGACTCCATCAGGAGAGTTATGAGGCGGATGTCCCGCTCCTTCTGGAGGCAGGGCCAAAAGTTTTTGCAAATCCGGCACTGCTCCTTTAGATGTGATGCCCCCAGGCACTTAAGGCAGCTGCTGTGGGAGTCACTCACAGGCATAGGCCTGCTGCAGTCTGAGCAGGGCTTGAACCCGGGCTTGTCCCACCTAGGGCAAAGTCCCGCTGGGATCCTAACTACTAAGTAACTCACACTTAACAACTATTTAAGAACTACTTGACAACTACTTAAGACTAGCAAAGCAAAGTATATACAACAGTCTTAAGGCATGAAACTTGAAATGGTAGACAACTGCTAGCTCTTGCTAAGCAAGAGAGAAACTCTGACTGACCACCATGGACAGTAAGAAGGAACTCAGAGGGTGTAGGGCTGGCGGCACCTGATTTACCGCGGCATAGGCGCTGACTCTGTGGGTGCTCCGGAGCTGGAGCACCCACAGGGAAACATTGGTGGGTGTGGAGCACCCACCGGCAGATCCCCACCACACCCCCCTGCCCCAGCTCATCTCTGCCTCCGCTCCACCTCTGCTTCCTCCCCTGAGCGGGCCAACACGTCCTGCTTCTCCCCCCTCCCTCCCAGCGCTTGCACTGCGAAACAGCTGTTTTGCATGGCAAGCCGGGGGGAAGGGGGAACGTGGCACACTTGGGGAAGAGGTGGGGCCAGAGCAGGGATTTGGGGAGGGATCCAATGGGGCAGTGAGGGGGCCAGGGGCAGGGCTGGGAGTGCGAGCACCCACCGGCACCAACAAAAGTTTGCGCCTGTGTACCGCAGCATGAGTGCGACACTCCAGAGGCAAAAATCTCCAATGGGCGCACACACACCTAGAATGGAAGCAACATGAGCAAGCACTTGAAGAAGAAACCTTATTGCTTCAAATTTGACTTAGCTTGATAAAGTTTAGGAATTAGAGTGTGATTTTATCTTTTATTTCTTTTTGTAACCAATTCTGCACTTCTATGCCTATACCACTTATAGTCACTTAAAATCTATCTTTCTGTAGTTAAACTTATTTTAATATTTTATCTAAGCCAGCGTGTTTTTGACAGAAGTCTGGGGAATCTACTCAGGTTACATATTCTTACTCTTTGATGCAATGACAAACTAATTAATGAGCTTACTCTGATCAAGGGAGTCTTGAGCAGTGTAAAGCACACATTTCTGGGGTGCAAGGCGGGGACTAGGCAAATGCGGGTGTCACCCTATACGTAATTCAAGAGTGGCTAGCTATAGCATGCTGGTATTTGTCAGGGGGTGACTTGCATGCCAGAGGCTGGGGTAAGTTGGCAAAGTGGCAGCTCACAAAGCAAAACAGGGCATAGTGCACACCAGACTGGCAAGTTAAGGGGGCACAATGATCCAACAATTCAGATTTGTACCCTGCGGCATGTCACAGTCCCCTTTATTGATGTGCTAGGAATTTATTGAAGATGAACTGACTTATGAAGCCTTTCACCTCTGTGAGAGAAATAGTGTAATGGGAGTACAGATCTAGTATAAATTTCAATTATTTCCATTTCAAATGGAATTCATATTCATAAGCTGTAAAGTAACTTTCTGCTTTAAGATGGACAGTTACTAAAGGACACAAACTGTGTAACCTTTTACCCAGTTAGACTATAATGGTTGTTAAGTTCCCAAATTCTCTTGTTTGCAAAGGAAAGATGTGACATCTGTCATGAGAGGTCTGAATTTATTTTTAATAATTGCTGATGAAAGCATGATTTTAGTGTGTTTCTTCTGTCAGAAACTTTTGCAACAAAATATTGCTATGGATGTTTGAGGCGGGAACAGATATCAGCGCATAACTGTTTGACCCAGAAGAGGGCTGTGGCAACTTCCGCAAAACTCTGATTCTTGTGCTTCTTTCATTTCTGATATTTTGGGGGTTCACACATACCCACTCCATGTGGTTTGAAACAATGGATATTTCAAGAAAAATGCTAGCTTTTCTAAATTGACATTATGCCAAAGTTTGCCTCACTTCAGCTGAATTGGGCCATGCTGCTGGAGTCCAAGGCATACTTCATACATGATTTAGACCCTGGAAGGAGCCATGAGGTGGAGCAAGCTAGAATTGCAACCGTAAAGGTGGAAGGCCTTGGTTCCTGTGGCTTAACATGACATCTGAACTGATGCTCCCACTTCCTGAGGCAAGCCTACAAGAAGACAACATTGAATGGGTTATGCCAGCCCCTGACCAGTCTGCCAGTATCCAAAAGGCCCTGCTAGCATGAAGCATAGTCCAAGCAACATTATCATCTGGTTTCTTAACTGCAGCTACAGCTCCTATTCCATAAGAGTCTGAGGACTGCAAGAGTTGGAGAGGTCAAACCCCTCTTATCTTAGGTATCTTGTTTTTCCTTTTTTCTACTTTTTCCTTTTGTTTTTATTAACTGGGAAACTTCCCACCCTTTTTATTATTTAGAATGTGAATGTGTGTCTGGTTGCCTGCATGTGTGTATGAGCCCACACGAGAAAGAAGCCAGACAGAATGAGTCTTCAATTCCAAAACAGCCCTAAACCGTGTCTCATAAACTCATTGAATGTGTGGTTCTTATTCTTTGCAAGTGTCCAAAGATGCTATGCTGTCAGGTACAGAGTGTTAAGTGAGAGCTGTTAAATTTCTGCTTATTGAAGTCTCAATAAGGTCTGAATCTGTGTTGGGGATGGAGAAAGGAGAGTGTAACAGTGAAATCCAAAGAAGACATTTTAATTGGCTTGTAGGTTGTAAGACTTAGATGTAAACAATAATTTGGTTTCAGTACTAAAATATTCAGCCAGCTAAATTGGTGAGTGAATTGGTGAGCATTGCTGTGAGTGAAGTTCTCTAATGGGGGGTTATAACTAGGCCCCTACCAAATTCATGGTCCATTTTGGTGAGTTTTATGGTCATAGGATTTAAAAAATCATAAATTTCATGATTTCAGCTATTTAAATCTAAAATTTCATGGTGTTGTAATTGTAGGGATCCTGACCCAAAAAGGAGCTGTGTGTGTGTGTGTGTGTGGGAGGGTCGCAAGGTTATTGTAGGGGGTGTTTGCGGTACTGCTGCCGTGACTTCTGCGCTGCTGCTGGCGCTACACTGCCTTCAGAGCTGGGTGCCTGGCCAGGAGCCGCCGCTCTCCGGCTACACAGCTCTGAAGGCAGTGCAGAAGTAAGGGGGCAATACTGTGACCCCCCTGCAACTCCCTTTTGGGTCAGGACCCCCAATTTGAGAAATGCCGGTCTCCCCTGTGAAATCTATACAGTATAGGGTAAAAGCATGCAAAAGACCAGATTTCATGGTCTGTGATGTGTTTTTCATGGCCACGAATTTGGTAGGGCCCTAGTTATAACTAAATGGACAGCCACCTCCTGGATTCCTGTTTTAGGACTTATGAGGACTGATTACCTGCTATATTAATCTGATGATTTGACTAAATTGATGACTTAATTCCAATCCAGTATTGCTTCTGATTTGTTGACTTTTGATTTGATAATTGTACTGTTCAATTTTTAGATAAGTTTAGTAGTGTTTATAGTAGTTTAGCCTTAGTGACATGTTTTCTTGGTTTTATGTTTGTTAATTAACTTCAATACAATTTATAAAAAGAATACTTAGTCATATTTCTTTCAATAACTACCAAGAACCAGAACCTTTGATTCAGAAACTTGGCTGGCATCAACCAGTCCACCTAGGAACTTAATCATCTTTCTCTAAGTTAACAATATTAAACATCTCGGGCCTTGCAATAGACATGCTACAGCACCAATATGGTAAGAGTGAAGAGTAAATAAAAACAGATTAAAAAAACCAAGTTTTTTATTTAAATTGAAATTTTTCTTTTAAATTAAATACAGGGTGTTTTTTTTAAAATCGTATTTAAAATAAAATTTGAAATTGACAACATATTTTAAAATCTTAATCTATTAAAATAATTTAAATTGAATACAAAACATAATATTAAGAAGTACGTGTTTGCCAACAAGTTTTAAAGGAAGTCAAACCATTGAACTGGTGAAAGTTGATGGCTAACCACCTGGAATCAGAGTTTTTTGACATGCTAAACCAGCTTTTGATAGCAACAACCTCTTCTGCAGATGCAAACAATATTTTCTTCATGTCAGTTTATTCAACTCATAGAGTTCATTGACGAGTTTATTCAAAGTTAAGAAACCATCCTGGGGTGAAAAAGTAGGAAAGCTTGTTTTCCTCTTTCAATCTATGAATAAAAACTAGGTGTGAGAGGATGAGATCATTTAGTTCTAAAATTTTGAAGGACATAGTGACCAGAAACAATCAGTGTACTGTAATTCATGAACTACAGATAATACTTACTTTAATAAATCAATAATTTTAAAATGCAAAACATGTTTTGATTAATTTTTGATAAACTTCTTTTTGTATATATTCAGCATGGCTGAGGTAGTTTTATTTAATAACAAAATTTAAATGCTGTTTTTCAACATTTTTAATTAAATTTGAATTCCTATCCAAATAGTGCTCGACACAAATCACAAGTAAAAAAATTAATCCTCATCTATTAAATAAGAAATACTTTGCTCACAATTTTCTAACATAATAATGTAAAAACAAAGAATTTGAATAAATGTAAATTAAGCTATATAATTGCTTGAATAAATATGAAAAAAATATAGTGTATTCTCCTTGTTAGCAAAAACAAGCACCAAATTTAGTGTAAAAGCTATATTTGGTCGTAAATTGTGTGTTTTAATGGTTACCAACTAATGAGAATCAAGCTTTCTTCAAGAAAGTAACTAAAAAGTACAAATGAAAAACATGATTAAACCAATTATTTAAATCAAGGTTTTCTATCTGCTGATTTGAATAATAATTAAGATCAGTGATTTAAATAGCTTTGCTTTAAATCATGGAGTGCATGCAGGTGAGCATTACATGACTCATGTCCTTAGGTATTTACTGCCTTTACAGTTCTTCTCTATTTGTTCAATATTGATAAATAGTAAGTGACACCTCTTCCTCCCTGTTTGCCCATCCTAACATAATGACCATTCTAAGTGTTTGAAATGCAGTGTCTGTTTAGGTATGTCTCTACATGTGGAGAAGCCATGTATTGTTGCAAAAACATACACTGAAGATTTCATAATCAAGGGTCACTGTCTTTTGGGGCATGGCTGTTCTGGACAAAAAGTTTGCAATGAACATCAGAGACTCTCTTTTGCCTTGTACCTCCAAGAGATATTTTTGAATTTTCATAAATATCCTTTGAAAATATTGTGGAGCTGATAGCAAAGGTTTTTTAAAGGTGGTTTCCAGAGATTTGTGGTCATTGTCCACATGGATATGATCATGTCACACAAGATACTGATCAAACTTGAAGCATGCTAAGACAATGGTTGGCATTTCTTCTCTGTTTAAGCATAGTTATACTTTGTAGCAGAGAGTGTTCTAGAAGCTAATGCTACAGGCTAACCATCTTGGAACAACACTGCTCCCAATCCGTATTCATTGGCAGTACACTGAATAGTTAGAGAGTCCTTCACATCATAATATTTTAGGACTAGATGGTTAGTCACGAGCTCTTAGATTTGTTTGAAAAAGTATCTTGCTGTTGGGATGCCCAGCCCCATCTTTACCAGTCAATTTCCTCATAGGCACTTTGATCTGGGAAAGTTATGGCAGGAAGTTGGATGGATAACTAGCAGATCCCACAAAGTGCGGTATGTCTTGCATATTTTGCGAAGAGGCAGTGTCCAAAATGGTTGGACCTTCTCTGGGCCTGGTTTTACGCCCTCTGCAGTTAGAAGGTGTCCAATACACAGCACTGCTGGCAGGCACACTCTGATTTTTTTCTTACTGAGTTTTAGATTCACTGATGTGCTCTATAAAGTAGTTCTGTCAGGATACAATCATGATCAGCAATAGCCTCTGTGGGTGTGTCTACACTGCAATGGAAAACCCACGGCAGGCCCATGCCAGCTGACTCGGGCTGGAAGGGATTGGGCTAAGAGGCAGTTTATTGTGGTGTAGATGTTTGGACTCTGTCTGGAGCCAGCCTCTACGACCCTGTGAGGTGTGAGGGTTTCAGAGCTCAGGCTGTAGCCTGAGCCTGAACATCTCTATTGGCAGGTATAGTGCCTCTCTATAAAAAGGAAAATAAAGACAACCCGGGGAATTACAGAGCAGTCAGCTTATCTTCAGTATCCGGAAAGATAATGGAGCAAATAATTAAGCAATCAATTTATAAACACCTAGTAGATTACAAGGATCACCTTATTAAGTAACAATCAGCATGGATTTGTCAAGAACAAATCGTGTCAAAGCAACCTAATAGCTTTCTTTGACAGGGTAACAAGCCTTGTGGATGGGGGGAAGCATTCGATGTGGTATATTTTGACTTTAGTAAGGCTTTTGATACTGTCTTGCACGACCTTCTCATAAACAAACTAGGAAAGTACAACCTAGATGGAGCGTAAGGTGGGTGCATAACTGGTTGGAAAACCATTCCCAAAAAGTAGTTATCAGTGATTCACAGTCAAGCTGGAAGAGCATATCAAGTGGGGTCCCACAGGGGTCAGTTCTGGGTCCAGTTCTCTTCAATATCTTCATCAATGATATAGATAATGGCATAGAGAATACACTTATAAAGTTTGTGGATGATACCTGACTGGGAGGGGTTGGAAGTGCTTTGGAGGGTAGGATTAAAATTCAAAATGATCTGGATAAACTGGAAAAATGGTCTGAAGTAAATAGGATGAAATGCAATATGGACAAATGCAAAGTACTCCACTTAGGAAGGAACAATCAGTTGCACACATACAAAATGGGAAATGACTGCCTAGGAAGGAATACGGCAGAAAGGGATCTGGGGGTCATAGTGGATCACAAGCTAAATAGCATCAACAGCGTAACACTGTTATAAAAAAAGCAAACATCATTCTGGGATCTATTAGTAGGAGTGTTGTAAGCAAGACACAAGAAGTAATTATTCCACTGTACTCTGCACTGACAAGGCCTCAACTGGAGTACTGTGTCCAGTTCTGGGCACTACATTTCAGGAAAGAGGTGGACAAATTGGAGAAAGTCCAGAGAAGAGCAACAAAAATGATTAAAGGTCTAGAAAACATGACCTATGAGGGAAGAATTAAAAAACTGGGTTTGTTTAGTCTGGAAAAGAGAAGACTGACAGGGGACATGATAACAGTTTTCAAGTACATAAAAGGTTGTTACAAGGAGGAGGGAAGTAAATGGTTCTCATTAACTTCAGAGAATAGGACAAGAAGCAATGGGCTTAAATTGCAGCAAGGGTGGTTTAGGTGGGACATTAGGAAAAACTTCCTAATCGTCAGGGTAGTTAAACACTGGAATAAATTGCCTAGGGAGATTGTGGAATCTCCATCACTGGAGATTTTTAAGAGCAGGTTAAACAAATACTTGTCAGGGATCATCTAACTAATACTTAGTCCTGCCATTCATGCAGGGGACTGGACTACATGACTTCTCCAGGTCTCTTCTAGTCCTACAATTCTACGATCTACACTGCAGTTAACAGCTGCTTAGCTCAAGCCCCATGAACCTGAGTCAGCTAGCATGGTCCAGCCACGGGTTTTTAGCTGCAGTGTAGACATACCCCAGAATCCACCTACCGTGGGCAGTCTGAGCTTCTTGATTAACCCCTTCAGGGACATAATGGCAGGCAAGCAAGGAACATAGGCTTTGCAAAGAAATTTCCTAACCACAACTAATTTACTTTTAAAGAGCACTAGAGAGTTACACATCTTTGGAAAACAAGAAACAATTCTGTATGCACTCTTTGAGTCTGATCTCACCCCTCCTGTGTGTCCTGGGTTTGGTCAGTGTCCACAGGTAGCCCTTCCTGATTCTCTCTCCTTAGCTCAGTCTTCTGGCATGAGGCAATGAACAGTCCCCCTTCACAGAGAACATTCCCCCTTAAATTTAGCCTCTGACCCCTTTGGCCATGGGCCCAGGATGATGAACAGGAGGTCATTTCCCAGCCAGGCTTCTGTGTAGAGCAGTGGAATGAGTAGAGCAGGGGAATGTAAGGCACTGGGTCGTGGCAGCTCTGGTCAGCATTGCCAACCGGGCCATTAAAAGTCCCGTCGGTGGTGCTGCCCAGCTAAGGCCGGCTAGTCCCTACCTGTTCTGACACTGTGCTGCGCATTTAACATTTAATATTCCTGTGGTGGGAAGACAGCCCAACATTGTGGCATTTAATTTCAGAAAGGGGCACTATGCAAAAATGAGGAGGTTAGTTAAACAGAAATTAAAAGGTACAGTGTCTAGAGTGAAATCCCTGCAAGCTGCATGGACACTTTTCAAAGACATCATAATAGAGGCTCAACTTAAATGTATACCCCAAATTAAAAAACACAGTAAAAGAACTAAAAAAGAGCCATCGTGGCTTAACAACTATGAAAAAGAAGCAGTGAGAGCTAAAAAGGCATATTTTAAAAACTGGAAGTCAAATCCTAGTGAGGTAAATAGAAAGCAGCATAAACACTGCCAAATTAAATGTAAAAATGTAATAAGCAAAGCCGAAAAGGAGTGTGAAGAACAGCTAGCCAAAAACTCAAAAGGTAATATCAAAATGTTTTTAAGTACATGCCATAAATATAAAGGGAAGGGTAAACACCTTTAAAATCCCTCCTGGCCAGAGGAAAAACCCTTTCACCTGTAAAGGGTTAAGAAGCTAGGATAACCTCACTGGCACCTGACAAAATGACCAATGAGGAGACAAGATACTTTCAAAGCTGGAGGAGAGGAGAAACAAAGGTTCTCTCCGTCTGTGTGTTGTTTTTTGCCAGGAACAGAAAAGGAATGGAGTCTTAGAACTTGGTAAGTAATCTAGTTTGATATGCGTTAGATTCTGTTTTGTTTAAATGGCTGATAAAATAAGTTGTGCTGAATGGAATGTATATTCCTGTTTTTGTGTCTTTTTGTAACTTAAGGTTTTGCCTAGAGGGATTCTCTATGTTTTGAATCTGATTACCCTGTAAGGTATTTACCATCCTGATTTTACAGAGATGATTCTTTTACTTTTTCTTCAATTAAAATTCTTCTTTTAAGAACCTGATTGCTTTTTCATTGTTCTTAAGATCCAAAGGTTTGGGTCTGTGTTCACCTATGCAAATTGGTAAGGATTTTTATCAAGCCTTCCCCAGGAAAGGGGGTATAGGGTTTGGGGAGGATTTTTGGGGGAAAGACGTTTCCAATCAGGCTCTTTTCCTGTTATATATTTGTTAGACGCTTGGTGGTGGCAGCAATAAAGTCCAAGGGCAAAAGGTAAAATAGTTTGTACCTTGGGGAAGTTTTAATCTAAGCTGGTAAAAAAATAAGCTTAGGGAGTTTTCATGCAGGTCCCCACATCTGTACTCCAGAGTTCAGAGTGGGGAAGGAATCTTGACAGTACATCAGAAGCAGGAAGCCTGCTAAACAACTAGTGGGGCCCCTGGATGATCGAGATAGAAAAGGAGCACTTAAAGATGATAAAGTCATCGCAGAGAAACTAAATTAATTCTTTGCTTCAGTCTTCACGGCTGAGAATGTTAGGGAGATTCCCAAACCTGAGCCGTCTTTTATAGGTGACAAACCTGAGCAATTGTCAAAGTGTCATAAAATTGAAGTGTCACTAGAGGAGGTTTTAGAATTAATTGAGAAACTTAACAGTAACAAATCACCGGAAACAGATGGCATTCACCCAAGAGTTCTGAAAGAACTCAAATGTGAAATTGCGGAACTATTAACTATGGTTTGTAACTTGTCCTTTAAATCAGCTACTGTACCCAATGACTGGAAAATAGCTAATGTAACGCCAATATTTAAAAAGGGCTCTAGAAGGGATCCTGGCAATTACAGACAGGTAAGGCTAACGTCAGTACCAGGCAAATTAGTTGACACAATAGTAAAGAATAAAATTGTCAGACACCTAAAAGAACATAAATTGTTGCGCAAAAGTCAACATGGTTTCTGTAAAGGGAGATCATGTCTTACTAATCTATTAGAGTTCTTTGAGGGGGTCAAACAAACATAGTGTCATACTGAGGGCTCCTGTTCAGGTGATTACCCCTCTTGACTCCCCAAGTTCTTTTCAGCGTCACTGCTTCCCCCATCCGGTAAGTATGGCCTGCGTTCTCTGTTCCTAGAGTAGTGAGTAGAGAGGTGATTTTACCACTGTATCAGGCATTGGTGAAACGAACCCTGGAATACTGAATCCAGTTTCCATGTCTTTAAAAGGAAATTGAAAAATCGGACAGGGTGCAGAGAACAGCCATAACAATGATTTGAGTGCTGGAAAAAAATGCCTTGCAGTGAGAAACTTAAGGAGCTCAATCTGTTTAATTATCAAAAAGAAGATCAAGATGTGACTTGATCAAGGTATATAAAGTATCTTCACAGAGAGAAAATACCGGATACAAAAGAGATTTTTAATTTAGCGGAGAAAGGCATAACAAGAACCGACAGCTGGAAGTTAAAGCCAGTCAAATTCAAATTTGAAATCTGGTGCAAATTTTTAAAAGTGAGGATGATTACTCAGTGGAACAAACTACCAAAGGAAGTAGTAAATTCTCCATCTCTTGAAGTCTTCAAATCAAGACTGGATCCTTTCTGGAAGATATGCTTTAGCCAAACAGAAGTTGTTGGGCTCAACACACGAGTAGCTAGATTTAATTCTATGTCCTGTGTTATATAGAAATTCTGACTAGATGATCTAATAGTCCCTTTTGGCCTTAAAACCTCTGAATCTATGAATATAAATGAATTGCTGTGTTCAGCAAATTCACTCTGATTGCCTTGCTGCCTTTCTTCTGTCTTGCATCCACTTCATAGTTTTCCCAGTGAGGCTCTAAAGAAACTACAGTTTTCACACTTACATTTGCTCTGTGGCAGGGAGTGGAGTGTGGCTCACAGCCATTGCTGAAGTGACATTGTTGCCTTTGGTTGGCCACAATGATGAATTAAAGCACTAAAAACTACTTTACTTCTGACACGTTATGATGTGCATGTAAAGAGCAGCCAGAGGAAACCATTTACCGTGCAAAACAACACGTTTTATCAGTTCTATAAAACCCAGGAACTAGACTACATATTATTGACTGCCATCTACTGGTATCTTATCTATTATTAACTGTTTACATATATATATATAGATATAGAGTTCTTCTGTAAAAGCTCCCTGCTAGCTGCAGCTGCCTGCAGGCAACAGCCCATATGTAACATAGCCTTTTCAAAGTGGGAATGCATGACAGAAAACTTTGAACTGGCTTCATTCTGTAACCAAAAATGCACTACAGTTGAGAGGTATGATGCCTAGCACAACAGAGGCCTGATCCTGATCAGAGAGTCTACGCGCTACATAATAGTAACCATATAGTATAAACCTCAGATTAAGCTTTCTCCCAAGCTTGGCTATTTCCAGGTTTCCCTGCAAGACCCCTTTGGGTATGTCTACATAGCATTTTGGACTGATCAGAAGCAAGCTTCCCAGCCCAGATCAACAGACTTGAGTTAGCAGGGCTCCTGCTACTGCTCTAAAAATAGTTGTATAGACAGTGCTTTGAAGTTGCAGCTCGGGCTTTGAAGCCTAGGGAGTTGGGATATAGTATTTTTCTTCACTTTCTGTTCTGATCTGTTATGCAGTGTTTCAATTTGCTATTAAACATTTACCGTGCCCCACCCTAGAGCTGGCTAGATTTCAGTGGTGGGTTGATGATCTCTGGGTGTATAAAGTACAGAGCTTTTAATTGTTTTGATAATAGACATTATACAAGTTCACAGATATGATGTTTGATTCTGCAAAAGTACTTGTACCGACTCATCACTACACAGTGTTGCCTCTTTAGGGGCATGCAGAATGTTGGTAGTTAATAGTGTCAGTGAGGTGAACTAATGAGAAATGTCTGGGTTCCCTAGAAACCCTTTTGCTTTATTTTATCACATTCATCTCAGTTAATCTGTTCCTCTGCCTTACATCCTGACATTAGTCTTCCTAGAAATCATTATATAACCCTGGCTGGGGGTTGGTTTTACAGGATTACCTTAGTAGCACATTTTCTTCGGTCACATACACCATATATGAGGATTAGAGTCACCAGACCGTAGATATTTGCAAACCAACTCATGTATAAAATGATGCCTCTAATTTCCGGGGAGATAGTTGTACAAAAGCATTAACCTGCACTGAATGGCTTATTCTCTAGTATATAGAGTATCAACTGCAGTCCTGTCCAAGGAGTAGAAGATTCCACATAAGTCAGCTCCTGCAGGGAAGCAGCAAGTCCTGCCTAGAATACAAACCAGAGAGGAGGGAACAGCAACCAGAGGAATAAACTTTTTGATTCCTGCCTACCAATATGTTTGGCCTCCAATACTGGAATTTCTGATGAGCATCTCGTGAAGCAACTCCTGAGTTGAAAAGGGAGAGGCCTTGTTACAGTCTCAGATGATCATGAACACAAGGTTCGGGGCCGACATGTGTGAAGTGCTTTACTATTAAATGTGGGACCAAACTAAGGAGGAGAGGCTCAAGCAACCCAGAAATGTTTAAGATCTAAACTTTAAAAGAAAGAGCTGCAGCCTGTGTTCTTTCATTGTGTAATTATGGGGCTTTTTTTAAAATAGGCACCAGCCTATCAATGATTAGCCAAACCCTTCACAGTCAAAAACATGTTTTGTAGCTAAAGATAGAAACATAAATACTGAGCACTCAATCTAACATTTAAAAGACTCTGATTCAGCCAGGGCAAAAGAGCATGTACTGTATGTGGGTCATAACCTGGAAGAGACATTTTGGAGAAGTAAAGTGATGGTTGGATGAATATATTAGACCAATACACCATTGAACGCTGGTTAAGGCCAGTGGGGAAGACGGCATTCTGTCGGTTACCACCTTCAGACCTTTTCCCAAGGTTGTAGG
This sequence comes from Lepidochelys kempii, assembly GCF_965140285.1. Classification (NCBI taxonomy): domain Eukaryota; kingdom Metazoa; phylum Chordata; order Testudines; family Cheloniidae; genus Lepidochelys; species Lepidochelys kempii. The sequence continues at coordinate 209,984,781 of NC_136380.1, read as the reverse complement.
GAGACAGAACCCCATGGATTCTGCTACTTTTCCTTTCTCAGACCACTGGATGCCTTTGAATCAGAGTATTTAGTAATGGAAAAGACCTGTTAGGTTCCATCTAGTCCATCCTCTCATGGGTCAGTGCAAGATCACTGCCTACCCAGTATTAACCAGTGCTTTGTCCAGGTCAGTGTTAAATATCCTAAATAATAGGGTTCCCCTCTTACTTAGGAGATGATTCCACATCTTTACAACTAGTTAAAGGCTAAGTCTAATGGCCATTTCTAGGCTGATATACCCCACATGCTTTCCTGCTCACTTTATTAGGGTTGCCAATGGTCAGAGTAGCCGATAATTTGACTTTAAGACTAAATGCAAATATAAAAATCCAAAAACTTTACTGAAAACACCCAGTTATTCTGTAGAACTACAAAGAACTCTCAAACACTCCCATTGGGCCTCATGAGAAAACCTGATAGACTTATTTGGGGTTTGTCTCTCCCTTATGTATTCCAAAGTCTTAATCAGGAAAAAGAAGAGGGTCTTTCTACAACATTACAGTGGGCATTAGGAACATAAGAACTGTCATACTAGATTAGTCCAATGGTAATCTAGTTCAGTATCTTCTTTCTGATAGTGGCCAGTATCAGGTGCATCAGAGGAAGGTGCAAGAAACCCCATAGCAGCCAATTATGGAATAATCTGTCCATAGGTAACATTTCTTATGCCCTGAGACTATGTATCATAACTGTGGATATTCTCATTATCCATGTAAATGTCTAATACTTATTTGAATCCTACTGTATTCTTGGCCTTAGTAATATCTTGCATCAGTTAGTTCCAATGGCTATTAGCTTTTATCTGAGATCAGGTTTTTGGCAAATGCTCATTATCATAGTATTAAGAAGTCCTAATTCAATGGACCAGCCAGGAAAAAGCCAATGCTAGACTAGGATTTGACTTCCAATTCTTAAAGGATGCCTTTTTGCCAGTAATCGCTTCTTTTACTTTGTTATTTAACCATGGTGGCACTTTTTGGTCCTCTTACTATGCTTTTAGTTTGGAGTACACCTTAATTTGAGTCTCTATTATGGTGTTTTTGAAAAGTTTCCAGGCAGCTTGCAGGCATTTCTCTTTTGTGATTATACCTTTTAATTTCCTTTCAACTAGTTCCCTCATTTTTGTGTAGTTCCCCTTTCTGATGTTAAATGCTACTGTGGTGGGATTCTTTGGTATTTCCCCCCTCCCCCCCACAAAAAGGCAGTTAAATTATATTATGGTTGCTATTACTGAATGGCTCTCCACCGCACCCCACTCACAGTGGATTGTCCTTAGTCAGTGAATCAGAGCTTCATTCACATGGGTCCCCCTCACACCCCTGAAAGTCCAGGGCAGGGGCATTGTGCCACCATGTCTCTGCAACTGCCTCGCTGTTACCTCTGCTGCTGCTCATCTTTCCCACTGTTATCATTGCTGCTGCTTGCCACTCACTGCCACCACTGTGATGCCATGTTCTGAGGTTCCCACACCTAGCCTAGCTTGGTGATTTCAGCTCTTAGTGATTTCATTTGGTAGTGAGGAAACACTGAGCTGCTGCCTCTTTGTTGTATTTCATAGCAACACCGTGCCTATACCAGGTCTACAGGCTTAGCCCCTAGATTTGCTCATCAGTGATTTCAGCTCTAGTAATCACTGAATAGAAACAAGGACTCTCAATTGAGTCCAATCAGCTCTGTCTTTCAACACTGGAGAAGAGAGAGTCAAATGGTGTCTAGGACGCATTAGGAAGAGTCCACACCATCACGTAGCAACACCAGTCCCCATCTCTCTCTCATCTTCAGTGGGATTTGCCATCCTTACCCTCTGCTTAGCAAGTGAGGTTCAGTTAGGGTGACACCCTCAATCAAGGCATGCTAAGTACAGTTCTGCTGCCCTTTAATCATATAATAAGGACAACAACATTTCATCATCTCTGCATTCAATATGAATTGAACTGTAACCCCAAACCACCCAAAATCGATCATTTTGGCAAAGCAGGTGTGACTGCCAAACACCCAGGCAGAGTAGATGTGTCTATGGAGCTATCATGTGCTCCAGAAGTCTTTTCCCCCAGAGTATGTCACGGGAGAGCTTATTCACACCCTGCTTACATCAGATAGACAGGTTTCAGGATAGCAGCCGTGTTAGTCTGTATCCGCAAAAGAAAAGGAGTACTTGTGGCACCTTAGAGACTAACGAATTTATTTGAGCGTAAGCTTTCGTGAGCTACAGCTCACTTCATCGGATGCATGCAGTAGAAAATACAGTGGGGAGATTTATATACACAGAGAACATGAAACAATGGGTGTTACCATACACACTGTAACAAGAGCGATCAGGTAAGGTGAGCTATTACCAGCAGGAGAGTGGGTGGGGGGAAACCTTTTGTAGTGATAATCAAGGTGGGTCATTTCCAGCAGTTGACAAGAACGTGTAAGGAACAGTTGGGGCAGGAGGGGAATAAACATGGGGAAATAGTTTTACTTTGTGTAATGACCCATCCACTCCCAGTCTCTATTCAAGCCTAAGTTAATTGTATCCAGTTTGAAAATTAATTCCAATTCAGCAGTCTCTCGTTGGAGTCTGTTTCTGAAGCTTTTTGGTGAAGAATTGCCACTTTTAGGTCTGTAATCAAGTGACCAAAGAGATTGAAGTGTTCTCCAACTGGTTTTTGAATGTTATAATTCTTGACGTCTGATTCGTGTCCATTTATTCTTTTATGTAGAGACTGCCCAGTTTGGCCAATGTACACGGCAGAGGGGCATTGCTGGCACACGATGGCATATATCACATTGGTAGATGTGCAGGTGAATGAGCCTCTGAAAGTGTGGCTGATGTGATTAGGCCCTATGATGGTGTCCCCTGAATAGAAACAACAGACTGGACTTCTACATAGAGTGCTTCCGCCTACGTGCACAGGCTGAAATTGTGGAAAAGCAGCATCATTTGCCCCATAACCTCAGCCATGCAGAACACAATGCCATCCACGGCTGACAAAGGAGGTGCTGTCGTCATCATGAATAGATCGGAATGTGAACAAGAGGCTGCTGGGCAGCTCTCCAACACCACTTTCTACAAGCCATTCCCCTCTGATCCCACTGAGGGTTACCAAAAGAAACTACACCATCTACTCAAGAAACTCCCTGTAAAAGCACTAGAACAAATCCGCACAGACACACCCCTGGAACCCCGACCAGGGGTATTCTATCTGCTACCCAAGATCCATAAACCTGGAAATCCTGGACGCCCCATCATCTCAGGCATTGGCACCCTGACAGCAGGATTGTCTGGCTATGTAGACTCCTTCCTCAGGCCCTCCGCTACCAGCACTCCCAGCTATCTTTGAGCCACTGACTTCCTGAAGAAACTACAATCCATTGGTGATCTTCCTGAAAACACCATCCTGGCCACTATGGATGTAGAAGCCCTCTACACCAACATTCCACACAAAGATGGACTACAAGCTGTCAGGAACAGTATCCCTGATAATGTCACGGCAAACCTGGTGGCTGAACTTTCTGACTTTGTCCTCACCCATAACTATTTCACATTTGGGGATAATGTATACCTTCAAATCAGTGGCACTGCTATGGGTACCAGCATGGCCTCACAGTATACCAACATTTTTATGGCTGACTTAGAACAAAGCTTCCTCAGCTCTCGTCCCCTAATGCCTCTACTCTACTTGTGCTACATTGATGACATCTTCATCATATGGACCCATGGAAAAGAAGCCCTTGAGGAATTCCACCATGATATCAACAATTTCCATCCCACCATCAACCTCAACCTGGACCAGTCCACACAAGACAAAGCCCTGGCTGGGATGATTTAACTGGGAATTGGTCCTGCTTCGAGCAGGGGGTTGGACTAGATGACCTTCAGAGGTCCCTTCCAACCCTGATATTCTATGATTCTATGATTCTAAGAGATCCACTTCCTGGACACGACGGTGCTAATAAGCGATGGTCACATAAACACCACCCTATACCAGAAACCTACCGACCACTATGCTTACCTACATGCCTCCAGCTTTCTTCCAGACCACACCACACAATCCATTGTCTACAGCCAAGCTCTACGATACAACCGCATTTGCTCCAACCCCTCAGACAGAGACAAACACCTACAAGATCTCTATCAAGCGTTCTTACAACTACAATACCCACCTGCTGAAGTGAAGAAACAGATTGACAGAGCCAGAAGAGAACCCAGAAGTCACCTACTACAGGACAGGCCCAACAAAGATAATAACAGAACACCACTAGCCATTACCTTCAGCCCACAACTAAAACCTCTCCAATGCATCATCAAGGATCTACAACCTGTCCTGAAGGACGACCCATCACTCTCACAGATCTTGGGAGACAACCCAGTCCTTGCTTACAGACAGTCCCCCAACCTGAAGCAAATACTCACCAGCAACCGCACACCACACAACAGAACCACTAACCCAGGAACCTATCCTTGCAACAAAGCCCGTTGCCAACTGTGTCTACATAGCTATTCAGGGGACACCATCATAGGGCCTAATCACATCAGCCACACTATCAGAGGCTCGTTCACCTGCACATCTACCAATGTGATCTATGCCATCGTGTGCCAGCAATGCCCCTCTGCCGTGTACATTGGCCAAACTGGACAGTCGCTACGTAAAAGAATAAATGGACACGAATCAGACGTCAAGAATTATAACGTTCAAAAACCAGTCGGAGAACACTTCAATCTCTTTGGTCACTTGATTACAGACCTAAAAGTGGCAATTCTTCACCAAAAAATCTTCAGAAACAGACTCCAACGAGAGACTGCTGAATTGGAATTAATTTTCAAACTGGATACAATTAACTTAGGCTTGAATAGAGACTGGGAGTGGATGGGTTATTACACAAAGTAAAACTATTTCCACATGTTTATTCCCCTCCTGCCCCAACTGTTCCTCACATGTTCTTGTCAACTGCTGGAAATGACCCACCTTGATTATCACTACAAAAGGTTTCCCCCCACCCACTCTCCTGCTGGTAATAGCTCACCTTACCTGATCACTCTTGTTACAGTGTGTATGGTAACACCCATTGTTTCATGTTCTCTGTGTATATAAATCTCTCCACTGTATTTTCCACTGCATGCATCCGATGAAGTGAGCTGTAGCTCACGAAAGCTTATGCACAAATAAATTTGATTAGTCTCCAAGGTGCCACAAGTACTCCTTTTATCAGATAGACAGAAGATCCTTGTTGGTGATTCAGTACTCAGACGAACCAAAAGAACATTCGGCAAGGGCCAGGCAGGGTAACAGGACAGTGGGCTGCTTATCTGGAACCAAGAGACAAGACATCACGCTAAGACTGGATAGGCTTCTGAAGTCACTAGGCAAAGATCATACAGTATCAGGGTTGGAAGAGACCTCAGGAGATCATCTAGTCAAATCCCCTGCTCAAAGCTGGACCAACACCCACTAAATCATCCCACCCAGGACTTTGTCAAGCTGGGCCTTAAAAACCTCTAAGGCTGGAGATTCCACCACCTCCCTAGGTGACCCATTCCAGTGCTTCACCACCCTCCTAGTGAAATATTGGTGATGATTCATATTGGCACAAATGACACTGTGTTGTGGGATATCTCGCAGACAGTAGATACCTTCAGGGCACTCAGAAGCATGCTGAAACAGAGGAACGTCCAAACCATCATCTCTGGGATCGTTCATGTTCTCCAAGCAAAGGAAGCCAGAAGGCAGAATATTCTGGAACTGAATTCCCAGATAAGTAAGTGATGAAGGGTGGAAGACTTTGGTTCTGAGGAACATTGGTCCACCTTCTAAAAGGAGGGGGGGGCTGTATAGTTTGAATGGCCTCCAGCTCAGTAGAAGGGAACACAGTCTCCTTAGGTATGGACTGGCTAAAGTGGTCAAGAGGGGGTTTAACTAATACCAAAAGGGGAGGGTAGAAAGAGGGAAGATATGATCATAAGCATAAAATTGAGATGATGAAAATTAAATAAATCAAGGAACCAAAGGACTCGAAGAGAAGAAATTCTTTAATTGCTTATTCACCAATGCTAGGAGCCCAGGTAATAAACAAGAAGAATTGGAATTCCTCATTTATGAGCATAAATTCTACCTAGTTGGTATTACTGAAACATGATGGAATGATTCATGCAATTGGAATGTTAAAATCAGTGGTTATAATCTATTTAGGAAGGACTGAGTGGGCAAAAGAGGAGGGTGAATGCCACTCTATATCAAAAATGGCATTACCTGTTTTCGAGTCACTGATAACTTGGAAGAAAATGATTGCTTATGGATCAGTGTCCTAACAGCATAAGATGGAGTACTAGTTGGTGTCTGCTATGGACCACCAAATCACAACAAGAAGCAGGATGACCGCTTCCTTATATGAAAAAAGCTGTGTGATCATGGGGGATTTCAATTTGAGTGTCATATGCTTGAGGTGTCATACTGCCAATACTAAAACATCCTTGGAATGTCTAAATATTATAAATGACAATTTTAATAAGTTGATCACATTTATAAGGTGCAAAGTGACATGTATATGTGTTGTTTTAACAGGGCCAGTTCCACAAAGCTAAAAACAATTATGAATCAAATCATCTGGGAGGAAGAATTTAATCAAAAAAATGTACAGGATAACTTGGAATCATTTAAGAATACCTTATTAGATGCCCAAAAACCGCAACTGAGGATGAAGGCTGTGCTGGTTAAAAAAAAACAAACACCTTGTTTAGAGGAGAAGTGAAAGCAGCTGTAAAAAAATAAAATTTATACATATAACAAATGGAAAAAAAGGGAAGTTGATAGTAATGAATATAAATCTGAAGTTAGGAATTGTAGAAAATTGATAAGGGAAGCCAAAGGCCATAAGGCGACCTCTTTGGTGAGCAGAGTTAAGGACAATAAGAAATAATAAAAAATATATCAGGAACAAAAAGAATCCTGAGAATGGTATTGGTTCATTTCTAGATGAAAATGGTATAATTATCAATAATAATGCAAAAAAGGCAGAAGTGGGCAATAAATATTACTGTTCTGTATTTGGGGGAAAAACAGATGATATAGTCCCATCATATGGTGATAATACTCTTTCCATTCCACTAGCATCTCAGGAGAATGTTAATCAGCAGCTACTAAAGTTAGACATTTTTAAATCAGGAGGTCCAGATAACTTGCATCCATGGATTTAAAAAACATCTGGCTGAGGATCTCACTGGACGGGTGGTTTTCAATAAGTTTTGGAGCACTGATGAAATTCCAGAAGACTGGAAGAAAGCAAATGTTTTGCTAGTGATTAAAAAAGATAAATGGGATGACCAGGGTAATTATACATCTGTCAACCTGGCCTCAATCCAAGCAAAATAATGGAGCAACCAATACAGGACTCGATTCATAAAGAATGGAATGAATATAATATAATTAATGCAAATCAACATGGGTTTATGGAAAACAGATCCAGTCAAAATAACTTGATATCTTTTTTTATGAGATTACAAGTTTGCATGAGAAAGGCGATAGTGTTGACATAATATAGTTACATATGACTTATGTAAGATATGTGACATGGTCCCACACAACATTTTGATGAAAAAACTAGAATGGTATAAAATTAACATGGCACACTTTAAATGAATTAGTAACTGGATAACAGATAGGTCTCAAAATGTCATTTTAAAACAGGAAAAAGTCAATGAGTGGGTCCATTTTCCATGGGGTCCCACAGGGATCAGTTCTTAGCTCTACACTATTTAATATTTTTGATAATGACCTGAAAGAAAACATAAAATCATCACTGATAAAGTTTGCAGATGCCATAAAAATTGGGGGAGTATTAAATAATGAATAGGACAATTCACTGAATTCAAAGCGATCTGGATAGCTTGGTAAACTGGGCACAAGCAAACAATATGTGTTTATATATGGCTACACGTAAATGTATGCATCTGAGAAAAAAAGAACGTAGGCCATACTTATAGGATGGGGGACTGTATCCTGGGAAGTAGGGACCCTGAAAAAGATTTGGGGGTCATGGTCGATAATCAGATGAACATGAGCTCCCAGTGTGATGCTGCGACCAAAAGAGCTAATGTGATCCTAGGATGCATAAACAGGGGAAACTTGAGAAGTAGTAGAGAGGTTATTTTAGCTTTGTATTAGGCACTGGTGTGATCACTGCTGGAATACGGTGTCCAGTTCTGGTGCCCACAGTTCAAGAAGTAGGTTGGTTGATAAATTGGAGAGGGTTCAGAGAAGAAGCGCAGATTAGGGATTAGAACACATGCCTTCTAGTGAGAGGCTCCAGAAGCTCCATCTATTTAGCTTAACCTAAAGTGGGTTAAGCAGTGGCTTGCTCACTGTCTATAAGTACCTATACGGGGAACAAATATTTAATCTATTTAATATATCTTCAATCTATCAGAGAATGGTATAATATGATATAATGGCTGGAAGCTGAATTTCAGGTTTTAAAAGGTCTAACTTTAGCAGCTACTGTTTAACATCTTCCTGAAATACTACTGGAAGGGAAAAAATGTTATCACTGTATAATGAGACTATATCATTGGTTTCCCCTCCCGCCCAAAGATATAAAGTAATAGCAGAAATATTTATTGAGCACGTCTGCCTTTTTTGCATTATTGCTGATAATTCTACCATTTCCATTTAGTAATGAACCAATGCTATTGTTACGATTGTTTTTGTTCCTAATATACTAAACAACTCCTTCTTATTTACCTTAACTTTGCTGGCAATAGATTTTTGCCTTGTGTCCATTTGCTTCCCTTATCAATTTTCTACAGTTCCTAATTTCTGATTTACATTCATTACTATCAACTTTCCCTTTCTTCCATTTGTTTTCAATATAAGCAAAGCTTATATATTGAAGACAGCTGTATATATATGATTGCAGCTGTCTCCCACTGTAGACAGCTGCAATCCACAGGGCCCTGGGCTGGAACCTGGAGTAGAGGGCGGGCCTGAGTTTCCCCTATCCCCCCAACTCCCTACTTGATACCAGAGGAGTTAACCTGGACTGTGGGTTCCACCAGAAGGGAAGGTCTCTGGCCTGTTCCCCGATCCACTAGGTGGATCAGCAGAGACTGCAGGGATTGTTTTTCTTCCTTTTCCCCATGCCGGCCAGTGATGAGGCTAACTGAGTGAACGGCAGATTTGAGCCACGAAAGTGGCCAAACTGAGGGCTGCCATGAACCTCTGAGGTGAGCAAATCTGCCAATAAGCGCAGGACCCACCAAGGCAGAGGAGGAACTTTGTCACAACACACACACACACACATATATATCAGCTCTGTGTGTGTGTGTGTGTGTGTGTATGTGTATATATATATATATATATACACACACACACACATACATACACACAGCTGTCTTCACTTCCCCTATAAGCTTCGTTTTTTAACCAGCACAGCCTTCTTCCTCATTTGTGGGATTGTGCCTTTTTCCTCATTCATTCGCATCTTCCTGATTAAATTCTTCCTCATAATTATTTTTCAGCTTTGTGAAATATGTGTGTATATATATATAGATAGATAGAGAGAGAGAGAACTGGTCTGGACTGTTTGCACATTATAAATGTGATCAGCTCATGATCACTTGTACTTAAGCTACCATTAATTTTTAGTTCTGTGATCAGTTCCTCTTACTCTGTCAATACGAGCTCTAACATAGAAATCCCCCATGTTGGTTGCAACACACTTTTGAGTTAGGAAATTATTTATAATATTTAGACATTCCAAACATCTTTTAGTGTTGGCAACATGACACCTCCAGCATATGTCACTCAAATTGACATTCCCCATGATCACACAGCTTTTTTCCTACATGTTATAGGTAGGAGCTGGTCACCCTGTTCTTTAGTGTGATTCGGTGGTCTGTAGCAGACATCAACTAGTAGCCTATCTTGTGCTTTAATGGTTAGGACGTTGACCTTTAAGCATTTAAAATATTTTTTGTCCGAGTTGTCAGTGACTTGGAAACAGGTAATGCCATTTTTGTATTGAGCACTACTCCCACTCCTTTTTAGCCCAATCGATCCTTTCTAAATAGGTTATGACCATTGATTTTAACATTCCAATCATGCAAATCATCCCACAAGGTTTCAGTAATACCAACTAAATAGAACTTATTCTCATAAATGATCAAAGCAAGTTTTTCTTGTGTTACCCAGGCTCCCAGCACTGATGAATAGGCAATTCAAGAATTTCTTCTTTCTTTGTCCTTTGGTTCCTTCATTAATTTTATCCTCAACGTCTTAATTCTGTGCAAAACAAGTGCTCATATCTTCCCTCTTTTTACTCTCTCTTTTTGTTATTATTTTAATGTTCTCCTGCCTACTCTAGCCAGCCTGTCCGTAAAGAGATTGGATCCTCTTTACTGAGGTGGAGGCCATCTAAACCACACGGTTCCCCACACTCACAGAAGTTGGACAAATGTTCCACAAAACCAAAACCCTCCAGCCTACATCACTTACTTAGCCAGCAGTTCAATTCTGTAGTCTTCTGCCTTCTCTCTTCCTTCATGTGTGGGACAGGACCTCAGAGAAAACAGCTTGGACAACAATATTTATGACCATTCTTGAGAACCAAATATGCAGCATATTATAAGGTTGTTAAGTTAAATTAACTTGTTAAGACCACACCACACAATCCATCGTCTACAGCTGAGCTCTACGATACAACCGCATTTGCTCCAACCCCTCAGACAGAGACAAACACCTACAAGATCTCTATCAAGCGTTCTTACAACTACAATACCCACCTGCTGAAGTGAAGAAACAGATTGACAGAGCCAGAAGAGAACCCAGAAGTCACCTACTACAGGACAGGCCCAACAAAGATAATAACAGAACACCACTAGCCATCACCTTCAGCCCACAACTAAAACCTCTCCAATGCATCATCAAGGATCTACAACCTGTCCTGAAGGACGACCCATCACTCTCACAGATCTTGGGAGACAACCCAGTCCTTGCTTACAGACAGTCCCCCAACCTGAAGCAAATACTCACCAGCAACCGCACACCACACAACAGAACCACTAACCCAGGAACCTATCCTTGCAACAAAGCCCGTTGCCAACTGTGTCTACATATCTATTCAGGGAACACCATCATGGGGCCTAATCACATCAGCCACACTATCAGAGGCTCGTTCACCTGCACATCTACCAATGTGATATATGCCATCATGTGCCAGCAATGCCCCTCTGCCATGTACATTGGTCAAACTGGACAGTCTCTACATAAAAGAATAAATGGATACAAATCAGACGTCAAGAATTATAACATTCAAAAACCAGTTGGAGAACACATCAATCTCTCTGGTCACTTGATTACAGTCCTAAGAGTGGCAATTCTTCAACAAAAAAACTTCAAAAACAGACTCCAATGAGAGACTGCTGAATTGGAATTAATTTTCAAACTGGATACAATTAATTTAGGCTTGAATAAAGACTGGGAGTGGATGTGTCATTACACAAAGTAAAACTATTTCCCCATGTTTATTCCACCCGCCCCCCGCTGTTCCTCAGACGTTGTCAACTGCTGGAAATGGCCCACTGTGATTATCACTACAAAAGGTCTCTACCCCCCTCCTCCCGCTCTCCTGCTGTTAATAGCTCACCTTACCTGATGATCACTCTTGTTACAGTGCGTATGGTAACACTCATTGTTTCATGTTCTCTGTGTATATAAATCTCCCCACTGTATTTTCCACTGCATGCATCCGATGAAGTGAGCTGTAGCTCACGAAAGCTTACGCTCAAATAAATTCGTTAGTCTCTAAGGTACCACAAGTCTTCCTTTTCTTCTTCTTAAGTTTAGTCCTTAAGAACCATGTTACAGTTCTGTTTATATGTAACCCTTCTCTTTCCATTATCTGTACTCATGCAGTACTGGGTGAATCATAGAATCATAGAATATCAGGGTTGGAAGGGACCTCAGGAGGTCATCTAGTCCAAACCCCTGCTCAAAGCAGGACCAATCCCCAACTAAATCATCCCAGCCAGGGCTTTGTCAAGCCTAACCTTAAAAATATCTAAGGAAGGAGATTCCACCACCTCCCTAGGTAACGCATGCCAGTGTTTCACCACCCTCCTAATGAAAAAGTTTTTCCTAATATCCAACTTAAACCTCCCCCACTGCAACTTGAGACCATTACTCCTTGTTCTGTCATCTGCTACCACTGAGAACAGCCTAGATCCATCCTCTTTGGAACCCCCTTTCAGGTAGTTGAAAGCAGCTGCCAAATCCCTCCTCATTCTTCTCTTCCGCAGACTAAACAATCCCAGTTCCCTCAGCCTCTCCTCATAAGTCATGTGTTCCAGTCCCCTAATCATTTTTGTTGCCCTCCGCTGGACTCTTTCCAATTTTTCCACATCCTTCTTGTAGTGTGGGGCCCAAAACTGGACACAGTACTCCAGATGAGGCCTCACCAATGTCGAATAGAGGGGAACGATCACATCCCTCGATCTGCTGGCAATGCCCCTACATATACATCCCAAAATGCCATTGGCCTTCTTGGCAACAAGGGCACACTGTTGACTCATATCCAGCTTCTCGTCCACTGTAACCTCTAGATCCTTTTCTGCAGAACTGCTGCCTAGCCATTCGGTCCCTAGTCTGTAGCGGTGCATGGGATTCTTCTGTCCTAAGTGCAGGACTCTGTACTTGTCCTTGTTGAACCTCATCAGACTTCTTTTGGCCCAATCCTCTAATTTGTCTAGGGCCCTCTGTATCCTATCCCTACCCTCCAGGGTATCTACCTCTCCTCCCAGTTTAGTGTCATCTGCAAACTTGCTGAGGGTGCAATCCACACCATCCTCCAGATCATTTATGAAGATATTGAACAAAATCGGCCCCAGGACCGACCCTTGGGGCACTCCACTTGATACTGGCTGCCAACTATACATGGAGCCATTGATCACTACCCGTTGAGCCCAACAATCTAGCCAACTTTCTATCCACCTTGTAGTCCATTCATCCAGCCCATACTTCTTTAACTTGCTGGCAAGAATACTGTGGGAGACCGTGTCAAAAGCTTTGCTAAACTCAAGGAACAACATATCCACCGCTTTCCCCTCATCCACAGAGCCAGTTATCTCGTCACAGAAGGCAATTAGATTAGTCAGACATGACTTGCCCTTGGTGAATCCATGCTGACTGTTCCTGATCACTTTCCTCTCCTCTAAGTGCTTCAGAATTGATTACTTGAAGACCTGGTGCTCCATGATTTTTCCGGGGACTGAGGTGAGGCTGACTGGCCTGTAGTTCCCAGGATCCCCCTTCTGGTAACCTTGATGTCACCATAGATAGGGAAAGCTCCATTCTTTTTCATTACTGGCACTGTAAGGGTGCTCCATTCACTCCAGTTAAGCCTGGATATAATCCCAGAGTCTTGTAAATGCTGAAGTTCTAACTCTGCCTTTAGCTGTATCACAAAAGGCACTGGAAGACGTTTGCAAAATTTAGAAATTGCTCAAGCAAAGTTTTATTTGCTTTCATGGGCTTTAAGTTTCTCATAGCATCCTGAAAGATACCAGTTGCCTTGTACAAAAGTCTAGCTAATTTTTGTTTTGGGCTGGAATTCATAATTTTTTTTCAACCTGCAGTCATTTTATACTTTACCAGTCTTGCTGAAGCTCTCTCAGCTATTCTCTACCAAGTCGCAGAATAGGCTCTTGGCATCTGCTGTTTAGTTATATGTTACCTTCATTGTAATAAAAACCAGGAGATTGAGGATTTCCCCTGTACATGTATTTAGTAGTACTCAGATTTTTCTGCAACTTCACCTCTTTAAGTAGTCTCTACAATCCTGTGTGAAATTACAGAAATACTAGATCCTATATCAAGCTCCATTTTAACACTTAACCCTTCCACTTCTAAAGCAATCCAAATATCACTTCACTTATTGTCTGAGATGACATAACAGTCAACTACAGTTGTAGAGATGAAATAATATTCTCACTTGACTCTGTGTTGTCATGTGCAAGCTGATGAATTTGAAATCCTCTGGTATTGTCGTTGTGCTTTTTGCACTGACCTGAACATTTTCTGTGTGTGCCCCCAATTTGTTAGTTTATGCAGGGTTTGTCCTTGAACCAACTATCATTTGCATTGTGAGACTGTTTCCCACAATGAAAGCAGTCAGTGATGACATGTGGTGCCTTCTGCTTGACTAACAGTTTATTTGTTACAGATCACATGGTGGTGTTACAGTTTCCTGGAATCTTTAAAGCTATCTCCACTGATACAGCATTTTCTAATTCATGCTTTAGGGTCAAATCAATCCGTCAATAGCTGGTTTTGGATTGTTTTATTTTGCTTACGACAAACCAACTGGTCCCTTAAGGCACCATTTCAATTCTCTCCGAACAGGCAGTGCTCTGTTAATTCCCTTAATCCAGTCACATATTCAGAAATTGTTTAATTTTCTTTTTGACTCCATTTAGGGATAGGCAATTTTCTAGAATTTCCACATTCTCAGTAAATGTTTTCTCTTCTAGTTTAGCTAAGCTAAGCAGCAGGTTATACATTTTAGCCCCATTACACTCAGTAAATCTGCTCCCTGTTTCTAATCAGTTATACTGTTAGTAATCATATACTCCTCCAGTTCCAGTCAGTATATACAAGGGTACAACGTCACTCAAACTTTAATTCCATCTCCTAACCCCATAAAGCCCAACCTCTGCCCCATAAGAACCCCCCTGCCATTGTATTACTTCCAGGGTAGAGTCTGGAATATGGCCAGAAGCAAGGGGTGTCAAATAACCTCTCTAAAAATTTCTCTCACCACCATCTACCAATCAGAGGGGATTTCAGCACCATAGATCCTCCCCAAGAGGGATGGAGGTCATGTGACCCCTCTAAGAACTTCTACCATCGTCCTTTACCAATTGGAGTGGGTTTCAGCCCCCTAGAACACCCCCAAGAGTGGGAGTGACCAATTAGAGAAAGTTTAGGGGTTGGTTGACCCATCCGGAAGAGCATTGTGTGCTCCCTCTAAGACAGGAGTTCTGAAAATGTGGTTTGGGACCCCTCAGAGGGTCACAAGGTTCTTACATGGAGGGTCACGAGCTGTCAGCCTCCACCCCAAACCCCACTTTGCCTCCAGCATTTATAATGGTGTTAAATATATAAAAAGTGTTTTTAATTTATATGGAGGGGTCACACTCAGAGGCTTTCTATGTGAAAGTGGTCACCAGTACAAAAGTTTGAGAACCACTGCTCTAAGGACTCCTCCAACTACACTCTACCAATCAACACAGGTTCTAGGCCTGTAGGACATGATGGGAACTGTGTACCAATCAGAATAGTTATAGCACAAGTATTTAGCTGGAAACTCCACCATCTGGAGTTTAGTGGTTGGCTGGTCAGCAGCACCATCCCTGGAAGCCCCTCACTGTGGCGAAGAGGCCATATGTTTCAAGAAAATGTTTTCAGAAATTATGGAAATGGTGAAAGGAAACATGGCAGCCTTCACCACCCCTGTGAGAACTATGGCATTTATTTTAGCTCTGAGAGTGCTTGGTTACCTGCAAAGGAAGTGCAATATTAAAGACAGTTCTGAGGAGGAGAGAGTGGCCGAATGGAGCCCTTTAGCCCAGCCATTGCTGAATATGGCAGACCCTGACACCGAGACCCATGCGATCGTGAGTCAGACTGACTAGCGTGATGCCCATCCAATGTCTGAACCCATGGGGGAAGGTGGCAAGACCTCTTCAGTGACACCATTGGATAACGTGAACTGAGGAGATGTTGCTTAGGTAAATAGATTCTAAAAAGTGGCAGTCAAGGAGGGTGTAATGCAGTAGGATCTGACCTGAGGTTGTGTAAATCTAAAACAGGGGACTTACACCTGTTTCTGTTCTGAAAATCTTTCAACAGCTTGATGATACCTTTCTAGAAGACCCAGAGGCCCTGAACAATGTTGCATCAGAGAACAAAGATGAATCAGGCCAAACTTGTTGCTCAGCAGCAAGACAAGTTGTTCAAGAGGACATCAACCATGAAGAGGATGACAGCTATATGGTTCCATGGAAAGCACTAGGCATACAGCTAATGGCATCCATGGCATGTTGGGAGTGTAAAAAAATTAAGCAGTTTATTCTATGCATTTCTGTTTATGCTGTCCTTAATTATTGTCTTAGGGAGAAGGTTTCTGAAGATTGTGAGGGCTGTGTTATAGACACACGAGGCCAGCAGCATCATGACTGTGTCAACTGGACTTCAGAGGATATAAACTGCAAGCTTTGGGACCTCTGTGCTGACCTGTTTTTGGAAAGCTAATTAAACACAGTTATTGCCATAGGGTACGCAATGCAATGTCTGTGCTTAACCTAAGAAAATGTAGCACTAAGGGTGGTCTTGGTAAATGCTGTGCAAACTGGTAGAGACTCTGGCAGCGTTTAAACAAAATTACCAAACTGAAGGATATCCACTTATTACATTATACTGACCACCTGATCTGCACAAAAAGTTACAGAACTCTGCTGAGGAAAAAGACTATTCTAAGAAATCTAAAAGGATAAAGTTAGAGAATAGTGATGGGACAAACGTGATATAAAAATAAAATGACAGGTTTCAGAGTAACAGCCGTGTTAGTCTGTCTTTGCAAAAAGAAAAGGAGTACTTGTGGCACCTTAGAGACTAACCAATTTATTTGAGCATGAGCTTTCGTGAGCTACAGCTCACTTCATCGGATGCATACCACAGTATGCATCCGATGAAAGCTCATGCTCAAATAAATTGGTTAGTCTCTAAGGTGCCACAAGTACTCCTTTTCTTTTTAAAAATAAAATGTGTCATCTGTAAATGAAAATATATATTGAAAAGGTATCTGGCCATATCTGTGTTTCTGTTACAAAGCTTGTGTGAGGCCTTAAATAAAATGGGGGTTTTGAAGGATCCCCAAAGGAGCTTTCAAGGGGGATTTAAAAAAAAAAGGAGCTTCTGAGATCCTAGCTATTGTTTCTTAAAAGAAAAAAAAAGACCTATTTTACAACAAAAAGATGGAATGTTTGTAGCCAATTCAGGTTGGGAAAAAAACAACTGTGTTTAAAATAAAGCAAAAAATATGATCATGTTTTATAGCTATATATCTCAAACCATGTCTTGAGAACAAGACAGCTGACACAAGTCCATCAATATGACTAGGGGTTCCTGGTTTAATCAATCTATTTTTTGAAATTTCTGGGGTGTGGCTTATTGTCTTCACCAAATGTGTAAACAGATGCCCCAAGTCCTTAGCATTACAGCAGAATAAGATATTATGGTTTGCAAAAGTATCAGTAAGCAGTGTTGATGAATATTCAGATTTGGGTAATCATGATGTTTTGTTCAGAGTTACAAACGTTTCAGAGTTATGAACAACCTCCATTCCCAAGGTGTTCGTAACTCTGAGGTTCTACTGTAATACTTAAATAAAGCCAGTTTCTCTCCAAGAGACATCGAAAGGGAATGTTCAGGGAGGGATGTATAAATTCCACGTCTATTAGTTAAGAGCAACAGTGATCAAAACAATCTGGTAACAGACATTGAAGTTTTGTTTGAAACAAAGCAATATATTAAAGCAGATGTAAAAACCTGAGCTTTTTTTGGAGACAGAGTGTCCTGTATACTTTCCTGATGATACCATAGTCAGAATTACAGACACACGACGAACAGAACGACCAAAGAAGCAGGAATATGCTCTGACACCTTGAGCAACGACACCACAAAGCAGCAGAAGACCATAGACACAGCATCAAGACAGCCCAATGCTCAGATACATCAAGTTAAACGACAAAGCAAAAATCACTGGTAAAAAGCAACCATGCAAACATGCCTCCAGTTCCACACTAAGCCCTGAAAAAACGATGAGTGAAAACAGAGCATGTGCTTTAGGGACTGTGAATAAAAAAAACAAGGTCTGAAAGTTCACACACTACCAAAATGTTTTCTTGTGAAATATCCAATACTGTTGGCGAAATATGGTCTCTCTTTAGGGTTAGTGACAAATTTTGTTAAAGCTCTTTGTGAAAATTATGGTTCTTTGAAGAGACAGGTGATATATAGATGGCTCTGTCTTGGGGGTTGCCACACATGATCTCCAGAGGGCAAAAGACATACATAAGGCTTTAAAAAATGTGAAAGTTTTTCAAGGGTTAACCTGTAGCTCTAAACAAACATGCCTAGGCGTGAGTAACAAGGTTGTGCAGAAGAAGCAGCATAAATGGGGGCTGAATGCAAAAGGGACTGCACAGAGCTTGAGAGGAGGCAGTGTTAGGGTTAAGAACAGGGTTGCACAGCAGTTGCAGGGGAAACAAAAGGGGCAGGGGTCAGCATTTGGGGGCAGACTGCAGCCAAAAAGTTATGTCCAGGCTTTTTGTAAAAAAAATGTTAAAAGATGAAAGAGGCAATAAGGAGAAAACACAAAACTAAAAAGAGAAGCCCCCAAGTAGAGGCTCTCAAACGGACATGTCAGAAAATAGGATGGAGGATCTGGCCCTTATGGCCTAAGGGACGGTGGTGGCTCTAAGGGATAAATTATGAATTGCTACACTTGCTCAGCAAATGTACCTCAGGAAGGCCTAATCCTAATCTAAAAGCTTTTGAGGATGCTACCAAAATACCTTATGGGTACTGTGACAGACCCAGACCAGTTGCGTGCAGGAGTCTGGTAGAAGGCAAATATACCGGCCACTGTATGAATAGCTTTCTGTTCCCAGGGAACAATCAGGCTGCCCTAGAGCAATCAGGAACCTGCTAGAACCAATTAAGACAGGCAAGCTAATTAAGACACCTGGAGCCAATTAAGAACTTACTAGAATCAATTATTGCAGGCAGGCTAATCAGGACACCTGGCTTAAAAGGACCTCCCATCAGTTAGTAGGGGGTGCACAAGGATTGGGGAGTGAGTGAGTGTGCTGCTGGAGGACTGAGAAGTACAAGTGTTATCAAGCTTCAGGAGGAAGGGCGTGCGGTGAGGATAAAGAAGGTGCTGAGGGGAGGCCATGGGGAAGTAGCCCAGGGAGTTGTAGCTGTCATGCAGCTGATACGGGAGACGTTGTAGACAGCTGCTATCCATAGGGCTCTGGGCTGGAATCCGGTATAGAGGGTTCTCCCCATCTCCCCAACAACCTATCTGACACAGGAGGAGTTGACTTGGTCTGTGAGAGACACCAGAGGGGAAGGTCTGATTTGCAAAGGGATCTGGTCTGTTCCTGAACCACTAGGTGGGACAACAGAGACTGCGGAGATTGTTCTCAATTTCCCCCATGCTGGCCAGTGAGGAGGTTAGCTGAGTGAACGGCAGATTTGAGCCTCGAGCAAAAGTGGCCAAACTGAAAACTGCCATGAACCTCTGAGGCGAGCAAATCTGCCAAAAAGCGCAGGACCTACCAAGGCAGAGGAGGAATTTTGTCACCGAACCTAGGGATGGATTTAAATGCTTCTACAAGAGAGGCTTACAGATTAAGAACTGGGCTTTTCCCTCATGATTAGCCAGTGGCTTATACTTTGAAAAGTACAACAGCAGGGTGTAAAAAGCAATGAGTTATCATCAGACCCTTTTTTAACAACCAAAGCTGCTGACCGAAAACATGTCTAGCTACATGAAGAGACACCTGGCCCTTTTAAAATTACTTAGCAAATCACCACAGCAAAGGAAAGATATCCTGTGTTCAGCCTCTGATGATTTAATAGTGGCCATTTCAGAAATAGCACTCAGCACCTTAAAAGAAAACATCCCTTTGACACAAAATCAAGTGTGTGCAGAAAATGAGACACAATTTTATCAAAACTCTCTGTAATAAAAGGGTCTCTTTTAAAAGAAAGAAGCATCTCATGAAACAGGCTGGGGCATTTATCGGACCTCTGTTAAGTTTTGTTATTCCTCTCATAATGGGGCATCAAAACATAAGAATGGCCCTACCGGGTCAGACCAAAGGTCCATCTAGCTCAGTATCCTGTCTTCCGACAGGGGCTAGTGTCCCAGAGGGAATGAACAGAACAGGTAATCATCAAGTGATCCATCCCGTCGCTCATTCCCAGCTTCTGGCAAACAGAGGCTAGGTACACCATTCCTGCCCATCCTGGCTAATAGCCATTGATGGACCGATCCTCCATGAATTTATCTAGTTCTTCTTTGAACCCTGTTATGGTCTTGGCCTTCACAACATCCTCTGGCAAGGAGTTCCACAGGTTGACTGTGCGTTGTGTGAAGAAATACTTAATTTTATTTGTTTTAAACCTGCTGCCTATTAATTTCATTTGGTGACCCCTAGTTCTTGTGTTATGAGAAGTAGTAAACAACACTTCCTTATCTACTTTCTCTACACCAGTCATGATTTTATAGACCTCAATCATATCTCCCCTTAGCCGTCTCTTTCCCTTTATTTTTGCTGCCAAGAAGGCTAACAGCATTTTGGGCTGTAAAAGTAGGAGCAATGCCAGCAGATCGAGGGGCATCATCATTCCCTTCTATTCGGCATTGGTGAGGCCTCATCTGGAGTACCGTGTCCAGTTTTGGGCCCCACACTACAAGAAGGATGTGGAAAAATTGGAAAGAGTCCAGCGGAGGCAACAAAAATGATTAGGGGGCTGGAGCACATGGAGAGGCTGAGGGAACTGGGATTATTTAGTCTGCAGAAGAGAAGAATGAGGGGGGATTTGATAGCTGCTTTCAACTACCTGAAAGGGGGTTCCAAAGAGGATGGATCTAGACTGTACTCAATGGTAGCTGATGACAGAACAAGGAGTAACGGTCTTAAGTTGCAGTGGGGGAGGTTTACGTTGGATATTAGGAAAAACTTTTTCACTAGGAGGGTGGTGAAGCACTGGAATGCGTTACCTAGGGAGGTGGTGGAATCTCCTTCCTTTGAGGTTTTTAAGGTCAGGCTTGACAAAGCCCTGGCTGGGATGATTTAGTTGGGGATTGGTCCTGCTTTGAGCAGGGGGTTGGACTAGATGACCTCCTGAGGTCCCTTCCAACCCTGATATTCTATGATTCTATGAAAGGCAAAGCAATTAAAACTGATACAAGTAAATACTTTTTTTTACACAGCATATAATTAAACTGTAGAGTTTACTGCCACAAGATACAGAGTCCAGAAGTTTACGCTGAGGCTAATGGAGCCAAGACTTCTTAGGAGGAACACTGTCTTATCAACATACCACTTTGCCAGTGGTTTGAGACACTATAATCATCTGTTATCTTCATCTTGAGCTCCTGTTATCTAGGAGCCATCTTGGTATAGTAGCTCCTAAACACCTTCTTGGCTCTGTCATCACAGATCACCTTGGTACTCAGAAACCCTTTAACTAAGTGAAAGAGAAGATGGTGAGAGCCAATAGCCGAAGCACCATTGTGTATTGGATTGATTCTGGCATAAAGGTTTTCTTGAATCTTATGTTGTGGCTGTGCAGAGGGTAAAGAAAGTTTTCTTCACCGGCACTACAGCATGTGTGAAATCCTCATCAGAGTAACCTTTCTGAGTGGTAACAAGCCATGTTAACCCAGGCTCTTTACACCTTGTGACAGAGATGAGAGTTAGTCACTATGAAGGGTTTACACACTATTTTTTGGATAAGGTAGCACAGATCCTGACTGAGCTGTCTTTGTCCATGGAAATGAAATTGGGTTTTGGGAGGAAAGTACAAATTTCTCTCAGCTTTGAGATGCTCCCTAGGGCTCTGAAGATGTTGGGGGATGTATCTATGTGAGCTGAAGCCATTTCCCTTGTGACTGGTGAAAACCTGTAGGGAGATGCTGAGGCAATACTTGATCTGGAGTACACAAATCACACACCTGGCATTTAGTGCTATTCAGGTGAGGTCAAAATGATTTTTTTAAAAAAGGCACAAATATCAAATAATGCCAATGGCCACCACCACATAATGGTTGTCATTTTAAATATACTTTAATATATAGCTTCACCCACTTGTCGGCTCCCGCTGCATCCTCCAACCCTTCCCAAACTCTCTGCTTTATCCCCCATCTACTCTTTCCTTCTGCCAAGTTCTCTTCTCCATGATAAATATTGGTACCTACTATTCTTATCTAGCATCCTTCGCTAAGTGCTGTAGCTATTTTTCAGCATCTGACAAATCCTCCAAAAGTGGATTTATTGCCTTCTTTCCTATAATCTATTTAACAAATATCACATATTTCTGAATACATTATTTTTATGCATACTTTGTTTTTTATTCTCCTAGTTTACAGAGTTGAGAGAATCATTTTCAAATATATATTAATTTTGTGACATTTGTACAGACATATTTGTGCAGCTCTGACAGCCAGTCTGGCAGAAAGGCATTGAAAGACAGATGCCTCTGGGGTTATGTCTACACTGCAGTTAGACCCCGCTGCTGGCCCATGCCAGCTGACTCAGGCTTGCGGGGCTTAGGTTAAGGGGCTGTTTAACTGCGGTGTAGACATTCAAGCTTGGGTTAGAGTTCAGGCTCTAGTACCATGAGAAGTCAAAAGATCTCCTTAAATTCAGGGGAGTTCTGATTCCAGAGGTGTTTGGATCCAAACTTTTGATTCAGGCTACAGCTGGGCAAAAAGTATTTGCGGAATAAAATGTTGGCATATGGGGTGGGGGACTTTAAAAACATTACCATTTTTGAAAATATATTTGATATTAGAAAATATTGAATGTTGAATATCACAGCCAAACATATGGCAGCATCTGGAGTATTTGCAAAGTATCAGAGAATAAAATTAATTGCCTGAGTCAGTGGTCCCAAAACTGTGGGACTCACCTCCCTAGCAGGCAGAGCAGGACCAAGGCCAGTCCCCACAGGGGGCAGGGAGGCAGCACCACCCAGCCCTGCTTTGGCCCCCACTCTGCTCTAGCCCTGTCCCAAGCTGTGGCCCCAGCTCCCAGCTGCAGCTCCACTCCTGGCCGTGGCTCCTGACCACAGCTCCCAGGGTTGGGGGGCACAGACAGGGTAGCAGGGGGTGCAGTGTGAAAAGTTTGGAGACCAAAGGCCTAAGTATCACACTGGGCAGAATACATCTATTGACTATGTAAATTTGACCAAATCTTTCAGATCCATTTTAAAGTTTTGTAAATTCACAGATGCGAAAAGACTTGAATGTTGAAATAAACCGAATGCCTAGTATTTGCTAAATAGTCGCAAATTATTTTCCTCCAGGATTCAACATTCTCTAGTTTGGGCCTATATCTAATTAGGACATTGGGATCAAACTTAAAATTTGGCTGGTAGGCAAAAATGCTATAGGATTGCAAAAGACATAGAAATTGACTGAGAAAGTGAACTCCAAAATGTGTTATTGCTTACTTATTTTCTCAGATTCCCTTCTCTTCCCAATCCCAGATTGTCAAAGGCACCCTTTCCCAGGACAGCAATGGAGAGATCCTGTCCAGTTTGGTCTCTATTCTATGGATATACATACATAGGCACTCTTTATACTGAAAGTAAGACTTACCTGCCATGCCTCAACCTTCTTAATGTCTGCACATGATCCATTGGTGAAGAGGCCTTTTCCAGGGGTACATGTGTATATATCCTGCAAAGCATGGGCAATAGAATACACTGCCAAGTACACATTATAAGATATCCGCAGGTGTGTGTAGTCCATGTATGGTGTCTCTACATTGGTGATGTTCTCCTCCCCTGTGCAAGGGGGACGGAAGGCAGCTGTGCTATTTCCAACTCCACTTCCTTCTTCATGGCCCTTGTGGAAGGAGGCTGAAGCTGGGAGATTCTTGGACCCTTCTGGGAGGTAGCAGTTAAAGGTCTCCTCCCAAAACTCCTTGGCAAAGCCATTGTTGGTGGATTTCTTGGGATGCACTTTCTGTAGAAACTCACGAAAGCCTGGGATCTGCCCTGCCTTCAGTGCAAACCCAATGGTACCTCCAATGACATGGAAGAACTCTGGCATGGCTATCAGGGAAGAGCTGGCCCAAGCCTCACTTGCCAGCCAGATCCTGTCAGTTATGTTACGCCTGACTATCTCCTTGATGAGGGGTTCAAGGTCCGGTCCACTGGAGAAGACAACAATCACTTTAGCAGTGGAGTTCTGGATGACCTCCACCACTTGCTGGATCTCCTCCTCCACTGAGTACTGGGAGATGAGCTCACTGAAATCAATGCAGATGTCCCTTTCCTCTGCCTCCTCCCGGAACTTCTCAATCCCTGGCCGACCATAGTCATCATCAGCTGCAATTGTTCCCACCCAGTTCCAGCGGAAGTACTCAATGATATCTGCCATTGCAGTGGCCTGGTGCTCATCATTGGGGATCGTGCGGAGGAAAGACTTGAACTGGTTTTTGTTGCTCAAAAGTCGGCTGGATGAGGCATAACTGACCTGTAGGAGGACAGGGAGCAAGCAGTATGGCTCATTAAGTAAGCTGTATGAAGATAAATTGCCTAGTCTTGTTTTAGGGTCACCATCTCGATGCGTAATCTGAGATGGTGATGCTCAGCCAGCCACTTACGCTTGGGCATTTATAGTGCCTGAAATTACATTTTCAGATGGAAACTGAAATGTGGGTATGTTCTTGTGGTAATAAATGACTTGCAGAAATGTGTGCTCAGTGTGTCCCTAGCTCTCAGGGAGCTAGATAAGTGGGGCAGACATATGTATACCTCATTGGTCAGAGATCTGGGGAAATGGGGCAGAAATACGTAGACACACAGACTGGGGGAAATGGACAGAGATGTGTGCCACTGGCAGATCACACAAGCAATTCTCTGCACTTCTTGCCAAATCTGGAAAAACAAGAACTTGTCATTTGAGTAAACTAAGAATGTATATATCAATTCAGATAAAATACAAATGCTCCCTCCCTGAATGTGACATCTACAGACTTTTGTTATCATCACAACCTCGGCTACATCACTGGCCTCCTGAAGTCCTTCCTCCACTCCCTTCTCCTTGCATTCCATTAAGCAGACTTAGCCATGAGCCATCAGATCTCCATGCGATACCATCGCCAACTATTATTTCAGTCTCGGTGCAAGAAGTGCGTGAGAAATCAGAAATGACATGGACCTGTGGATAGTATTAAATAGTTTATTTCGTATTAAACTATTTATTAAATAGTTTATTCAAAATATCCATGGTCAATCTCAAAAAAGCAGCAGTGTGGTAATTATGAAGGCAAAGTTACTGAATCCATGGTCACGGTGCATTGAGTTTTGCAATTAAAGTGGAATTTCAATTTTTTTGTTAGGGCTGCAAACAAATGTTTTTTCCTAATGAAATTTGTACCACTTACTCTTAGGGGATAGATTAAATCTTCTAGAAACTTAGAAGAAAAAACATTGACTAATATAGGGATTTGAAAGAATTGAAAATTATTCCTCTGAAATTTCAGGACTAATGTCTAATTTTTCTGAGGACTCCGTCTAATGTACAAATGGCTTTGCTTTAGCATTTCAGACTTTGAAAGATGAAAAAAACCCACATAAAATCCGATTTTTATTCATCTAAAAGAATTTAAGAACAAAAGCCCAGGTACACAAAGGTGCATAAGCACCTAAAGCCCAGACGTAGTTGAATAAGACTGTGGTTTAGGATCCTAAATCCCAGTTTTAGGCTTCACTGTGATTCACAAAACTCCTTCCATATGCTGTAGGTGTCAAAGTTTTTGCAGTAAAAGTTCCCTAGGTGCCTACATTCCTGCCTCTGGGCATGCCTCACTCAAGGTGTCCAAACACCAATCTCCTGCCTAAGCCCCAGAGCGATCCATGAACTGGGGAAAGACAGGCAGAGGAGCACCTATCTTGCATGCAAGGCCTGATCTGACAGGTGTGCTCAGAGGCCACCTACCGGATCAGGTCCCATTCAAAATTTGGCAGGAAAAGGGTCTGTGGTGGTGCCCGGTGGTTAGAACACTCACCTGGGATGTGGGAGACCCAGGTTTGATTTCCCCATCTCTGCCTAAGGGGGAGAAACGATTTGAACAGGGGTCTCCCACTGCTTAGGAGAGTGTGCTAAACACTGAGATATTTTGTGGTGAGAGTTTTCTCAACCTCTTCTGTTGAAGCTGTTTCATTGCAGAAAATACTTAAAGAGTCATTGGGCCAGAGAGCGAGAAAGAGAATGACTCTGTCACCTGGTAGCTAGGGCACTGAGCTGGGAGACCCGGTGTCCCCTCTTCCAGTGATTCTCTAATTATTTATACGCAGTGGAACAACTTCAATAGGAGAAACTGAGAAAGTCCCACATCAGAATATCCATACCTGCGCAGCGACAGAATGCACCTGAGAGGTTCGAATCCTTTCTCCCCCTTAGGTAGAAGGTTGACCTGAACGTGGGTCTCTAATATCCCAGGCGAGTGCTCTAACCACTGGGCTAAAAGCTAGCAGGTGGGCACCTCTACAACCACTTGCTGTTTTGTGTGGAGTGAGGCAGGTGCCTAAGTTATAAGACTCCAGGAGAGGGGCTCCTGATTGTAAATCACACGCAGAGATACACACCTATCTCTGTGAAAGGGGCAGGCTTTGGATTCCCACTGGCTAGCTTAGGCAGCTCCCTGCGTAACGTGCTTGCTTTTGTGGATCACATTTGAAGATGCCTATTTCTCCCCATTCATTGCATAGGGAGTCTAGGTACCTAAGCTGGCTTTGTGGATCACAGTCCTGTTCCTGTGATTTTTCTAGCACTATTGTTTCTTACTATTTCTTTTGCAAAAGCCGATAGATTAAAAAATGCCTTATGTTGATGCGTAAAATTTTGCACGCTAAAATGCTGGCATTTAAAATTTTAGATGTCAACTCTTCTGAGAGAGAAAAGAAAGAGCCTGGCTAGCAAAGAATATTCCCAGCACTGCCCACCCTCAGGTTTATAGAAGAGAAGCTCCTCTTTTGAAGACCTTAACACCTTCTAAAGTGAGTCGGGGGTACAGGAGAGGAGTCCCATGCCGGCACACCTCATAAGGTACTCAGGAGCTGAGCTCTTTTTCTGTTACTTTTAGGTCTGCAGGACAAGAGTTGCCCTTCTGTTCACTTTGGAAGGTGCTAAGAAGGGGAGTTCCTCTGTGCAATTCCAAAGAGCTACACCTTATACCACTGATGGCAAGCAAAGAATCAGTTTCAACATGTTTGTATTTATTAAGTTGGCAGAGTTTGACTGATGAAGTCTAATTATTCCTTAACTTTTTTAGGGTTTTTCCTTTGTATTATGCATTTTTTTTAATTAAAGATAATCTGAAGTTGCCAATTCTCTCTGCATAACATCTCTAAGATATAGCCTTCCTTATCCACACAAAACGTTAAGAGTCTCATCAAAGCTCTCTCATCATCTAACATCTCAACTACTGAAAATATCCTTCCCTCTGGCCTTGACAAAAACAATCTTTCCCCCACTCATATTCTGAATAGTCAGAATGCTGCTGCAAAGACCATTTTCCTAGCCTTTCCTTGCTTTGACCATGTCACCGCTCACCTTTGCATCCCTCCACTGGCTCCCCTTTCTCTATCACATCAAACATGAGTTGCTTGTCTTCACTTTCAAGGGCCTTCACAGCCTATTCCCCACCACCTATCATCCCTCATTCAGTATCAAGAAGTTGATTTCTGTCTCTGATAGACCCTTAATGCCTCCACTGCCCACTTGTTAAATTTTCAAACAAACATCTTCGTGCTTTCTCCCATGCTGCCCCACACACTTGGGACATGCTCTGATTAACCACCCACAAAGCTGCTTAATTGTTTTCCTTCAAATCCCTCCTCAAAACTCTTCTGTGCTGTGATGCCTACAAAACACTTGTTAGACTGTTATTGTGGAGAGATCACTGCCTATCATGCCGACCAATACTGTCTCAAGCAAAGACCAATACTGTCTCATTATTTCCTTGTACTCCTCCATCAGTCTATATCCATCTATTGTCTGTTGTCTTATCCTCTGATTATAAGTTCCTTGGGGCAGGTCTGTCTTTTTGTTCTGTGTCTGTACAGCACCTAACACAATGGAGTCCTGGTCTATGACTAGAGCTCCTAGGCATTAGGGTAATACAAATAATAATGGTCTTTCTACACAGGGACCCACAAGGGTGGGGGAGGTACAAGCATAACTGATGGATATAAAACTTCACCGTTTGAGCACTTGGCACAGAGAAGGAGGCCCTATTTAGTAGAATAGTTCTGTTCTGCGCAGGGGACTGATGACCGCCACACACAGGAAGCACTTGCACTAGACAGAGGACGGAAAGGACTCTGCCCAGCCTGAAATGTGATGAACACTGGGCTCCCAGAAAGGGTGAGCTAAGCTCTGACTAGGGGAACCTGTGTCTCAGGATTTTTGTTATTTTCAAAAATCTGTAACTGTCAAGCATTTTAAGAGTAAAGTCACTGTGATTAAGAAATCTCTTTGTTACGCCTGGGTTCCTTACTTTCCTGCCACATTGTTCCTGAAGCGATTAAATGAGTAAGCCAAAGAGTCCAGACAAGAGGACATACATAAGCAGCTGGGCAGGGTGTGTGTGTGTGTGTGTGTGTGTGTGTGGCAGGAGGACTGACTGGTTTCAGGTTATTGAGCAGCTGGACAACAGCATCCCAAAGAAGGCTGCAGACAAGAGGCCTGAGCCTGGGCGTGTGCCCTACAGTCTCAGAGCTAGAAATAGTGACCAGATTCTACACAAACTCCTTTGGCTTGGAAGCACTTGGGGCACAATTATTTGATCCACTAGCAACAGGCTGGTAACTGTATAGTGGGGTTATGGGACCAGTTTCTAACAGCTGACATGCACCTCATTTTAGGTCACACTATTTATTGACTGAAAAGTCATCTCTGAAGGAAGATCAGAGGGGCAAGAAGATATTTATATTTGTGCTAAAGTACTCAAGTGTAAATGTTATGCTAAAACTTTATGTTGTAATGCACATATTATAAACCAAATTTTAATTCCATAAATGTTTGTTGTAATGACAGCAGAGTTTGTATAAGACTGTGTAGCAAAATACATGATGAGATTTAATAGCTTTTGTTTATTTAAGGCCTGGGTTAGTTTTTGAATGACTATGAATTCCCACTATTTATAACAATGAATGGTCATTGGGCCACAAAAAGATAGAGAAAATGATTCTATAGAGTGTGTGGCTGGGGGAGGGCACTCACCTAGGATGTGGGAGACCTAATTTCAAGTCCCTGATCCAATGACCATTTAATTATTTATAAATAGTGGAAAAGCTTCAGCAGAACAGACTGAGGAAATCCCACACTAAATTGTCCTATAGCCCAGTGGCTCAGGCACTTTCCTGAGACTCAAGAGACTCAAGTTCAAATACCTTTGCCTCATCGGGGGTGGGGTGGGTGGCGGGGATTGAAGCCAGGTCTCCCAGAGCAGTGCCTTATGCACTGGTCTAAAAGTTATAAAGAGGGCACCTCTTGCTCCTCCATTTATTTTTGAAACTAGTCTTCCTTTGCTTCTGTTAAAAACACCCAAAACTGAAAGTAAAAATTTTGAGTTGAATTGGAACAAAATAGTTTGTTTGGACTCTGTGTGAATTATTTTCCACGTTTTCAACCAGCCAAAAATGACGAAAAATGTATTGTTCAGTTTGACACAAAATGAACCTTTTTTTGATTTTTAAGAATTGCCAGCAAACCAAAAAATTCACCCAGCTATAGCAATGAGCCAGTTGTCTGTAGTGAATGGCAACTGCAAATGATTTATTTGAACTAATGGTATTCAGGGAACTAAATCACTGAAGAGAATGTCAGTGAGATATGTATCTGGTAATCATAGGTTCTGTCTACTCCAGATTGCTTGTGGCTGGAAGTTGTTTCCATCTGTTGGCGTCTTGGTGGCCTTTGGCTTTATGAAATGAGTTGGATGCATTTCAATCCAATTCCCAGCAGCACAAATGTTCACATCACAAACAAACAATGCAATTTGTAGTAACTGACCTTGTTGGCAGTCTCAACAGACAGGTAAAGGAAAGAATGGACTGAACTCCTTTTGTGCTTCTAAAAGTGGTCCTGCTAGGGCAGGGCTAGGGCAAATTGGCAGAGAGTGGCAAATGGAAGCTTGCGGTGCCATTGCCCAAGGCTGTACCTATTCAGTCAGTACACACAGACCTGGCAATTCTGGAGAGTGAAATATAGCACATTTCATCAACAAAAATACTGAGTCCTCCGTGACACAAAATATTTATGAAAGGAATAGGTTGTGTCACATCATATAAATTGACCAGGTTGTACTGTTATGTTATTGTAAATGTCTGTGTGAGTCACATAAGGGTTCTGTCCATCTCATGGCACTTTGAGGGCCTATTTGTACTGCAAGTCCTTACCAAGAAAGCTTACAATTAGGCCCTCCATGCTAAAACTGTTTTTGTCTATATTGGAGAAAGGACTAAAAGGAGCTAAGATCACATTAGGTTGTAATACAATTCCTGAACATGACTCAGTAGATTTGTTTTTCTGTCCACACTACAAACAATTAGCTATTTTACAAAATAGTTTCACCTAACTTTGCCCTGGCCTGGTTAGTCTATAGAGTAGACAGGCCAGGCCCTAAGATCTAACCACCTTGTAAGCTAAATAAGAGAAAAATATGCAGTACCTGAGGTATGTAAAAGAGTCCCAGCAGATTGGCCACTGCAGTGGAGATCCCAGAGCCGGTTGCCCCCACTACTGCAATAGTAGAAGGAATGTGGTCTGAGCAGTTGCAGAACTCATCCAGGTTCAGGGAGTCTATCTTGTTCTGGGCCACAAAACTCAGTGTGGCCTCCAGGGCTTTGGAGACAGTGTTGCAGGTATCAAATATCCTGTATCCCAAGGTCATGTTTGGAAGGAGGGTCGGGCTACTGTTTATTTCCTCTATGGCAAAGATCATAGCCTGCAACCACCGGAAACCTCGGAAATTATACCTACAAATGAGCAAGAAATAAAAATAAGAGAGTGGGAGGTAGAGAAAGAGAGGGGGAGACAGTGTACGGATGAGAAAGAGAGAGAGAGAAAGCAAGTGCATATTAGATATAGTGAACAAGAGAGCATGTAAGCAACAGATTGAGAGATTTTGTGTGTGTGCGCGCATGCGTGAGAGAGAGAAAGAGAGCGCGAATTGGAGGTTTTAGATATGAAAATCAAAATCACAGTATAGTGTGAAGAGCCCAGTCTTACATCCTATTGTATTTAATGGAAAGTTTTGCTATTGACTTCAGTAGGTGCAGGAAAAGGTCCCTGGAAAAGATGGGCCTAAATTGCAAGATTTGGATCAAGATTTCAAACTCACATATTTGGGAGTGGGTTGGATTTGAGGATCTGGTTCTCATCCAGGGCTGGCTGTGGATTTCTAACACCCCCACCCCCCGCCCCGGAGTCTGGGGAAGATGAAGGAGATCAGGTCTGAAGTGCTGCTTGGTATCTCTTGTACCTTGGAGACCTGACCAGATACAAAATAATTACTTAGTCCCCAGATCTAACTTGGGTACATATGGGAAGAGATCCTTCAAGAGGGTGATCCTTGCTCACACTTACAAGATTGAAAGGCCTATCAGATTTGGGGACAAGATCAAATTCCTTCCTGACCAGAGACCTGTGGTTTTACTCCTGATCAAGTCATGAACAGGGATCACCTTTGGGGTTAGGTGGATGTATTCCATTGCAGGGAATGAACCTCGATTTTCCTGAAGCTCAGTCTTTTTGTATGTTTATAAACCTTTATAAATGTTATATCCACTAACTATCACGCAAGCACTGTAATTATTACCAGGCATTCACCTCACAAACATTGAATGGATTGCCCCTCGCAACACCCATGCAAAATAGGTCAGTATCAATCTGCCTGTTTTACAAATGGAGAAATGGATGCACAGAGAGGGGAAGTGATTTTCAAGTCTACAGAAAAAACAGGAATAGTGTGTAAATTTTCAAAAGTGCCAAAGTCGGATTTATTCTCCCAAGTGTCTGACTTTTGAAAATAGGATATAGGCTCCTAAATCACTTAGATGGTTTTGAAAAATGTAACAAGAATACAGAAGTCCTGGGTCCCAGTCCAGTGCTTCAACTACAGTCTTCCTCTGTTATAATGATCAGGGCAGTTGCCTTTAGATAGGAGCTCAGAACCTCGCAAGTAGATCTTGGCAGGGAACTCCATGACTCATGGATATTTAAGGAGTGCCTCATAAGATTGCTGCTGCCACTCTGCTCTGGAATGGCAAAGCCGTATTTCAGGACTGCTTTTCAGCTCTGGACTGAGCTTCCACAGTGACATACACTGACAATCAGAAATGGGCATCAGGGCACTAGGAATTCAGGTCTGGAGTGTCACCTTGGGGTGGAGTGAGCATTATCCCTGTGATGTGCTAAACTTGCTAATTGAAAACATTCAGAACATAAGAACAGCCATACTTGATCACACCAAACGTCCATCTAGCCCAGTATGCTGTCTTATGACAGTGGCCAATGCCACATGCGTCAGAGAGAATGACCAGAACAGGTAATCATCAAGTGATCCATCCCCTGTCACCCATTCCCAGCTTCTGGCAAACAGAGGCTGGGTACACCATCCCAGCCCATCCTGGCTAATAGCCATTGATGGACATATCCTCCGTGAACTTATCTAGTTCTTTTCTGAAGCCTGTTATAGTCTTGGCCTTCACAACATTCTCTGGCAAAGAATTCCCTTTTAAATTATTTTTTAAAGAGGACTTTTCCAGAATTGACACTAGTAAAGGATGACCTAACTTGAACCTGACTGGATCAGGCTGCATGACTACAAGGTAGGCCTCACACATGATCTGTCAAAGATCTTGGAGGGAGGTGCTGCCAGGCTTAGGGAAGGTCTACACTTAAAATGCTGCATCAGCACAGCTGCAGCTGCGCCACTGTAACACTTTGAAGTCACTCTTACACCGACGGGAGAGATTCTCTTATCAGCATATTTAATCCATGAGAGGCGGTAGCTATGACGACAGGAGAAGCTCTCCAGCCGACATAGCATGGCCTGCTCCATGGGTTACGTTGGTATCACTACATCGCTCAAGGATGTGGATTTTTCACATCTCTGAGCAACGCAGTTATACCGATATAAGTCTGTAGTGTAGACCTGGCCTGAGTAAGTGAAGAGAAGACAGCTATAAATAAACAAATAAATAATTTCAAATTGAAGAAAGGGGAAGCTGATAGTAATGAAAATAAATGAGAAGCTTGGAATTGTAGAAAATTGATAAGGGAAGCAAAGGGACACAAGGAGAACTCTATGACCAGCAGAGTTAAGAATAGTAAGGAGATCTTTAAGTATATTAAGAACAAAAAAAATCCTAACAATGGTATTGGACCAGTACTAGATAGAAATATTGGAATTGTCAATAATAACACAGGAAAACCAGAAGGGTTCAATAAGTATTTCTGTTCTGTATTTGTGAAAAAGACAGATGATATGGTCATATCACATGATGCTAACAATACTCTTTCCATTCCAACATTGTATCATAAAGATATTAAATTGCAGCTATTAAAGTTACATATTTTTTAATTGGCAGGTCTGGATAATTTGCATGCGAGAGTTTTAAAAGATTTGGCTGAAGAGTTTGCTGGACTGCTAATGCTAATTTTCCACAAGTCTAGGAACACTGTGGAAGTTCCAGAAGACTGGAGGAAAGCGAGTGTGACAATATATAAAAAGGGTAAAAAGGATCACCTGGGTAATTATAGACCTGTCAGTCTGACATTGATCCTGGGCATGATAACAGAGCAACTGACATGGGCCTCGATTTATAAAGAATTAAAGGAAGGTAATAAAATTAATGCCAATCAATATGGGTTTAGGGAAAATAGATACTGTCAAACTAACTTGATACATTTTTTATGAGACAACAAGTTTGACTGATAAGTGAATTGATGTAATAGGTTTCTGTTAGGCAATTGACTTGGTACCGCATGACATTTTGCTTAAAAACCTAGAATGATATGAAATTAACATGGCACACATTAAATGGATTAAAAACTGGCTGATAGGTCTCAAAATATAATTATAAACAGGGAATCATTATCAAGCATGTGTGTTTCTAGTGGGGTCCTGCAGGTGTTTGTCCTTGGGCCTATGCTATTTAACATTTTTATTAAAGACCTGGAAGAGAATATAAAATCATCACTGATAAAGTTTACAGATGAGACAAAAATTGGGGGAGCGATAAAATAATAAAGAAAACAGGTCACTTATGTATAGCAATCTGTCTCACTTGGTAAGCTGGGCGC
This sequence comes from Lepidochelys kempii, assembly GCF_965140285.1. Classification (NCBI taxonomy): domain Eukaryota; kingdom Metazoa; phylum Chordata; order Testudines; family Cheloniidae; genus Lepidochelys; species Lepidochelys kempii. Next base: position 209,950,582 of record NC_136380.1, on the reverse strand, counting down.
AAGCAAACAATATGAATTTTAGTATGGCTAAGTGTAAACGTATTCATCTAGGATCAAAGAGTGTAGGCCATACTTACAGTATGGGGGATTCTATCCTGGGAAGAGGTGATTCTGAAAAAGATTTGGGGGTCATGGTGGATAATCAGCTAAGAATAAGTTCCCAGTGCGATGCTGTGGCCAAAAGGGCTGATGCAATCCTTGGATACATAAAATGAGGATTCTCAAGTACGAGTAGAGAGGTTATTTTACCTCTGTATTTGGCACTGGTGCAACCGCTGCTGGAATACTGTGTCCAGTTCTGGTGTCCACAATTCAAGAAGCATGTTGATAAATTGGAGTGGGTACAGAGATGAGCTACGAGAATGATTAAAGAATTGGAAAACATGCCTTATAGTGGTAGACTCAAAGAGCTCAATCTATTTAGCTTAACAAAGAGAAAGTTAAAGGGTGACTTGATCACACTTCATGAGTATCTACATGGGGAACAAATATTTGATAATGGGCTCTTCAATCTAGCAGACAGACATATAACAAGATCCAATGGCTTGTTGCTGAAGCTAGACAAATTCAGACTGGAAATAAGGGATATATTTTAACAGTGATTGTAATTAACTATTGGAACAACTTACCATCACTGGCAATATTTAAATCAAGGTTGAATGGGTTCTTTAAAATATGTGTTTACTTCAAAAAGGAATTATTTTGGGGAAGCTCTATGGCCTATGTTATAAGCAGGTCAGACTAGATGATAACAATGGTCCCTTCTGGCCTTGGAATCTATGAAGTTTTCAAACTGTAAAACTCAAGGGTCAGATTGAGAAGCCTCACCTTTGAGTCAACAAGCCACCTGAGAGAAAACTGATGTTCCAGAATCCCCAAGGCTGATCATCTTGTAAAGAGGAAGTCACAACATCAGCAAACAGGGTACTCCAGCCATTGAGCACTCTGTCCCTGTACCTACGGAGATGTGCTGTGCCAGCAGAACATCACTACCTGCTCCTTGACTGCAGGTTCCAGCTCCTAGACAATAAGTCCAAAAGACTGTGAAAGCTGAAGAGGTCGCAAACCCTTGTTATCTTTATTTTGTCTTTTATTTTTATTAGCTGGGAGATGTCCCAGGCTTTTTATTTTCTAATTATAGGATGCAAAAGGGTGATTGTGTGCATGTATGTATGAGAATCCACAACGTCCACATGGTGAAGTTACCAGAGAAAAAGTTTAAACTCCCATAATCCTTGTCTCGTGAAGATACTCATTGAAGTGTCTTTGGTATTCTATATTTAAAAGTCCTAAGAAACTTAAACTGTAACAAACACTTTGGTTCATAAGAGAGCTGTCAAACTCCTGCTTATCAAAATGTTTTCTTAGAGTCTGTCTTATAATATGTGTTCTAGTCACCCCACTAGAATTCAATTCTAAGAAAGAAGCATAATGGCTCTGAGGTAGTGATTCAGATATTAGATAATTTGGTTTCAATATTAAGTTTTTAACCAGCTCTAAGTCATAGATTTGATTGAGGTCAGTAAAATTCTTTAGTTGGGGGTTTATAACCAACTGGACAGTTACCTTCTTAAGAATCGTCTTTAGAACTTAAAGTAGTTTATAATTTTTACAACTAATTTGATGATTTAACTCATTTTATTATATAATTCCAATTCAGTGAGATTAATTTGCTAATTTATTGATCTGACCAAGATTCAATATTGACTTGATGGTTGTATAGATTTTATTTATGTATTAGTTTAACATTAGCAATAACAACATATCACCAAAACTGCTACTACTCCTCAGAGTGGACTACATCCACCCTGACTGAATTGGCCCTGTCAACACTGGTTCTCCACTTGTAAGGTAACTCCCTTCTCTTCATGTGTCAGTATCTTTATGCCTGCATCTGTAATTTTCACTCCATGCATGAAGAAGTGGGTTTTTTACCCACGAAAGCTTATGCCCAAATAAATCTTAGTCTTTAAGGTGCCACCAGACTCCTCGCTGTTTTTGTGGATACAGACTAACATGGCTACCCCATTCTTTTAATTGTCATTAAAGGTGGACTGGTGGGGGTAAAGCACAATGCTTTGATTTTGATTCACAGATTTTTAAGGCCAAAGGGACCCGTAGATCATCTAGTTTGACATCCTGTACAACACAAACCACAGAAATTTAGCCAGTTCCCATTTTTGTCCTTTACTGCTTCTCCAGGATCATTTTATGGTCTTTTAAAATTTAACAGTTCCCTGTATTATAAGTAAGTACTCTTAAAATGTTCAAGGTTTGCTCAAGACATGACCCACAGTATTTTCATTTAGACCAATGGCACTTGAACTGTTTCATATGATGGACCACTATTTAAGATGTAGATGTCTACTCCACAATGTAAGCCTGGGTTTAGACTCAGGCTCAAGCCCAAACCCCACTTCCATCTACATACAGTTCTGTCTGACTTGGGCCAATAAGCCCTCTGGGCCCTGGGACCAAGCAAGGGGAGTGGGTTTGAGCCCAAATTCCACTGGGACTTGGGTCCAAACTCCATCATTTTGCTATGTGGATGCAACTCATGTCCCGGTCCCAGAGACTCATGTCCTGAGAGTCTGCCAATACTATCCCACAATCCTATTGGCCAGTGTTCCCTGTCCTTTCTATCCTAAGATTAGCCAGTTGACTCCCAGGAAATGGAAGCAACCCCCCTGGTTCAAGTACAGCTTCTCAGCATTTAACCCTCTATTTGATTCTGACTGCTGAGCTGCAGATGGCCACTAACAAGAAGTCCTTTGCTGAGCACACAGCTATCTGGTCAGGGGATCACAGACAAGTTTTGATGAATCTCTGGTGAGAGATGAGCAAAATGTTTGACTTCAGCAAGAGTTCCAGGAACAACCAAGCGCATCAGGAAATAGCAAAGAAGCTGGCAGCACTGCAGATTCACTGGACCAGTGCAGGGGGCCAATTAAATGGCTCAAGAGCAACTGTCGTAAAAACAGAGATGAGAACTACACCTCTGGGAACTCAGCATCATCCTGCCTCTTTTACAAAGAGTATAATTAGGTGTTGGGTACTGCTCAGAGCAGTGAGCCACCAGCATTTCACAATAGCCTGGTCAGCCATGATAGTGTCTTCTGACCCCCGAATCTAGTCAGCAGACACCAGCTCAGGTGCTTATACTGATCTCTGAGGAGGCTTTGCTGCCTGCAGCACATCCTGGGTCCCTACTTGAACAGGCTGTTTGATAATCCCCTGGAGGAGCAGTCCACTGCAGAAATGGCAGCAGAAGCGGTGCAGAAGTTACCTACCTGATAAGCTGGAGCCAAAAACTTTCCAGGCTACCATGTTTGTTATTAGTATAGGAATGTGAAGGATTTCCAATTTATGACCCAATGTAAAATTGATTACAAGCTGTGGGAAGCAGTGTGTATCTGCTAATGGCAGAATGCGTGCCAGCACCTTGATGTCACCACCCCCCAGGTGGAATTCAAAAGTGAAATACAACTGTTACACAAGCATTTATATTGAAATTTTTATTTGATACTCACACATTCTTACAAAGATGTGCCAGTGTGTTAAAAGTAAGAACCGTATATGGCCTTCCCTTTTAGTATGCTGCTCTGTACAAATCAGCCATGACACAGCGTAACTAGTCTCCTGTAAACAGATAACTATACGGGGGAGGGGCAAGGTAGGCCATGGGTGATGAAATTAATGTTCAAAATACAACTGAGTTTTTTCTGTTGTCCAGAAATGTGCCAGGGAAGGGAATGACTGTGTAGCTCTTTGAGAGTCCGTATTATTGTGTGCGTTCGTATGTAGTCCATAGCTAGATGTAGTCAGAGCAGACTGCATCGGAAGCTGCAGGGAAGCCATAATCCATGTGAATGCTAATGCAGCATCCGGTTGATTACCCCAAGAATTTTGACCTAATCCCAGGTGCTGATAGCTGCAAACTTTTCCCATGGTAGGAAGTTCAGATAAGAAGTCACATTTTGAAGGGTGCATTTTCTGGGCCAATCTCTGTAGGACACCAGCCCACTCCATTCATAGATGTGGTGCTCAGTCACCATAAGCTTCAAAATCTCTGTGCCACACTTGCCACCAGCAGAATAGAATGTCCCTTTACATTCAGGAACCTCCAGGATTGTTACATCACGTGGAATGGTGAAAGGACAGAGAAGGCTGGGTAGTAAGTCATGCTGTCCCTGCCCCGCTCCCCAGGCTACAATCGTCTGCAATTCTTAACCATATAGCGTATGTAAATTTCACCTTACCATTATGTGTGCACTCTTTTCACTCTGATTAACTCAGTTGTGTCTATGGAGCTTCTGGGAACCAAAGGGTTCCTCTGACCAAGGTACTGAAGCAGAGTTTAACCAAGTATTGTTTTTTGGCCTGGAGAGTCCACAGATACTTTTCTCTGTGAATGTGTTGAACCTTTTCTGAAGTACTGAGACAACAATGTATTTTTGATGGATGTTTTCAGGTCCTTCAACCTCCACAGGCTGCACTCCACCAGGAGCCTGAGATTTAGAATGGTCATGGAGTTGCCCAAGAGGAAGTGTTTCCCGTGATGCACTTATGGTGAACACGTGGGACAGAGCCAACAAGCACGTTTAATACCAAAGAGAGAAGGATTCATGGCAAGTGAAAGAGTACGGACAGGATGCAGAGTGAGAGGACAGAATTGCAGCGCATGGGGAGAGATTGGCAGCGCAATTTGCTGAGTAGGATCGTCATTTCAGGGAAGAAGATAGAGCCCTGCAGAAAGACCTGTTTGAGAGGCTGCTTCTGCTCATAGGCTGCAAGAGTGCAGGCTCCTGCCACACATCCCGAGTCCCCTCCATGGTATCATAAGCTGCAGACCAGAAATGCAGTTGACAATTCCATGGTTGGGTGGCCCATGCAGCTGGGACTAGCTGGACAGGGTAAATGTACCCCTGTAGTCTTCTACCCTCGTGCAGCAGTGCCAAGTAAATGCTAAATGGGCAAGAAAGGGATGCCAGGGGACACACACAAGCAGGGAACTTGTCAGCACTAGTTTCACTGTTTGCCCTGTTCAATGTTTGTTTTATTACTGTTTTGATGTTGGTGTATTACTTGTTTTGTTATAATGGCAGCTAACCTAACTGAAAACACTTTATAGTGTTTTTTTAAAAAAAATACAGCCATGTTCACACATAAAGGCTTTTATTTTATTAAGAAAGTTTATTACCATCACATCATGTAATGTGTGCTTCCAATAAAACACATAAGGCACAGCTGAAAAGTTGTGTCCAAAACACAATTTCTCAATACATCTATTTACATCAATCCATAATTAAAATCCATAGTTCTTGCCATACAGTGCATCCTCCCCCGATTACATAAGAAGTAATCTCATCCATAATTAAAATTCATGACAATCATCCCCTCATTCATTGCATACAGGGACAGTATTTCATTCACTGTTAACACTGCTGTAAAAACAAATTCATGAATATACAGTTCTTCTTCCATTGGTCCATACAAATCCATAATATGGGACCACAGAACATCCCTGATTTCTGTTGCACATCACCTGCTCTAGCAGTCACAGGTGTCTCACTGGCTGAGTATACCAGGTCAGCGATCTATTACTGTCAAAAGTCCATTTGGGAGGTGTACTGAAGCGAGACTCACCAGTGCAGCGCCTCCTGCTGGTCATCCTGGGAATTAGCTCTTCCAGTCCAGAGCACCCTCTGCAGGCTGGTGTCTCGCCTGCCACTGGCCCCGTGTCCCTCACAAATCCTGATGCCCTTTACCTCAGGGTCCTGCCCCCAGCAGTACCCCCACACTCTGGGTCTCCCCTCCCAGGGGGACCCCCAGCCCTCTAAATCCACCTTGCCTCAGTGACTACTGCCAGTCATCATCTAAGACCCACTCACTGGGGCAGACTGCAGTGTAATGGCCACTCATCATTGACAAGGGATTAGGACCAGCTGCCTCTGCCTGTTCCCAGGCTGCCCCTCTGAAGCCCCAGTACCTTTGTAGGCCTTCACCAAGGCCTGCAGCCTGGGGGTTTACCAGGCTGGAGCACCCCAGCTCCCTTTGCCCTTCCCAGCACTGCTCCAGCTCTAAGTACCCTGCTCCCAGGCAGCTAGCCCTTCCCACTTTAGGGCTAGAGTGAGACTCTTCTTCTGCTCCTGGCTCACAGCCCTCTTATAAAGGCCAGCTGGGCCCTGATTGAGCTGGCCACAGCTGTGGTCAACTACTCACTCAGCTTCCCCCAGCTGTTCTCCCCAGGGCAGCCCTCTCCCAGGGCTGTTTTAACCCCTTCAGGGCTGGAGCAGGGTGATCACCCCGCTACAGGGGGCAAATGACTCATCTTTGGTTTCACAAAGATTGTGAAGAGCTCAGCAAGCCATAGCAATGCAGGCAGCATTGATGACAATGGAATCCAAATGGTTCTGTAAACAGCAGCAGTGGGATTTCAGTCTGCCAAACACACATTCAATCACCATTCTACACCTACTGAGAGTGTTATTGAATCTTTTCTTGCCAGGGCCTTTGAGATCAGGATACATTTTCGTAAGCCAAGGCAAAAAGGGGTATGCAGGCTCCCCTAGAATAACAGTGGAAACAGCTACTCCATTTATGATAATATCATTTGGTGGGAACAGTGTCCTGGCCTGACCTTGAAGACAGACTCACAATCAGCAGAAAACCCTGGTATCATAAACTTTCCCAGTACAGCCCACGCTGGCATCCATAAATCAGCCTGCATAATAATGGAGTAGTACTCTTTACAGCTGATGTACTCATGTGTTCCTTAAGGAGGGTGAACTATGAGCACGAGTCCCATCAATGGCCCCAGCACAATTTGGAAACTGCATTCTCTCAAAACCAGCAGTTACTTCAGGAATATTGTTTACACCCGCCTCCTTGGGCACACCTCATTGCCATACACTTGATTGCCCCAGAAACCTCTGCTATCACTTTATCCACAGTTGACTTTCCATTGCCAAGCTGCTTAGCAATGGACTTCTAGCAGTCTGAGGTAGCCAGCTTCCAGATGACTATAGCAACTTGATTCTGAACCAATATGGCCGACCACATGAATGTATCATGAAGCTGGAGGGTTGGAGCAGGCTGCTCACAAAGCTCCAGAAGTGTAGCTATCTTCATGCTAAATTTCTGGACCCATTGCTGGTCACCCCAGGTGCACATGATAATGTGATCCCACCAGTCTGTGCTCCAGAAGCTGCAATCTACAGAGGGGACATCAGCGGCTGTACCGAAAGCCTTCAGCAGCCTCAGCCAGTTCAAGTGTGTCATTTCTATATCATCTTCCTCCTCCAACAGGTGCCTTTGGTAGCTCAGAAAATGCTGCCAAAACATCCACTAGTATCTCATGGACACTCTGTCTATTTCCTGAAACAGGAGTTAAAGTCCGAGCAAGATATATTCTTCACATGTTGACTCCTCTATGTTGCTGGCTCTCATTGCCAGGAGTGTGTAGATCCAGCAGACAGCTCGGCAAGTTGTGTTGGCAGGCTGCAACAACCTCCTGTAATGTGCAGGGTGGACACTCAAGTTTTTCCACACTGCACCACGATCTAAGGGCTACAGTGCCTACAGTTGGAGAGGGTGCTAGGAAGCCTGGTACAAGCTGGTTTGACTCAGGTTTGTGTAATGCAGTGTGGAAGCCTGACCACAGGTGTGAAAACTGGGGTCAATATTCAGTGCGGCCGCTCAAGCCTGGGCACACAAATACAGAGCCAACGGGCTTGAGCCTGGGCTTACATTGCAGTGTACACGTACCCACAGACATCTCCTCTCCAAATCCTCCTGCTGCAACTAAAGTGCTAGGTTTAATGCAAGTTATATCACGACGATATTAAAGAAACAAGATGAAAATAAACACACTTTACATAACTTGTGTCAACCAAAGATTGCAGTGTAGGCATGGCGTAAGCATTGCGACACCTGAAACCTAAATCCCTTTGTGGATCCTGGCCAAAGTGTTTAATCAAAATGACCTGCCCAAAACAATACAGCAAGTCAGTGGCAGAACTTGGATCTTCTGACTCCAAATCATGTGCCTTAACCAAGTGACCAGGTTTCAGAGTAACAGCCATGTTAGTCTGTATTCGCAAAAAGAAAAGGCGTACTTGTGGCACCTTAGAGACTAACCAATTTATTTGAGCATGAGCTTTCGTGAGCTACAGCTCACTTCATCGACCATGTTTTTTCTTCAAGAAGGAAAAGGTACTCTTCAGCCTAGGTTTTTACTAGCTGTCACAGGCTGTGCCCTGCTTAGAACCATTAGTTGTTCTGCTTGGAATCAAGTACATTCTCAAAGGTTCCAACTGCAGCTTGATGTGTGAGAGGAGCTTCAACAATGTTCTCAATGAATCTCATCATATTAATAGAAGATCCAATGTTTCTCTTCTGTGAATTCCCCAGTCATTAAAGCAGTGGTCCCCGCGCTCCTCTAGAACGTTGGGAGGGTTCACGGCAGGGACTGGGGTGCAGGGAGGGAATACCACCCTGCTCCACTCCGCTTCCCGCCACAGCTCTGCTCCGCCCCCAGCCCAGCTCCGGCCCCAGCCACAGCTCCACTCTTCCCCCTGCTACACCCACAACCCAGCTCTGCCCTCATTCCCTCTCCACCCCCAGGCCAGCTCCACCTCTAGCCCCAGCTCCTCCCCAATGCCGCAGTTCGGGCCCCAGCTCTGCCTTCAGCCCAAGCTCCTCTGCTGAGCCAACTGTTCTATAATGGAAGGTGGGGGATGGACAGATTCCGTCACTGGTAAGGGTGGGGGGAGTGACAGGAAAAGTTTGGGCACCACTACATTAAAGCTTCAAGGGCCATTAGAGCAGGGAGTGGCAGTTACACTCTGACTTGGTCTAGTCTAAGGTTTCAAGGTGTGATATTAGATTGAGTTCGCTCACTAACATGGAGCTAATACGATGTTTGCTGCCATCACATAATTCACTCTGCTTGTGTGTTCTATCCCTACCACATGTCTGTTTTGTCTGCTTATACAATATTGTCTCATTGTTTCCTGCTACTGTCCCCCAGGAGTCTGTGTTATACTCAGATTATATGTGTTTTGAGACAGGAACTATCTTTTTGCTCTGTGTTTACACAATGCCTAGCACAGTGGGATCCTGGTCTGTGACTGGGGCTCCTAGGGTAGGCACTACAGTAAGAGAAATAATGATAATGAATAATAGCTTCAAATTAACACCTTCAAAATCCCAATCAAAATGAAGAGAATGTGCTAAACTGGCCAAGTTAAAGCCTAGCCCATTTTAACATAGAAAAGCTTTCTCTTCACTAGAGTTTTAGAAGGTGTTAGGGTGTGATATTAGATAGAGTAATCTATACAAGGCATATTATAAAATGCTTCCAGCTAATCTTAGATCATCTAGAGATGCCCAAAGCAATCACATTTCTGACCTCTGCGTTTTTGGCTATTGTCTTTTCCAAGATGGGCATGAATCCCTGGAAGAGATCCTAACCTCTGTGCCATTGAGGCCTCCCAGCTGCGCACTAGTCTCCAGGAGATGCCTTTCACTTGGGTAGTTATTGCTTGAATGAGACTTGGTCATTTACTGCACAGACTCCTTATTAAAGCCAGCTTTAATAATGAGTAAGGCTGCATGTCTGTCATAGAGGTCACGGAAGTCACGGATTCTGTGACTTTCCATGACCTCCGTGACTTCTGCAGCGGCCGGTGCGGCTGGCTAATCCGGGGCTGCCCCAGCAGATCAGGCAGCCCTGGGCCAGTAGCCCCGGCCACTGCTGGGGCAGTTTGGGTGTGGGAGGGGGCTCAGGGCTGCTGGGGCAGGGGGTTGGGGTGTGGGGCGGTGCTTACTTCGTGCAGGGGGGGCTCCCCAGAAGCAGTCGGCATGTCTCTGAAGCTCCTAGGGGGAGGAGCCAGGGGGCTCCACACGCTGCCCCAGCAGCTCCCACTGGCTGTGGTTATCGGCCAATGGGAGCAAAGCCGGAGCTCATGGCAGGGCCAGCATGGGGACACCCCTCGCTTTCCCTCCCCCTAGAAGCTGCAAGGACACATGGAGCCGGTTAGGGAGCCTGCCAGCCCTGCCAACCCTCCCACCCCCAGCACCAGCAGGGGTCCTGGGTCACCACCCCCAGCACCCGCAGTGCCCTCAGACCTCTCCCCCCCAGAGCACTCATGGCCCCGCAGCTCAAGTTTTAGTTAGGGGTGTATAGTGCAAGTCATGGACAGGTCATGAGCTGTGAATTTGTTTACTGCCCGTGACCTGTCCATGACTTTTACTAAAATACCCGTGACTAAAACATAGCCTTATTAATGAGACCTCATTTCAGGCACCAGAAAACAGCAGGGCCTGGGGTGTTGGGGGCTGTGCCTTTAAGGGCTGAAGAGCTTCCCAGACAGGCAGTTGGGGTTGAGCTGCTCTGAAGCTCTTGTTATGCACAGTCAGTTGAAACTGAACACAGAACAAAGCAGAGTTTTTCCGAGCTCTTTAAGCACTGAGGGATCCGTGGATGGCACAGGGTAGAAGGAACTATGGATCTGGATCATAAACTGTGTGTGTGGGAACAGGTTTTCAGACCAATCCCCTCCCTCTTTCTGTGAATCTCAACAGCCCCAACCCTTTCCACCCACTTTGGGAGGGAGGATGGCCTAGCAGACATGGCTCCAACCACTGGTTCTATTTCTGCTCCTGCCACAGGCTTATGTTGTGATCCCAAGTAAGTTGCTTCTCCTCTCTGTACCAAGTGTCCCCAACTGTAAGACAAGGATAATGCTACTATCCTACTATATAGGGCAGGGGTGGGCAAACTACAGCCTGCAGGCTGGATCTGGCCTGTCAGGGCTTTCAATCCCGGCCTGCGGGATTGCCAGTTCCCGTGGCGCCACGGGGCTGAGGCAGGCTCCCTACCTGCCCTGGCCCCATGCTTCTCCCAGAAGCGGCCAGCACCATGTCCCTGCAGTCCCTGGGGGAGGGGTGGGAGCAGAGGGTTCTGTGTGCTGCCCTCGGCTGCAGGCACTGCCCCCTGTGGCTCCCATTGGCCGGGAACGGGGAACCGCAGCCAATGGAAGCTTCGGGGGTGGTACCCGCAGGTGAGGGCAGCGTGCGGCGGAGCTGCCTGCCCCACCCCACCTCCAGGAGCCACTGCCGGACATGCTGACATGCGGAGCCTGCCTTAGCCTCACTGCGCGCTGCTGCCCCTCGGAGCTGCTTGAGTAGCAGCACTGGGCTGGAGCCTGCACCCCAAACCCCCCTTGCAGCCCAGACCCTAGCCCCCTGCCCTGAACCCCCTACCCCCCTGCCTTGAGCTCCCTGCCACACCCCTGCTGCACCCCAACCCCCTGCCCTGAGCCCCTTCCTGAACACCACACCCCCTCCCACACTCTGCACTCCCTACCACACCCCAACTCCCTGCCCCAGCCCTACATTCATGGCCCTGCATGCAATTTCCCCACCCAGATGGGGCCCTCGGGTCAAAAAGTTTGCCCATCTCTGATATAGGAGGTTGTGAGACTTAGTTAATATTTGTAAAGCACAGTGGGATCCTCACAGTGGCGACATTAAGCACTTGCAACCAATGTAATCATGGGGGGGCCTAAGCAGCAAGGAGCCCCCTGAAAGCCAGATCCCACTCGCAAAAGTCTTCTGTTTGACCCATCAGGCATCAGCTACTAGGTCCTGCTCCCTGCTGGGGGCTCTGCTGTAAGGACTGCCCTGATACCCGGCTCCAGCTCCACCCTGGGCTGCTGGCAGCTTCAGCACCTATGTGCCCCTGCCCGATCACATCTGCAGTGTTCCCATGCTGACCTGCCTTTGAGCACCCCCACCCCAGCTCAGAGGATGCTCTGCAGCCAGGAAGAAAGTGGCCACCTGGCAGCCAGGGAGCACAAAGTCCGGAACTACCAGGAGCCTGGGGCAAGCCAGAGCTGGGTAGCAAAGCAGTCTTTACAGCAGACCCCCCACTGGGGAGCTGGAAGGAACTGATACCCGGCAGGCCAAACAGAAGGCCCTCATCAGAGGTTCCTGCTCCTGTGCTCCCATGTCAGGCCCTTTCCTTCCCCTGCAGAGCATACTCTAAGCCAGTACATGCTGTTGCCAGGTCCAGGCGGAGAGTGAGAGTTGCTTAAAGGCAGAGGGGACCAGGCAAGGGAGTGCAGGGGCTGGAGCTACTGGGAGCCTGGGGTGGACACAGAAGCAGAGCCAGAGCTAAGTAGCAAAGCTGCCAAGACAGCGGAGCTACCAGCTGGGAGCAGGAGCCAGAGACAGGCAGGGGGAGATGAATGGGAGAGGCTTTGAGAGGAGTCACCCCCTGCTTCCTTGAGGCTCTCCTAATTCTCCTGCTGCCCCCAACACTGGTAGGGGCCCCGGAATCGAGGTTTGTAGGGGGCCCACAGAGGACAAACACTGCCACTAGACCCTCAGGTGGAAGGAGATATAAAGGTGCCACTTCAACAAACCTCCTCACCCTCCTCCAACATGCTGAGCAGGCAGTAACATGGACGTCTCTGCAGCTTCCTTCTCCACAATTATTTCCCTTCAGGCTGCCCCACTTCAAAATCTTCATTTGTGGGCCCAGCAGTGTCACCTTAGCTCAGGGCCAGATGATTTGTTCTGCTTGCACTTGCCTCCTTAGACCTTCAACGAACACTGGTGTGTTTTTTACAAGGAAGCCCAGAAACATTTTTTGGTTTGAACAGCTCCCACAGCCTGGACCCAGAGGAGAGATGAAGATCTATTGGAACACTCAACATCTTTATGTTACACAGTGACTTCAGTGCAAAAACAACAAATCTTCATCAGCTGCACCCACCAAGACTTAAAATCCACAAGCATGAAACTAATAAAACAAGAGAGGAAGGAACAACAAAGTAAAGTGGAAAGAAAAGGAGTACTTGTGGCACCTTAGAGACTAACCAATTTATTTGAGCATAAGCTTTCGTGAGCTACAGCTCACTTCATCGGATGCATACTGTGGAAAGTGTAAATGATCTTTTATACACACAAAGCATGAAAAAATACCTCCCCCCACCCCACTCTCCTGCTGGCAATAGCTTATCTAAAGTGATCACTCTCCTTACAATGTGTATGATAATCAAGTTGGGCCATTTCCAGCACAAATCTAGGTTTACTCACCCCCACCCCCCCAAACCCACTCTCCTGCTGGTAATAGCTTATCTAAAGTGACCACTCTCCTTACAATGTGTATGATAATCAAGGTGGGCCATTTCCAGCACAAATCCAGGGTTTAACAAGAACGTCTGGGGGGGGGGGGGAGGTTAGGAAAAAACAAGGGGAAATAGGTTACCTGGCATAATGACTTAGCCACTCCCAGTCTCTATTCAAGCCTAAGTTAATTGTGTCCAATTTGCAAATGAATTCCAATTCAACAGTTTCTCGCTGGAGTCTGGATTTGAAGTTTTTTTGTTGAAGAATTGCAACTTTCATGTCTGTAATCGTGTGACCAGAGAGATTGAAGTGTTCTGCGACTGGTTTATGAATGTTATAATTCTTGACATCTGATTTGTGTCCATTTATTCTTTTACGTAGAGACTGTCCAGTTTGACCAATGTACATGGCAGAGGGGCATTGCTGGCACATGATGGCATATATCACATTGGTGGATGTGCCGGTGAACGAGCCTTGATAGTGTGGCTGATGTTATTAGGCCCTGTGATGGTGTCCCCTGAATAGATATGCGGGCACAGTTGGCAATGGGCTTTGTTGCAAGGATAGGTTCCTGGGTTAGTGGTTCTGTTGTGTGGTATGTGGTTGCTGGTGAGTATTTGCTTCAGGTTGGGGGGCTGTCTGTAGGCAAGGACTGGCCTGTCTCCCAGGATTTGTGAGAGTGTTGGGTCATCCTTCAGGATAGGTTGTAGATCCTTAATAATGCGTTGGAAGGGTTTTAGTTGGGGGCTGAAGGTGACGGCTAGTGGCGTTCTGTTATTTTCTTTGTTAGGCCTGTCCTGTAGTAGGTGACTTCTGGGAACTCTTCTGGCTCTATCAATCTGTTTCTTCACTTCCGCAGGTGGGTATTGTAGTTGTAAGAATGCTTGATATTGATCTTGTAGGTGTTTGTCTCTGTCTGAGGGGTTGGAGCAAATGCGGTTGTATCGCAGAGCTTGGCTGTAGACGACGGATTGTGTGGTGTGGTCAGGATGAAAGCTGGAGGCATGTAAGTAGGAATAGCAGTCAGTAGGTTTCCGGTATAGGGTGGTGTTTATGTGACCATCGTTTATTAGCACTGTAGTGTCCAGGAAGTGGATCTCTTGTGTGGACTGGACCAGCCTGAGGTTGATGGTGGGATGGAAATTGTTGAAATCATGGTGGAATTCCTCAAGGGCTTCTTTTTCCTGGGTCCAGATGATGAAGATGTCATCAATATAGCGCAAGTACAGTAGGGGCGTTAGGGGACAAGAGCTGAGGAAGCGTTCTTCTAAGTCAGCTATAAAAATGTTGGCATACTGTGGGGCCATGTGGGTACCCATAGGAGTGCCGCTGATCTGAAGGTATACATTGTCCCCAAAAGTAAAATAGTTATGGGTAAGGACAAAGTCACAAAGTTCAGCCACCAGGTTAGCCGTGACATTATCGGGGATAGTGTTCTTGACGGCTTGTAGTCCATCTTTGTGTGGAATGTTGGTGTAGAGGGCTTCTGCATCCATAGTGGCCAGGATGGTGTTATCAGGAAGATCACTGATGGATTGTAGTTTCCTCAGGAAGTCAGTGGTGTCTCGAAGGTAGCTGGGAGTGCTGGTAGCGTAGGGCCTGAGGAGGGAGTCTACATAGCCAGACAATCCTGCTGTCAGGGTGCCAATGCCTGAGATGATGGGGCGCCCAGGATTTCCAGGTTTATGGATCTTGGGTAGTAGATAGAATATTCCAGGTCGGGGCTCCAGGGGTGTGTCTGTGCGGATTTGATCTTGTGCTTTTTCAGCGAGTTTCTTGAGCAAATGCTGTAGTTTCTTTTGGTAACTCTCAGTGGGATCAGAGGGTAATGGTTTGTAGAAAGTGGTGTTGGAGAGCTGCCGAGCAGCCTCTTGTTCATATTCCGATCTATTCATGATGACAACAGCACCTCCTTTGTCAGCCTTTTTGATTATGATGTCAGAGTTGTTTCTGAGGCTGTGGATGGCATTGTGTTCCGCATGGCTGAGGTTATGGGACAAGTGATGCTGCTTTTCCACAATTTCAGCCCGTGCACGTCGGCGGAAGCACTCTATGTAGAAGTCCAGTCTGCTGTTTCGACCCTCAGGAGGAATCCACCTAGAATCCTTCTTTTTGTAGTGTTGGTAGGGAGGTCTCTGTGGATTAGTATGTTGTTCAGAGGTATGTTGGAAATATTCCTTGAGTCAGAGACGTCGAAAATAGGATTCTAGGTCACCACAGAACTGTATCATGTTCGTGGGGGTGGAGGGGCAGAAGGAGAGGCCCCGAGATAGGACAGCTGCTTCTGCTGGGCTGAGAGTATAGTTGGATAGGTTAACAATATTGCTGGGTGGGTTGAGGGAACCATTGCTGTGGCCCCTTGTGGCATGTAGTAGTTTAGAAAGTTTAGTGTCCTTTTTCTTTTGTAGAGAAGCAAAGTGTGTGTTGTAAATGGCTTGTCTAGTTTTAGTAAAGTCCAGCCACGAGGAAGTTTGTGTGGAAGGTTGTTTTTTTATGAGAGGTTTCAGAGTAACAGCCGTGTTAGTCTGTATTCGCAAAAAGAAAAGGAGTACTTGTGGCACCTTAGAGACTAACCAATTTATTTGAGTATGAGCTTTCGTGAGCTACAGCTCGAGCTGTAGCTCACGAAAGCTCATACTCAAATAAATTGGTTAGTCTCTAAGGTGCCACGAGCTGTAGCTCACGAAAGCTCATACTCAAATAAATTGCTTAGTCTCTAAGGTGCCACAAGTACTCCTTTTCTTTTTTTATGAGAGTATCCATTTTTGAGAACTCATTCTTAATCTTTCCCTGTTTGCTGTAGAGGATGTTGATCAGGTGATTCCGCAGTTTCTTTGAGAGTGTGTGGCACAAGCTGTCAGCATAGTCTGTGTGGTATGTAGATTGTAATGGATTTTTTACCTTCAGTCCTTTTGGTACAATGTCCATCTGTTTGCATTTGGAAAGGAAGATGATGTCTGTCTGTATCTGTACAAGTTTTTTCATGCAGTTGATAGATTTCCACTCCATACGGCTAAATGCAGTGCCTTGCATAATGACAGGTTTCAGAGTAACAGCCGTGTTAGTCTGTATTCGCAAAAAGAAAAGGAGTACTTGTGGCACCTTAGAGACTAACCAATTTATTTGAGCATAAGCTTTCGTGAGCTACAGCTCACTTCATCGGATGCATACTGTGGAAAGTGTAGAAGATCTTTTATACACACAAAGCATGAACAAATACCTCCCCAAACCCCACTCTCCTGCTGGCAATAGCTTATCTAAAGTGATCACTCTCCTTACAATGTGTATGATAATCAAGTTGGGCCATTTCCAGCACAAATCTAGGTTTTCTCAACCCGCCCCCCCCACACACACACACAAACCCACTCTCCTGCTGGTAATAACTTATATAAAGTGACCACTCTCCTTACAATGTGTATGATAATCAAGGTGGGCCATTTCCAGCACAAATCCAGGGTTTAACAAGAACGTCTGAGGAGGGGGGCAGGGTTAGGAAAAAACAAGGGGAAATAGGTTACCTTGCATAATGACTTAGCCACTCCCAGTCTCTGTTCAAGCCTAAGTTAATTGTATCCAATTTGCAAATGAATTCCAATTCAACAGTTTCTCGCTGGAGTCTGGATTTGAAGATTTTTGTTGAAGAATTGCAACTTTCATGTCTGTAATCGCGTGACCAGAGAGATTGTAGTGTTCTCCACCTGGTTTATGAATGTTATAATTCTTGACTTCTGATTTGTGTCCATTTATTTTTTTACGTAGAGACTGTCCAGTTTGACCAATGTACATGGCAGAGGGGCATTGCTGGCACATGATGGCATATATCACATTGGTGGTGAACGAGCCTCTGATAGTGTGGCTGATGTTATTAGGCCCTGTGATGGTTGAATTGGAATTCATTTGCAAATTGTATACAATTAACTTAGGCTTGAATAGAGACTGGGAGTGGCTAAGTCATTATGCAAGGTAACCTATTTCCCCTTGTTTTTTCCTAACCCTGCCCCCCTCCTCAGACGTTCTTGTTAAACCCTGGACTTGTGCTGGAAATGGCCCACCTTGATTATCATACACATTGTAAGGAGAGTGGTCACTTTAGATAAGTTATTACCAGCAGGAGAGTGGGTTTGTGGGGGGGGGGGCGGGTTGAGAAAACCTAGATTTGTGCTGGAAATGGCCCAACTTGATTATCATACACATTGTAAGGAGAGTGATCACTTTATATAAGCTATTGCCAGCAGGAGAGTGGGGTGGGGGGAGGTATTTTTTCATGCTTTGTGTGTATAAAAGATCTTCTACACTTTCCACAGTATGCATCCGATGAAGTGAGCTGTAGCTCACAAAAGCTTATGCTCAAATAAATTGGTTAGTCTCTAAGGTGCCACAAGTACTCCTTTTCTTTTTGCAAATACAGACTAACACAGCTGTTACTCTGAAAAGTAAAGTGAAAACTCTAAATACAGCGGACATAATCAGCCAAAGATCTTTCTTACAAGTAGGAGAGTCTGAGGGGGGTTGTGGAGGCTGGGAAATTACAGATAGCTCAGGGAAGAAGGAAGGAAAGAGAGAATGAAGGCCCCTGAATAATTTGGTTTCAGAAGTAGAGTCCAAATAGCAGGCTACTCATGTAATTCGCCATTTGAGATTGTGAACATCTCCATGAGAAAATTAGAGCTTTTAAAGGCAGAACAAAAGATGTTTCCTGTCCTGATTATAATGGAACATCTAATGTGGGTGCAAAGGATGTTAAAATGTCCTGAAATCAGGACGGTGCACTGTGATGCAAAAATACTGTTTTACAGTGTGGAAATGTGTCATAGTGTGGACGATCACATTATGGACATGTGTATCAGAATATTGCATTGTTGTACTGCATTCTGGTGATACGATGGCATTTTGTCACCAGAAGGCAATGATGTATCGTAATGCTGTGAAGATTCATTGTCATTG
This sequence comes from Lepidochelys kempii, assembly GCF_965140285.1. Taxonomy (NCBI): domain Eukaryota; kingdom Metazoa; phylum Chordata; order Testudines; family Cheloniidae; genus Lepidochelys; species Lepidochelys kempii. Next base: position 209,932,498 of record NC_136380.1, on the reverse strand, counting down.
CAAAAAATCACAATATTATGATATAAACAGTTCATGATTAGGGTGCCTAGATGCTACGCTATTTCAAATAATACATTAATAATAAATAATGTTTCTGAGATCTAAAAAAGACAGAGAGATTAGGATATGAATAAGGCCATTGGGGACGGATTCATTCTCTGATGTATTCTGCCTTTGTTACCATTTTACACAAAATGTATACACCAGAAATGTGATGGGAAACAGTCTAAGTAGAGCTGCAGGCAAATATACAACATAGGAGATGAATTTTACATCACTCTCTCAATACTTACACTACTTAAACAATTAATTATATATAAGATATTTCAGAAACACAAGCTGCAAATATGCAATTCCTGTGGCTTGAGATACCCCCATCTTACATTTCTAATGAGGATGAAAATTGTGGGCAAGTTTTTCTCTTAGGTTTTAGGACTCAGCCCTCAAACTGGTAAGACCAAGGTAGGGAGAAGTATTTTGCACTGGGACAATGAGAGCAACGGGGAAATTCTTATTCTTCTTTCCACTGTTAAATTCAGTATGAGAAATTTTCCAGATAATATTATGTAAGATACACAAATTAAATTTATGTCAGTGAATATGCAGAGGCATTGGATAGCTAGACAAAGACTGACAGGAGGCAATTCTACAAGTATTTGAATGGGGAGGAGTGGGCATGGAACTGTTTTGTGTATCGTGAGAAGATATGATAGGAGTAAAAGGATGAAACTGATCAAGGCTGAATATCAGGAAAAATATCCTAACACTGCAGTTCAGGTTGAATAGTTTCAAAATGGAAGGGGTGGAAGCCCCATTGGTTAGGACATTTATCAGGCAATAGAATAGACCAGAAAGGAGCAATGGAACCACCTGGAATGCTAGGGATGGGCTGGATGGAACTCATACATCTTTCTTCTCTCTCAAGGCTAAGATTCGGCCACAGAATAAATATGGTGGCTTTCTGCTATTACTGTCTAATGAAAGAAAAGAATGAGAAAAAAGAGAAAGGTACCATTTTGGACATACTCATTTAGAGAGGTTGACCAAATGCTCATGAACAGATTGGGCTCAATTTTCCCATATGGTTTGACACATGCCTTTGATAAAAAAGATGCAGTTGTACCCAGTCATCTAAAATAAGGTCATATCATCCAATGCCAAATTTAAAGGGAATTAATAGAACAGGGCAATTATCAAGTGATCCATCCTTTGTCATCCAGCCCCAGTATCCGGCAGTCAGAGGTTTAGGGACACCTAGAGCATGGTGTTGGATCCCTGGCCGTCATGTATAATATCATTGATGGACCTATCCTCCATTAAAACATCTAATTCTTTTTTGAACCCAGTTAGACTTTTGGCCTTCACAACATTCTTTGGCAATAAGTTCCACAGGTTGACTGCGTGTTGTGTGAAGAAGTATTTCCTTATGTTTGTTTTAAACCTGCTACCTATTAATTTCATTGGATGACCCCTGTTTCTTGTGTTACATGAAGGGATAAATAACACGTCCTTATTCACTGTCTCCACACCATTCATGATTTTACAGACCTCTGTCACATCCCTTCTTAGTTGTCTCTTCTCCAAGCTGAACAGTCCCAATCTTTTCAATCTCTCCTCAAATGGAAACTGTTCCATACCCCTAATCATTTTTGTTGCCCTTCTCTGTACATTTTCCATTTCTAATATATCTTTTTTATGAGATGGGGCAACAAGCCCTGGAGCTTTAGATGCAGCAAATAGTCCAGGATGTTCTGCATCAAGGCCTCCTCAGGACGAACGTGCTTGTCCAATGTCCAGTGTGCGAAGCGCTTCCACTTGGCCACATAGGTAGCCCTGCTGGACGGCTTCCTGCTGCCCAGCAGGACCTGCTGGACTGCCGCGGAGCACCCTCGCTCGTCTGTGCTTAGCCATGGAGCAGCCACACTGTCAGGTGCAGCAATGCCAGGTTCGGGTGCAGCAGATTGCTGTGGTTCTGGGATAGCAGTTCTGGATGGAGAGGTAACTGCAGCGGGTTGGCCACTGAAAGATTCAGAAGCATGTTGAACCAGTGCTGGTGAGGCCACGCCAGGGCAATGAGAATGACCCACATTCTGTCTTGCTTCACCTTTAGCAGGACTCTGTGGATAAGCAGCACTGGCGGAAGACCACGGGATCAGGAAGGCATCCGACAGGATACCCCTGTCTCCACCATATAGGGAGTAGAACATGTCAGCCTGGACTCAAATAGGTCCAACTGGGGAGTTCCCCACCGTCGGAAGATCAAGTTGGCCACCTCCAGATAGAGGGACCACTTGTGGCGAGAGGAGAAGGTCCTGCTGAGGTGATCTGCCAGGACATTCCCGGTTCCAGGTAAAAAGAAAAGGAGTACTTGTGGCACCTTAGAGACTAACAAATTTATTCGAGCATAAGTTTTTGTGAGCGACAGCTCACTTCACTGGATGCATTCAGTGGAAAATACAGTGGGGAGATTTATATACCCAGAGAACATGAAACAATAGGTGTTACCATACACACTGTATCAAGAGTGATCAGGTAAGGTGAGCTATTACCATCAGGAGAGCGGGGGGGAGGGGAGGAACCTTTTGTATGATAATCAAGGTGGGCCAGCAGTTGACAAGAACTTGTGAGGAACAGTATGGAGGGAAGTAAACATGGGGAAATAGTTTTACTTTGTGTAATGACACATCCACTTCCAGTCTCTATTCAAGCCTAAATTAATTGTATCCAGTTTGAAAATTAATTCCAATTCAGCAGTCTCTCATTGGAGTCTGTTTTTGAAGTTTTTTGTTGAAGAATTGCCACTTTTAGGTCTGTAGTCGAGTGACCAAAGAGATTGAAGTATTCTCTGACTGGTTTTTGAATGTTATAATTCTTGACGTCTATTTATTCTTTTACGTAGAGACTGTCCAGTTTGGCTAATGTACATGGCAGAGGGGCATTGCTGGCACATGATGGCATATATCACATTGGTAGATGTGCAGGTGAACAAGCCTCTGATAGTGTGGCTGATGTGATTAGGCCCTATGATGGTGTCCCCTGAATAGATATGTGGACACAGTTGGCAACGGGCTTTGTTGCAAGGATAGGTTCCTGGGTTAGTGGTTCTGTTGTGTGGTGTGCAGTTGCTGGAGAGTATTTGCTTCAGGTTGGGGGGCTGTCTGTAAGCAAGGACTGGCCTGTCTCCCAAGATCTGTTAGAGTGATGGGTCATCCTTCAGGATAGGTTGTAGACCCTTGATGATGCATTGGAGAGGTTTTAGTTGTGGGCTGAAGGTGATGGCTAGTGGCATTCTGTTATTTTCTTTGTTGGGCCTGTCCTGTAGTAGGTAACTTCTGGGTACTCTTCTGGCTCTGTCAATCTGTTTCTTCACTTCCGCAGGTGGGTATTGTAGTTGTAAGAAAGCTTGATAGAGATCTTGGAGGTGTTTGTCTCTGTCTGAGGGGTTGGAGCAAATGCGGTTGTATCGTAGAGCTTGGCTGTAGACAATGGATCGTGTGGTGTGGTCTGGATGAAAGCTGGAGGCATGTAAGTAGGCATAGCGGTCAGTAGGTTTCCGGTATAGGGTCGTCTTTAAGTGACCATCACTTATTAGTACCGTAGTGTCCAGAAAGTGGATCTCTTCTGTGGACTGGTCAGTGGGGCTGTCAATCTTCGCTCCAACACGGCCACTGATGAGCACTGAGAAGGGGGCAATGTCTTCACTGAAACGCCCCATGCTCCCCAATACAGCCACTGTGTTGGCCACTGGCATTGCTAGAATGGAATTGACATGAGCAAGCACTCAAAGAACCTTTGTTCTCAGAGTTAGATCAGTTAGAGAGTGCTTATCTAAAAGCAGGTTTCAGAGTAGCAGCCGTGTTAGTCTGTATCAGCAAAAAGAAAAGGCGTACTAGTGGCACCTTAGAGACGAACAAATTTATTTGAGCATAAGCTTTCGTGAGCTACAGCTCACTTCATCGGATGCTGTAGCTCATGAAAGCTTATGCTCAAATAAATTTGTTCGTCTCTAAGGTGCCACAAGTACTCCTTTTCTTTTATCTAAAAGCAGTCTACATAGATACATAATGGCTTAACTGCTTTGCTTCAATATCAGCCTGATCCAAACCCCACTGACGTCAATGGACCCATTTAGATCAGGCTTTATGTAAGCAAGCACAGGCTGAATCTTAAGATGTCAGTTTGCACATTTAAAATACAATTTTACTGCATCTAAGACAGTAAAGGAATGCTGAATCAAGTTCAAATGCTGACATGTACCACTGCTTTGAGAGTGTGACAGAGAAGGTATGCTGGATTTTATATACGTTTAGTGCTAGATCCACAAGGAAATATAGGGACCTAACAGCTGCTTTAGGCACCTAAATCCAAAATGTAGATGCTCAAAACCCTGCTCAGCTGCTTCCTAACCCTGAAGTAGGGGTGCTGGAACAATCTGTATAATTGGGGTGCTGAGAACCATTGAACCAAACTGTAAATCCTGCATATGATGGAAACCACTTCAAGCCAGGGGTGCAGCAGCACCCCCAGTACCCCTAGTCCAGCACCTGCCCTGTAGGGGCATAAATTCCCTTGGCACCTAGATTTCTGCTAGAAAAATCCGTGAGACACCTATATTTCTCTCAGTGGCCATGCGCAAAGCTGCCTACCTCCTGCTGCTGCTGAGCTGCTCTGTGCCTAAGCCACAGTGGGGTTCTCAGACTAAGCATTCCCCTGCCTATCTTGTCTGTGGGGCCCAATGCAGTAGTCATCCTCAGAGACTGCCTCAGAACAAGCTTACAGGATTGGGCCCTGCACAAGGCAGATCTGAGGAGAATAGTTCAGTGGTTAGAACATTCACCCAAGTTGTGGGAAACCCAGGTTCAAATCCCTGCTCTGTCTGAGGTGGAACAAGGATTTGAACCAGATCTACCCCCAACCAATGGGGTACAGGGTATTTTAGGGTTGGGGTTCTCTCAGTGTCTCCCACTGAAGCTGATCAACTTTGCATGAAAGTTGCACTGAAGAAGCAACAGGAACTTGAATCTGGGTCCCCCACATCAGTGCCCTAACTAGCAGGCTATAGAGTCATTTTTCACTCTCTGGCCCAATGAATGGATGTGCTCAAACCACTGCGTATGCGGCAGGGGGCACCTCTTCCCCCTCAGTTTTTTTGCTACAAAGGACTGCCTTGGTTCATGGCTGTGAATCTTGAGTGGAAGGAGGCATCCAACTCCCCTTGAGGGGATGGGACGTAGGCATTTCCTACTGATTAGCTTAGGCCTCTCCCTGATCAGCTTGGTGCCTTCCATGAATACCTTTCCCAGGCACTTAACTCTCCTTGTGAATTGTACAGGGAGCCTGGGTACCTAGCTCAGGGCTGTGGAGTCCACTGGGTGGCAAGGTGCCTAAATGTCAGCTATTGCAACACTTAATCTACATCCACTGTGTAGAATCATAGGACTGGAAGGGACCTCGAGAGGTCATCTAGTCCAGCCCCCTGCACTCTTGGCAAGACTAAGTATTATCTAGATCATTCCTGACAGGTGTTTGTCTACCCTGCTCTTAAAAATCTCCAATGATGGAGATTCCACAACCTCCCTAGGGAATTTATTCCAGTGCTTAACCACCCTGACAGCTAGGAAGTTTTTCCTGATGTCCAACCTAAACCTTCCTTGCTGCAATGTAAGCCCATTGCTTCTTGTCCTATCCTCAGAGGTTAAGAAAAACAATTTTTCTCCCTCCTCCTTGTAACAATCTTTTATGTACTTGAAAACTGTTATCATGTCCCCTCCCAGTCTTCTCTTTTCCAGACTAAACAAACCCAATTTTTTCATTCTTCCCTCATAGGTCATGTTTTCTAGACCTTTAATCTTTTTTGTTGCTCTCCTCTGGACTTTCTCCAATTTGTCCATATCTTTCCTGAAATGTGGCACCCAGAACTGGACACAATACTCCATTTAAGGCCTAATCAGCATGGAATAGATTGGAAGAGTTACTTCTTGTGCCTTCGCAAAAAGGAAAGGAGTACTTGTGGCACCTTAGAGACTAACCAATTTATTTGAGCATGAGCTTTCGTGAGCTACAGCTCACTTCATCGGATGCAGATGACATAAAAGACATAAAAGAATAAATGGACGCAAATCAGATGTCAAGAATTATAACATTCATAAACCAGTCGGAGAACACTTCAATCTCTCTGGTCACGCAATCACAGACATGAAGGTCGCTATCTCAAAACAAAAAAACTTCAAATCCAGACTCCAGCGAGAAACTGCTGAATTGGAATTCATTTGCAAATTGGATACTATTAATTTAGGCTTAAATAGAGACTGGGAGTGGCTAAGTCATTATGCAAGATAGCCTATTTCCTCTTGTTTTTTCCTACCCCCCCCCCAGATGTTCTGGTTTAACTTGGATTTAAACTTGGAGAGTGGTCAGTTTGGATGAGCTATTACCAGCAGGAGAGTGAGTTTGTGTGTATATGGGGGTGGGGGGGATGTGAGAAAACCTGGATTTGTGCTGGAAATGACCCACCTTAATTATGCACATTGTAGGGAGAATGGTCACTTTGGATGAGCTATTACCAGCAGGATAGTGAGTTTGTGTGTGTGGTTTTTGGGAGGGGGGTGAGGGGGTGAGAGAACCTGGATTTGTGCAGGAAATGGCCCAACTTGATTATCATGCACATTGTGTAAAGAGTTGTCACTTTGGATGGGCTATCACCAGCAGGAGAGTGAATTTGTGGGGGGGGGGGGGGTGGAGGGTGAGAAAACCTGGATTTGTGCTGGAAATGGCCCACCTGATGATCACTTTAGATAAGCTATTACCAGCAGGACAGTGGGGTGGGAGGAGGTATTTTTTCATATTCTCTGTGTATAAATAAAGTCTGCTGCAGTTTCCATGGCATGCATCCGATGAAGTGAGCTGTAGCTCACGAAAGCTCATGCTCAAATAAATTGGTTAGTCTCTAAGGTGCCACAAGTACTCCTTTTCTCTGGGAACAGTTTCCCAACCAGTTTTGCACCCACCTTATGGTAGCTCCATCTAGGTTGCATTTCCCTAGATGTAGATCTAGCCTATAGTTTTTAGGTAAGTGTATTGAATAAAACAAGAGAGGCTTTAGAATTGTTTTGTTGAAGTTCTTTCCTTCTGCTCTCTTATGCACTGTATTCAGACCACTATGTGCTGTGACTCTGTCTGATCTTATAAACTAGTTGGATTGAACCAGCTAAGTATTTGGATGGGAGACCACTAAGAAAACCTAAGTCAGTGGTTTTCAACCTTTTTTCATTTGTGCACCGCTACAAAATTTCAAATGGAGGTGCAGACCCCTTTGGAAATCTTTGACATAGTCTGTGCCCCCAACAGGGATCCACGGATCACTGGCTGAAAACCACTGTTCTATCGCAATGACAACCTTTCCCGGACTTCTTAAACATTGTCTGCGCTCTCCCCCGCAGGGGTCTGCGGGCCACAGGTTGAAAACCACTGCACTAGGCAAAGCAGGAATGGTGTCAGGCATTCATTATCATCATTCTGAATCCATATTGAACTAATTCCCCAGCCTAGTATTAGAAGTCAGTGTGCTTCTAGACATGCTGTTTTTAGATAAGGTGTAAAACAGACACCCTGACCACGTGTTGTTATTAAAGTCCCATGCCTCTTTACTGCTCAGGAGCACAAGTGTTTCCCCCCTTTGCCATGACCAAATTCCAAACTGAATATCTTACATTTTGCCTCCATGAAGTTTCAATTGAATTCAATTTTTGTCGTAATGTCCAATCTTAAATTGCTATGTAGTGTTGCTGTGCAAGGTTAAACATCTGCCACATCTCACCCCAGAACTGGCTATATTTCAGTAGTGGAAGAAGCAATTCACATACATACACATAGACCTTAGTGCCAAAGACTTTGCCCAGTCTATAGGCAGTATTTACACAAAAGTAATTGAATTTTGGTTGAGCAAGGATCGATTACGGAATTCAGCTTTGGGCCCATAGGGCCAGATTTTTTAAAGTATTGAGGTGCCTACAGAGGAAGACAGGTGCCTAGAGGAATTTTCAAAAGTGCCTAGGCATCTAATGCCCACTTATCTGTACTTCAGGCACCTAAACACTTTTAAAATTTAGCTCACAGTAAGTGAAGTGCTTTGGGAGGGAGGAGGAAAGGCACAACAAAAATATGAGATTTCATTATTTCAAAACCCTTTTTTGCCACATATAACTGTAGTCAGACAATCTTATAAAAATTTTGGTCACTTCCATTGCATTTGCTGTGATTCTAAGTAAAGTATATATGTATTATTTATTAAACATCCATTATTCGTTGCCTGAATAGATTTGTGTATTTGTGATTTGGCAGCATTGAGCACTATAACTTGCATTGTTCTTTCTCACTGTAAGCCACTAAATAATTCTTAACATTTACTTTCACTTATTCACCGTTCATTCTCTTTACACCACACACTTCCATGGCCTTGTATTACTTAGCTCTGTGGGGAGCAAGTCTACTGTCTTCACATGGTGCCCCCCATCAGTAGCAAAAAGCAAAGATAATGTAGATGGAATGCAAAATTGGAGCTTGAGTTCTTGTCATAAAAGCAAAAGACAAATACTTAACTCTGTAAAGCATTTGGGTTACAAATTGTATTAAAGATACTATACACAGTAAAGATGTGTTGTATTTGATAGCTAGCTACCGCTATACTACTGAAGCAGTAAGGCACCTCACTTATAACTGACTTAGGTAAAGGCTCCAGCATTGCAGATTTTTACCAGTTTCTTTTTGGCTTACCTTATACACTCCACTGATTCTGGCCTAGATTTTAAATCCTGGTCTTTGGCAGCCACTCCAAAATGAATGGGGAACAGTCCCCCAAGAATAATGTCTCCCTTCTTCTGCGCCCTTTGATTTGGTCCGTAGGCAGAGGTGTTCCAGGTAAACACCAAGAGAATCAAACAGCAACTATAAAAAGTCATCATTCCTTTTTTCATAAGTGCATTACAGGATGCAAAAGTAAAAAAGATGTAAGAAAATAAATGGATCTAGTAACGTCTGACAAGTATTTCCTCTCCCTAAGGCAGCACACTCTGGGTTGGGAGTGCATGCCTGCAGTACAATAAGCCACAAGATGGTAGAGTCAGGGCTGGTATTTCTCCTGCTATCTTCTCCATTGCACACTAGATCCTACAGTCCTTGGTTCTTCAGAACTGAAGTGTTATGTGGAGCCCATCTCTGAGACCTTCTGAAAAAGAATGAGATACAAAAAGTGACCAGCTACACAAAGAATTGTTATTTGCACTTTTGTGCGGTGCCTTTTATTCATGTATCGCTGGCTGCATTATGGCTACTCTATTTCAGTTTTCACAGGACAGCAAAGGTCACCACTCCTCCCAACATGTGGTATAGGCCTGGTTTTCATGGGTTTATCCTACTTCTTGGGCTACTGAAGAGTCCCAAAGTCATGATGGTGTTACACCACTGCACCTCCACACCACAATGCTACAACTATACATGGCAAGTATGTGACATGCAGCATAATGAAACATCAATGGAAATTCTGTATGCATAGCAGCACCAGTCCTAGCTAGACACATACCAGGTGCAAAATTTTACAGGGTCCCATGCGTTCAAGGGCGGCCCTGCTTTGTCAAATCCCCTTCCCAGGACACATCCGGCCCCTCCTCCACCCAACAGCCCATAACAACTCACTCCCACTTTGAAAGATGAATTTGGGGCCCCACCTCTTCTAGTTGCTGAGATGCTCCCTGCCCCACTTCTAATTTATGAAATCTGCATGACCATCCCCAACCCCTTAATAACAAGTACCCTGGACCCTCTCAGCTGCCAAATTCTCCCATCCCCCAGATGTGCTAAGTGGGTTACAGAAGTCTGCCTGACGTCTGTGAAGTCTGCCTGTCTTACTTCACAATGAGCCTTGCAAAATCTAGAGTCAGCCCTATATAAACAGTACATATAGTGGTTACTGGGGATCGGGGTGGAAGATTGCATCCCATTTGGGATAAGAGAGATGACATAAAGCAAGTAGAGAATGGGAAACCCTACTTAGGTAAAGTAAGAACCAACCTACACCTTGGCCCAAAACTCAGACCAAACGTATTTGATACTCAGAGAAATATGGTAAACTGTTTGGCTTGGGTTTTCCACCCCATTTTCACAGAGTCCTTACCACCTTCCTGTTTGGGCCAGATTCCTTTCCCTCCAGCAGAAAGAAGCTAACAAGAAAATCTTTTCTCATAAGCCTTCCCACCCAAAATGGCTTTGGAAACCTTGTAAAATCAGGATATTTCTCCAAGTTGAACCTCTGAGTCTTCTGAGGTTCACTGATCATACCATTCCTGGTTTAGTTACGAATCCTGCTTTGAGGACTGCATCCTGCTACATATTGTGTCTCATCTGTGTTCCGTAGATTTCCTTCTGTAACATAGTAACAGACCTGCTAAGTTAAGAGGTGGCTTCATCAGAGTCTGCACGTATGTACATGAGGAAAAGAAATCTGATAATGGAAGGCTCTTCAATCTAGCAAAAGTATATCAAGATGCAAGGTCTGGAAACTGAAGCTAGACAAATTCAGATTAGAAGCAAGGCGCACATTTTTAACAAGATAATCAACCACTGGAGCAACGTACCATGGATTGTGGTGGATTCTCCATCAATTAACATTTTAAAATGAAGATTGGATGTATTTCTAAAAGATGTAATCTAGTTCAAACAGGGATTAATTCAAGGAAGCTCTGTGGCTTGTGTTGTGCAGGAAGTCAGACTACATGATCACAGTGAACCTTGGGGCCCCACTGTGATCTATGAATCTGTAAGTGTCATGAACATTGTGTGAGACACATTTGGAAGTATTTCATGCATTCTCAATAAATTGCCTTTCTCAGGAAACAATAACAGACAGTGGAAGAACTGAGAGTAGAGCTCAGGGTCTCTAAGTTTGTTGTTCTGTACACAAAGACTTGAGGGAGAAACTCTCTTGTTATGCACATATACACTGAGACACACACATGTACACATATAGTCATACACGAAAACTCCTGTGCCCCCTGCACCTTTTTGTTTCTCACCCACTCCCACAAATGTTGCCAGATGGCCCTTCATTTGTCTTTGTTTTCATGTATTGCTTCATTTGGGTCTTCTGTGTCCCTGCACAGGATCTAAAAGCCAGGCCTAGTACCACAGGGAATCATGATACTATTGTGGGTTTGGGTTTTTTCCCTTTTGTCTTTTTCCTTAGTTTTTCCTCCCATTTCTCACCACCATGGCTAGGCCACAACTCTCTCCCTGATGGGAAAGGTATGTGATTCTGCCTTCTTAAAGCAGCTGCTGGTTGGAGTGGGGAGAGAGGGTTTCCTTTAGCCTCCTCACCAATGTTTATGGTCAGGTTGCCATGCTGTTCTCCCAAGCCCTAGGTCCCCAGGCGCTTGAGGTGACTGAAGTCACACCAGGAAACCTGCTGACCTCCTAGTGAAGAGGCTGGTACTAGACCTCCTCTACACCTATACCCTGATATGGGACTTGGAGCAAGTGCTTTTCTATCAGCAGGCATCTGATTTCCTAGGAACCTTGGGTCATTGTTAGTTAGAGCTGGTCAAAAACTTCCCACCAGAACTTTCCTGCAAAACATTTTGATTTTGTTGAATCAGAATGTCATAATTTTGTCAAAATGTTCCATGAAAAATTATCAAAACACTTTCAATAAGGTCAAAGTGCTTCATTTCAACTTCACTGCTTCCACTGTTACATTAAAATTGAAACAAAGCATTTCAACCTTGTCAAAATGAAACTATTTTGATTAACAATTTCACTAATTCTGAAATGACATTTTTCAGAATTTTAATTTCATAGGAAATGTCAAAATTTTGACTTTTTGTTGAAATGTTCCATTTCATTTTCGAGTTTGTTTTTACCTTTTGATTTTAAATAAAATTGAAGTTCAAAATTCAAAACAATCAATCATTTCACACTGAAAATCAAAACATTTCATTTTGACAAAACTTCCTCCAGCTCTAACGGTGGGGTCCTGGGAGATGAACTCCCAATGGTAAATTGGCCAGTATAGGCAACTGGAGGTGGCTAGAGCTTCTTTCTCACTCTGGCCTAATTCTCAGAAACTCTCCAAGTGGCAATTCTTCAACAAAAAACCTTCAAAAACAGACTCCAACGAGAAACTGCAGAACTGGAATTAATTTGCAAACTGGACACCATCAAATTAGGCCTGAATAAAGACTGGGAGTGGATGGGTCATTACAAAAACTAATTTCCCCCTACTGTTACTCACACCTTCTTGTCAACTGTTTGAAATGGGCCATCCTCATTAGCACTACAAAAGTGATTTTTCCTCCCTTGGTATTCTACTGTTAATTGAATTGTCTCGTTAGCACTGAACCCCCCCGCCCCCCCTTGGTAAGGCAACTCCCATCTTTTCATGTATTGTGTATATATACCTACTACTGTATTTTCCACTCCATGCATCTGATGAAGTGGGTTTTAGCCCACGAAAACCTATGCCTAAATAAATGTGTTAGTCTCTAAGGTGCCACAAGGACTCCTCATTGTTTTTGCTGATACAGACTAACACGGTTACCACTCTGAAACCTTCCTCCATCTAATGTGCAACAGCAAATCCCTGTGAATCTATAAAAAGACCATTGAGTCACATGGGCTGAGGAAAGAACACAACCCAGAACAGGGAAAGAATAGATTAAAGCGGGGTCGGCAAACTTTGGCACGTGGCCCCTCAGGGTAATCCACTGGCTGCCGTTTCCTGCAGCTCCCATTGGCTGGGAACAGCAACCCTTGATTAAAGAATATTTAGATATATTTGATGTATTCTAGTCAGCAGGGCCTGACAAAATTCAGATTAGGGTACTTAAGGAACTAGCTGAAGCAATTTCAGAACCATTAGCAATTATCTTGGAGAACTCCTGGAGGACAAGTCCGGTCCCAGAAGACTGGAAAAGGGCAAACATAGTTCCTACCTTTAAAAAGGGGAACAAAGTGGGCCCAGGGAATTATAAACCAATCATCTTACTTTCTGTACCTTACTTTTTGTTACAGATACCAGGACAAATTATGAAACAATCACTTTATAAACACCTGGAGGATAATAGGGTTATAAGGAACAGCCCATATAGATTTGTCAAGAACAAATCATGCCTAATTAACTTATTTCTTTCATAGAATCATAGAATCATAGAATATCAGGGTTGGAAGGGACCCCAGAAGGTCATCTAGTCCAACCCCCTGCTCAAAGCAGGACCAATTCCCAGTTAAATCATCCCAGCCAGGGCTTTGTCAAGCCTGACCTTAAAAACCTCTAAGGAAGGAGATTCTACCACCTCCCTAGGTAACGCATTCCAGTGTTTCACCACCCTCTTAGTGAAAAAGTCTTTCCTAATATCCAATCTAAACCTCCCCCACTGCAACTTGAGACCATTACTCCTCGTTCTGTCATCTGCTACCATTGAGAACAGTCTAGAGCCATCCTCTTTGGAACCCCCTTTCAGGTAGTTGAAAGCAGCTATCAAATCCCCCCTCATTCTTCTCTTCTGCAGACTAAACAATCCCAGCTCCCTCAGCCTCTCCTCATAACTCATGTGTTCCAGTCCCCTAATAATTTTTGTTGCCCTTCGCTGGACTCTCTCCAATTTATCCACATCCTTCTTGAAGTGTGGGGCCCAAAACTGGACACAGTACTCCAGATGAGGCCTCACCAATGTCGAATAGAGGGGAACGATCACGTCCCTCGATCTGCTCGCTATGCCCCTACTTATACATCCCAAAATGCCATTGGCCTTCTTGGCAACAAGGGCACACTGCTGACTCATATCCAGCTTCTCGTCCACTGTCACCCCTAGGTCCTTTTCTGCAGAACTGCTGCCTAGCCATTCGGTCCCTAGTCTGTAGCTGTGCATTGGGTTCTTTCGTCCTAAGTGCAGGACCCTGCACTTATCCTTATTGAACCTCATCAGATTCCTTTTGGCCCAATCTTCCAATTGGTCTAGGTCCTTCTGTATCCTATCCCTCCCCTCCAGCGTATCTACCACTCCTCCCAGTTTAGTATCATCCGCAAATTTGCTGAGAGTGCAATCCACACCATCCTCCAGATCATTTATGAAGATATTGAATAAAACCGGCCCCAGGACCGACCCTTGGGGCACTCCACTTGATACCGGCTGCCAACTAGACATGGAGCCATTGATCACTACCCGTTGAGCCCGACAATTTAGCCAGCTTTCTACCCACCTTATAGTGCATTCATCCAGCCCATACTTCCTTAACTTGCTGACAAGAATACTATGGGAGACCGTGTCAAAAGCTTTGCTAAAGTCAAGAAACAATACATCCACTGCTTTCCCTTCATCCACAGAACCAGTAATCTCATTATAAAAGGCGATTAGATTAGTCAGGCATGACCTTCCCTTGGTGAATCCATGCTGGCTGTTCCTGATCACTTTCCTCTCATGCAAGGCAACTCCTTGACAGGATTACTGGACTAGTGGATGGAAGGAACCAATAGACATGATATATCTTGATTTTAGAAAGGCTTTTTTACTCAGTCCCACATGACATTCTCATAGGCAAACTAGGGAAACATGGTCTACATGAAATTACTATAAGGTGGATGCACAACTGGTTGACAGATTGTATTCAAACAGCAGTTGTCAATGGTTTGCTGTCAAAAAGGGAGGGCATATCTAGTTTGGTGCTGCAGGGGTCTGTCCTGGGTCCAGTACCATTCAACATTTTCATTAATGACCTGGCTAATGGAGTGGAGAGTGTGCTTATAAAATTTGCAGATGATACGAAGATGAGAGGGGTTGCAAGCACTTTGAAGACAGGATTAGAATTCAAAATGATCTTGACAAATTGGAGACTTGGTCTGAAATCAACAAGATGAAATTTAACAAACTACTGCTCTTAGAAAGGGAAAATCAAGTGCAGAGATACAAAATGTAGAATAACTATCTACGCAATAGTACTGCTGAAAAGGATCTGGGGATTATAGGGGATCACAAATTAAATATGAGTCAACAATGGGATGCAATCCTGAAAAAGGCTAATATCTTTCTGGGGTATATTAAGAAAATGTCAGAAGTAAAATACTTGAAGCAACTGTCCTGCTCTACTCAGCAATAGTGAGGTCTCTGCTGGAATACTGCGTCTAGTTTGGAATGTTACACTTTAGGAAAGCTGTGGAAAAATGAGAGTCCAAAGGGGAGCAAAAAATGATCAATGGTTTAGAAAAACTGACCCAGGAAGAAATGTTAAATGAACTGAGCATGTTTAGTCTTGAGACAAGAAGACTGAGTGGGGACCCAATAACACTCTTCAAATATGTTGAGGACTGTTATAGATGGGGGTGATCAATTGTTTTCCATGTTCATTGAAGAGGGGATAAGAAGTAAATCACTTGATATGCAGCAATGGATGTTTAGGTTAGATATTAGGAAAAACTTTCCAACTATAAGGGTAGTTAAGCTCCGGAATAGCTTAACCTTCCAAGGGGTGTTGTGGAGTCCTTCTCAGAGGTTTTCAAGAACAGTTGGACAAAGACCTGCCAGGGATGGTCTGGGTAAACTTGGTCCTGCTTCAGTGCAGGGGGATGGAGTCTCGATTTCCCTTCCAGCCCTACATTTTTATGATTCTGTGTTCTGAGACATCCTGAGTCTAGACTTTCTCACTGTGTGGACTAGGTCACTGGGGAGCTGAGTACTCCCCCATTCATGCACAAAGATTGTGCTTGCACTGCTGCTTAAGAAAGAGCTTTTGTGCGCTAAGTTATTAATATTCTTCCTATGCATGCACTTTAAAGTCATAAGGAGGGTAATCTTGCTGCAGCAGAAGTCTATGATAGTAGTGACTCATCTCAACCAGACCTACTCTGTCCCAGACTGACTATATTTGACAACTTATTCCAACTGGTCTCATACCTCCAGCCTCCAACTAGGGATGGTCTTTGCCCTCACCCTTCTGGCACTTGGCTAGAAAAATGTGTCTTACTGGATGGATCATGTTTATCTTTTGGGAACACTGCTTCTGTCTGGCTTTGGGATCCACTTTGCAGGGTTCCTTTCAGTGGCATACAGTTCTGCAGATGCTTGTTTAAGCTCAACCAGACCCTGATCAAAACTGTCATCAGGAATGCCCTCTGTCCAACCAACTACTCCACTGCCATCAAGCCCTTCCAAAGAGGATGGATCTGGACCCTTCTCAGTGGTAGCAGACGACAGAACAAGGAGTTATGGTCTCCAGTTGCAGTGGGGGAGGTTTAGGTTGGATATTAGGAAAAACATTTTCACTAAGAGGGTGGTGAAGCACTGGAATGCATTAGGGAGATGGTAGAATCTCCTTCCTTTGAGGTTTTTAATGTCAGGCTTGATACAGCCCTGGCTGGGATGATTTAGTTGGGGATTGGTCCTGCTTTGAGCAGGGGGTTGGACTAGATGACCTCCTGAGGTCCCTTCCAACCCTGATATTCTATGATTCTCTCTCTTCTATCAACTGCTGATGAGGTTAGTGCTCAGAGACACAGCTGGTGCTGTCAGTGTATGCTGATGACATCATCACTAAACTGACACTAAACATCGACACTAAACTGGGAGGAGAGGTAGATACGCTGGAGGGCAGGGATAGGATACAGAGGGCCCTAGACAAATTGGAGGATTGGGCCAAAAGAAATCTGATGAGGTTCAACAAGGACAAGTGCAGAGTCCTGCACTTAGGAAGCAAGAATCCCATGCACCACTACAGACTAGGGACCGAATGGCTTGGCAGCAGTTCTGCAGAAAAGGACCTAGGGGTTACAGTGGACGAGAAGCTGGATATGAGTCAACAGTGTGCCCTTGTAGCCAAGAAGGCCAATGGCATTTTGGGATGTATAAGTAGGGGCATTGCCAGCAGATCGAGGGACGTGATCATTCCCCTCTATTCAACATTGGTGAGGCCTCATCTAGAGTACTGTTTCCAGTTTTGGGCCCCACACCAGAAGAAGGATGTGGAAAAATTGGAGAGAGTCCAGCGGAGGGCAACAAAAATGATTAGGGGACTGGAACACATGACTTACGAGGAGAGGCTGAGGGAACTGGGATTGTTTAGTCTACAGAAGAGAAGAATGAGGGGAGATTTGATAGCTGCTTTCAACTACCTGAAAGGGGGTTCCAAAGAGGATGGATCTAGACTATTCTCAGTGGTAGCGGATGACAGGACAAGGAGTAATGATCTCAAGTTGCAGTGGGGGAGATTTAAGTTGGATATTAGGAAAAACTTTTTCACTAGGAGAGTGGTGAAACACTGGAATGCGTTACCTAGGGAGGTGGTGGAATCTTCTTCCTTAGAAGTTTTTAAGGTCAGGTTTGACAAAGCCTTGGCTGGGATGATTTAATTGGGGATCGGTCCTGCTTTGAGCAGGGGTTGGACTAGATGACCTCCTGAGGTCCTTTCCAACCCTGATATTCTATGATTCTATGATCATTGCAACCAGGGACTCAGAAGATCTGGTGAAAATGAATACCCAGGCTAATCTCTAGAGCAGTATTTCTCACTCTTTGCAGGTTGGGGGCTCCTTGTTCAAAGTCAAACATTTTCACAATCCTTTACATTTATTATAAAAGTATGAGTAAAAACATGCATAAATTGTAACAATGAAAAGCATATAGCATTTGTGTGTGTTCTGAGAATTTGACAGGAAATACTTGAACAGATTTCCTTTGCTTTAAACTGTAATGAAATGTTCACTGCTTTGCAACTTCCCTGAATCACATTTCCTAACCTCCCTGGAGGTCAAAACATGGCTCCAGAAGAAAGTCCTGGACTACTCCTAGCAACCCTGGTCTGTGTTTGAAGGTCTTCTGTGGTCACTTAAGTTAAGAACTTTAGGCTTCTGCACAGCCCTGTCTTCTTGGCCTTCCAGATATCCCCCATTCTTCACCCAAGAGGGCTGCATCCTATCCAATCATTTTTCCTTCCAGCTCCACCCATGGAAAACCTTTACATGCTTAAACTCCATACCATCCACTCTCTCACCTTTGTGTCCTGCCCAGGCACCAAGTGGGATCCTCGGTGGGAGAGTGTATTCCCTAGCCTTGTTCTGCCACATGCCAGGGATGTGAGTTAGTAGCTCCTTCACGGAGGCATGAGCATGGGCATGTTGCTGGTGAACTTCACAAATTCCCCTGATACCTACCAGTATTGTGTGCATAGGGAAACTGTGGCCCATGCTTATCTTCCCTGCACCAGGCTGCAACCCTTTCCTGCGTTTTTAAAAACAATGCACATGGAACTCATTGCCACACGCTATCATTCAGACCAGGAGCATGACAAGATTTTTAAAAGGATTAGATTTAAATACAGATAATGAAAACATGAGAGAGTTAAAATATAAATTTCATGGCATAAGCCAAGTACAGATGTCCACTATGGGGTTTCTTGCATCTTCCTCTGATGATTCTGGAACTGGCCACTATCAGACACCGAACTAGATGTGACACTCATCTGAACTGGTATGTATCTAAATGAGGTGAATTATCCAAATAAAACACTTTTCCCTGAGGAAATAGATTGGAAGCCAGATTTACAAAGATATTTAGGTGCTTAAAGATGCAGATAGGTGCCTAGTGGGATTTACAGAAGCAGGGCAGGGACCTAACTCCCATTCAATTTCTTACACACTACTGAAAATCTCACTAGGCACCTACCTGAATCTTTAGATGCCTAAATGCCTGTGCAAAACTGGCCCTGAGATTCCCCAACTCACTTTATACAATCCACAAGAGTTATCAAATATTTTCAGTCACAGACATAGAGAGGGTTTATAAACACTGACGTGTAGATGCAAAGCTCTTGCTTCTTCCCAGCATACTGAATTAGCCAGCCCCTCCACCCTCTGTCATCTTTTGTTATCACAGATCTTCCTTGGGCTCTATTTTCCTTAATTTCATTAAGAATGTCGGTCTCTTCCATATTAATGACAACTTTTTCCAGTCAGTGGTTGAATTATCCACTAATGCATGCCTGAAGTCATCAAAATGTATTAAAGGATAGGGTGGAAATTGTGCTATTAGTACAAATAATTTTGTTCTTGTGGTTTCAACACACAAATTAAAAGATCAGATTACCAAGTGATTGAATTGAGCAGAAGGCTCTGTATCTATTTCTACTTCCGTTCTTTAGCAAATATTTGTTACAGTCTAAACTTTATTCCATAACAGAAAGTAAATATTTATATTGCAAGCTCTTCAAAATTGAGATCTCGTCTTTCTACATGTCTGCCTCATGCACACAGCTGGTTAAGATTTTTTTGTGAAGAATTAAAAAAAATCCTTAATGTTTTCAATTCAGATTTTTTGAAACAGTCTTATTCTTCATTTTCCATTTTTATCGAAGTATTTTTTCTGTTTTATAAACACAGACTCCAGGTTTTGGACTCCACAGGAAGCAAAAATAGAATGTCAGCCATTTTGCCTGAACTCCTGTGGAGGGAATTAAAGAGGTTTCAGGGAGAAAGGAAGATGGAGGGCAATGGAAGAGGGAGCTGAAGAAGATCCTGTGCAGGCAGACACAGAATCAGGGGAGGGAGCAGAGGGAAAAACAAAAGAAATCATAGCAGTGGCATGGATCTTTTACTCGGAAGGATCTAAAATTGTTAATAATGATGCAGAAAAGTTCAATAAATATTTTCTGTTCTCTACTTGGAAGATGCCGGTTGATGTTTTTACATCTTACCTAGAAGAGAAAGTATTGCATAATCAAACAGTAACTAGGCAGGATTTTAAACAGCAATCACTAAAGTTACACTGCTTAAAATCTGCAGAACCAGGTATTTTGTACCAAATTGTTTTAAAATAATTGGTTGAGGAGCTCTCAGAGCCACTGCTGTTGATTAGTGAACAAATCTCAGAATATTGGGGAAGTTCCAGAGGTATGGGGAAAAGCTAATATTGTGCCAATATTTAAAAACAGTAAACAGGATTGCCTGGAGAACTACAAGACAATTAGCTGATACAGATTGAAATCAGTAAAGAATAAAAGGATGATACAAAAACTAATGCCAATCAATGTGGTTTTGTGAAAATTAGGTTTTGTTTTATAAATGTGAAATAGATACTTGATGGGATTACAAGTTTAGCTGACAAAGTTAACATAATATATTCAGATTTCTGTAAGGCATTTGACTTGGTATCAGATGACATTTTATGACCCGTGTTATGCAGTAATTCAGACTAAATAATGATAATTGTCTCTCTAGTCTTAATAGATATGAATCTACAAGGGCCTGCTCCACAGTCTGACAGTGCTTCAATGAAGTGGCAGAGAAGCCTTAGTGGGTAACTCCCCACTGCTTCCAGAAACGTATGTAGCGGTGGTCTTAGGACATCAGTGTGCTTCAGAGCCATTTCTCACAGAGGCATATGAGGCTTGTGCCACTACTGTGGGCTCAGATGTCGCTACAGAAGCCGCCGATGACCTGTAGCCCACCAGCAGCACCAACCTCGGCCTCCAAAAGAGTCACAGCAGCAGTTGCTATCACCACCACCACCTGCAGTTGGTCGTTCTCCCAACAACAAAACCAGATGCTGCTGCCAAAGGGGAGGGCTCATTAAGTCACCTTTTCTTCTGCTCCCTCTGGCCTCTTCCTCTCTCTACTCCTCACAGCCACAATAAAGCCCCACCCCCACCCCACAGATCACATGTGCATGCAAGACTACACCAAGCTGACACAGGTCGCTAAGGATACATCTACACTACGAACTATAGGTGTAATTCCCAGCTCACATACAAGCCAGTGTGAGTATAAATAGTCGTGTAGCCACAGTAGCATGGTCAGTGGCAATATGGCTTAGCTGTGCCGAGTATGTACCCACTGGGTTTGCCATGCTGCTGCTGCCTTTGCTATAGCAGCTACCCTACTATTTATACTCACACTAGCTCTCTCAGTGAGCTAGCATAAGTATGTGTACATGAGCTGTAACTCACACCCCCTGCTCGTAATGTAGACGTAGCCAATGCCCCATTGCTTTAAAGAAGCTTATGGGCCTGGCCTGCCTGCAGCTACCTTTTACACATAGATATGGGGATTGCAAAGGCCAGGACTAACCCCCCAAAAAGTCCCAGAGGTTCTTGTGACCACTACAGGGCACTTGCAATCGCCTCTCGAGGACACATCCCTCTCCAAAAGGTCCCTGTGGCTCACCTAATGAGCCTTCCTTGGGGTGACAATCTTCCTTCTTCCACAAACACATTGCCTGCATACCAAGTCACACTGGCCCAGATCATCAGAGGTACTTAGGCATTGCTCTGCTCAGAACTGCCATGCCTAACCCCAAGGTGCACTGCCACCTAATGAAATCCTTAGCCCCAAGTCAGGTACCAGGCTTCCCTTATGATGCATGGGGAGAGTTAGGTGCCTAAGGAAGGGATCCTCAGAAGCCAGCAAGCTAAGCAGTCACCTGCCAAACCTCACCAGGACTGAAATACAGAGGAAGGGGGCAGTGAGAGGGGCTTAGGTGCCTAACTGAGGGGCCAAAGATGGGCACCTCCCTCCACTTAGGATCCTCAGCTATAAATGCTCTCCAGGAATTAGACACCTGAGCCAAATCAGCACATGCCCTATCAGGAGAAACCCAGACCTTTGGATGTGTTTCATGAAAAACCAGAGAAAGAGCTTCCAGGGTAACCAATAGCCTGCAGCTGAGAGCACTCACCTGAGCTACGAGAGGCACTGGTTCAAATCCCTACATGACCTGATTCAGAACAGGGACTTGCATCTGGGTCTCCCACATTCCTGACGAGTGTCCTAACGACTAGGTTATTGGGTATAATGGGGTGGCCTATTTCTCTCTCTCTGTGGTTTCATGAGACAGGGCATGGGCTACCTCAACAGCTGACCTAGATGAGGTGCCTTACTTCAGGGGAGGCTCCACAGCTGAGAATCTCAAGTGGAAGGAGGTGCCTATTTCTGGCCAGTCAGTCCAGTGCCTAAACCCCACAGCAATGGGAATTAGGTACTTAAATACCTTTGAAGATTTGGGCCCTAAGCCCTCCCTCTTTCCTTGGTAATTCCTATTGGCTAGCTTAGGCGGCTCATTGCTCAGATTGTTAGCTTCGGAGAATCATAGAATCATAGAATATCAGGGTTGGAAGGGACCTCAGAAGGTCATCTAGTCCAACCCCCTGCTCAAAGCAGGACCAATCCCCAACTAAATCATCCCAGCCAAGGCTTTGTCAAACCTGACCTTAAAAACTTCTAAGGAAGGAGATTCCACCACCTCCCTAGGTAACACATTCCAGTGTTTCACCACCCTCCGAGTGAAAAAGTTTTTCCTCATATCCAACCTAAACCTCCCCCACTGCAACTTGAGACCATTACTCCTTGTTGTGTCATCCACTACCACTGAGAACAGTCTAGATCCATCCTCTTTGGAACCCCCTTTCAGGTAGTTGAAAGCAGCTATCAAATCTCCCCTCATTCTTCTCTTCTGCGGACAAAACAATCCCAGTTCCCTCAGCCTCTCCTCATAAGTCATGTGTTCCAGTCCCCTAATCATTTTTGTTGCCCTCCGCTGGACGTTTTCCAATTTTTCCACATCCTTCTTGTAGTGTGGGGCCCAAAACTGGACACAGTACTCCAGATGAGGCCTCACCAATGTCGAATAGAGGGGAACGATCACGTCCCTCGATCTGCTGGCAATGCCCCTACATATACATCCCAAAATGCCATTGGCCTTCTTGGCAACAAGGGCTCACTGTTGACTCATATCCAGCTTCTCATCCACTGTAACCCCTAGGTCCTTTTCTGCAGAACTGCTGCCGAGCTATTCGGTCCCTAGTCTGTAGCGGTGCATGGGATTCTTCCATCCTAAGTGCAGGACTCTGCACTTGTCCTTGTTGAACCTCATCAGATTTCTTTTGGCCCAATCCTCTAATTTGTCTAACTCTTTCTAACTCTCCCCAGGCATCGTATGAGGAGCCTGCACAGCCTAACTTGGGGCTGAGAATTCTACTAGGTGGCAGGTGCCCTAGGAGTGGCAATGTCTTAATCCTTTTTAAGGGGGGAGGGATAGCTCAGTGGTTTGAGCATTGGCCTGCTAAACCCAGGGTTGTGAGCTCAATCCTTGAGGGGGCCATTTAGGAATCTGGGGCAGAAATTGGGGATTAGTCCTGCTTTGAGCAGGGGGTTGGACTCAATGACCTCCTGAGGTCCCTTCCAACCCTGATATTCCATGATTCTTATGTGGATCTAGCCCTAGTTTGTTTCTCAGTGTAATCAGTTCTACAAAAAACAGGCTACATACACAGCCCACATATCTAGCTAAGTCCTTAACTTTTCCGCAATATGTATTCTTGTAAATTTCCTTTTTAATATCTACTTTTGCATTTATTCAGCATACATACAAAAATATAAAATCATGAAAAGTTGCCAAGAAGAGGTAATTCTTATTTCTTTCACAATAATGCAGAAAAAGTTCCTAGTAAGCAAGGTCCTCTTTCCATACATACGTTAGTAAATCTAGATTGCATGTGCACTTAACAACTTGTTTCACATTCCCTGCTTATTTAAGTTCATCTGTCCTCCAAAAGCGCGGTCAAGTAATTTTGAGTCCATTCCTCCTCCACTGAAAAAAAACATAGTGAGAGGCACATATTGCTTCATTAGGAAGCTCTTTAATGACATGAAAATCAAACAGGAACTCTATATAAAGTGGGAAAAATTGCTAAGGGAGAGTACAGAGCATAGAAACAAAATCAGAAAGGCTAAGGCAGGCCCACCACCAGCATTTCCAGGCCCCGGGGCCAGGGCTGCCCCCTAGAGGGGTGTGAGACCCAAGGCAGAAATGACGAATCCATCACTTCTGGGACCAACTGCGCTGGCCAATTGCACCGTCCCACAGGGCCCCCAAAGCACAGGGCCTGGAGCAGTCGGCCGATTTGCCATACCCTAGGGAGGGCTCTGCCCAGGGCAGAACAGTCAATCAGTCCAGTGTCTGATAGTGGCAATGTTCCAGATTCATCAGAGGAAGATGCAAGAAACCCCATAGTGGACATCTGTACTTGGCTTATGCCATGAAATTTATATTTTAACTCTATCTCTTGTTCCCTAGGAAGGCCCGTCTGACATTTGGGCTGTGCTGGCTGGTGTCCAGCGAGCTGCTACCAGCTGCACTGCTGGTGCCCTGCTAGCTGCCGGCTGTGCCGCTGGGCGCGCTCTTCCGGCACAGCCAGAGCTTCCACATGCCCGCCCAGCTGCCTTCGCCGCTGCCGGTACCACCCCACACGCGCCTAGGAGCCCTTCAGTCCACCTGGGCGATTTAAAAGGTCCCGGGGTTTCCGGCTGCTGCAACCGCCACCCCCAAGCCCTTTTAAATCACCCAGGCCCCTAGGCAATTGCCCCCTTACCCCTCCTCCCCCCATCAGCAGACCTGGGCTAAGGTACAAAATTAGTTACACCTAGCAAGGGACATAAAAGGCAATAAGACAACATTCTTTAAATCTAGGAGCAAGAAAAAGATGAAGGAAAGTGTAGGCCCTCTTCTTAGTGGGCAAAGACAGCTAATAACTGATGACATCAAGAAAGCTGAGGTATTTGATACCTATTTTGTTTCACTAACTTTTTGCTTTAACTAAAAAGGTTAATGGTGACCAGATACTCAACACAATTAATGTTAACAAGAAGGGGGAAGGAAAACAAGCCAAAATAGGGAAAGAACAAATTAAAGAATATTTAGATAAGTTAGATGTATTCAGATCAGCAGGGCCTGATGAAATTCATCCTAAGGTACTTATGGAACTAGCTGAAGCAATCTCGGAACTGTCAGCAACTGTCTTTGAGAACTCCTGAAGGACAAATGAGGTACCAGAAGACTGGAGAAGGGCAAACATAGTACTATCGTTAAAAGGGGGCACAGAGAGGACTCAGGAAATTATAAACCAGTCAGCCTAACTTTGATACCTGGAAAGATACTGAAACAAATTATTAATCCATTTATAAGCACCTGGAGGATAATAGGATTATAAGGAACAGCCAACCTGGATGTGTCAAGAACAAAGCATGCTAAACCAACCTAATCTCACTCTTTGACAGGGTCACTGGCCTAGTGGATATGGGGAAACAGCAGACATGATATATCATGATTTTAGTAAGGCTTTTGACCACAGCCCCACATGACAGTCTCATAAGCAAACTATGGAAAAGCAGTTTAGATGAAATTACTATAAGGTACCGCCACAACTGGTTAAAAGACCACACTCAAAGGGCAGGTCTTCACTACCCGCCACTTTGGCGGGTAGTGATCGATCTATCGGGGATCAATTTATCACGTCTCATCTAGATGTGATAAATCGATCCCCGAACGTGCTTCCCATCAACTCTGGAACTCCAGCTCGTGAGAGGCGGAAGCAGAGTTAATGGGGGAGCAGCAGCATTCAACTCACCACCGTCCTAACGGCCAGGTAAGTCAACCTAAGATACACCAACTTCAGCGACAGTATTCACGTAACTGAAGTTGCGTATCTTAGGTCGACGCCCCCTTCCCTCCCCCCCCCCCCCAGTGTAGACCAGGGCAAAGAGTAGTTATCAATGGTTTGCAGTGAAAATGGGAGGGCTTATGTAGTGGGGTTCCACAGGGGTCAGTCCTGGGTCTGGTACTATGCATTATTGTCATTAACGATTTAGATAAGGGAGTGAAGAGCATGCTTATAAAATTTGCAGATGATACCAACCTGGGAGGGTTGCAAGCACTTTGGAGGACAGGATTAGAATTCAAAATGACTTTGACAAATTGGAGAATTGGTCTGAATTCAACAAGATGAAATTCAGTAAAGACAAATGCAAAGTACTTCATTTAGGAAGGAAAAATCAAATGCACAAATACAAAATGGAGAACAACTGGCTAAGTAGTAGTACTGCTGAAAATGATCTAGGAGTTATAGTGGATCATAAATTGAATATGAGAAAACAAGGTTTTATTAACAGGAGTGTCATATGTCAAGGTTTTATTTACAGGAGTTTCATATGTAACAAGGTTTTATTAACATGAGTGTTATGTGTAAGATGTAGGAGATAACTGTCCTGCTCTACTCGGCACTGGTGAAGTCTCAGCTGGAGTATTGTGTCCAGTTCTGGACACCATAATTTATGAAATATATGAACAAACTGGAGAGAGTCCAGAGGAGAACAACAATGATAAAAGGATTAGAAAAGCTGACCTATGAGAAAAGATTAAAAATCTGGGCATATTTAGTCTTGAGACAAGATGACTGAGAAGGAACCTAATAATAGTCTTCAAATATGTTAAGTGCTGTAATAAAGAGAATGGTATTCAATTGTTATATATGTCCCCTGAAGGTATGACAAGAAGTAATGGGCTTATTTAGATTAGATATTAGAAAAAACTTTCTAACTACTGTATAAGGGTATTTAACCTCTGGAACAGACTTCAAAGGGAGCCTGTGGAATCCCCATCACTGGAAGTTTTTAAAAACAGATTGAACAGGGATGATCTAGGTTTACTTGGTCCTGATTCAGTGCAGGGCACTGAACTTGATGACTTCTCGAGGACCCTACCAGCCCTACAATTCTGTGATTCTTGTATACTCCATTTCATCCCTTGTATTTACAGTGACCAGATCTGAGAACTGCGAGTCAAATGCAATAAATATAAACGTAATGTAATTGGGCCCAACCTACCCACCCTGTGTTAACTTTGAAGTGTGAAGGGGAAGAAAGGGAGGATATGCATGAGTTCTGCAAACAAAGGGAACAGGTAGGAGCCACAGCATGTGCATGTGGTGCACTGAATCAGTTCAGCCCAGTGCGCTGAACGGAAGGCCGACGAGTGAAGTGGTGATGGTCTTTCTCGCTCCCACTCTCTCTTAGTCTGGAATCTCCAGCTGAAATTATTCAAAGTCTGACTCAATATCCATGCTGGCAGTGTGTGCCTGGTGTCTGATGTGTCTGCATCCTGAATTGGTGACTCAAGTTAATCACTCCACATGGAGGTTTTAATGCAGGCAGGGGAATATGGCAGACATGGTGGAGAATAGATTCAAGTTCCTGAAAGATCCCTTCTATGCACTCCTCCTTTTCCTCACCCATGGGCTGTTTACTAGGAAGCCAGCTGGTAGCTACATGCTCAGGCACAGTATATTCCCTGGGCAGCAGGTGACTATTAGTCATAGAATATCAGGGATGGAAGGGACCTCAGGAGGTCATCTAGTCCAACCCCCTGCTCACAGCAGGACCAATCCCCAACTAAATCATCCCAGCCAGGGCTTTGTCAGGCCTGACCTAATGAAGTCCTTATGAATGAAAGCTGGGGGAACTGCAAGAGCCATTTGGAATCATTTTTATGTTATGCAGAGGCTTATGGGCTGCAGTGCTGATGAGTTAGGTAGAACTCAGACAGAAGCAGATCTCTGTCGGGCTTCTTGGCTCTGAGTGGTCACTGAACACCACATGGGGCCAGGAATAAAACCAACTAAGAAAATATCTTGAGTGGAAGAATGGAGCAATTAAAAGCTCCATCAGAGCTGAAACTCTCTGGAAATGTGAAATACAACTGGAGAAGGCTTAAACAGCACTTCACTCTCTATCTGCAAGCATTGGGTGCCAGCAAAAAGGGAAGACAGTCAAAAGATCACCTGATTTCTGACAATAGCTAGCTCTGAAGCACTTAATGTGTTTAACAGTTTTCAGTTATCTCAGGCAGAGGAGGCTAACTATTAAACTGTGATACAGAAACTTGAGGAGTACTGCACTCCACATAAAAATGTAACATATAAGAGAGATGTTTTTAGACAGAGTGCAAAAAGAAAGAGCTTAAGTGATCAAAGGCTGAAGAGCCAATCTTCAAACTTTGGGGGGCTGCCACTGAGAAGAGACCAGATTGTGATTGGGATCTGGGACAAAAAAACTCAGAGTGCTATTTGGGTTTTGCTTAACACCTGAGATGTTTCACTGGAAAATATGACACATTTTTGATGGTCTACAGGGGACTAAGGTTTACATAGATGACATTTTGATCTGGGGAAAAACAGTAGAAGAACAGGTCCAGAGGCTCTGAGTAACTCTGGAAAGAGCCAGAACTGCAAAGCTAAAGTAAACAAACAAATATGTAGAATCATAGAATATCAGGGTTGGAAGGGACCTCAGGAGGTCATCGAGTCCAACCCCCTGCTCAAAGCAGGACCAACCCCCATTAAATCATCCCAGCCAGGGCTTTGCCAAGCCAGGCCTTAAATGTTTTATGTAAATTCCATATAACAAAAATAACATATATTTGGGAGAGAAGCTACACAGCAAGGTGTACAAGTAGTTCACAGTAAGGTTGAAGCCAGAACAAATATGCCTGTCCCCATAAGCGGCAAGTTATATGGGCCCGTGGTGCCCACGCTCCACCAATATTCAGGAAGGTGGGCCTGGCTCCATCAATATTTGGGCTTTTATTTTCAAAGCCATCCTGTCCATAGGATGGACCGGGGCAACCACCCTGGGCCCCACGCTTTGGGAGCCCCTGCGCTTCAGAGGGACATGGGATCCAGGGCAGCCTGAGGAGTTAGCAGGGGGCCTGGTGCCAGCAGCAGTGAGCAACCCAGCCCCAGCCTGCCCTGCCCCACCTCTTCCTGCCCCTTCCTCGCCCCCACTCCACTCCTTCCCCCAAACCCCTGCCCCACCACTTTATGGCTTCCGCCCTCTCCCCCAAGCGACGCCAGGAGCTGGTGGGGCATAGTGGGGCAGGCTGGGCCCAGGTGGCTTGCTGCTGCCGGTGCCAGGCCCCCCACTAACGCCGCAGGCTGCCCTGGACCCCATATCTCCCTGAAGCATGGGGCCCCCCCAAGCACGGGGCCCCGGGGTGGTTGTCCCGGTCCATCCTATGGATGGGACGGCTCCGCTTGGACCCATTCCTGGCACCACCAAAAATTATACAAACCTGGCGCCCATGCCTGTCCCAACAGACAAGGAAAGGCTTCAAAGATTCCTTGGAATGATGAACTATGTAGGGAAATCTATGCCTATTCCATCCAAATCAGCAATCTGAGAGCACTATTGTGCAAAGATGCCCAGTGACATGGGATGAAAATCTTAATAAGGTGTTTGAGAAACTGAAGGAGTTTATTAAAGAGGCCCCAGTCATGGGTTACTATGATAGTAAGTGTAAAACTAAGTTGTCCATAGATGACTCTAAGGAGGGCATTGCTGCAATGCTCTTACAACAGCTGGTCAAACTTGGAGACCAGTGGCTTATGAGTCATAAGCACTAACATAAACTCAGTATCAATATGCTCAAATAGAGAAGGAAACTTTGGCCTTAGGCCATGGTTGCAAAAGGTTTCATTTCTTTACAGGATGCCAATGTTAGCTGAAACTGACCATAAAACACTTATCGCCATTACCAAAAGGGGCCTGGAAGACACTCCCCCAAGAACACAGGGACTATTTTATCAAGTTATAAATGTATGATTTGCAAACTGAATGCAAACTTGGGAGAGATTTGGTAGGTGCAGACACTCTCTAGAGCACTTGACAAAAATACAGTGGAGCAAAGTCCAAACCTAGATTTTGTACTTGTCAATCTGATAAAAAAAAATCTGTCCAGTCTCAGACAAAATGTGGACTGTGACTGCCAGAGCTACTGTTCAAGAGGACACCCTACAGAAAATAATTAAAGCTATTTGCACTGAGTGGCCAGGACAACATATTCCCAGTCCCTATTATCAATTGAAAAGGAAGCTCTAAGTCCTAGATGGAATTTTGTTTAAAATCACCATGATAGGGATCCCTAAGAAACATATGTTAAAAAAAGATACATGAAGGTCATTTAGGGATTGAAAAATCTAAAACATGGACGAGAGATATTTTATACTGGCCTCAAATGACCAGTGACATTGAGGAAGCTCTGAAGGCTTGTTGTATGTGCCAAACATACACAGGACACGTCAAGCAAAAGGGCCCATGTTGGTGGTTCAGGAAAAATTGCCCCCCTTGAACAAAACAGGCATAGATTTGTTTACATTGCCTGGAAAAATCTATGTAATTGTCCCAGATTATTATTCTCACTTCCATGAGATAGCCTTACTAGAAAATACTACGGCTAAGCCAATTATTGTGCATATCAAATCTTTTTCTGCTAGACGTGCTATACCTGACATAGTAATTTCTGCCAAAGGGCTAGTTTGGTGGGTATGAGTTTAAGCAGTTTGCAAAGGTTTAGATATGTAACCACCAGTCCTCATTATCTCCAACTCAATGGGTTGATGGAAAACAGTGTCAAAATAATAAAGCTCCAACTGAAAAAAGCTTCAGAGTCAGACTCTGATCTGTATTTAGCACGGTTAAATTACAGAAGGACACCACTGAAGCATGGTTGTCACCTGCTGATGTTTTGGCCAACAGAAAACTGAGACAGGTAAGGCAAAATAAACATTCAATATGGTTTTCGGTCCTAGGAGCTGCCACCATTTAACGAACATGACTCTGCATATCTATGATGGAAAACAATGGTCACAAACAGCAGTGGTATCAGAAGATGTAGCCCTGAAGTCCTATAAGGTTGTCATTCCAGGTGGACACATACAGAGGAGGAACAGGTGACACCTTCTCCAGATCTCAGAAGGGAAGGAGATAAAGGGCACTGAGTCACCCGTCTTGCTCGAGCAGGTCTCAGAGAGGAAACAACCACAGTAAGTTGAAATGCCTGTGTTATAATCCTGGGGTTCATAAAACAACAAACCAGTGAATGAGAAAAGTATAAAACTTCTATGAAAAACAAACTAGAGAGTTTTTGTGGTAAACTGGTATACATATCTACTCTGTGTTCTCTATCCCTGGTTCCAGGACATGTCTCCATATTCGTATATTCATATTACTTTCCCTTGTGAGGGAGCCCCTATAAATTATAATCTTACACAAACATATCTCTACATCGTCCCTTCTAAAAAACAATTAGTTATCTTTTTACACACACACATATATATATATATATATATATATATATAAAGATAACTATCTGATAATACATACATTAAATTCTCAGCCCATCTAGTAAATTTCCATAAACACAACATGTCAACTACCTAGAGAGGAGAGGTTACCAGCTCACTTTCCACTTACTTTCCTCAAGTACCCTTTCTTCAGGCAGGTTAGAAAGTCTCCACAAGTCTTTCAGGACATTGAATCTCTCTCTCTCTTAGTATCAGCCTTTCATTAAAGTCTGAGTTGTTCTCTTGTTGCTTGACAGTTTCTCCTTTAGAATCATAGAATATCAGGGTTGGAAGGGACCTCAGGAGGTCATCTAGTCCAACCCCCTGCTCAGAGCAGGACCAATCCCCAATTAAATCATCCTAGCCAGGGCTTTGTCAAGCCTGACCTTAAAAACTTCTAAGGAAGGAGATTCTACCACCTCCCTAAGTAACGCATTCCAGTGTTTCACCACCCTCCTAGTGAACAAATTTTTCCTCATATCCAACCTAAACCTCCCCCACTGCAACTTGAGACCATTACTCCTTCTCCTGTCCTCTTCTACCACTGAGAATAGTCTAGAACCATCCTCTCTGGAACCACCTCTCAGGTAGTAGAAAGCAGCTATCAAATCCCCCTCATTCTTCTCTTCTGCAGACTAAACAATCCCAGTTCCCTCAGCCTCTCCTCATAAGTCATGTGTTCCAGACCCCTAATCATTTTTGTTGCCCTTCGCTGGACTCTCTCCAATTTATCCACATCCTTCTTGTAGTGTGGGGCCCAAAACTGGACACACTACTCCAGATGAGGCCTCACCAATGTCGAATAGAGGGGGACGATCATGTCCCTCGATCTGCTCGCTATGCCCCTACTTATACAACCCAAAATGCCATTGGCCTTCTTGGTAACAAGGGCACACTGCTGACTCATATCCAGCTTCTCGTCCACTGTCACCCCTAGGTCCTTTTCCACAGAACTGCTGCCTAGCCATTTGGTCCCTAGTCTGTAGTGGTGCATTGGGTTCTTTCGTCCTAAGTGCAGGACCCTGCACTTATCCTTATTGAACCTCATCAGATTTCTTTTGGCCCAATCCTCCAATTTGTCTAGGTCCCTCTGTATCCTATCTCTGCCCTCCAGCGTATCTACCACTCCTCCTAGTTTAGTATCATCCGCAAATTTGCTGAGGGTGCAATCCACACCATCCTCCAGATCATTTATGAAGATATTGAACAAAACCGGCCCCAGGACCGACCCCTGGGGCACTCCACTTGACACCGGCTGCCAATTAGACATGGAGCCATTGATCACTACCCGTTGAGCCCGACAATCTAGCCAACTTTCTACCCACCTTATAGTGCATTCATCCAGCCCATACTTCTTTAACTTGCTGACAAGAATACTGTGGGAGACCGTGTCAAAAGCTTTGCTAAAAGCCTTTGTCCATTAATGATTAAACAATCAAGTCAGTTGGTAAATGCCAGAGTCCACATCGACTGTCAGTGTTTTGGAACATTCTGTGATTATTCTTAAATCCCTGATTATGCTGAAATATGTTCCCTTCGTCCATCTGGACCATGTAAGACTTTGGATGCAGCTGTCCTTTAATGGTAACCCATTTGGTTCCAAGTATTATCAGTGTGATGCCTCAGACACACTCTATCACCTAGATTAAGATAGGATCACGGGCCCTTGCTTTCAAAATAATATTTCTGCTTCCCCTCTGATTTTCCTTCATCTTCCATACAGTTTAATTGTCATGGGATTTCAGCTCGTTATCAGTGACTGGTAAATTAGATCTGATCCTTCTTCCCTTTAATAGCTGAGCTCGAGAAGAGCCATTCCCCAGAGGTGTACTTTGGTAAATCAATAAAGTTTTATGAAAATCACTCCCACTGTTGAAAGTCTTTTTCATAAGGTTCTTTACTGTCTATATCAACCTTTCCACAAGTCCATGTGACTGGGGGTAATTTGGACTTGATGTTTTGTGATGAAAATCTCAATCTAGGGCAATCTGCCTAAAATCTGCACTGGAAAATTGCAGCCAATTATCCCTAAAGACTTCATCTGGAATTCCATGTCTGGAAAAGATTCCCTTCATGCCGGCTATCACTGACTTACTATTAGTCCTGTGCAGTGCAAATTTCTGGATATACAGAAAAATAATCTGTGACTATTAAATAAGCTTTTGATTGCCAGGTAAATAAGTCAGTGACTACCTTCTCATAAGGCCTTTGTGCAACTGGGCAAGGTCTCAGCGGCTCTGCCTGTTGGCATGGTTTGTATTTCAAGCATGAGAACAGTTTCCTGCCACATTAGTAATGTCATGAATGATCCACAGCCAATACATCTCGTGCGTGTTGTTTGCACTTCTCAATTCCTGAATGACCGTCATGGATCGTCTGTAGCATTTCTTTCCGGAGGCTCATTGGTATTTACAACCTTTCTACCATTGAAAATCACCCCATCTATCACAGTAAATTCATGTCTGCAGTTCCAATAGTCTCTTATACTTGGACAGCAACTGCTTACTTCACTTCTTCAGGCTACTCTTTAATCATCCCCAACGCTTTAAGGTTCCCCAACAATTAATCTTTTTGTGTTTCCCCTCTTATTTGTTGCAGTTTCCTGTTAGCTAAAGGAATTGACTTTACAATCAGATCTATACAGGCTTGCATCTCTATCAGTAAGGTCTTTTCTGGTTTTGTAGTAGGAGTCACCATTCTGGAAAGAGCATCTGCAGTGAACATGAATTTATCGGGCATATAGATCGCAACCACATCATATTTTTGTAGTCTTATCATCATTCTTTGAATCCTTAAGGCACAGTCATTTAGCAGTTTTCCAGATAATGCCATCAGGGCCATTAGTCTGTTTCAACATCCACTGCCTGGCCATAAATATATTGATTGAATCTCTCACAGGCAAACAATATCCTTAAAAGCTCCTTCTCAATCTGTGCATATCTGGTTTCTGCATCAGTCAGTGATTTGGATGTGTACACCTCTGGTTTCCAACAATTCTCATGTTTCTGTAAAATCACTGCACCTAACCCAGACTGTGAAGCATCTGATGAAATTTTAATAGGCCTGCCTGGTCCATAAAACTTCAGCACTGGTTCTTGTACCAGTTTTTGTTTCAAACCTTCCCATGATTCCTCCTGTTCTACACACCAGTACCATTCATTTTTATTTTCTAGGAGTTTTCTCAAATCCGCTGCTTTTGTAGATAAAGTATGTATTTCCCAAGATAATTAACCATTCCCAGAAACCCCTGGACATCTTTCTTTGACTGGGGATGAGGCATCATTTCAATGGCCAAAATTTTCTTCTTATCAGGTTTACACCTTTGTTGGAAATAATATCTCCAATAAAAGTCAGTTCTGGAACCCATAAAACATACTTCTCCCTATTTAGTTTCAAGTTTGCAGCTCTAGTTTCATCCAAAACTTCCTGAAGTCTATAGCCATGCTCCTCTTTAGGTAAGCCTCAGATGATGATATCATCCCTTGAGGTGTCAACGCTGTTAATATGTTCACAGATCAGATGTTTGGTTTTGTGGTCCACTTCTGGTGCTGAAGCTATGCCAAATGGTAGCCATAAGATTCTGTATCTTCCAAATGGGATATTAAATATACATAGTTTTGAGCTTTCTTCAATTAATCTTAGCTGTCAAAATCCTGAGGAGGCATCCAATATACGATAACTGTGTGCATTCACAAATTGAGCTATAATCTCTTCTCTTGTTGGCAGTTTGAAATGTTCTCTTTTTATAGTCTTGTTGAAGTTTCTAGGATCTGAGCATATGAGTAGCTAGCCGTTATTTTTCTCCACAAAGACTACAGAGATCACCTGTTCCATTGGCTCCTTAATTGTTTGTATTACTTGCATTGCTTCCAAACTTGCAAGCTCAGCCTTGAGTTTATCATGAAGTGCAAATGGCACCTGTCTACATCAATGGATAACTTGAGGCACCTGCTTGTTTATCTGGATTGTATGTTCATCCTGCAAGCAACCCAACCCTTGAAACAAACCACAATGTTCCTGAAGGAGTGCCTCACTGCCAGGTTCAGTATGATCTTGTAGTGAGCGCACCCGATCTACCAGATCAACCTGGTGGCCAGGCCTAAAATTGGTGTCACCTCCTTTGGTGCTACAACGAATGGGAGTCTGTACATGGCGTGTGTATAGTTGATGCTAACAGTGCACCTCCCCTGCATGGTGTATTTGTTCAGAATAACCAGTTACTTTTATTTTTGTTGGTCCTAGAATTAGTGTTATTTTCAGTGCCTCATAATCTTGTTCAAACAGACTATTAATCTGAGCTCCTGTGCCCGAGTGGAATAATTGTTTCTTTCACTTTCACAGGGCGGTATCCAGTCCCTTTCGTCAGGTTTGCTTGGTCCCAGCATTTTTATTTTTTTTTTAATACTCAACCAGGTTGTCTTCAACTGAATGCACTTAACTTTTTTGCATGTGGGATCTGTAGCGTTTTGCAAAAATGATTATTTTCCCCACATTTATGACAGTGTTTCTCAGAGGCAAAACACTTGTTTGGGGTCATGCTGTGATCCACACCTTCCACATAACCATCTTTATCCAGTCTTCCCCCTAGCAGTGACTTTCATAGGGAGTAGATTTGACTTTTCCTGGCCTTACTCTTTTGTACTTAGTATGTGGATAACCACTTCTGGTGAATTTAGCTCTTCGGCTTCTGCTTTGACAGTTTCTGCTGCCCTGCATATCTGGAGAGCTTTTTCTAAAGTTAAATCTCCTTCACAGAGCAGTCTCTCTCTTAACATATTGCTTTTAATGCCACAAATGATTCTATCTCTGACTAGAGATTGTGTCAGCTCACCAAAGTCCCATGTTTTACTCAATGTACTTAATTCTGTGACATGTTGCTCTATGGTGTCATCAATTTTTTGCATGCATGTAAAAAAATTGTGTCTTATTCCTTTTTGGAATGCAATGTTCCTTAAAATTAGTCAGTGTTTTAATTAACTTCTTGCTTTCACCTTCTTCAAACTTAAAGTTGTTTTAAATATCCAGTGCTACCTCCCCAACAAAAAGATTGATGTTTTCTCTTTATCATTTTTCTCCTCCTCCCGCCCCCCCCCCCCCGCCTCTCCGTGGCTGCTAAATACAATTCAAATCTCTGTTGGAATTTCTTCCAGTTCTCTGCAACATTGTCTGACAATTGCAAATGGGATGGAGGTTCCCACACGTTCATTTTTTGCTTTCTTCTCTTCTTAAGCTAGTCAAGCTAATAATGTACTCATCAAATACACACAGAAATCTTTGTTGTTCTCTGCTGCTCTACATGTCTCCTTTCCTCTGCTTTCAGTTTCAAAACCAGGAGTTAGCCTCAAAATGACTGCAGTCTCTTTCACATTTGGCACATCTGACACCAAGTAGAAAAGGAGTACTACGCTTCATCGGATGCATTCAGTGGAATGTATTTTCCACTGAATGCATCCGATGAAGTGAGCTGTAGCTCACGAAAGCTCATGCTCAAATACATTGGTTAGTCTCTAAGGTGCCACAAGGACTCCTTTTCTTTTTGCGAATACAGACTCACACGGCTGTTACTCTGAAACCTGACACCAAGTAGTAATCTTGGGGTTCATTGAACAACAAACCAGTGAAAAAGAACAGAATGAAACTTTTATGAAAAACAAACTAGAGAGCTTCTGTGGAGAACTGCTGTATGCAGCTACCCTGTGCTCTCTACCCCTGCTTCCAGATCATGTCTCCAAATCCCGATATACATAATACTGTCCCTTATGAGGGAGGATCTCTAAATTATAGTCTTACACAAACATCTCTACAGCAGGAGCCCCAGGGCATAGAACAGTCAGAAGTGAACTTGCTGCTTTCTGACAGCAGTAACGCCAGTGTTCCAGGGGAGCTCCACAGGGCCAACCAACAGTGCAGAGCTCCGCTAAGACTAATTGAACACTGTTTGCAAATTTTCTTAGTAGATTGGTTATAAGGGTTTGAAATTCTGCATTAGATTAATGTTTACTGTTAATCGATTATCGTTATGTTTGGCTGGTGAAGGAAGATGTGGGGAACTGTACTTTTAAGTTGAAATTGGTTGTGATGTAATGCATTGGCTGATGTTGTGCAATGCTAATCAGGTAGACTCAGACACTGAATGAAGCAGACCTCTGTGAGACTCCCTGCCTCTGAGTGTTTACTGAGCACCACAAAAGCTTCTCCTCTGTCCCTGCAGGAAGGCAGGAAAATCTGTCACTCTTGCTCCTGCTGTGCTGAACAGGTATTCTGAAAAGACACTGCTAAGTGGCAGTGGATCACTACCAGCTGATACAGTGCTGGCTAGATAGTCTTTTCAGCTGCCATTACAGAAAAAGGTTGGAGTTTGTGGACACCAGCAAATATATCTTCAAGGGACTCAAAGGCTGGGGCTCCGAGTACCAAAAAATAATCTAAAGCTCCAGGATGAATGTAATGGTCGACAACTTCACTCCTGTGGTACAACTGGACCTTACTACAATAAGGGTAAAGCTCATCTGTGCTGTAGACAGAGCTTTCTCAGGGGCCAGTCTGAGCTTACAGAATGAACTCCTCCAGGAACAAAGACCATCACAAATTTCACCACCTTCTTCTCCAAGTGCAAGGTGCATTTCTTTGACCTTACCTTCTCTAACATAAATAGAGCAATGTATTGATCTATCTATACAATCCAATCAAACAAAACATTCTATGGGGCACGCTTCTCCCCCCCTGCGATAAGAAATGATATGTGACAGATGTCAGTCACACTGCTTAATCCAGTACTGGAATGTGCTCAGATACTATGGTGATGAATGCAGAGAAGAACAGAACAAAATAGAACAGAATAATTATAAGCGATTCTATGCAGTTACAGACTGCAGAACAGCCTAAAGGCAACCTTTGGGAAGCTACCATGAATTAGATCAACCTCTGGCTCCCCTAATTTATGCTTTGAACCACATTAACCCAGAGCAACCTAGAATCTCCAGGATGCAAATGTGGCGTGAAACCATCTTTGCCCCTTTTTCCATCTGGGCTGAGCCTTCTGCACTGCACTTCCAAGAGATGCAGCACAGAATTTCATCCTCTCTCTTTCCCATTTTACAGCTTGCAAATTCTGTTGTTTCCCCCCAAAGAAGTGCATGTTTTCCTCCTCCACGAAGGAACTCCCCCTTTAAAAGGACACCATTAACTTGAATTTAATCAGTTTCTACGAAGAGTTAAAAGCAGTTTCAGGTGCTGTGCTTGTCTCTGTGTGTCCCTGACAATTTTTGTGATTTTACAATAGTATTTTCCTGTTTTTATATCTCCTCTCCCTTTTGCTGTGTGAAAGACCCACATAAGCAGGAGAAACTGATTAAACAGAGGAGATAGTAAAACTGATTATACACCCGCCATCAAAAGGTAGAAAGGAAATAAACAGAAAAATATAGAAGTGAGCATTTTTTCACTCATATGTTTCATTTATATCCATCTTAGGCATTACTTGTAAAGCAGGGGGTACAATATTTTCACAAAAAAGTGTGATTTTTGATTGCCAGTGTCCCTGGCCTTGCTGTCTTTGGATGACATTACCACAATCCACATCAGACAGGGCATAATCCAGGCTTGCTCCTTCTATACCAGGCATCGAGAGAGTCTTTTTTGTAAAGTGGATAGCAATTCTAGCATATATCTATAGTCCCAATGGGTACACAGTTGAGGATGAAAGAGAACCAGGGATACATACCTTGGGTTCATATGTATTCCCTTTGGAAAGGCACCCTGCTTCAAAGTTTGATTAGTTTAGACTTTTGCCTGGAGGTGAAACAGGCATTCAACATGTGTGCCTTTCAGAGTATATAATACATTCCTGCATATTAT
This sequence comes from Lepidochelys kempii, assembly GCF_965140285.1. NCBI lineage: Eukaryota > Metazoa > Chordata > Testudines > Cheloniidae > Lepidochelys > Lepidochelys kempii. The sequence continues at coordinate 209,893,663 of NC_136380.1, read as the reverse complement.
ATATACATTCCTGCATCTCAAACATGCCATTTCTCCTACATGTATTACAGAAGCTTTGCCAGTAACAGGTGTTAACACAATCACTTAACTGACTTGCTCTTACTGTCTAATGTACAATATTTATAATTTTTTCTATTTTTTTCAGCAAATGCAGAACTGGTGAAAGGTGCCAGATTCATACCCCTAGGGAATAAAGTCCTCCATTTACCTACTGAGCAGGTTCAGCACAGGCAACAGGAAATGTTTCTCCAACACCCACCATCTGCCAGTGTGCCTGAGTCCCGTCTTGGAGGGAACAGTGCTAGGGGTCAGACAGAAGTTCAGCCTCTATGGCCTTCTCAGTCATTGCTCCTTGCTAAGACTGCAAATAAAACATCAATTAGTGGGTATTGTGACAGGTGATTTTTTTTTAATGTGGATACTTGTGCACTAGCAAATAGAAAGAGACTCCAACTCATTTCACACAGGTCAATGAACAATCAAAAGGCATCAACTTTCAGGTATTGCTGACGTAAGCCGGATTTGAAATGGTGGGCAAGAAATAAATGTCTGAGACTTGTTGCCACTTCCCTGATCCCCCCAGCCTCCTATTCCTTCTTTTAAAATCACTTGTGCTCAGCCTTCGTTATCTATTCAGAAACAAAAAGAAAAAAAAAGGCAACTCAGAAGGAGGTTGGTCAGCAGGATTTACAGAATTTTCAGGACAGTTTAAATCGTTTCCTTTCTGTCTATTTGAGTGAGGGGAGAGGAACACAGAGCAATGAGAGAAAGATTGAGGCAGACAGAAAAAGAGACTGAAGAGCAGAGAGCAGCTGTACATAAGTTATACAAATTATACAATTTTATACAATTGTTATTCAAAATACAACTCGAACTTTCCAGTTGGCCAATGTAAGCAACTGTGGCTGGTGGGTCTGACAGTGACGGGAATCATGCTGAGAGGATAATGCCATCGATGGGAAGAGGAGTATGAGAGCATACAGATTAACCCCTGTACTGCTAAGGGGTTAATCATCAGATTTTTAATCAGTTTCCTATTTTACAGCTTAGCAGTGGGAGCAAATGATCCTCTTTCCTTGTAAATAAAGAAATGCAGAAAATGTATCATGTGTCAGCAGAATTGCCTCTTCAAAACTTTAGATAAGGAATTAACAATTCTTTAAAGCCTTAGTATTTATGAGCTCCTAGAAGAGCAGTCTGCTTGAGATGTAGCACTTCTATAAGACATGTAGGGTCCTTCATTTTCTGTTTTTATTTTATTTAATTTTTCCCAGGAATTTATCAGTGTTTATTACCACAACAACAAAAACAGGTGAAAATTGGTGGAAAAACTATTAATAATTTTTCTTGATAAATATCGGGGTTTATTTTGGCAGACAGAAGGATGTGGGGGAAGTATTCAGTAGATTAATACTTTGATTAATGGAATTCAATGTGGTTTGCTGCAGAACTAAAACAGAACTCAAAACACAATGCCACCTCTCAGTTTAAAAAAACAATATCTCTAATCCCCAAATAAAACTTTTCATTTGAATAAACAGTTTACTGTTGTAGACTTAGAACTATTAGCCTATATATATTTACATTTAATAATTTGGCCACACCATATGTAGTGCATACACTCAACTTCATCCTTTTCTCCTGTTTTTGTTTTTTTAAAACTTTCAAATACTTCCTTGTGTTCTGAAACATATCCTGATATAGATTTTCATTTTCTTCCCATTTTAGTGTGTCAAATCTTTAAACCATTATCTGCTAGCAGCTTGAAATGTGTATGTGATGGACGTGAGATTCATCAGTAACTTCAAAGCATGTGTGCGTGCCTGTTTGTTTATTGTGTGTATCTTCTAGACCAGTGGTTCTCAAAGCCAGTCCACCGCTTGTTCAGGGAAAGCCCCTAGCAAGGCGGACCAGTTTGTTTACCTGCCGCGTCCGCAGGTTCGGCCGATCGCAGCTCCCACTGGCCGCGGTTTGCCGCTCCAGGCCAATGGGGGCTGCGGGAAGGGCAGCCATTACATCCCTTGGCCCGCGCCGCTTCCTGCAGCCCCCATTGGCCTGGAGCAGTGAACCGCGGCCAATGGGAGCCGCAATTGGCCAAACCTACGGACATGGCAGGTAAACAAACCGGTCTGGTGCACCAGGGGCTTTCCCTGAACAAGCGGCGGACTGGCTTTGAGAACCACTGTTCTAGACTAATACATACTTCAACAGACAGCTTTGCATATACACACAGACTAATGTAGTATCGTAATACATATATCTCATGTGATGTACTGTACTTTCCTAATAAAAAAAACTTACTTTTTGTATATTTGAACAATACAAAAGTAGGGTGAAAATCAGAAAAAAATGAACAATACTTTTTGTAAAACCCAGGATTTTTTTGGTAAACCTGGTTTAAACTGAAAACAGAGAGGCTTAAAAACACGCTATCTGAGCTCTGATAGCAGGTTAGTATAGTCCAGTGGTTCCCAAACTTGTTCTGCCTCTTGAGCAGGGAAAGCCCCTGGCGGGCCACACCAGTTTGTTTACCTGTCGCGTTGGCATGTTCGGCCGATTGCAGCTCCCAGTGGCCACGGTTCGCTGCTCCAGGCCAATGGGAGCTGCTGGAAGCGGTGCGGGCCAAGGGATGTACTAGAAAAGGGGACTGTGACCCAATGCCTACATCATACTCTTGGCTCTGCCACTGACTTGCTACGTAGCTTTGGACTGGTCACTTCACTTGCCTGTGCTTGGTTTCCCAATCTGTAATATGGTCAGGGTCCATTTCAGAAATTTGTTGGAATTGTGTCCCATCAATGTCACAAAACAGAGGTCAAATGGAATATTAGTTCGATCCTGGCTAAATATGAGAAGGCAAAACTACTCCATAAAGTAGTACTAAAAAAACAGTGCTACTCCCAGGGTCGGACCCAAACATGTGGCTGTTCTGAGCCAATTTCAACATGGCATCAATTCAACAAAACAATCAAGAATGTGCTTAACCTTAGTGGGATTTAACTTCAGTGAAACTTAAGCAGATACTTAAAGCTAAGCATATGCTTTAATACTATGCTGAATCAGAGCCTAAATTATCCCCAGCCCTAACTGCTGTACTGTAGCTTGCCCCTTTTATTAAAAACCCTTTTTGTTGCGCTGTTTATTGTAATTTTTTTATTTAATTCTATGTTGTTTATTAATAAACCATTTTGGATCTTATTATATGTCCTTTTTTCTTCCCCTTTCCTTTCTATAATACTTTATTTTTATATACTGTATCTTGATATATCTCTTTGTCCATTTTTCTGTGTCCATTTTCCGTTTTTCTTATTTTTCTAAACTGAGTAATAATTGTTCCCTCTACTCCCTCCACCTCTCTTCTTCTCTCCTCTGGACCCTCTTCCCAATCTCTCCCCTCCTCTGCTCCCGGACACTGTGTCTAATCTCTCTCCTACTACTACTCCCAAGAAATAATGATATATGGTGGGAAAGGGTCTTGGAAGAGTCTTTTGGACAGGGAAGATGAGTTCTCTAGGGAGGGAGTCTGTGAAAGGGGTCACTAGAGATGGTGGGAAGGAGGTAAGAAGTCTCAGTGAGCCAGTGAATGGGGAAAGCCTATTGGGCTCACACCAATGGCAGAGGAGTAGAGAAAAGTTAGATAGGAGGGACTACAGTTGTGTGGGGGGAACAGATGTGGGCAGTGAAGAAGAAGTGGCTATAGTGGGATGCAGATCTATCCTGCTGATCATACTCATAGAGTATGTCTACACTGCAGGGTCTCAGAGTCGAGGCTCCAGCTTGAGCCTGAACATCTACACTGCAATTTTTAGCCCCACAGCTCAATCCCCATGAGCCTAAGTCTTGGTGCCATGGGTTTTTTATAACAGTGTAGACATATCCATAGACTTTAAGGCCAGAGGGGACCATCATGATCACGTAGTCTGACCTCGTGCACATCACAAGCCACAGAACCTCAAACACAGTATTGGGGTCTGTTGGAAGAAAACAGCAGCGTTGTTTTTGCAGACTCCCCTCTGTTGCTTTTCACTGTAGGACAGGCCCTGTGCCAGCATATTCCATGAGGGCAGGAGAGCATGATGCAGCCCTGAAGACACAATCATATGCTGTCTAATGAATCCTGAATGGGGCTAATGCCCCTTGTCTTCCTGGGCAAAGCACTGCAAGACTGTTGGATCAAAGGTGATGTAGAAGGGCAAAGTTATTATCAATTATTCACTAAAGAAAACTTCCTGCAAGGCTGCATGTTTGCTGAGGATGCCAAAGGGATGATACTTCAGGCATATGACTCTCAGCCAGTACAACCAGAGGCATTTCAAAAAGGACCAGTTGTCCTAACACCCAGCATAACTTCCATAGCAGTCCCCTTGCTTCCACTGCAACACTATTAACTACTCTTGGGTGAAATACATTTTCCCTGGCTAATTTTCCCTATCTACAAGATGGGAAAGTAAGTTAAAGGTTTTCTCAACAATCACACTTTGATGCTGACTACCTCTTCCCACAATTCCCACAGTTACCCGTTATCCACTTTGTAGCCTATGTAGGACCATAGGAATTGCCATACTTATTCAGACCAGCAGCCTATTTAGCCTAGGACTCTGTCTCTGACAGCGGCCAGTAACAGATGCTTCAAAGGAAAGTGAAAAACCACCACAGTGGACATGAAGGGTCAAAATCCATTGCTGCTTATGTAATAACGTGATATATGGATTGTGTCAGCTTTTTCTACAGGCCCAAAGTCCAGAGTTTGGTCAAGAAATCAGAGGCCTAGCAAATAGTGATTAGCTAAGAGAAGCAGAATAAACCAAAGATAACCTTGCTTTTGCTAAAATAAGCCTGGTCAGCAAAACGCCAGATGTTGGGGGCAATAATTGTATCTTATTCAAAGTTGCAAAGAACAAAGAAGCCATGTTCCGGTTGTGTTCGTTTCTTCTATAGAGAGGTGTTCTTCCCACACACCAACCTTGAGTTTAGGAAAAGTTCAAGCACGTCAGTATAAGATATGGCCTCCTCCTACCTCCCTTTCCCAGGCACCAGTGCCTGCCTTAAAAACACAAATGAGCAACTTGAAAGACAATCTTTAATGCCATATACTTTTAGATGTTTTTTGCTTTTATCCCTAGATATATATCTGTTGGACAATCAGAGGAGTTACTTCATTCCTATGGACTCCAAATTGTATTCAACATATATATATATATTTTATACTAATACATTTTATTGAAGTACTAATTAAGTGTTACTTGTTAACCTGAAACCATGGGCGGAGACATTATGCAACCTTTGACCATTGGCTACTGTGCTTATCTTGTCTTGCTGCTAGACCTATTCAGGGGTCTGGGACTGCCTAGTCCATCATTTCCCTCCGCCCATGGAAAATCCATATAATCCATTGTAATCAATTGTTCTGCAGTGTCTCTGAGCCTAATAAGCAAAGTGACACTCCGCCAGTGCTGTGCATAATAAATTCTTGTGCTTGACTTCTACACGGAGTGGATTTATGTTCCTACAGGACAGTTATGCAATAACTTCCACAGGGGAAGTTCCTTCCTTACCCTACTAGTCAGTAGTTGTCTTATGCCCTGAAACAAGAGGATTTATGAAAATCAGACTTATAATGTCATTGTTGCAACCTTAATGATATTCAAGCTACGATCTTTCTCCATAATTAGGAGCATCAATTATGTTCCTGCAGCATTTAAAAGGTCTGCATGGACTCCTGCAAATGTTGCTTTTCATTTTATGAAAGCTTATCCTTGAAGGGCCCCAGTTCTCCACTTGCTACAAGCTCCCACTCCTCTCTTCAGATGAAAATAAGTCTGGGGTCCTTTTGTCTGCACTCATGCTCAACTGGCCAAGTCTGTGTGGTGTTTTTCAATAGAATAGGCTCAAGGATAGAGCTATCAGTGTATCAGCTCTAGTCCTAGGTAGGAATTGTATCCTCCTCACTCCTGGCTTGATTTCAGCTGGCAAAGTCCATACTGGACCTGAATCAACCACCTTGAGCAGTATTTAACTCTGCAATTAGTACCATTTGGTCTACTTCCAGAGTGGCGTACTACTTATTGCAAGTAAGGGTGGCCAAATCAGGCCTAGAGGCAAGAGAAGGTAAGAGAGAGAACTAAGCGCTATTCAGCTCATGTAATCATTTGTTTAAAGTATTCTTAGCAGGAGTTTTTATGTACTGAATTCTTTTCATCATATACATGTTATATGTATAAAACTGTACATGCTAATTTACTTTCACCACATGTGAAAACATATATGCATAACACTGCATGTGACAGTAAGACTTCAGCGTGTAACAACTTATTCACCAAAACATTAATGTGCTAAATCATGCCTGATCCTCCATCCCATCTGTCAGAGGCCTTCTTATGCAAAAGAAAGCATGCAATCCCAAATCTCCACTCAGTCCACTCCACTATGCCTCCAATCCTTTGATATTTTAAATAGAGTCTTTTTCTGTTTCTTAGGTTGTTGTCGTGTATGAATTTTTTCCAGCTCTGGCTTTAATAAATAAGGGGCAGATTATGGAAGGAGCTCTGGAAAATCTCCTGTGATACGTTTCTGTAACCAACACAAAAGGTGCTCAGGGATTTGGGAAGAGAATAGAGTGTGGGTTTACATCATGGAAATGGTTGAGGAATCCCCTAGATTAATATATGAGCTGGCTAAAGAATGGCAACTCATGATCAATGTCTCTTGAATGGCAAATCTCGTCATTAGAATTCCACTTGCCCCTTTGCCCTCACTGAGTGGAATGATCTATTAAATCTTTGGATTCTAGGGACCATTCAGGGGCAGTGTAAAAGCCTCTGGGCGGGAAGGGAAGCCGAGGTAAATGAATGTTGAAAACATTACAGGCAGTGAAACATATGTGAATGTTTTCACAGCTTTACCCCTTCCTGCCGGCTCACTCAGCAGCTCTGGAGTCAGATGGGATTGTGGATAGAGAATTGGAGGATGGCACTCTGTCTGATGGATTGGCCGTGAGGGCCCAGGAATTACATGGCCATAGGAAGCTTAATAGGCCTGAAATAGTCAGGGACAGCAGGTGTATGAGAGCAGAAAGCACATAGCACAATGACTAATATAATCTTCATTAAAATCTGTACAATACACTGTACTCCCAGCTACAACCACCTGTACTTTCTCAGTGCATGCAGCACAGGAGAATACAGTCTCATTACCTGACAGTAACCAGGCAAATCTACCCACCATACAGTGTCTTTTCCAATAAAATGTGAAAATTGACTTTTTTTTACTTATTGTGAAGGTGATCTTTCTGCATAAGGTGGAACACAAAAACACCCGGGGTCACACTCCAGTGAGTCCCAGCCACTCACCTGCCTGCCAACTCTGCAGCAATACGCGTTCCATCTCCAGGACGACGGTGTGAGTTTTGGAGGCTCCATGCCTCATTTAGCCCTGGTAATGGCCTAATTGGGTTGGAAAAATGCAGGAGCAGGAGCGTGATAAAAACCAGCTTTGCTGTGCTTATTTAAGCCATCGGAAAAAAGAAAAGAAAAAGAACATTTCCCACTTTGACCAGCCATTTATTCATCTATCTCTGTTTATAATTATGCTGATTCTGGTGCTGCCACTGGCAGGGCTAACATCATAAGCAAGTGAGCCAGCAGGAAAGGGGCAAAGCCATGAAGCTTTCATGTATGTTTCACTTCCTACAATGTTTCCACAGTAATATATCCCCCCCTCTCACCTACAGGCTCTCACTCCGCCCCTGAATGGTTCCCAGTAGCCATAGAGTTAATGGATGATTTCATTAGATGTGTGGGAGGAGAACTAAGGGAATTCTAATAACAAGAGTTACTGCCATTCAAGACACAGATCCATTTTGCCATCTCATGTAGTAAGCCACAAGTTCTTCCATTTCTATTCCATCGTTCCAAGCTCCATTCTCTTCTCAAGGTACACCCTCCCTAGCCCAGATACTGTGTGCTGGTTACACAAACGCTTCACAGAAGGCACCATGCTGTCCTCTCCAGAACTCCTCCCATAATCTGTCCTTTATTCTATATAAATCCCGAAATGCAGAAAATGCACACACACACCTAAGAAAGAAAAAAAATGGAAATAGTCTATTTCTAAATACCAAAGGACGGGAGATCTCAGCATATGCTAAGCTGTTCTCAACAAGTATCTGGATGCAAAACCAGCAGTGGAGCAAGCTTGCTGAATAAGATTTGCTTTTACACACACACACACAAATCCCATTTGACAGATAATTATTTTGGCATATACAATCCTAGAGATGGGCAAAGCCCAACTACCCATACTTTTAGCTCTATTTGAGCCTTTGATACCAGTCATCACAGGGTTCTGGTGACTTTTCCTTAATTGTGGAACCCTGAAGCCCCTAGAAAGGCCCTGGCTTTTTTATGGCTCTGTTCTTTATTTTTAGAGTTAGGATCCCAGAGGACTGTTTTGGGTAGTTGCTTATCTTCTTGGAAAGCTCTCTGGTGGGAGTTTCTGCCTCCGCTCATATTCAGTGACTGAGGAACTAGAGTGGTGTGGGGTGTATGTGTGCATAGCAGTACAGCACAGCAGTAGCCAAAAGTGCTTTCTTCCATCTCCAGATGGGTCCCTTTTTTCTTGGCAAAGGATTTTTTTTTAACCAATTTATGGTAAATCAGAACAAGATGTTCTGAATCTAAGATAAAAGTATCCACACACAGCTTTCCACTGAAATAACCAAAAGGATGAATTAAAGCTGAATTAGTTGTTTTGGTGCACCTTTGTGTCAAGACCAGCATTATTCACTTAAACTGTCCCTCTGGGGACTAGTGTAGGACCATTACCTGCAGAACATCCTCCTGTCCTTTGTCCAGTCTAATTTAAAAGTCCCAAGCATTAGTATCCCACCATTTCCTCTGGGAGATTGCTAATGCAGTTTGATAAAGCTCACCAATGGAAATTCTTTACTGATGTCTTGTTGCTCAGTGCCCTCCTGTTCCCAGTTACATTTTTTGGCTTCCCAAAAAGAATCTCTTTTCCTCCCCAGTGTTTACATCCTTCCAATCCCTTTGGACAGTTATGATGTCTTCCTTTGGTTGTCATTTGGCCAGGTTAGATATAATTAATATTAGATTTTCCAAAGCCCTAACAGACAAACGAAATAGTGTGTTGTCTTCCTGGAGTGAAGACAAGCCATGTGCCTGCAAGACTAGATGGGGTTCTGAAGACAGGAGGCAAGGCCCCACTGGTTACGACATATAATGACACAAATGACATAGCTTCAGGTAATAATTCACAGATTGCTGAAAACTTCAGAGAGCTCAGAAGGGAGCTAAAGGAGAGGAAAGTACAGGTGATCTTGGAAAGCATTTCTATCCCAGTAGCAAGAGAAGACAAATAACAGAAGATACTAAAAATGAACTGTTGGTTAGGTACGTGAAAATACAAAGACTGGGCCACCTCTGGAGACACGAGGATGTCTGTCTCTATGGAGACAGGAAGATGCCTGGCTTAGCCACCATCTCAGCAGAAGGGGAACAATCTCCTGATGACAGACTAGCTAGATTAGTTGGGTGGGTGTAAAACTAATAACAAAAGAGTAGAGTGCTAAGGGGATAAACATAGTACAAATACACAACCATAAAACTCATACTCAAGGTATCATAAAGAATGTAACATAATGAATCAAGTGACTTAGGAAAATAAATCCTTCAATTGTGTATATACCAATGTTAAAATCTTGAGTAATAAACAAGAATAATTAAGAGTGCTCATTTCTGAGAAAATATTTGATATAACTGGCATTATTGAAACCTTATGGGAGGATTCGCATGACTGGAATCTTAAAATCAGGACGGACAGAGTGGTCAGAAGGGGAGGTGGGGTCATACTTTACGTTAAAGATATGCTATTCTGTTTTAGCATTATTGACAATTCAGAAGTGTAGCTTTTGGAATGCTTATGGATCAGTGTTCCAAGTGATAATGCACAAGATTTGATAGTGATGGGGGTATGTGATAGATCGTGAGATGACGGAACAGGATAAGCAGCTTCTTAAAAATCTATCTATAATATGAAAGAAAAACTGCATTAACCTGGATTATTTAAATCTGGAGGACATATATTGGAGGTCTCATGCTTTCGTAAGTAAAACCTTTCCTAAAAATTATAGATGACAACTTTCTAATATAAAAATTCATGCCTAATTTAGGGTTATTCTATATTTTAGCTCCTTCTGATGGATAAAAATGAACTGATCACTGCACTAATATTTAGTGGTTACATAAGTGCAAGTTATCATGATCTAGTTGTATTTGTTATTTGCAAATTAACTATTATCCTGACCAGTTATATATAAATGTTGGTATTTTAAAAGGCCAAACAATCATGAGCAAAACTGATTTTAAACAAAACAGTATGAATTATAATTGGGAGATGTTTAGGAGAACTTTATGCCATAAACCCTCATAATGCTACCATCTTGAAAGAAGGCTTCTTCCATTAAAAATGCCATTCTTGTTAAGAAGACATGTGAAAGCAGCAATAAACAACATGAAAACACATAACAAATGGAAAAATAAGGACGTTGATAGCAGTGACTACAATTGATAAGGGAAGCTAGAGGCATCAATTAAAAGTCTATGGCCAGTAGAGTTAAAGACAATAAAAATCTATTTCAAAAATGTATTCGGAACACAAGAAACCCTAGCAATTGTATAGGTCCAGTACTAGACAGGGATATAAAATCATCATCATTATCAATAATAGTGATCATAATAATTAGTAGTAGCTGAAAGCCTGTGCTGTCACACAGGTGTAATTCATAAAGCTGTGTATGTAAAAAAGCCAAAGATAACTGAGAACATAATTGGACAATAACAGATTGTGAATCCCAGTGATGATTGAATCTGGTGATATTCTAAAGAAAAAGAGCTCTCAACTATGCTTGTTGCTATTTCCATTGCTTCACACTAACTCAACAGACATTCTAGGCTTCAGAGTTAGGATTAATGTATGTGCTGACTGCATTGTGGGGGTGGTTGGGTTGATTTGTGTATGGGTGGTGCTGTGTTGGGAAATTTGTTTTGATTTGTGCAGGTGGCAAATGAAGGGTGACAAAGGCTTGACAAAGCCCTGGCTGGGATGATTTAACTGGGAATTGGTCCTGCTTCGAGCAGGGGGTTGGACTAGATGACCTTCTGGGGTCCCTTCCAACCCTGATATTCTATGATTCTATGATTCTATGGTGTGTGCTATGGTGAGGAGCTATATGTGTTTGGAATACAGGTTGTGTTGATGTTTGGGTTGATTAGTGTTTAGGGGTTGTGCTCGGAGAGTTATGTGGATTTGTGCAGATGGCAAATGTTCTATGTTTGTAAAGAGGGATAATGTATTCACATCTTCCTGTGGCAAAGAGATACTTTCTATTCCAATCATAACTAGGTAGTAGGGTAAGCAACAACTGCTAAGTTAAGCATTTTTAAATCTGAAAGACTGGATAACTTGCACCAAAGAGTTTTAAAATAACTGGCTGAGAAGCTCTAAACCATTGATGCTGATGTTTAACAAATCTAGGAATAGTGGGGAAGTCCCAAATTGATGGACTGGTAAATAATGCTAAGGATTTAGTTCATCCAAGAGAAGGTAAAATGGGTACTTCACCACAGTCTATAAATACATACATGAAGAGAAGATTTCAAATAGTGAAAGGTTCTTTTGTTTAGCAAAGTCATAGCAAGATCCAATGGCTGAAAGCTGAAGGTACACCAATTCAGACTAGAAATAAGGCACACATTTTTAATAATGAGTGTAATAACCTTCTAAATCATTTACATTGGGTGGTGGTGGATACACTGTGTTAAATCCAGATTGAATATTTTTCATAAAAGGTATGATCTAGCTCATTTTGAAATTATGGGCTTTATGTAGGAATTACTGAATGAGGTTTTATAGTCTGTGTTATTCAGGAGATCAGATTATCTTCTTGCCTTAAAACCTACCCATATATGAAAACCAGCAGCAACTGGAAGTGAGCTAGTCACAAACCCTGAGTGCAGCTGACTCACTGTTTTCCCTTCTTATCTCACTAGTATACCATGGAAAGATAGAGGCAACAGAAAACTAAACCACAGCTTTGACAGACTAACAGGATTTCAGAAGAAATCAATCCAGCTTTCTTCCTGTAAATCAACTGTGCATGTGGGATTGTATCTGTGTCAGGGAAAGTTTCTTTGTAGGGGAGAGAGAGAGAGAGAGAGAGAGAGAGAGAGAGAGGAGTATGTGTGTTCATCTGTGTATGGGGAAAGGCATGTGTGCATGTGTGTTGTATCTGTGAAGGGAGGATGTATGTGTGGAGAGCATGTTTAAGGTATGTCTACACTTACAGCAATGTGTAGACTACAGACACTGCATGCCCAGCTAGTACGGTATAAACAGCAGTGCCAACAGTGAACTCTGCTTAGGCGAGTAAAGAAGAGTGCCCTACATGCCTGAACTCTAGGGTATATACCCTACACAGCTCTCGACACATCCATGCATTGCCTGCCCCGTCTACACTTCTATTTTTAGCAGTGCAGTGTCCCATTGCCTTCCCATTGCCAGAGTCTTTCCCCACCACAGTGAATGACAGTGAAGATATAAATTGTCACATGCCAATAACTTTTCTTCTCCTAAAAAAAGATTCTCACGATGTGATTCTAGTGAAAAAAGCAAAAGAAAAACCCCTCAAGTTCACTCCAAAACCTAGACTCCCACTTCAGAGTCTGGAAATGGCTGGCAGTGCTGTGAAAGCCCTGAGGGAGAGAAGACTTTATATCACTAAATAGTGATGTCTCTGGCTGAGTGAGTGATCTATGCATTCCTTGTTGTCCAGAAAGGTGGCAGCCACAACACTGGGCCTCAACAGTGATGATGTTAGCATGGCAAAGTATGGGGGTGAAGGTCTACAGGGGTGTTATTGAAAGAGCTGAATGGCAACTGAGCCCAGTTCTGCTGCATGACAGTGCCTCAGCTACTCTCAATCCCTTTCACTCCTCTATTGCATTTCTGTCTCTTCTGTAGAGTTAGTCAGAAAAATTTTAATGATCCAACATTTTGATGAGTGGGGGGAAAAATGTCATGAGATTTTTTCTGAGTTTTGATCATGTCTGCTCAACGTTACTTCAAGCATTCGTTCTGTTTTTACAAATGAGTAGACCTGCCACTTTAACCTTTGTCCTCTGGGATAATGTTGTTGAACTGGGACATTTTGATAGGTGTATTGTGATGCTGCTTTGCCATATTGCAGCCATGAGGATATTTTAAGGAATAGTGGCCTGAAAAACACAGATTGTCCCATCAGAATAAGAAATGCTGTTTGAAAGAAGGGGCCCTACATAGTCCTAAGGAATCTCACTTCTACCTATATGTTGGCTCTCATCTACCCTGCTTATCCTTCTGCTCCCTACTCTCATCTGAGTCCTCCCGCCTGCTTGCTCCCTTCATTTCCTTCTCCCACTCTTGATTTCACACTTTCTATCACACTGCCTTCTTTGCTTGAAATGGTCTCACTCTTGTTCCCTAACTGATCTCTCAGTTCCCTTCTTCAAGCCTAGTCCTTCAATGAGTCTTTCCTCAATAGTGGTCTCCGCACACCCTCCCCTATCTGAGCTGTTGTTTTGTGTTTTGTCTAATCTGAGTTTAAGTTTAAGCACTTTGTGACAGGAACCATGATTTATTAGGTAAAGCCAACATGCAAGTGGCATAAGATAAATGTCTCATCATCATAAAATGGCAACATGGTGACATGATTTTCTTGCAGACTTTAAATTTCAATTGCTGAGAGACTAATTTATTTCACAGCAGAACAGTCACCAGTTAGTTGATTAAGCAATTTTTTTTAAATGGGAAAAGGATCAGAAAAATAACTGAAAAATGGACACTACTACTATCTGTTCCCTGTATTTACTAGGTCACATCCACTTAATTTACTGACAAAGGACATTTTTCCTATAGAGTCAGCAGAGTGAGCATTGAAGTCCAGGCTCCATGTGTATTTGCCTTGAGCATAATCAAAAAACCCAGATGAGTTCAGACTCCAGAATGCTTATACTGTGGGTGATACTGTATTGAAGCAGAACAAACCCTGCTTGATTTTCAGATAGCAGGCTGAATTTGCACTGTCAGTAAAGGTGAGAAATCTTGTTTTGACATGTAAACTGAGTAGAGCAAAGACAAAGCCACTGAAGGAGAATAAATATGGTATAACAAGTAGTCATTTTACTGACAGTTTATTTTTCTGACAATGACCACCACATTTAAAAATGGAAAATACAGCCACTGCTTTGAAAACTGATGCTACAGCCACTCCAGAGCTCCTCATTAAAGTTACACAGTATTTTGTTCTTTTTGAATTCATGTCAAATCCATCCCTGCCATGTCCTGAAGCAAAGACCAATGAATTTAGAAGCAGCGGAAGTATCATATGAGTTAAAGGGAAATAACCCTTAAAATTGACCTGCTAAGGAGGGATGGGGGGGAACCTCCCCACCCCCTTTCCTCCTTCCTATTGCTGTAGAAAGAAGGCCTAAATAAATGAAGGTATTTTACATTAGAAATTCGGGATCTCTGTATCCTGAAAAATGTTATGGAAATTCTGGAGGGCTAGTGAAATGATGACATCATAATAGTCCAGAAAGTCAAAATGTAGCAAGTGAGAAGGGGAAAGGATTTTAGTCAGACTGTTGAAACACTTTGTTTTTTTGTTTCCAGCTATTTAACTTCAATGACTAATTTAGACAAAATTAAGGTGTCAGAGCTCAAAAATGTCACCTCTTAGACTCATAGCAGGTTCTCTAGGAAAGAGCACACTTTACTTTCCTGATATTTCTAATGATAAAAAGAGGAAAAAATGTTTTTGGGAAAACAAAACCTTCCAGTCCTTCAGATAAGACAGGCACAAACCCAATGTTAGCATTTATATTCTCTTTCCAAGCCTCAGAAAAACCACTACTGTCTAGGAGAAAAAACACTACCGTCTAGGAGACTTTAATTAAAATATGTTGCACTGAGCAGATATTTTGAGAAGGACTGTTGACTAGTGGTTGGAGCATCAGGCTGGCAGTTAGGGGATATATGTATACACTTTTGTTTCTTGCTCAGCCACTGACTTGCTGTGTGATCTCAAGTAAGTCACATGGCACCTTAACTTCCCCAGCTATTAAACAGAGATAATAAGAGTTACCTATATTTGGCACTCGTGCAACCACTGCTGAAATACTGTGTCCAGTTCTGGTTCCACAATTTGAGAAAGTTGTTGGTAAACTGGAGAGGGTTCAGAGAAGAGCCACGGAGAATGATTAACAGATTAGTAACCATGCTTGATAGTGATAGACTCACGGAACTCAATCTATTTAATTTAACAAAGAGAAGGTTAAGGAGTGACTTAACTGAGGTCTGTAAGTATCTACATGGAGACCAAACATTTAATAATGAGCTCTTCAATCTAGCAGAGAATGGTATCATACGATCCAGTGGCTGAAAGCTGAAGCTAGAAAAATTTAGACTGGAATTAAGGCACAAATTTTTAACTGAGAAGAGTAATTAACCATTGGAACACTTTACCAAGGCTCACGGTGGATTCTCCATCACTGGCAATTTTCAAATTAAGACTGATTTTTTAAAAAAAGGATATGATATCATTCAAACTGGAATTAATTCAGGATAGTTCTATGGCCTATGTTATGCAGGAGGTCAGACTAGATAATCACAGTGGTCCCTTCTGGCCTTACAATCTGTGAATATATCTTACTGGGGAGGTGGAATGGGGCGCAGAAGGAGGTTTAATTAATGTTAATAATTTGCAGGAAGGGCAAAATATTATCATCAAAATTATAGAAAAAGAATATATGATACTTTATCCTTCCCTCCAAGAATCTCAGAGATCTGCACAAATAATATTAAATTAAACCTCAAAACAACACTAGGAAATAAATAAATCTTTTCCACCGTTTGCATCTGGGAGTATATAATGAGCAAGCTATTGCCTGCAAGTCTCATTTAATGACTTTATATTCATGATTTGATTTTAAAATGTGTAATTTTTTATTTCCCAAGTGTTAAATGAACAAAAAATATGTGTTATTTCACGTCAGCCCTTCTCCAGCCCTTGATCTTCATGTAGCAGCTACAACAGAGCCTTTAGATCCAATGTCTGTGTTTGGAGGCTCAGTCCTGATTATTCTATTGGTATCTTGGACATATCTGAAAATTAGTTTTTATCCCAACTTTTTTTTAAATGCATGTAAGTGCCCTTCATTTTCTCAACACCATTCTTCTCCACAATACTGAATTAGACAAATTCTTGAAATATCACCTCCTCTAGTTCACCTAGATGAAATCAATGTGCTGAAGGGACAGGACCAAACAAAGGTGCAGTATTGGCTAATAATACTTTTTAGTATTAGTATTCACACAGAACCGATTAATGTACTTTACAAATGTCACATACTGAATTTTCACAGCAGCCATATGTAGTGGATAATTATTCATTAGGACTCTCATTTTGCAGATGGAGAAATTCAGGCCAAGAGATTATATGACTTGGCCAAGTCCTCAAAGAGAGTCAGTGTCTGAGCCAGCACTGGAACTCAGGTTTCAGAGTAGCAGCCGTGTTAGTCTGTATTCGCAAAAAGAACAGGAGGACTTGTGGCACCTTAGAGACTAACCAATTTATTTGAGCATCCGATGAAGTGAGCTGTAGCTCACGAAAGCTTATGCTCAAATAAATGGGTTAGTCTCTAAGGTGCCACAAGTACTCCTTTTCTTTTCACTGGAACTCAGAGTCTCTCCATCTCACTCCCATGCTCATACTACCAGACTACCGCACCTCTGGGCGGGACAGTCATTAGAAAAAGGGTGAGAAATGAAAAGAAAGAAAATGACCAGAAGGGTTATCTCACAGGATGGAATGAAGAAAACAGAGTGAAATGGGAAGCACAGGGAGACAGAAAGAGTAAATGGAAGAACAACAGAGCAGCAGTATTCCACAAGAGCACCTGAGAGAGTCTACATAGGAGCATCAGAATTGTCAGAGTGGATCAGACCCATGGCCCATTTAGTCTTGTATCCTGACTCTAGGGTGACCAGATGAAACGGAGAAAATATCAGGACACATGGGGGAAGCAAAAAAACAAAACAAACAAACAAACAAACAAACAAACAAACACGCCGGAGTGGCCAAAGCCGCAATATCAGGACAAATGGCGTCCCGTCCATTCATCGGGACAAAGACCTAAAAATCGGGACAGTCCCGACAGTGGACAGAACCAGATATTTCAGAGGAAGGTGAAAGAATTCCTACAGTAGGCAGATGTAGAATAATTTGTCTCCTACCTCAGGGTTTCCCACTAGCCCCCAGTAGTTAGAGATTTGTTGAAGTCCTGAAGCATGAGGTTTAATGTTTTTCCCCTACATTTATATCAGCATTAACTCTAGATATTTTTGTTATTATTGATATAAACATCCAATACCTTTTTTAGATTTTGCTAAGTTCTTCTCTTCAGTGACATCCTGTGGCAATGAGTTCCATGGTTTATTTTTGTATTTTGTGAAAAAGTATTTCCTGTTACCAATTTTGAATTTGCCATCTTTCAATTTCATTAGATGTCCTCATGACAGGGCTGGTTTAGAGCCCTATGCCTGAAAGAATAACACCTCTATACCCCAGGGGAGTTTAGGTAAGAAGGAATAGGACCTAGGAAAGGGTTAATGAAACTGACAGGGTCTTAATTAGGACACCTTTGTGTCACCTGGGAAAGAGGTGTGTTTGGTCCTAATTGGGATTATCTTGATACCTTTGAGAAAGGTGTCTGTGATGGCAGGCCTATAAAGAAAGCTTGTAGCATACTGGGAAGCGTGAGAGCCAAGCCAGAAACAGAGATGCCTAGGTGGCAGGAGGCCAGGGCTCCTGGCTTAGTAGGAAACCTTAGAGAGGACAAAAGGAAGACAAGGGGCTGAGCCTGAAAGAGGAAGTGGGAGATTCTCACTGTAGTGAGCCTGACACAGGGCCTTGTAAGGGATTAAGAGTATGTCTACACTTAAAACACTACAGTGGCACAGCTGCGCTGTTGTAGCACTTCAGAGTAGACACTATCTACTCCAATTGGAAGGGTTCTGCTGTCAGCAGAGCTAATCCATCTCCCGGAGAGGCGATAGCTAGGTCGATGGAGGAATTCTTCTCTCTACACCAGAGGTTAGGTCGGTATAGCTATGTCTCTCAGGAGTGTGGATTTTTCACACCCCTGAGAGACAAAGCTATACTGATGTAAGTTCCTAGTGTAGACCAGGCCTAAGACACTGTAACAGGACTTTGCAGGGGACTCAGCCAGAGTGTGAGATATTTGAATGAGTTTTCATAGATTCCGAGGCCAGAAGGGCCCATTGTGATCATCTAATCTGACCTTCTATATAACACAGGCCCACAGTATAATTCCTAGAGCACATCTTTTAGAAAAATAGCCAATCTCGATTTCAAACTTGTCTGTGATGAAGAATCCGCCATGACCCTGGCTAAATTGTTCCAATGATTAATTACCCCCACTGTCAGCCTTATGCCTTATTTCCAGACAAAATTTGTTTAGCTTCAACTTCCAGCCACTGGATCATGTTATTCCTTTCTCTGCTTTGAAATTTGAAAATACCCCTTTGAAAATACCATTATTAAAAATGTTTTCCCCATGTAGATATTGATAGACTGTAACCAAGTTACACCTTTAACTTCTCTTTGTTAAGCTAAATAGCTTTTGAATCCATAGACACCGACTCTGTGGGTGCTCCAGGACTGGAGCACCCAGGGGAAAAAATTAGCGGGTGACTTAGCACCCATCGGCAGCCAGCTCTGCCCTCCCCTCAGTACCTCCCATCCGCCGGCAGCCCCTCCCTCCCAGCGCCTCCCGCTCACCGTGATCAGCTGTTCTGCGGTGTGCAGGAGGCACTGGGGGGAAGGGGAGAGTAGCAGGGATGGCGTGCACTCGCGGGAGGTGGCGGAACTGGGAGAGAAGAGTCGGGGTGGGACAGGAAGAGGCAGGGGTGGGGCCTTGGGCTGAGCAGAGTTGAGCACCACCGGGCAAAGGAAAACGCCGGCGCCTGTGTTTGAATGTATTACTATAAGACATGTTTTCTAATCCTTTAATCATTCTCATGGCTCTTCTCTGAACCCACTATAATTTACCAACATTCTTCTTGAACTGTGGACACCTGAACTGGACACAGTATTCCAGCAGCAGTCGCACCAATGCCAAATACAGAGGGAGCTCATGTTCAGCTGATTATCCACCATGACTGTCAGGAACTCACCTGCTGCAAGCCTGGCAACCCAATGAGCTCAGCTGGGCCCAATAAACTATCCCTAAGTGACTGCATTCCCTGATTGGTCAGAAGAGCCAACAGATCACCACTTAAGCCTTGTAGCACCAGCAGCACAGTGGCTACTGGATGCATTCCACACCTGCATCCTGTCCAGCCCTTGCCTGCCCTGGCTCCAGCACCAGCCCCTGCCTACCTCTGAACACCTGATTCCTAACTCCTGCCTCTGATCACTGTCTTCTCTTCTGAGCCCAGCTCTAGCTCTGCCCTTTAGGTCTCTTCTGGTTCTTGATTCTGACCACTGACTTGTCTCCTGACCATGCCTCCAGTTCTGCCCGTCAATTCTGTTCCAACCACGACGCCATACTCCTTCTCCGATCACTAAATTGCACCACCTACACTTTGGTGTGTGACAACAACCCCCAAATCTTTTTCAGAGTTTTGATTGTGTGCCATTTGTTGTAGAGATGACCTGAGGTCCTGGGGCCCAGGAAGGAGGTCTTGAAGATAGTGTGACTGTGGGTGTGACTGCGTGTCTATTTTGGACATGGGATTTAATGTCACACAAGGGAAAGTTTCTGTTCTCCCTTCCTCTTAACAACATAAGGGATGGCTCAGCAGTTAGAGCATCCCCTAGCACTCAGTTGTAACTACCCCAAGTCTCCAATCTCTCAAGCACCCCTTCTGAGGCCCCATTTCTCTTCTGGGATATTGGCCCTCTGACCAGATCACAGACTCATCGAACCTACATGTCTATGCCCTGGTCTACACTAGGACTTTAGGTCGAATTTAGCAGCATTAAATCGATGTAAACCTGCACCCGTCCACACGATGAAGCCCTTTATTTCGACTTAAAGGGCTCTTAAAATCGATTTCCTTACTCCACCCCGACAAGTGGATTAGCGCTTAAAACGGCCTTGCCGGCTCGAATTTGGGGTACTGTGGACACAATTCTACGGTATTGGCCTCCGGGAGCTATCCCAGAGTGCTCCATTGTGACCGCTCTGGGACAGCACTCTCAACTCAGATGCACTGGCCAGGTAGACAGGAAAAGAACCGCAAACTTTTGAATCTCATTTCCTGTTTGGCCAGCGTGGCAAGCTGCAGGTGACCATGCAGAGCTCATCAGCAGAGGTGACCATGATGGAGTCCCAGAATCGCAAAAGAGCTCCAGCATGGGCCGAACGGGAGGTACGGGATCTGATCGCTGTATGGGGAGAGGAATCCGTGCTATCAGAACTCCGTTCCAGTTTTCGAAATGCCAAAACCTTTGTCAAAATCTCCCAGGGCATGAAGGACAGAGGCCATAACAGGGACCCGAAGCAGTGCCGCGTGAAACTGAAGGAGCTGAGGCAAGCCTACCAGAAAACCAGAGAGGCGAACGGCCGCTCCGGGTCAGAGCCCCAAACATGCCGCTTCTATGATGAGCTGCATGCCATTTTAGGGGGTTCAGCCACTACTACCCCAGCCGTGTTGTTTGACTCCTTCAATGAAGATGGAGGCAACACGGAAGCAGGTTTTGGGGACGAAGAAGATGATGATGATGATGAGGTTGTAGATAGCTCACAGCAAGCAAGTGGAGAAACCGGTTTTCCCGACATCCAGGAACTGTTTCTCACCCTGGACCTGGAGCCAGTACCCCCCGAACCCACCCAAGGCTGCCTCCTGGACCCAGCAGGCGGAGAAGGGACCTCCGGTGAGTGTGCCTTTTAAAATACTATACATGGTTTAAAAGCAAGCATGTGGAAGGATTACTTTGCCCTGGCATTCGCGGCTCTCCTGGATGTACTCCCAAAGCCTTTGCAAAAGGTTTCTGGGGAGGGCAGCCTTATTGCATCCTTCATGGTAGGACACTTTACCACTCCAGGCCAGTAACACGTACTCGGGAATCATTGTACAACAAAGCATTGCAGTGTATGTTTGCTGGCATTCAAACAACATCCGTTCTTTATCTCTCTGTGTTATCCTCAGGAGAGTGAGATATAATTCATGGTCACCTGGTTGAAATAGAATGCTTTTCTTCAGGGGACACTCAGAGGAGCCCATTCCTGCTGGGCTGTTTGCCTGTGGCTAAACAGAAATGTTCCCCGCTGTTAGCCACAGGAAGGGGGGAGGGTTGAGGGGGTAGCCACACAGTGGGGGGAAGCAAAATGCGACCTTGTAACGAAAGCACATGTGCTATGTATGTAATGTTAACAGCAAGGTTTACCCTGAAAGACTGTAGCCACTGTTTTATAAATTGTGTCTTTTTAAATACCGCTGTCCCTTTTTTTTTCTCCACCAGCTGCATGTGTTTCAATGATCACAGATCTTCTCCTTCCCAGAGGCTAGTGAAGCTTAGAAAGAAAAAAAAACGCACTTGAGATGAAATGTTCTCCGAGCTCATGCTGTCTGCCCACACTGACAGAGCACAGACGAATGCGTGGAGGCAAATAATGTCGGAGTGCAGGAAAGCACAAAATGACCGGGAGGAGAGGTGGCGGGCTGAAGAGAGTAACTGCTAGCAATCCGTATCACCTGCCTGCTCACCATAAGACAGTTCAATAGGACTGACTGCAGGACTAAAGAGAATGACCTGGTCAAGTCACTCCAAATTTAGTCCCTGCGCCCATGTCTGCCCAGGCGCTCCCAGCCGACGTGGCCAGGAGCACCTCGGACACGACGAGGACGGCTACCAGTCGTACTGCACCGTCTGCTGCCAGAAGGCAATGGGTTGCTGCTACTGTGTAGCAATGCCGTACCGCGTCTGCCAGCACCCAGGAGACATAGGGTGACGGTTACCTGAGCGGGCTCCATGCTTGCCGTGGTATGGCGTCTGCACAGGTAACTCAGGAAAAAAGGCGCGAAACGATTGTCTGCCCTTGCTTTCACGGAGGGAGGGAGGGAAGGGGGGCCTGACGATATGTACCCAGAACCACCCGCGACAATGTTTTAGCCGCATCAGGCATTGGGATCTCAACCCAGAATTCCAATGGACAGCGGAGACTGCGGGAACTGTGGGATAGCTATCCACAGCGCAACGCTCCAGAAGTCAACTCTAGCCTCGGTACTGTGGAAGCACTCCGCCGACTTAATGCACTTAGAGCATTTTCTGTGGGGACACACACACTCGAATATATAAAACTGATTTCTAAAAAAAAGACTTCTATAAATTCAACCTTATTCCATAGTGTAGACATACCCTATGATTCTGTGGCCTGGCTGGAGGACATAGTTTCCAGAAGAGGAAGGGAGCACCTGGATGTCCAAAGGGGGTTCTTGAGATGTGAAAACTTGAGGTAGTCATGCCCAAGTACTAAGGGGTGCTCTAACCAGTGGGTTGTCCCTTGATAATCACCTTATGTATTATGAGGAAGGGAGAACAGAAGCTCCCAATCTACCTTTTTTATAACAATGATTATTTAAATACACTTTTATCATGTCCCCTTTTATTTGTGTCCTTTCTAAACTAATCAAACTCAATCTTTTCAATCTCTCTTCATATGAGTTTTTCCATGCCTCAAATTACTTCATTACTCTCATCGCAACCTCTTCTAATTCTGCAATGTCTTTTTTGAGATGAGTGAGAAGAACTGCACATATTTGAGATGAGGTTGCACCATTGAGTTATACAATGGCATCATATTTTCAATACTCTTCATCCAATTACTCACATATTCTAACATCTTCTTTGCTTTTTTGACCGCAGCTACACGTTGAACAGAGGTCTTCATTAAGTTGTCCACAATGACACCTACATCCCTTTTGTGAATTGATTTAGGGTATGTCTACAGAGCAGCTGGAATGGTGCTTCCCAACATGGGTAGACAGACACACTTTAGCTCTGCTTAAGCTAGCATGTTATAAATAGCAATGTGATCACAGCAGCGTGGATGGCAGTTTGGGCTAGCAGCCTGAGTACAAGCCTACCCGACCCCCTGGGTATGTACTTAGGTGCTAGACCAAGCCACCACTAGTGCTGCCATGGTCACACTACTATTTTTAATGTGCTAGGCTGGAGCAAAGCTATGCGTGTAGGTCTACTTGCACTGGGAAGAACTCTCCCTGCTGCTGTGTAGACATACCCTCCTTTAATTTAGACCCATTGAGGTGTATGACTTGTTTACATTTATCTCTCCAATGTTCATTACTTTGCATTTATCAACATTGATCTTTATTTTCCATCATGTTGTCCATTCACCTAGGTTGTTTAGATCCCTCTAAAATTCCTTGTCGCCTCTCTGGTTCTAACTTAAATAATTTTGTGTCATCTGCAAATTTTTTTATTTCATTCAAACCCCTTTACAGATCACTAATAAATATATTAAACAAAATGGACTTTTTTTTTTTCAGAACTTTCTGGTTTCTCCTTTCCCATGATGTTAACCTTTGCTATGATGAAAACTGACCGTTTAATCCTACTCTTTGCTTCTTGTCTCTTAGCCAATTTTAGATGACAATACTTTGCATCCCATGTCAAGACTACTTAGTTTCTTTAATAGCCTCTTGTGAGAGAGCTTGTCAAAGGCCTTTTAAAAGTCTAAATAAACAATGTCAACCACATCTCCTTTACTTGATTGAGATGTTCAAAGCATTCTAGTAGATAAATAAGGCATGATTTTCCTTTGCAGAAACCGTACTGGTTAGACCATATCATAACTCAATATTTCACGTGTTTTGTTGTTCTATTTTTAATTATCATTTCTTGAAATTTACCAGGTACACATTTAAGACTTCATAATCTGTAACTTTCTTTAAATTGTCCATGTTTTCTAGCATCTACTCTTCTGACAGCTAGAGATCTGAGAACACCTCTGTGTATCCTTGAAAGACCTCGATACAATAATTTCATGTACTGTGGGCTGGAACTTCATGTAACTTCTCAAAGGGGGAGATGTGACAGACATTGCAACCCCATGCAGTATCTTTGGGGTCCATTGGTTTAAATGACCAGTTTATGTCTGATTGTATTCTACTCCATGGGGGAGGGTTACCACAGCTCCTCCAGGAACTATAAAGAGTGGGTGGTGATTATAGCAAATCAGCCAGGTTGTAACTCCCCCAGAGAGGTACCACCTTCTGGGGATACTTGCACATACTAGTTCAAACTGGATTCTCCAGGGAGCTACACAAAGGACTCTTGGACAAATAGCCTGACTAGGGGACTTCATTCTAATCCAGCAAACAGACAGGGCCTTCTGTTTTAGAAAAGGAGAGAGGCAATTCTTATGGAAGGGTTGGAAGGACTTGACCTACAAGGGCCCCATAAGACTGGTGGGTGACCTCCAGTAAGTTTTTAGCTGGTCGTGACAGGGTCGGGCCAGATGGCTACAGGAGAGTAACACAAGGCAGATATATTAGCCCCAGGTTAAGTAGGTCCCTTTTCCCTGGGTAAGGTAACAGGGAAAGTTCCAGAACAATCAGGAACATTCTGGAGACAATTAAGACAGACAGGCTGATTAGAACACCTGCAGCCAATCAAGAAGCTGTTAGAATCAATTAAGGCAGGCTAATCAGGGCACCTGGGTTTAAAAAGGAGCTCATTTCAGTTTGTGGTGTGCGTCTGAGGAGCTGGGAGCAAGAGGCACTAGAGGCTGAGAGTGAGAATGGGACTCTTGGAGGACTGAGGAGTACAAGCATTATCAGACACCAGGAGGAAGGCCCTATGTTGAGAATAAAGAAGGTGTTGGGAGGAGGCCATGGGGAAGTAGCCCAGGGAGTTGTAGCTGTCACACAGCTGTTCCAGGAGGCACTCTAGACAGCTGCATTCCACAGGGCCCTGGGCTGGAACCCGGAATAGAGGGCAGGCCCGGGTTCCCCCTAAACCTCCCAACTCCTGGTCAGACACAGGAGGAATCGACCTGGACTGTGGGTTCAGAAAAACAGCCAAGCTGAGGGCTGCCATGAAGCTCCAAGGCGAGCAAATCCTCTAATAAGCGCTAGACCCACCAAGGTAGAGGAGGAACTTTGTCACAATGTGTATAGGAACTTGTACTGTTTTTATATGTTTTCTCTCTAATGCTTTTACCTTAAGAATTAATGTGCTTGCTTAGAAGGAGCTGCATGGTAACTTATAACTGTGGGCAATGCAATGGTCACAGCCTTCAGAAAGACACCTGGGAACTGAGGACCTAAAGTGGGTTCCCTTGGTGGACCACAGAAGGGGAACACAGATGCAATTGCCCTGCAACTATGACAACTTCACCCTTATTACTGGAAAAGAGAAAATCCTGGGTAGGCATGTCTCCTCACCATACTTCTCAGTGAAGACTAAGGCAAATAAATTGTTTTGCTTCTCAGCAATATCCTTAATTGTTCTCTTTAATCCCTGGTGATTCATCAGACCACCAATTCTTTTTCAGGCTTCCTGCTTCTGAAACACTTAAAGAATTGTTTGTTTTTTATACCTCTACCTATTTGCTCCTTGAAATCTATTTTAGCCTTCCTAATTTCCCTCTTACATACCAGTTGCTGTGATTTGTGCTCTGGTTTATTGGCTTCACTAGGATTAAATTTCCAGTGTTGAAAGAATTTCTGTTTGGCATGAGCAGCCTCTTGAACCTTGCCATTCAGCCATGTTCTTGCCTTCCTGTTTCCCTGTTTGTTCAGTGGTATGTATCTTCTGAAACTCTATTATTGCTTCCTTAAGTAGCATCCATGCCACGTGTAAGGATTTTACTACCTTTACTTTTGCCTTTTAGGGTCTTTTTGACTAACATCCTCATCTTATTGAAATCACCCTCTCTAAAACTTAATGTCACTGTGACACTTTTTGCACCATACTTCTCCATAGGCTGTAGAATCTACTTATATTGTGGTCATTATTATTTAGTGGCTTGGCTACTGTTATTTCTTGAATTAACTGCTGGCTGTTACTTAAGAATAAGTCAAGAATAACTTTTTCTCTTGTTTGTACTAGAGCTAGCTGTTTCAAATCTCTGTATCTCGTGGAGGGGCACAAGAGCCTAATAAATCTAAAACTTTTCTAGGAGGAGCTAAATCTCTCAGCATGCTTTTCAGATATAAACCTGGTATGTTTATGCCATAGGCTTTTCTTTTAATAATCTTTTTAATTCCCCCCCCCATTTTAGGATGAATTTGATACTCTTAGAAAGTGTACTACAGGCTAGATTTATGCACAGTGTAGGTTAACAACACCAGGCAAGCTGCTCCAACACAGAGCTTTGCCAGTCACCTCGATCCTGAACAGGATCATCTGTTATTCTAATCCTGGGCCCATCTACAGCTCTGCTAGTGCATCTTAATCCTGCTTGGCAGCATCCCATTCCAGCTATGTATTATCCCCCTTTCTTCTTAGATCAGTCGTGACCTCAAGCACCCACTGATATTCCTGTTTTAGGCCTCTCTTGTAAAATTATCACCTGTCCTGTTTCTGCTGCGATCTCTCCTGATTTTGTTGGGTTGATTCTGCATCCTAAAACCCTGATAATGAAAGGTTATGGATGTTTCCCCCTAACACTTTTCAGCATAATTTTAGAGATTCTGATCTCTGGTCCACAAATGCACAAAATCAGAATTGGAATATTTACCCATATGAGTGGAAAACAGCCTCAAAGTTTGGTTCTGCTGGAATATGGCCCTTTTCCCCAAAAAAAATCAGGTCTAGATCCACAGATTTAGATGTCCAACTGCCATTTTAGGCATCTAAATCCAAAATTCAATCCTCAAATCCGGGTGACTGGGCAACAAAATGAAAGATGAAACTGAATGTTGATAAATGCAAAGTAATGCACATTGGAAAACATAATCCCATCGACACATATGTGAAAAAAGCTAATGTCGTCTTGGGATGCATCAGGAGAGGTATTTCCAGTAGGGATAAGGAGGTTTTAGTACCGTTATATAAGGCACTGGTGAGACCTCACCTGGAATACTGTGTGCAGTTCTGGTCTCCCATGTTTAAGAAGGATGAATTCAAACTGGAACAGGTACAGAGAAGGGCTACTAGGATGATCCGAGGAATGGAAAACTTGTCTTATGAAAGGAGACTTAGGGAGCTTGGCTTGTTTAGCCTAACTAAAAGAAGGTTGAGGGGAGATATGATTGCTCTCTATAAATATATCAGAGGGATAAATACCAGAGAGGGAGAGGAATTATTTAAACTCAGTACCAATGTGGACACAAGAACAAATGGATATAAACTGGCCACTAGGAAATTTAGATTAGAAATTAGACGAAGGTTTCTAACCATCAGAGGAGTGAAGTTTTGGAATAGCCTTCCGAGGGAAGTAGTGGGGGCAAAAGATCTATCTTGCTTTAAGATTAAACTCGATAATTTTATGGAGGAGATGGTATGATGGGATAACATGGTTTTGGTAATGAAATATTCATGGTAAATAGGCCCAATGGCCTGTGATGGGTTTTTAGATGGGGTAAGATCCAAGTTACCTGGGAAAGAATTTTCTGTAGTATCTGGCTGATGAATCTTGCCCATATGCTCAGGGTTTAGCTGATCGCCATATTTGGGGTCGGGAAGGAATTTTCCTCCAGGGCAGATTGGAAGGCCCTGGAGGTTTTTCGCCTTCCTCTGTAGCATGGGGCACGGGTCACTTGCTGGAGGATTCTCTGCTCCTTGAGGTCTTCAAACTACAATTTGAGGACTTCAATAGCACAGATATAGGTGTGAGGTCTTTTTTAGGAGTGGTGGGTGAAATTCTGTGGCCTGCATTGTGCAGGAGGTCAGACTAGATGATCATAATGGTCCCTTCTGGCCTAAATATCTATGAATCTATGAATCTATAATAGGATCTAAATTAGCTGTTACCACTCAAGAAAGAGATCTTGGAGTCATTGCGGATAGTTCTCTGAAAACATCCACTCAATGTGCAGCATCAGTCAAAAAAGCTAACAGAATGTTGGGAATCATTAGGAAATGGATAGATAATAAGACAGAAAATATAATATTGCCTCTATATAAATCCCTGGTTTGCCCACATCTTGAATACTGTGTGCCTAACCCTGTAGGTACTCAAATTCCCGATACTTAAATTTCTGCTAGTGGGCAATCACAAAGCTACCTAAATCATAGAAATTTAGGGCTAGAAGGGATGTCAAGAAGTCATTGTGTCCCATGCCGAGTTGAGGCAGGACCAGGTAAACTTAGAATATGCCTGACACATATTTGTCCAATGTGTTCTTAAAAACCTCCAATGATGGGGATTCCATTATCTCCTTTGGAAGCCTATTCCAGAGTTTAACTACTGTTACAGTGAGAAAGTTCTTCCTAATATCTAATCTAAACATCCCTTGCTGCAGATTAAGCCCATTACTTCTTGTCCTACCTTCAGTGGACATGGGGAACAATTAAACACAGACCTCTTTATAACAGCTCTTAACATATTGGAAGACTGTTATCAGGTCCCTACTCAGTCTTCTTTTCTCAAGACTAAACATACTCAGTTTTTTTAACCTTTCCTCATAGATCAGGTGTTCTAAACTTTTCATAATTTTTGCTGCTCTCCTTTGGACTCTCTCCAATTTGTCCACATCTTTCCTAAAGCGTGGCATCCAGAATTGGACACAGTACTTCAGATGAGGCCTCACCAGTGCCAAGTACAGTAAGATAATTACCTCCTCTGGCTTACATAAAATATTCCTGTTAATATGCCCCAGAATTATATTAGCCCTTTTTTCAATTGCATCACACTGTATATAAGCCAATAATTTGGGATCCACTTTTACCCCCAGATACTTTTCAGCACGGCTACCATCTAGCCAGTTATTCCCCCGTTTTTGTTGTTGTTGTTGTTGTTGTGCACCTGATTTTTCCTTCCTAAGTGAAGCACTTTGCACTTGTCTTTACTGAATTTCACCTTGTTGAACTCTGACTAATTCTCCAATTTGTCCAGGTCATCTTGAATTGTAATCCGGACCTCCAAAGTGCTTGCAACCCCTCCCTGCTTGGTGTCATCTGCAAATTTTAAAAGCATGCTCTCCACTCCACCATCAGGGTGGATAAAAATCAATGGGGTTTTTTTTAAATCAAAAACATCAGATTCTTTTAATTAAAACTGAAGATAGTTTTAATTAAGATACATTATAGCTCAAAGATATCTCATCATGGAATTGGGATTATAAATTATAATTCTATAGTATGAGACAATATATTCATGCAATATTTAAGGAAAGTTTTGTAAATGAGTTCCAATAGTTGATGGATTAGGGACCCAATCTTATGGGGTTCCAGGGGCTTCTGTATAGATTATTTAGGTTAATCTTTCTATCTACCCAATGGGACTCAGTGCTCAGTCTAGAAGATACCATCAGAGATGCTTAGTTTTGCAGTTCTCAAACTGGTTTTGTGTCTCCAGAGATAACATGCTTGTTAACAGCAAAAATGTTATAAATAAATAAATAAATAAAATATAGAGGTGAGAAATAACAGACCTCAACCCTATTGTCCCTCTGCAAATTTGTGGACACAGAGTCAATCCCTTACCTCTCTCTAAAAGGGCAAAGTTTCAAAAAGTTCAATGAATGGAAGATTGCTGGGGGCGGAATAGATCTGGACAAGGAGAAGAAGTCTGGAGAAAAATGTGAGAAGGGAGGGACACGCAGTAGAAAGAAAAGTGAAACTGTTTGAGCAGCATATTCCAGAATTCTTGAGGTCTTTCTGAGTGTAGCCTTGATTTGAGATCTACCATACCATTCTCTGACTAGAAGGGAAAACATATAATGGTAGCAGGCTGTAAAAGAGACCCAGTTTGGGAATAAGAACCATTCAAGAAATATATGTTTGCTGATGATGTTTTAAAGAAAGTCACACCAGTGAACTGGTGGAAGTCACTTAAGCACTTCAGTTCAGATACTGTTGAAGTGATAATCTCACTTTTAACAGCAGTAGCTTTTTCTGCCAGTGTAGAAAGAATATTTTCTTCCTTTGGTCTAATTCATTCCAAACTGAGAAATCGTTTGGATCATGAAAAAGAAGGAAAGCTTGTTTTTCTTTTCCAGATTATGAACAAACAGGAAAATGAAGGTGAAGACAACTGAGTTAGCTGTAGAAGCCAATATTATAAGTTTCTCATGTTGATATGGCTGACATAGTCGCTTGAATTTTTGAATTTTTTAAAAAAATATTTCATTTAACTATTGTAGTTAAATTTAACAAAAACCTGATTTAAAAAAAACTTGAATGTTTAACTAAATTCAAAAATTCATATGCTTGTTTTATTAAAATATTATATGTTTGCTGTTGAAGAAAAAAATCCAAAATATATAACATTGTTTTACTTAAATAAAACAATTTAAATGTCTGTCTGGTGATGTTCTCCTCCAAATACAGCATGGCAAGAAAATCCTCCAAATATTAATGATTAACCTTTTGAATTGGAGATAGTTCACCTCCCAGTGATTTCATAAATATCTGCTTCAATTACCTTTGGTAAATGAAATAACCAAACAATCATTCATTTTCTGATATAGCCATAAAACTAATCTGAAAAGTTTTCAAAGTACATCACTTTAAAAATGTATAGTGTGTACCTTCTAAAAATGAAACCTACATCTATCTCTGAGTTGTGAAGAATATGTATTAAGGTTATAACAACCAACAAGAATACACTTTTATGTAGAAATCCATGATTAAATCGAGTCTTCCTGACTAGTTTAAATCATGATTTAAATCAATTTGATTTAAATCAAATCCACCCTGTCCACCATCCATGTCATTAATGAAAATACTGAATATTACCAAACCCAGGACTGACTGTAGCAGCACCCCACTATATACACCCTCCCAGATTGACAGAGAACAGTTGATAACTACTCTTTGTGTATGGTCTTTCAACCAGTTGTGGAACCACCTTATAGTAATTTCATCTAGATGGCATTTCCCTAGTTTGCTTACGAAAATGTCACGTTGGACGGCGTCAAAAAGCCTTCCTGAAATCAAGACATATCATGTCTACAGCTTCCCCCACCACCTCCCATCCGCTAGCCGATAACTCTATCAAAAAGGAAAATCAGGTTGGTTTGGCATAATTTATTCTTGACAAATTCATGTTGGCTATTCCTTATAACCCTATTATTTTCTAGGTGCTTACAAACTGATTGTTTAATAGTCTGTTCCAGTATCTTTCCAGGTATTGAAGTTAGGCTGACTGGTCTATAATTCCATGGGTCCTCTTTTTGTTCCCCTTTTTAAAGCTAGGTACTATGTTTGTCCTTCTCCAGTGCTAATCTGTCCTCCAGGGTAATTGCTAACAATTCTGAGATTGCTTCACTTGTTCCTTAAGTACCGCAGGGTGAATTTCATCAGGCCTTGTCTAAAACCCAGTGCCTTTAGTCCATGCAGGATCTTCAAGCTAGGCATTCCTCTGCCTATCTTGCCAGTGAGGTCCAATCTAATAGGGATTCTCAGAGGCTGACTAGTGTATAACTGTCTCCCCATCCCCAACTGCTCCCTTTTTAGAGCCGTCACTAGGGATATGGGAGACCCAGGTTTAAATCCCCACTTGACCTGCTGTAGACTAGGGACTGAACACGGGTCTCTAATTTCTTAAGTGAGTGCCCTAACCACAAGCTATAGAGTCATTCTCACTTGCCATCCCAAAGAATATTTCAGTGTTTTATTCACAATGGAACATCTTCGGCAGAAACTCCAGAATACCCCCACAGACCAGTGGTTAGGGCACTCATCTTATTTATTTATTTATTTTGAGAGAACGAGCTGACCTGACTTAGGCACCTACCTCCAGGAGAGGGCTCACAGCTGCAAATCCTGAGTGGAAGGAGGTGCCCCTATTTTGAGGGGTGATGCTTAGGCCACTCCCCTCCACAGCATTTCCTTATAGCTCGTTTAGATGGCTCTCTGCTCATGTTCCTTCCTGGCTTCTGAAGAATACCTTTCTTATGCCCCATGCATTGTATAGGGAGCCTGGGCACTTAACGCAGGGCTGTGGATTCCACGGGGTGGCAGGAGGCCTAAACATTAGTCATTACAATATCTAATGTTTAAATCCCCTTTGTGGACTGAGCCCCTAGTGTTCAAGTCTGTACTCACTGATGCCAATGATAAAACTCCGATGGCTTCAAGGGTGTAGGATCAGGCCTCAAGACAGATGGATATGTCTTATGTACCAAAATGGTTACTCTCGGTTAAAGTTGCATGCATGGGAAGAGATAGGCAAAGTACTTACTGCAACAAGCCTTTTCCATCTTTAATTTCTGTAAATCTGTAATACTAAAGGGAGTCTCAGGGAAAGGATTACAGTTCTAAATTAGCAAACCCACTGCCACCTCTATTAGTGAAAATTTTGTTCTCTTAATTAACAGGCATACATCTCATAATCCCTTCCCATAACAGTATGTGAACTCTTGTTCACTTAAAATATTTCATTTAGGAGGAAATGTGTATCATTAGGAGGTGCAAGTGTCACTACTGCATTATTCTTAACTAAGAATTACGATTTTTCCTTCCTTGTCCATATTTACAACTTTTTGTTTGTGAATAAATAGACATTACTGTATTGTGTCTTGATAAAATGGTGATAAGCACTTACAAATACCTTAGATTGTCTTAAATAAATTCTGACTTCCAGCCCACCTTGTATGGCTACAGTGAATGCTGCAATTGTTAAAATTGTTAAAAAAAAATTCATACATGGATTTCTAAAATCCCTCAGTGCTCAGTAAAATCTGGGTTGTAATAACAGAGTTCTTGTTTCTGTGTTAGAAATGTGTCTCATTTGTATGTTTTATGTCATTGGCCCTCATATTTCTTAATAAAGTTTAGATATTGCTTTTCTTCTAGGTAATGTGTGTATTTAAAAAACTTGTTCAACTGTTTCTTAAACAGCTGATTATGCAATTTATAACTACTTGTTAATAATTTGAAAAGTTATTAGTATATTTCTAGTCAAGTAAATGTAAATTAAAAAATGTGTTTCTAGTTGCTGAATATTCTAAATAACTGTATTATATAGCAGTAGTATATTCATTGTGAGATATATTAACAAAGCACTAGTTGTAGTGTTGTGGTTATTGAGTTAATTTTAAGCTCTGTACATGCTGGCCCATTTTCACCATTACTCTATGTTGCTATTAAAGCTGGGTGAACAACTCACAATGAACAACTTACTCAGATAATTTAGCCACTTTTTGGTCTGTGAATTATCTATGAACAGACTTTGATTTTTGTCAATTTGTTTCAGGAATGTTTGTGAACAAATTTTAAGTTTATGGTTCACTCACGACTACAAATTCATTTTTGGAGAAAGTTGAATTCCACGTTTAATTGTGGTCTATGGGCTAGGGCATATATTTAGAACTCATACTGCTCTTGATCCACAGGAGCTCGCCCACAGATGTCAGTAGGAAGTTTATACGGAGGTCCAGGCTAGAATCTGGCCTCTACGTAATAAACGAAAACTTTTAGTTATTTGTTTAATCACATTCAGCATCACTCACTGGAAAATAGTCTCATCTTCAGAATCATTGCTCGTTCTGCCTTCTATATTCCTTCAGTAGCCTTGTTTCTTTTCACCAGCCTGCTTTTTTGTTTCTGTATGGATAACTGAAAGATTCAAAATAAAATTGTAAATGGGGAACCAACATCAAACACATTTGTTTCTAGTAGAGTCCTGCAGGGATTTCTTCTTGGCCCTAAGCTATTTAAGATGTTTATCAATGACCTGGAAGAAAACAAAATCATCACTGATAAAGTTTGCAGATAACCCAAATTGGGGGAGTGGTAAATAATGAAAAAGACAGGCCACTGATTCAAAGCAATCTGGATCACTTGGTAAACTAGGAGCAAACAAACAGTATGAGCTTTAATACAGCTAAATGTAAATGTATACACCAGGAACAAAGAATGTAGGCCATACTTACAGGATGGGGGACTTAAACCTGGGAAACAGTGACTCTAAAAAAGATGCGGTGAATACATGAGCTCCCTGTTAGCTGTGGCCAAAAGAGCTAATGTGATCCTGGGATGCATAAACAGGAAATTCTTGAGAAGGAGTATAGAGGTTATTTTACCTCTATATTTGGCAGTAGAGCAACTGCTGCTGGAATACTGTGTCAAGTTCTGGTGTCCCCAATTCAAGACAGATGTTTATAAATTGGAGAGATTTCAGAGAAGAGCCATGAGAATGACTAAAGGATTAGAAAACATGCCTTACAGTGACAGACTCAAGGAGCTCGATATACTTAGCTTAACAAGGAGAAGGTTAATGGCTGACTTGATTATAGTCTCTAGGTACTAAATGGGGAACAAATATTTAATAATGCGGTCTTCAATCTTACAGAGAAAGGTATAACATGATCCAAGACAAATTCATACTGGAAATAAGGTATAAATGTTAACAGTGAGGGTAATTAACCACTGGAACAACTTACCAAGAGTCATGGTGGATTCTCCATCACTGACAATTTTTAAATCAAGATCAGATTTTTTTTAAAATATGTTCTGGGAATTACTTGGGGGAAGTTCTATGGTCTGTGTTATAGAAGGTCAGACTGGATGATCACAGTGGTCCCTTCTGGCCATGAAATCTATGGCTCTATCAATCCATGTAGTCCAGTATCCTGTCTCCCACAACGATCAGAACCAGATATTGCAGAAGAAGGTGCAAGAAACTCTACAGTAGACAGATGTGGGATAATTTGTCTCCTTTAAGTCTTCATGCTAGCCACTAATAGTTAAAATTGGGTAAAACCCTGAATCGTTAAGTTTTATCTGCCTTCTAAAACCCTTTTTAAAGAATTATTAACTATAACAACTCTGGATATTCTTGTTATCCATATAAATGTCCAGTTCCTCTATAAATCTTGCTAATCAACAGCATCTTGTGGCAATGTGTTCCACAGTCTTGTATGACAAACTATTTCTATCAATTCTGAATTTGCTGCCTTTCAATTTTATTAAGCATCCCCTTGTTCGTGTGTTACAATACAGAGAACAGACACTCTCAATCCACCTTGTTTAGCATTCATTATACTTACTCTTATTATACTTTTATCATGGCTCCTCCTCTTATTCATCTCTTCTCTAAAGTGAACAACCCCAATCTTTTCAATCTCTCTTCACATGAGAGGTTTTCCATGCCTCTCACCATTTCCATCACCCCTGTCTGAATCACTTCTAAGTCTGCAGTATTTTGTTTTGTGAGGGAGTGACTTGTGCTGAACATGGTCTCTCAAATGAGTGTGAACCATAGATTTATTTAGTGGTGTTATCATACTTTTCATATTATTCTCCATCCCATTCCTTATGCATGATAACATCTTGTTTGCTTTTTGATCACAGGTGAACATTAGGCAGATGTCTTTTTTGATGGGACCATGGTGGTGCCCAGATATTCTTCTTCAGTTGAAACTGTTAATTTAGAAACCTGTTAAGCTATATGAGTCGTTTATATTTTTCCTTTCATGTGCAATGCTTTGTACTTATCAACACTGAACTTCAGTTGCCATTGTGTTGCTCACCATTCACCTAGCTTGGTCTGGCCCTCTGAAGTTACTCACATTCTTGTACGGACAAGAGTAGCTTAAATAGTTTTGAATCATTTGCAAATGTTATCACCTTACTACTCACCTTCATTTCCAGATCATTAATAAATGTTTTAAACAACACTGGATGTAGTATGAAACCTTGAGCACTGCCTACTTCATTCAGTTTACAGTTGGCTCCCTCTTCACATGGATTCCCATTCTGTGCAGTGCATTTTAATAGGCCTCAGTGGTATAAACAGTGTTTAAAAAGTCAATAGTGGGACCAGAGAAGCACCTTTCAGATCCATTATTTATTTGTATGACAATAGCACCTAGAACTTATGGAAATCAGGGCTCCACTGAGCTAGCTGCTTATATAAACACATAGTAAGAGACAGTCCATGCTCCAGAGAACTTACAATCGAAATAGATAAGACAGACAAAGGGTAGAGGAAGTTTTCAGAGGCAGTGGGTCTATTTGCTGCTCCCTCTTGAAGACTGCAGAACGGGGGAGTGGTCAGTTAACTGGCCATAAGGGTCACAGCAGTCCGTTGACGGCCCCTGAAGATGCCAGAGAAGAGGAACTGGAGATGTCAGGACCTGTCCCCAAATTTGACTCTACAGTAGACATGAGGCTAGGTGATTATAATCATGAGGAATTCCAGAGTGATATCTTTTTAAAAGTTCAAATTTTGAGCTTCCCAGCCTGGACAGCATCTTTTAACTTGGCAATTCCAAGACACTTTCTGTGGCTATGTATACAGTACAGCTTAAGTCAATATAAGTGATGTCACTCAGGGACATGAATAAGCCACCCCTCCGAGCAACGTAAAGTTACAACAACCTAAGTGCTGGTGTGGACTGTGCTATGTCGGCTTCTCCCGCTGACACAGCTACCGCTCCCCTCGGCTTAGAGCATCTGCGCTCACAGCATGACAGCAGCAACGCTGCATCGATACAGCTGCGCCACTGTAAGCGCTGTAGTGGAACCAAAGCCTTAGGCAATAACAGGTCAGACTTTCAAATGTGCAAATGTGAGCACCTCAGTGTGGAGTGGATTGGGAGCTGCTTCTGACCAAGTCAAAGATGCACGTTTGAAAGAGCATTTGAAAAACTGTCCCCACAGCCAATAGTAATAATAGTACTTTGTATATAGAGCCTTTCGCCTGGGGATTTCACTAGGGCCTTACAAACCTCAATTAATCCTCAAGACAGAACGCCAGGGAGTAGATATTGGCATCCCCATTTTACAGCGGGGCAAACTGAGGAGAAGTGGCTTCCTAAGGTCAGAATCCCAGTCTGCTGCCTTAACTTCTAGATCACGTGTATTATAGCCACATGGGAACGGATTACAACAATCCAGTGTATTTTGCATGCTAACAAGTTCAGCAGGCAAGGTTTCCTTGACTCTGCAGAAATGTGGCATTCACACTTGAAATAGCTCCGGATGTGACAGGTACAAAAAAGTAACACTAAAGCTACCAGTTCTGTCAGCGCTCCACTGTATTAATGGACAGTTGGGTGGACAACGATCTTACAATGCTCAGCAGCAATTAGCGCAGGTAAAGCATTCCTCACTCCTGCGGTTAATAAGTGACTGAGAGGCATATCAACTTATGCAGTAGGAGCTGTTTGCAACCAGCAGTACACATGCAGATAAAGCGGGAGTTTACTGATGGCCAGTCTAGGCTTTGTCATTTTCCCAAGCAACACAAAGTCTCACTGACAGGTTTGATGTTGATTTAATAAAACAATCATAAAAATATTAATTATTTTTAAAAGCACTGAGGTTTGAAAACTGTGCAAAACGCACCAGATTGATAGACATGGAGTCTGAAGTTCTCCCCTTATAGTACGTCTGCTCAGCACAAAATGACCCATGGCAATGAGTCTCAGAGCCTGGGTCAACTGACTCAGGCTTGCAGGGCTCATGCTAAGGGGCTAAAAATAGCAGTGTAGACATCCAGGCTTGGGCAGAAGCTCACACTCTGAAGCCCGGTGAAGGTGAAGAGTCTCAGAGCCCAGGCTCCAGCCCAAGCCCAAATGCCTTTTCTGCTATTTTTAGACCCACACAGCCAGCAAGCCCCATGAGCCCAGGTCAGTTGATCCAGCCTTAGACCTTTGCTGCAAGGAGTGGCGGGGGGTTGGGGGGGTGTTGCTGTGTAGACACACCCATATTTACAGCACAACGTAAAGTACAGCTTAGGCAACAGCTTCACAGACTGCCCCAACAACATGCCTCTGCCCTTTCTAGAAGGGAAAGTGAAGTCAGGCTCAACCCTAACCCTGCTTCAGTCTACACACAAATCATGCTAACCCAGAGTTCCAGGACCCCCTGGGGTGGAGGGTCCGAGCCTGAGTCAAGCCCAGGGTTCAAGACCTATTGTTTTGTAGTGTAGACACAGCCCCACTGGACTCGTGCTCTGGGAGTCTGCAAAAAGTATTCCACAATCCCACGGGCCAACTTTCTTTGTCCTTTAGAGAGTCAAGTTTGGTGGACAGTCACGTTTTTCCACATTGCATCAGGAACAAATGGCTAGAGCGGCCACATTTTGAAAGGGCACTAGGAAGTCTGGGATATGGGTGGTTAGACTCGGGCTTGCATAATGCAGTGTAAACGCAGATGCCCCAGGTTGGGACCTAGGGATCAACAATTCCTAACCTAGGTTACAAATGAGTGTAGATGCCCAAGCCCTAGTTTAACAAACCCAGGGTGTGCTAACTCAAGTTTTACTACTAACCCTGGGCTTACATTGCAGTGTAGACATTCCATCTTCATAGTCCATTCAGTCCTTGGCCTCCATGTGGAGACTGCTGAGATGACAGTGTGGTGGCAGTTTTTATGATGAGGCCACCTATCCACTTGGAAGTGAGCTGAAACAAAGTCACTTCATAGAGGCCACCAAACACAAGTCACTACATACCTGAGACGGACTGAGAGAGATGACATAGAGGTGAACAGCTAGTTCTGTAGCTCATTACTAATCCTCTTTGTCACCCATCAATTTGCTTTAAACGGATCTGTTTTTCACTAATCTACACTGCACAACCACTGCAACAGCTTTTAGTTTATTCCATTAAACATCAGTTACTAAAACATTTCTTTAAGCTGCACAACTACCCAGTCACTTTACTATCTAGTCATTTAGCCCAATTACAAATAATTTTAATAATCACATTACTCACATTTTACCACTTCAATAAATCTAATCAAAACACATGTGAACCCAGTCCTGGTCCCACTGAAGTCAATGACAGAACTCCCATTGAATTCAATAGGAGCAGAACTGGATTCTACGTCCTTAAGGCATAAACTTGCATTTCTTATTTAGACTAAGGGCTCAATTCTGTATCTGAACAGAGGTTGGGTGCAGTGGAAGGAGCAGTGGGATAGGCAGGTGATTGCTGCGAGATGATTCTTCGTGGCCGAGCCCTGGCATAAATTAAAAATACTGGGTAGCAGCTTTATGTTGTTGGCAGTAGGTACCTCAGGGAGGCAGGGACTCAGCCACAACAAACCATCTCCCAGCCACACTCCCTATTTCCTCAGACTTGCCCCTCCTACTCTTCTGGCAGGTGATAGGGCTGGTGTAAGAGGAAACAGAGTCTCTACATTGGCAGAGATTGCCTCTATACAGGGGAAATTCTCCAAGATGAATCTCCAGCAGGATTAAGCTCACTTTGTGCAATATGAGTGAAGTAGGCAGTGCAAAATTGATTTAGCAGACCAGAGAGTCTGACTCAAGGAAATTAAGGAGTGTTTAACCTGTGAGCATGTAATTGGAGGATCCACCTCAAGAAATACTCTCTACAATAGAAAAAGTAAAATAGAAAAATATTTTATAAAATCAAAGTAAAAATGTCAAGATTATTTTACAATAACATTCTATGAAAATTGAGCTCAAAATGAAAACATCAAAGCAAGATATGTTAGTTCACAAAATGTTTCCTTATACTTAGGATGAAATCTCTTCTAATGGTATCATAATCTACCAGGCAGATTCTTTTGGTACATTTTCTGAGACACCATTTTTATTATTCATTTTCCATGAAGCATATTTGAGACAATTTTTTGCAGCCTGTGTGATTTCTATGTGACTAAATAGTTTTATTTTTAGGTAATTGTCTTAGCTCCACTAATTTCTCCATAAACCTCCACTTTGAGAAAACGTTTATGAATAGTACTGCTTGCCAATGAATTTTCTTTCACTTGGACACCTATATTTACAAAATAGTTTAGGGCCAAATTCACAGGTTTTAAAATCAGTCCTTAATGGAAGTTTTGCCTGAGTAAGGACTACAGTATTGGGCAATAGTTCGCCATTTAATTCCTATTATTTCAATGGCACATTAATCATTTGCCTTATTACCATTACCCCTTTCAAAATGCTCTAAAACGCCCATTTTCCGAAGTATCCAAGGACGACTCTAGAGAGGCACCAGAAAAGCCCAGCAGCGGAATTTTATGCTACAACAACATGTTCCTTCTAGCCATGCATCGTAGGCTGGCACTTAACCCCGGTACATATAACCAGAGGCATGAACATCGTTTAGACCTGGAATCGGCTTTGTGCAAAACCGTACGCTTCACACTGTGCTTCCCACTTTTTGTCCCCATTGGTGAAAACCTTCCAAATCCACCAAAACGTATCAGCCGCCAGCTCCTTTGCTCCGCAAGAAAAGCAGGTGAATTAAGTCCTGGGCTGATGCGAGCACCACAGAACCTGCACTAAAAACCAGTGCCCCTGGCCCAGGGGAGCTCGGAGCCGAATTGGGGGGAAGCGGTGCCCTGCACCGGCAGCAGCTCTGGACTTAGCGGGGGTGTTTGCTCGCGCCTCACTTCCAAGCACGCTCTCCCGCAGCCACTGGCGCACCACGCCGCCCGGTGCCCGTCCGCCCGCCCTCGCTCCTCAGCCTTTGCCGGGCTGCTCAGCGAACTCACCTCCCTCCCCGCGGGCGAAGGCAGCTCGCGGGAAGGGGCGCCAAGGCCATGTCCAGTCAGCGGCCCCGATCCCGCGCTGACCTTGCGAGGAGCAGGGCGGGCTGCCCCAGGCTGCCGTCCACCCCGCGGGGGGAGCGCGGCCCCTGGCGGTCCGGCCGGCCTGCCTGCCTGCCTGCCGGGAGAGCCGAGCCGGACCAGCTGGGAGCCCCGAGCGGCCGCGGAAGCGGCGCGTCCCCCCTCTGGGGCACCCGCTGCTTGCAGTCGGGCGGCAGCAGCGCCCCCGGGCTCCCGGCCCCGCCCTAGCCCCGCTCACCTCCTGCCCCGCGCCTGCCTTGGGGTCGGCTCGCTGCCTCGGCGGCGCCCAGCTCGGTGCCCGGCCGGAGGGGAGGCAGCAGCTTGCGCGCTGCGGCTGCGGAGATGCTCCAGCTGCTCGGTCTGCCCCCCGCTCCTACCCCTCCTCCGGCGCCGGCCAGGGCGGCAGCAGCGGCAGCATCTCCCGCAGGTCCCCCCAGCGGCAGCAGCGGCACTTGCAGCCTCGCGGGAGCCAGCGGGGAGGGAGGAGGGAGAAGCCCCTGGTCAGCTCCCACTCCCCGCTCTCTGCTCCCTTCCCCGAGCACGCGGGCACTCACCCAGGCACATGCTCCACATGGACACGCGCCTGAAGATAGGTGGACTTACACCCCCCCCCACACACACACACACACACCTGCACGCACAGAGGCACCTGCTCCACACACGTACTGTGTTGTGTGTACATCCCAGTGTACAAATAAATCACTCTCCCCAGCTCCTCACACGCACAAGTTCAGACAGGCAAATACACCTACTACGCAGGTGCACATACACAAATCTTAGCTGCCACAGCACACCCATGCAACCATCCTATAGCAGGAATATACTGGACTCACACTCCACATGCAATATACTGATATACCGGCTCTGCACGTGTTACCAGCATCGGCGCCTGGGGGGTGGGGGGGGAGGGGAGGAGGGGCAAGGACCACTGACCCCGATACCCACTCGTGAGAACATGAACTCAGGAGCAGTGCAACGAGGGCGTCCCCCTCCCTAGGCC
The DNA here is from genome assembly GCF_965140285.1 of Lepidochelys kempii. Lineage (NCBI taxonomy): Eukaryota > Metazoa > Chordata > Testudines > Cheloniidae > Lepidochelys > Lepidochelys kempii. The sequence continues at coordinate 209,851,889 of NC_136380.1, read as the reverse complement.
CCTGACTGGAGCCAGGTGGCATAACAGCGGAGCCCCTTCCCTTACTCTCCCTCCCCCTTTCGGGCCACATTTGCAGCCCTTCTGGCGCTGCTAGGGTTCCCATTCACCACAATATCTGAGAATCTCTGGAACAAGGAATTTATCCACAGCAGACTCCTATGTGGTAGAGAAGTGTTATTTTCATTTTACATGAACTGAGGCAGAGTGGAATTGATTCACATCACCTCAATCCTAGTTCAGTGCTGTGAACACAAGACCCTGACTGGGGCTCCTAAACAGAAGTAAATAATAATAATAATGATTACTTATTATTAATTATTATTATTTATTATTTATTTATTAAATGAAAGTGTTAGAACCATTATACAAGACACTGGTGAGACCTCATCTGTTATACTGTGTGCAGTCCTGGTCTCCCATGTTTAAGAAATATGAATTCAGACTGTAACAGGTGCAAAGAAGGGCTAATAGGATGTTCTGAGGAGAGGAGACTCAAAGAGCTTGGCTAGTTTAGCCTAACCAAAGAAGGCTGAGGGGAGATATGATTGCTCTCTATAAATACATCAGAGGGATAAATACCAGGGAGGGAGAGGAGTTATTTAAGTTAAGTGCCAATGTGGCCACAAGAACAAATGGAAATAAACTGGTCATCACCAAGTTTAGGCTTGAAATTAGACAAAGGTTTCTAACCATTGGAGGAGTGAAGTTCTGGAACAGCGTTCCAAGGGGAGCAGTGGGGGCAAAAAACCTAACTGGCTTCAAGACTGAGCTGATAAATTTATGGAGGAGATGGTATGATTGGACTGCCTATGATGGCATGTGGCCCACCGATGACTGCCACTAGCAAAAATCCCCAATGGCTGGAGACAGGACACTAGATGGGGAGGCTCTGAGTTACTTCAGAGAATTCTTTCCTGGGTGTCTGGCGGCTGGGTCTTGCCCACATGCTCAGGGTCTAACTGATAGCCATATTTGAGATCAGGATGGAATTTTCCCCCCTGAGTCAGATTGGCAGAGATCCTGGGGGTTTTCGTCTTCCTCTGCAGCATGGGACACGGGTCACTTGCAGGTTTAAACTAGTGTAAATGTTGAATTCTGTGTAACCTGAAATCTTTAAACCATGATTTGAGGACTTCAGCAACTCAGTCAGAGGTTAGGGGTTTATTACAGGAGTGGGTGGGTGAGGTGGGGCCTGCAATGTGCAACATTGTGTGTCAGACTAGATGATCACGACAGTCCCTTCTGACCTTAAAGTCTATAAGAAAATAATATCTGTTTACCACTCTTGCAGGCCACTATAGTTGAGGCAGTTTACCCTAATACTATGAATAGGTAATGGAGATACTACAAAACTGTGTCTTTGAAGCTGAAGATTCTGGGTTGCATCTGTGCAGTTTAGTTGATGCTTGTGATTGTGTGTGTGTGACTGTAGCCACAGGTTTGCAGTATACACACACTACTGTAGTACAGTATTCGGATCTCAAGAGGTGTTACACTTAACAGAGTTTGCTCTTTTAATCTTTCTTCAACCACTGCCGCCCCTGATCGTTTTTGTTGTTCTTCTCTAAATTCCCTTTAATTTCTGTTATGAGATGCCTATAATTAAACATGATGAACTATATTCATTGCTGATGTAACTGCATTGAGGCTGCAGTGAAGGTATACCACAGATTAAATTGGCCTAGTATTCCAGGAATGGTTTCACCTCATGTGGCAATGTAATGAGTGTACTCATTTTGGAATACTCTGAATATTAGTTATTGATTTCCATGATCTACTCATGACCTCATGATATTTTCTCACCTTGTAATATCCCCCTGTTATCATGATAACACATACGGAACATAAGCTGCTTACACCAATAAGCAGGGACACTGGAGAGACAATTAGCCAAGCCTTTAAGATGTAACTGAAAGTGTGATGTTGCACCTATTTAGTTAATATTGCGGTTATTGTATGATTATTATTTAACACCCACCTGTTTCCTGTCATCCATATCATATATTGTCCAATGTCTTGCATTACTAACACAGGAAATGATTTGGGATACAGTGCATATGAATGAAACTATGCAAAATAAACTTATATTGCATTGTACAGTAGTCACTTTCAGTTTAGAAAATGTTTGCAATTTAGGGGAAAAGGTGGAGTGTAAAATAGCAAATAAAGAGAAGACGCTTTTGCTTTGAAGGTCAGGGACAAGTCAAAAATGTTCTTTGAGGACTGCTTGGAATTAGCAACAAGATTTGACCCATACAGAACTGTACATTCAGAGGCAGCGCTAGGCATAAACAGACTAAGCATTTGCTTAGGACCCTGAGGAGCTGAAGGGGGGCCCCTATTCTCTTTTTATTATGTGTTGGGGGGGATATTCTTGCTTAGGGTCCCCAGTGTGCAAGTACCACCTCTGTGTGCAAACAAAGAAAAGCCAGGCTATGTTTAATTTGAGAACTGTGCCCAAAGGCAAAGACGAAAAATGTTTTCACTGTACCATGGCTACTGTCTTTCTATACTCTGCATCTCCATTTTACAATATAGCACAGTCACAGCTGCTACTAGGGAGACCAGATAACAGTGTGAAAAATCAAGACACTTTTTTTCAGGGGAGGAGGAAGGGATATAGTTGTATATATAAGACAAAGCCCCTAATATCGGGACGTCTGGTCACCCTAGCTGCTACCCACTGGCCGGGGTATTGGAACATTTTGGTTCATTTTGCTGACAGCCATTGAACCAAACTGTAAACCCTGTATATAATGGAAACCTCTGCAAGCCAGGGGATGCCGCAGCAACCCCAGCACCCCTAGTTCCAGAACCTACGTCCACTAGCATTCATTTTTTGGTCTCACAGCGCCTGAGATGTAGAGAAGAATCCTGTTGATCTAGTCCTACAAATGCTATAGTTCTCTGTTATTTTTTTCTAATCCACATTCTTATGGTGGCAGACAGCAAAGTGAATATTGTGCCTGCTTTCTCAAATGCTAGACTTCTCTTCATGTATTTTTAATGCTGATAAAAGGGGTTGTATCGACAGCTTTGCAGACTGCAGTCTGCTGTCTGTCGCATAGCTACAGCGCAGGCAGTGATAATGCAATGGCTGGTCCCCAGAAATTATGCAAACTTTTGTTATTGCTGGATTATATGGATTCTCCTTTTGCTCAGCTAGCAGTTACCTATGTTTCTGGAGCCAAAGGTTCTTCCCTGCTGATGACCATCATGTCTGCATGTCCGCAACACCCAGATTCATTACAGAGGAAGAGATCTTCAATTATAGGGGAGGCTGAGGTTGTTTCAATGGGTGTAGTAAATGGGAGCAATTCATTCACGATGACTAAATGCTTTAAAAGCTAGACTGGCTGTGACCCTGGAACATCTTAGTGACAACTGGCAAGGTGCACAGGGTAGGTGCAGTTGAGTTACAGGAGTCGCTTGAGTCAGGCATGTACATTCTAGTTCACTAAAGAATGTTATGTGAGGTCTCAAATGAAAGCCAGGGTCACACTGGTGGTGAGGAGCCTCATAATCCCAGGTAGCCGTGGGGAATCACACTGGCATTATGCTTCACAAACTGGATCTACTGCTACAAGCTAGGATTAAAATATGGCAGGCAAAGTCTGCATTAGGCCTGGTAGAGAGCGAGCCTGAGAGCTCACACCCAATATATATTCGATAACATCAGCAGCTCTGGGGACTGAGGACAATCCAACAACAACTAGGCTGAGCTCCACAAATGTTATTGAACAAGTCTTGTGAAGGCGTGTCCTATGTGAGTTAGCCTTAAACAAAGAGGATTGAAAAGCTCAACCTCATTCCCTCTTCATCCCTGTTGTCTTAGTTTAAAAAGGTGAAAAGTCATGATTGAATTGGCGTAACTTTTTATTTAATATGTTTAGTTCATATCTATGATTTTTTAAATATTTACCATATTGAAAAAGAACTGTAACTGTTGTACTAGGAAATAGAAATGGAAGAGACACAGTAAGGTCACATCCAGTCCATCCCCCCTACTGCCAATGCAGCATTACTCCCCGCTGTACATTTTCCACGACTTCCTCCAAACTAGTTTTGAAATGTTCCACTTTCCTGAGGAGATTATATCCCTACTGAATAGAGCCAACTGCTTGGAAATATTTCCTGATATTCATCATAACTTTCCTTTGCTTAATTTCATCCATGCCTCTTTGTTATGCTCCGCACACCTCTCCACTGGACCTCCCTCAATGACTCCTCTTCCTCCTTCATGCTTACACTCTTCAACTTTTTGCAGACTTATTCATTAAAGATATGCACAGTTGGGCAGGGTTGGTCTGGAAGATACAAGCAGTCAAGGCAATGTCATTTGAGCAGATATTTGTTGCACATCGGTGGGGTATCCTCCCCTGGGGAATATTTTTTTAAAAATGCAAGCTATTTGCTGAATGAAAGGGGGAAAGCCCACTGTCCATTTATTAATCACAACCAGCTTTCCCAGGCACAATCATCCTATATAGCAATGTCTCCATATATTATAAAATAAAAAGTGTATGTATTTTACCATCACATTTTGACATCAAAATGTCTATACAGAAATTAAAAAATGAAACTTCTATGTCTCCTTTGTTTATTGTTCTTTTCTGTCTTCCTTCACTCCAGGAGCCACAGTGGAAAAGTTTGTGTCAGTTCAGAGAGCTGGGGGATTTCCCGGCTGATGGTTATTTTTGTCCTTCAGAATCTGAGCTTTCATTTAAATAAATATTAAATCTCTAGTTTTTAGCACTGCAAAAAAACAAACAAACAACCCCTTCGAAATCCAGCTCAGGTGTAACAGATGCAGTGACATCTGCCTCACCCTGCAGCTTCCCTGAAACAATAGCTCTGAGAGCTGTGAACTGCGCCATTCATATAAACTCTGAAGCCTACTGATGACTATTTAAATATCAGTAAGAGTAACTATTTCACTGCCTATTGAACAAAAGAAAAGGATAATACTAGTGTGAAGCTATGCACCCCAATATGTGACATCTCATTGTAGCATCATGAATGAATGGAGGTTGGATTGTGGGCAGAGTTTAGCAGAGTTCCACTACCTGTTTTTTCCAGTGTGATCCCTTCTTCACTCCCTGATCTCTTTTCCTCAGTCATCTTCAGTTTTGCAGCATATTTACTTTAAATCTTATTTTTCCTCACCTTTTTCTTTGATTCTCACACCATGTTTATTCATCTTCATATTTATCAACTTTGGTTCAGCTCCATGTGTGACCTCATGCAAATTATTTAATCAGCAAACTTGCATATTTACAAATAATTTGCATGAAACTGTACACTTCTGCATACAAAAAATGGTATGGATTTAGTGCTGTTGAAAGGCATTGCCTTGACAGTCCTGGTAAATTAAGTCCTCTGTTTACGTTCAGAGAAGCAGGAGAGAAAGCTTCCTACGCAGGCTGCTGTGCCAGCCTGCCTCAACCCTGAGCTGAGGGCTGAGACTTCCTGTAGGATCAAAAAAGGTAGTTAAGTCTCCCTGACTCATGAAGTTCTTGGCATCTTTGTTGAGTCTGCCAATTACTGCGAGTGTGCTATTTGAACTGAGATTCACCATATTCATCCAAATATGGGCTACTACAAATCTCATCAGTATTGCCGACTCCAGCCATTCTAAAAGCACGGGTGAGACCTCAAAAAATTATGATATTGGATTGAAATGCATGAGGCTTTAAATGAATAATACATTTGGGGAGCTTTTTTAATTTGCCTGCTTCTTTTTGAGCCTTCTTGGGGAAGCTGCCACTCCTACTGTGTGGGTAGGGTTGCCAGGTGTCCGATTTTCAACCAGAACACCTGGCCTAAAAGGGACCCAGGCAGCTCCAGTGAGCAGCCATTAAGAGTACAGTTGGCACAGGGATGGCAGGCTCCCTACCCAGCTCCCCGTGGCTCCTGGGAAGTGGCCAGCATGTCCCTCCGGCTCCTAGGCATAGGGGCAGTCAGGGGGCTTCATGTGCTGCTCCCACCCTGAGTGCCAGCTCTGCAACTCCCATTGGCTGGGAACGGCAGCCAATTGGAGCTGGGAGGCGGCACCTGCAGATGGGGGCAGCATGCAGAGCCACCTGGCTGCTCATGAGCTTAGGAGCCAGAGCAACATGCTGCCCGCTTCCCGGGAGCTACCTGAGGTAAGCGCCACCCAGAGCCCACACCCTGACCCCCTCCCACACCCCAAAACCCTGCCCAGCCCCCTCCTGCACTCCGAACCCCTCAGCCCCAGCCTGGAGCCCCCTTCTGCACCCCAAACACCTCATCCCTGGCCCCACCTCAGAGCCTTCACCTCCAGCCAGAGCCCTCCACCTCCCCCCCACACACTCTGAACCCCTCATCCCCAGACTGGAGCCCCCTCCTGCACCCCAAACCCCTCATCCCTGGCCCCACACCAGAGCCCACAGCCCCAGACAGAGCCATCATCCTCTCCTGCACCCCAACCTCTCTGTCTCAGCCTGGAGCCCCCCACACACACACTCTGAACCCCTTGGCCCCACCCCACAGTCTGGAGCCCCCTCCTGCACCCCAAACCCCTCATCCCAGGCCCCACCACAGTGCCCACACCCCCAACCAGAGCCCTCACCCCTTCCTGCATCCCAACCCCCTGCCCCAGCCCAGAGCCCCCTCCTGCACCCTGAACCCCTCATTTCTGGCCCCACCTGGGAGCCAGCACCCCCGGCCAGAGCCTGGTGAAAATGAGTGAGTGAGTGAGAGTGGGGGAGAGCAAGCGACGGAGAGATGGGGGATGGAGTGAGTGGGGGCGGGGCCTTGGAGACAGGATAGGGCAGGGATGGGGTCTTGGAGAAGGGGTGGGGCAGGGGTGTTTGGTTTTCTGCAATTTCACTGGGTAAAGGAAGTGGGAGCGAGGACTCAGATCCTTTCGCTAGCCCACTTCTCCGGGGTAGTGCAGAAGCCAGGAAAGTTCCCCACAATAGCGGGACTATTCCCCCACTTACATTAAGGAATTTAGGCTGTATCTTGATTCAGGCCTAAGTAACTTTGGTTGGCCAAATGTTTAACAAATGGTAGCATTGCTATGAAATGCTTAAAGCAGCTTTCTGAAGGTAGGCAAAAGATTATATACATATCCTAGCTGCTACCCTGATTCTTAGGTATTTTCCCCATATCATAATGAATTTATTGTCATGAGAATGTGTGGAAATGAGTGAATCTTGACTAAGTCATGAATAGGGCCTGACCAAATTCGTGGCCATGAAAAACACGTCATGGACTTTGAAATCTATTCTCCCACCCTTGAAATCTGGTCTTTCACATGCTTTTACCCTATACTATGTAGTTGAGAGTGTAGGTCAGGTCTGAATGAATGCTTCCCTGACAGCTAGCTGGGAGGGGGAGAGACTTTGGGTGTGTTTATGTAAACACAGTTTGTTCCTCCTCTGCTTAGATATTCAGTACATAGAGCGGTGTCAAAGTAATCAATTTTGGCTGGTGTTGGGTACAAATCACTTTAGTACTGAATGTAGGGGTAGTGAAATGCTGTTACCAAAATGTTATAATTACTGTAGAAATACAGGGAAGCAGGACAGTGCTTAACCTGTCCCAAATGAGTGGGGTCGCCTTCAGCTAAAAGGATCTCGTTAAGCCAGGGGCTTGAATGCCAGAGTCCTGTGAAAGTAAGACGGGTAGGGACAGATGTCCTCATTAGGAGGCTGCACAGCCTCACCAAGGGTCCTCCCTGGACTGGTTTAACTTGTTCCCCTCCACTCTTTAAAGAAAGAGCTAAATGGGATTCATTATGAGCTTCTTTGTTGTTTTAAAATGCTCAATCAAAGCTAAAAATCACTGATAGGTGAAATCACTTGTGTGGGGCTGTGTTCTGCCCAGAGCTGAAAATCACTAAGAGCTGAAATCACTTGTGGCAGGACCATGTTTCTGCCCAGAGCTAAAAATCACTGAGAGATTGACTAGCAGAGGTCACATTGGAGAGGTAGGCGGGCAGGCGCGGCCAGCAAGAGAGGTGAGCAGGCGGCTGGCCGGAGCCCGGACTGTGGAGAGAGCATGGTGAATCTATGCAGAGAATCCATGCACCTCTGAACTCTGGATCTGCACTGACCAGGGACAACCACTGTGAGTGTGGTGTTAAGGTGGCGAGAAGACATTGTAGGAACTTTGGTGTTGGACTCAAGAACCTGAAGGAAAGGACACTGCCTACCATACTCTGGGGAGGGTGTCTTGCTCATGCTTTTATGTTTATGAATACTGCTAGTGCTGTGTTCTCAGATTAATACTAGGTTAGATTAATTAAAAAAACTCTTTCTACCTCAGCCTCTGTGCTTGAGAGAGGGGAAAATTGCCTCTTAGAAGCGCTCATACACATCCAAATGAGTGACAGTCTTAGATTCCAAAAGATCATAGTAGCTGCTGTATATGCAAGCTCTATGTCCTTTAGGGCTAATCCAAACTAAGCAGCTTGGGGATGCCTTGCATATGCATAGGGCAAGTCTACACTACAAAATTAAGTTTAGCTAAGTTACATTGACGTACAGCCACCACAGCAATTAAATCGCTTTTGCACGTCCACACTATGCTCCTTGCGTTGGCAGTGTGCATACTCACTACCAGTGCCTGCATCAATCCAGAGAGCAGTGCACCATGGGTAGCTATGCCATCGTACAACTCACCACCATCTAGTGCACGATGTTTGGGAAGGGCTTTCGGTGCGCCTCGTGATGGTAAATGAATTGCGCAGGAGTGACGTGGTTTGAACATTCCTTGATGCATTTTTGTACCTGCCATAATTGTACCTGCATCCCAGAATGTTTTGCATCTCTTTTTGAAAGCTCTACAAACCTGCACATCTGCATCTGTGTGAGAAGCATCCTGCACAGCTCTGCACTATTGTGAGGAGTGTTGTGAGCACAGGGCACCTGATCCTGTACTATTTGCAGAGCCGCCAGAGGAGAACACGATGATTCCTTGGAAGCTAGCTTGCTGTGGGACATAGACAGAAACAATTCAAGGTTGCTGTTAGCATTCACAGAGCAGCTGCAGATAGTGGTATGCTGGTTCTAGGCCAGAGAAACAAGCATTGACTGGTGGGATTGCATCATTATGCAGGTATGGGATGACGAGCAGTGGCTGCAGAACTTTTGGATGCGCAAGTCCACATTCCCGGACGCATGTGCTGAGCACACCCCAGCCCTCCAGCGCAGTGACACCAAATGAGAGCTGCACTGCTAGTGCAAAAGCGAGTGGTGACTGCTGTGTGGAAGCTTGCAATGCTAAGTTGCTATTGATCAGTTGGGAATCAATTTGGAGTGGGAAAATCTATGGTGGGGGTTGCTGTGATGCAAGCGTGCAAGGCCATTAATCATGTCTTGCTACGGAGGATTGTGACTCTGGACAATGTGCCGGATATAGTGCATGGTTTTGCAGCAATGGGGTTCCCAAATTGCAGTGGGGTGATAGATGACATGCATATCCCTATTTTGGCACCAGACCATCTTGCCACAGAGTACATCAACAGAAAGGGCTACTTTTCCATGGTATTGCAAGTGCTGATGGATCACTGGGGATGTTTTACCGATGTGAGATGGTCAGGGAAGGGGCACAACACACACATCTTTAAGAAGAGTGGCCTGTTCAGAAAGCTGCTGTGATTCTCTATGGAATATGGGTGACCATTTATAATATTGATATCAATATTTCAAAATGTCAATGAATCTTACAAGATATGTCATGTGAGGTATCAGTGGAAAAGTTGTGATTTGCCAGGTATTTTTGTACAATTACAAATATGTGTGATACATCTGTATTTCAAACTTGTGCTGTGTTTCTGGGTGACACACCAAAACAGATTGACATCAGCACTATCCAGCCTGCTTGATGGCCTGTCAAAGGCAATCAGCTATTATAATTAACCCATTGAGAGAAGGCAGGGGCTACATCTTATGAATCAGCAAGACAAGCAGGGGCATGCCTATGGACAGAGAACTCTAAGGCTTTTCTATGCTATGTGCTGTGAAGCTTGCATTTGGGACAAAGGAAGTACAAGCCACATGGCAAGGATTATAAAACGGCAGCTGTATCTTCTCCATTTTGTCTTCAATCCTGCTTCTCACCTCTGGAATAACTTTCTATAAACTGGAGCTCTGAACAGAGGACTGAATGACCCATTTAAGCTGCAGATGTGTTCCAGAGGGACTTTCAAGCCATCAAACTCAACAATACTGCTGAGAATCTGATATATGGACTTTATGTATGTATGTAACTGACTGCTTTGATCATTTAACAAGTCTCTTCTTGTTCTTTTCTTTTGTAATAAACTTTTAGTTTTAGATACTAAAGGATTGGTTGGCAGCATGGTATTTTGGGTAAGCTCCAAACTAATATTGATTTGGTAATGTAGGTGGCCCTTCGGGGATCAGAACATTTTTTATAGTGAGCAGAGTTTTAAATAACTTCTTACTGTATTGGACCTAGGTGCTGACTGGGAGCCAGAGAACTGGAATTCAATAAAGGGGGCTGTGTGATTTATTTATTTTTTGCTTCTTGATAACCAGTGAGGGGTATCTGAAGCAGAGTTTGTGACCGGTTGGTCAGTCTCACTTCAGTGTTAACCACCAGTTTTGGGAGACCATTTCAATGGTAAGCCATAGTAATGTGTTACAGTGTGCTCTGTCTAGCATTGGTTTTGTTTGTTTGTTTGTTTTTGCAGCCTGGGACGAACCTTGTAATGAGTGCTGTGTACGTAGTACTATAAGATTACAAATGCCCCTATTGCTATTATCTGTGAACAATGTCACAACATATGCTGGCCGGGGCTAAACTAAATAAAGATGAATTAAGTTCCCACAGACAGACTTTTATCCCAAATAGACATTTATAACTGAATGAAACTTTATAAATACAGGGAAAGAACCTTTGAAGGGGAAAGAACAGTCAATTTCACAGACTCATGCACTAAGTGAACCTCCCACAGGTGAGTGTAGGGGCAGATGTGATTGCCCATACTCTCCCCCGCGGTGGAGTGGTGGTGCAGTGGCCTGTGATACCATGTGGAATGTGAGTGGGGGGTGCAGGGAGGTCCCAGAATGCAGTTCTCTGTGGGCTGCAGAGGGAGGTGAGTACAGGTCTCTTGAACCTGAAGGTCAACAAAAGTCTCCAGCATGTTTGTTTGCCTCTTGCAAAGCACCAGCATCTCCTGTTGCATGTCCATCCTTTTCTCCTCTCTGCTCTATCCCTGTCCATTCTGTCCCCGAGGGTGATCTTCTGAGCCATGTGCTCAGTATCCAAAGCACCAGAGGCTTATATGATCTCTTGCAACATCATCCCACCTCCTCTTCCTTCTCCTTATCTGGCTGAGCTGCTCCGCTAATGTGGATGGAGAGACCATCAAGGCCAAATTGCTAGCTGCAAAGGAGGCAATGCACAGAGGTACTATTGAGATGTTTTCACTCCCCTTGATCCACACAAGTTGCAAGCACTGGTCTCACTTCTCTTTGAGATTTATAGAGCATGGTGGCAGTCACAGCCATGGTGAGTGCGGCCTGAGGAGGGAAGGGGCAAATTGGGACAATAAGCGGGGCGTAGCTCACAGGTATGAGCATATGCAGATGTGGCAATTGAACTGAATACTGGCACCATTTTCCACAGGCGGTGATGATTTTAGCTAGTCTCCTCCTGAGGGTAACAGGTGAAAGGGAACAGCTCCTGCTTGCGTCTGGCTGCAGATAGAGGCCATATGCTGCTAGCCTGTGTGCTGCAATGGTGCCTGCTGAAGCAATTGCTGAGTAGTGTGGGAAAGTGTCCTGCCACGGCATTAGAAATAAGGCAACCCATCCCCAGAAACCTTAGACAGAGGACTGCAGACTACCCTTCAGGAAAGTTTCCTCGAGATCTCTGTGGAGAATTCACAGGACATCCTGGTGACATAAACAAACTGTTCTGCAGGGCTCCCTCAGCCTAACTGTACGAGGGAATGAGAGACAGATAGCAACTCTATCTTTATTGGTTATTCGACTCCTCTTCTAGCATGATTAAAAAAAGTGGACTTGAACAGATATGTCCCTGCAATATCAAAGGAAACAGCATACTTCCCAGAGTTCCTTCCCCTGCTGAGCTGTAGGGATTGGTTCAACTGCTCTGAAATCAAAACAAGGACCTGGCTGGCTGTGCCACGAAATTCCCCAGTCGCTTGTCCCACATACACCCAGTGATGAGCTGCCAAAATCTTAACAACGGGTTCCCTCCTCACCCCACGAGGGGGTCGTTGCACACCTCCGCTCCCCAGGACTCGTGCCCTGTCCAAACCCCCCGCATTCCTTGACGCCCCCCCAGCCCCATCCACCCCCCTCCCCTGTCCCCTGATTGCCACCAGAACATGGCAGGAGGGTCTCGTGGGCCACCATAGTGGGTGCCCACCCCACCCCTAAGAGCCAGAGGCACCTGCCGGGGGGCGAGGTGGGGAGGTGCTTACCTGGGGCAGCTCCCAGGAAGCATCCGGCAGGTCCCTCTGGCTCCTAGGGGTGGGAGAGCATAGCTGTGGGGGAGCAGGGGGAGCGGCCGCTCCCTCACTGATCACATCAAAAGTGGCGCCTTAGGCGCTGACTCCCTGGATGCTCTGGGGCTGGAGCACCCATGGGGAAAATTTGGTGGGTGCAGAGCACCCACCAGCAGCTCCTCGCACTCGGCCCCAGCTCACCTCACCTCCGCTCCTCCTCCTCTCCTGAACACACCGCCCCGCTCTGCTTCCCCGCCCCCCAGCTTCCCATGAATCAGCTGTTCGGCAGGAAGCCGGGGAGGGCTGAGAAGCAGGCGGCAGCTTCCCGCTCAAGCCGAGGGAGTCAGAGGTGAGCTGGGGTGGGAAGCGGTTCCCCCCCCCCACCCCGGGTTACCTGCTGTGGTGCGGGAGGCCCTCCTTGCGCTCCTCCGCCCCAGCTCACCTCCGCCTCCCTGGGCCTGAGCGCGAAGCTGCAGCCTGCTTCTCAGCCTGCCCCAGCTTCCCGCGCGAACAGCTGATTCGCAGGAAGCCTGCGGTGGGGAGCGGAGAAGCAGAGCAGGGCGGCACATTCAGGGGAGGAGGCGGAGCAGAGGTGAGCCAGGGCTGGGGCCAGGGCCGGGCCGGGGGTGGGGCAGGGAGGGGAGGGGAGGGGAGCTGCCGGTGGGTGCTCTGAACCCACCAAATTTTCCCCTTGGGTGCTCCAGGGCTGGCGCACCCGTGGAGTTGGCACCTAAGGTGCCACTTTTGGCCAGTTAAATTTAGAAGCCCTTTTAGAACTGGTTGTCCCTCGTGGAACAGCTGGTTCTAAAAGGGCTTCTAAATTTAACAACCAGTTCTAGCGAACTGGTGGGAACTGGCTCCAGCTCACCACTGCATGTACCTCCTCTTTGTCCCACACCTCCTCCTCACTGGGATGGGCAGGTGGGAGCTGGGGAGCTGCCCAGGGGAGTGCCATGGTGATCAAACACTTGCAGCTGCCTCCACTGACCAGAGCTGCCTCTGGTGCCACGCACACTGGCCCCACATGTCTCTAGAGGTGCTGCCTGGAGCCCCCAAGGAGGCTGCGTGGTGCAAGGCTCCAATCCCTGCTGACAGCACCAGTGCAAACACCAAGGCAGCGCATCTTGCTGCCCTGGGGAACAGCTATTCAGGAGCAATAGCTGGGCATTGCAGGAAGGGGCTACTGCTTTGCCCCCCACCATCTCTGCCCATGATTTGGAGGCTATCCTGGAGGGGTGGGGAAATCTGCTGGTGGCTGCATGCAGCCACGGTGTCCACATTTCAGAAATGCTGGACTTAAGTTAAAGCCTGAGGTGCAATCAAGAGAGAGGTAAAGATCAAAGTCTCACCTCATGTGAAAGCTGCAGTTGAGCCATATCCGCAAAGAAACTGGTCTTAAGCTAATCACGAGTTAAAGACTACAAGAGAAGGTGTGAAGATCCTTCTGTAGAGTATTATGAGGATGCTTGAATTGCTCCTACACCTTGTGAATTACTAACTGTTCCCCAATATAGACACTAAACCCTTAAGTTTGATATTGAAAGGGTAAAGGATTTGGGGTTAAAAGCAGTGTTGTTTTAAAGATTCCATAAGTCAGGAGTTTTATAAATCATTTTGTGTTTGTGACAGACTGTCAGAAAATTACAGGATTGTGCAACATGAGGAAGGAGTTTAATATAGTTACTTTGGTAAGCATGTTCAACTCACTGTAGGACAACTTACGTTTCAAAAGGTAACAGAAGCTTCTCCAATAAGCACTGGGGAGCTTTTGCTTATGCCTAGTAATCCTTGGCGCACAGAGTCCAATCAGCATAAAGAGACAGTTCAGTGCTTGTAAGTTGCTTCATGCCTGAATATCATTTATAACATCTGTGTCATAGAAGATTAGGGTTGGAAGAGACCTCAGGAGGCAGGACTAACACCAACTAAATCATCCCAGCCAGTGCTTTGTCAAGCCGGGCCTTAAAAATCTCTAAGGATGGAGATTCCACCACCTCCCTAGGTAACCCATTCCAGTGATTCATCACCCTTCTAGTGAAATAGTGTTTCCTAATATCCAACCTAGACCTCCCCCACAGCAACTTGAGACCATTACTCCTTGTTCTGTCATCTGCTACCACTGAGAACAGTCGAGCTCCATCCTCTTTGGAACCCCACATCAGGTAGTTGAAGGCTACTATCAAATCCCCCCTCATTCTTCTCTTCTGCAGACTAAATAACCCCAGTTCCCTCAGCCTCTCCTCATAAGCCATGCCCCAGCCCCCTGATAATTTTTGTTGCTCTCCGCTGGACTCTCTCCAATTTGTCCATATCCTTTCTGTAGTGGGGGGCCCAAAACTGGACACAGTACTCCAGATGTGGCCTCACCAGTGCCAAATAGAGGGTAATAATCACGTCCATTGATCTGCTGGCAATGCTCCTACTAATGCAGCCCAATATGCCATTGGCCTTTTTGGCAACAAGGGCACACTGCTGACTCATATCCAGCTTCTCATCCACTGTAATCCCCAGGTCCTTTTCTGCAGAACTGCCACTTAGCCAGTCTGTCCCCAGCCTGTAGCGGTGCATGGGATACTTCTGTCCTAAGTGCAGGACTCTGCACTGGTCCTCATTGAACCTCATCAGATTTCTTTTGGCCCAGTCCTCCAATTTCTCTAGTTCACTCTGGACCCTATCCCTACCCTCCATCGTATCTACCTCTCCCCCCAGTTTGCAGTTTTGTCATCTGCAAACTTGCTGAGAATGCAATCCATCCCATCATCCAGATCATAAAAAAAGATGTTGAACAAAACCAGCCCCAGGACCGACCCCTGGGGTACTCCAGTTGATCCTGGCTGCCAACTAGACATCGAGCTGTTGATCACTACCCGCTGAGCCCAACAATCTAGCCAACTTCCTATCCACCTTATAGTCCATTCATCCAATTCATACTTTTTTAACTTTCTGGGAAGAATACTATGGGAGACTGTATCAAAAGCTTTGCTAAAGTCAAGATATATCACAGCCACTGCTTTCCCCATATCCACAGAGCCAGTTATCTCATCATAGAAGGCAATCAGGTTGGTCAGGCATGACTTGCCCTTAGTGAATCCATGTTGACTATTCCTGATCACCTTCTTCTCCTCCTCCAAGTGCTTCAAAGTGGTTTCCTTGAGGACCTGCTCCATGACTTTCCAGGGACTGAGGTGAGGCTGACTAGTCTGTAGTTCCCCGGGTTCTCCTTCTTCCCTTTTTTAAAGATTGGCACTATATTTCTCTTTTTCCAATCATCTGGGACCTCCCCCAGTCGCCATGAGTTTTCAAAGATAATGGCCAATTGGTCTGCAATCACAGCAGCCAATTCCCTCGGCACCCTCAGATGCATTAGATCTGGACCCATGGACTTATGCATGTCCAGCTTTTCTAAATACTCTTTAACTTGTTCTTTCACCATTGGGGGCTGCTCACCTCCTCCCCATGCTGTGTTGCCTAGGACAGCAGTGTGGGAGCTGATCTTGGTCTGTGAAGACCGAGGCAAAAAAAGCATTGTGTACTTCAGCTTTTTCCACATCATCTCTCACTAGGTTGCCTCCCCCATTCATTAAGAGTCCCACACTTTCCTTGACCTTTTTCTTGTTGTTAACATACCTTCTTTTTACCCTTCACATCCCTTGCTAGCTGCAATTCCAGTTGTGTTTTGGCCTTCCTGATAATACCCCTGCATGCTCGACCAATATTTTTAGACTCTTCCCTAGTCATCTGTCAAAACTTCCACTTCTTGTAAGCTTCCTTTTTGTGTTTAATCTCACCGAAGATTTCACTGTTAAGCCAAGCTGGTCACCTGCTATATTTCCTATTCTTTCTGCACATTGGGATGTTCCTGCACCCTCAATAAGGCTTCT
The DNA here is from genome assembly GCF_965140285.1 of Lepidochelys kempii. Classification (NCBI taxonomy): domain Eukaryota; kingdom Metazoa; phylum Chordata; order Testudines; family Cheloniidae; genus Lepidochelys; species Lepidochelys kempii. The sequence continues at coordinate 209,835,536 of NC_136380.1, read as the reverse complement.
TTAAAATACAGCCAGCTCTCCTGGACTCCTTTCCCCCTCATATTAGCCTCCCAGGGGATCCCAGGGGATCCCATCAGTTCCCTAAGGGAGTCAAAGCTTGCTTTTCTGAAGTCCAGGGTCTGTATTTTGCTACTCTTCTTTCTTCCTTTTGTGAGGATTCTGAACTCAACCATCTCATGGTCACTGCTGTCCAGGTTGCCACCCACTTCTACTTCCCCTACTAATTCTTCCCGGTTTGTAAGCAGCAGTTCAAGATGAGAATGGCCCCTGGTTGATTCCTCCAGTAGTTGTCCCCAGCATTCTCCAAAAACTTCCTGGATTGTCTATGTACTGCTGTATTGCTCTCCCAGCAGATGTCAGGGTGATTGAAGTCCCCCATGAGAACCAGGGCCTGTAATCTGAAAAGTTCAGTTAATTGTCCAAAGAAAGCCTCGTCTACCTCATCGCCCACCACGACACCACCCTTGTTGCTCTCACTTTTAAACTTAACCCAGAGACTCTCAACAGGCTTTTCTCCAGTTTCATACAGGAGCCTCTGAGCAATCATTCCACTCTCTTACATACAGTGCAACTCCTCAACCTTTCCTCCCCTGTCTGTCCTTTCTGAACAGTTTATACTCATCCATGACAGTGCTCCAGTCATGTGAGCTACCCCACCAAGTCTCTGTTATTCCAATCACGTATAGCTCCTTGACTGTTCCAGGACTTCCAATTCTTCCTGCTTGTTTCCGAAGCTTCTTGCATTCGTGTACATGCACCTAAGATAACTAGCCAATTAACCTGCTTTCTCGGTTTGAATCAGGTAATATTTGTCATATATTATCAGGTAATATTTTGAGTGGTTTGAGTGGTTTGCACTGTAATCCTCTAACTGTGTAAGTAGTCAGACAGGAGAGAGACATTAAAGTGCTCATCTCCAACAGAAGGTGTTGTGCCCAGCCTGACAAGGAAGACTTTGACACCAGACAGACTAGAGTGCAACATTAAAGCAGATAAATATAATTTGTTTACTGTTCAAAGATTATATTAAGCAAGATTAACATCAACTATCCCTCAGTGTGAGGATGATGTCTCCCAAGGGGGTTTATTGGTGGGTTTAAGTGTCTGAGGAGCCCAATTCGTACCCTGCAGATTTTCCCACAGAAGTGACACGTGTAATCTTGGAGGAGACATAGTTGTTGGCTGGACTGTTGTGTCCTTTCTTTCCTCCCTTGTTGCTTCTCTGTCTCATAAGCACGTCTGGTGTCCTCAAGATGAGCTGTGGCTTGCTGTCTGGTGTCGCGCTGCTGTGTTCTGTTCTGCGTGGAGTACTCCCCAATTTGTTGGGTTGATGCCTCCTGTTTTAAGATGTACTTTTGGTATGTCTTTGAAGTGCTTCCGCTGCCCTCCGCAAGCCCTTCTTCCCTGACTTAACTGGAAGAAGAGTACTTGCTTTAGGAGGTGAGTGTCAGGCACATGTACACAGTGGCCAGCCCAACGGAGTTGGTATTTCATGACCTGCATTTCTATACTGCTGACGTTGGCTGCAGAGAGAACACTGATGTTAGTGCATTGGTCTTCCCAGATGATCCTGAGAATCCTCCTGAGGCAGCGCTGCTGGAACCACTCCAGCCGCTTGAGATGTCGTCTGTAGGCAGTAATGAGCTGCCAAAATCTTAACAACCGTTTCCCTCCTCACCCCACAAGGGGGTCGTGGCCCACCCCGTCCCCCAGGGACTCCTGCCCCATCCAACCCCCCCGCTTTCCTTGACGGCCCCCCCAGGACCCCTGCCCCATCCACCCCCCTCCCCTGTCCCCTGACTGCCCCCAGAACTGGGCAGGAGGGTCTTGTGGGCTACCGTAGTGAGTGCCCATCCCGCCCCTAAGAGCCAGAGGGACCTGCTGGGGGGCGAGGTGGGGAGTCCTGGCGGTGCTTACCTGGGGCAGCTCCCAGGAAGCAGGTCCCTCTGGCTCCTAGGGGCAGGGGAGCATAGCTGGGGGGAGCAGGGGGAGCAGCCGCTCCCCGCACTGATTACATCAAAAGTGGCGCCTTAGACGTGGGAAGACAGGGAGGGCTGAGAAGCAAATGGTTGCTTTGCGCTCAGGACCAGGGAGGCAGAGGTGAGCTGGGGTGGGGAGCAGTTCCCCTGCACGCCCCCAACCCTGGGTTATCTGCTGCGGTGCAGGCGGCCCTCCTCACGCCCCATCCCGCCCCGCCCCAGCTCACCTCTGGGGCTGATTCGCAGGAAGCCGGGGGGTGGGGGGAGAGAAGCAGAACAGGGCGGCATGTTCAGGGGAGGAGGCGGAGTGGAGGTGACCTGGGGCCGGGCGCGGGGCGGGGCGGGGAGCTGCCGGTGGGTGCTCTGCACCCATCAAATTTTCCCTGTGGGTACTCCAGCTCCGGAGCACCCACTGAATCAGTGCCTAAGGCGCCACTTCTGGCTGGTTGTTAAATTTAGAAGCCCTTTTAGAACCGGTTGTTCCTCGCGGGACAACTGGTTCTAAAAGGGCTTCTAAATTTAACAACCGGTCCTAGCGAACCGGTGCGAACTGGCTCCAGCTCACCACTGTCTATAGGTTACCCATATCTCACACCCATAGAGAAGGGTGGGGATGACAATTGCCTTGTAAACCAAGATCTTGGTGCCTGTTTGCAGATCCCTATCATTGATGACTTGTTTGAGTAGTCTTCCAAAAGATGTGTTGGCACAGCAGCTCCTGTATTCAATTTCTGTGTCGATGCTGGCTCTTTGGGAGAGGTGGCTGCCAAGCTATAGAAAATGGTCCAAGTTTTTCAACGGTTCTCCACTGATGGTGATTTGTGGAGTACGAAGAGCAGTTTGTGCTGGTGAGGGCTGGTAGAGTACCTTGCTTTTCCTGATGCTGAGAGGGAGACCCAGGCTGTGATAGGAATCTGAAAAAAGATTTAGGGTGCTTTGCACGTCAGCCTGTGTGTGTGCAAGAATGACGCAGTCATCTGCATACTCAAAGTCAGTGATGGCAATTCTTGTGATCTTAGATTTTGTTACGAGATGTCGGAGATTGAGGAATTAACCGTCCACATGATACTCAATCCCGATTCCATCAGGAAGGTGGTCACGGATGAGAATCAGGATCAAGGCAAGGTAAATGGAGAAGAGTGTTGGAGCAATGACACAGCCCTGCTTGACACCATTGTGAATGATGAATGCTTCGGTCTCTGAGCCGTTGCACAGAATCGTGGCAGGCATCCCATCATGGAGTAGTCTGATGATGGAAATGAATTTCTGTGGACAGCCAAACCTACACAACACCTTCCATAGGTCATCACGATTGATAGAGTCAAAGGCCTTGGTTAGATCGATGAATGCCATGAATAGTTCCTGGTGTTGTTCTCTACACTTTTCTGAATCTGTCGTGCCACGAAGATCATGTTAGTTGTGTCTCAGGATGGCCTGAAGCCACACTGTGATTCAGGGAGGAGTTCCTCGGCAAGGGGGAGAAGGCAGTTTAGTAGGATCCGGGCAAAGATCTTCCCTGCAATGGAGAGGAGGGCAATGCCTCTGTGGTTCCCGCACAAAGATTTGTCCCCTTTCTTTAATATTGTAACAATATTGGCATTCTTAAAGTCAGCTGGTATTTCTTCGCAGGTCCAGATTTTGTGTCAAGGAGTTGGCAAAGTTTGTGCTGGAGCATTGTTCCACCACTTTTAAAAACCTCAGCTGGGATGCCATTTGGGCCTGGTGCCTTGTGATTTTTTGTCTGGGTGATGGCATGCCGGACTTCCTCAGAAGATGTGGGATCAGCAAGGTATTACTGAGTGTTGTGGAATAGACTCAATGGTGTCTTCAGAGACCCGTGAATTCGAGGTGTAGTAGGCTCTCAAAGTGCTCCTGCTAGCATGGTTTAATAGCTGCATTGTCCTTGAGGAGGTTGGAGCCAACCCGGGAATATAAGGGAGTTGGGCCTTTGGAGCTTGACCCATATATATCTTTTGTTGCTTGAAAGAAGCTTCTCATGTCATCCTGGTCCAGGGGTGGCCAGCCTGAGCCTGACAAGGAGCCAGAATTTACCCATGTACATTGCCAAAGAGCCACAGTAATACATCAGCAGCCCATAAGGTCCCCCACCCCACTCCCAGCACCTCCCGCCCACCAGCAGCCCTGCCGATCAGCACCTCCCTCCCCACACCTCCCAGTCAGCTGTTTCGTGGTGTGCAGGAGGCTCTGGTGGGGAGGGGGAGGAGCAAGGGCATGGCAGGATCAGGGAAGGGGGCAGGAAGGGTTGTTTTTCAAATCAGTCTTGGTGCTGATGAGTGGAATATCCTATAGTTTCAGCACATGCACTGTGAATGCTATTTTTAAGTTGATCCCAGTGCTCTTGAATGTCAAATGATGTTATCAGGCAAGTTAGAGAGTTTCTCAGACAGGTGTTGCTGGAACGCCTCACAGCTGGCTTGGTTCTGAAGTGCTTTGAAGTTGTACCACTTTTACTTAGTCTTTGGGTGTTTGTGGTGTGGTAGAGTGAGCTGCAGGTACATGATTGATCTTACTAATCCATGATCTGTCCAACAGTAATCTGTGCCTCTCATAGCTCTTGTTATATGGACATTGGCGTAGTCTCGGGCTCTGACTATAAGATAGTAAAGGAGGTGCCAGTGTTTGGACCAAGGATGTTTCCAGGTGGTCTCAAATTTGTTACTCTTCCCAAGATGGTATTTGTGATGAAGAGGTCATGCTCCACACATTTGCTAAGGAGGAGAATAACATTGGGATTTACATTTCGCACCCCGTCTTTGCCTATTGTGCCGTTCCAGAGCTGGGGAGTCCTGTCCAACTCTGGCATTGAAATCTCCCAGGAGAATGAGTTTGTTTGCCTTAGGTGTGGTTGGTTGTAAGGACAGCATTGAGAGCATTATATAGCTCAGTGGTTTGAGCATTGGCCTGCTAAACCCAGGGTTGTGAGTTCAATCCTTGAGGGGGCCATTTAGGGATATTGGGGATTGGTCCTGCTTTGAGCAGGGGGTTGGACTAGATGACCTCCTGAGGTCCCTTCCAACCCTGATATTCTATGAGTTAAAACACTGTGGAGAAAGTTAAAGCTGCTCCTTGTTGTCTTCCTCATCATCAAGTGTTGGGACGTATGCGCTGGTGACCATGGCATATTGGTTGTTGCTGAGCTTGAGCTGAAGAGTCATGAGACACTCGTTGATCCCCATGGGAAGCTCCAAAAGCTGACCGGAGATCTTATATTTGATAGCAAAGCCAATCCCGTGAATGCACCTCTTTAGTGGCTTTCCTGTCCAACAGAAGGTGTCGCCACCTCCATCCTCTTTTAATTGGCCCTCATTAGCCCAGCAGGTCTCACCAAGAGCTGCAGTGTCAATGCTGAGTCTTACCAGTTCTCTAGCAATTATGGCAGTTCTTCTTTCTGGGCATTCACTATGCTGAGAGTCCATAAGGGTGTGGACATTTCAGGTGGTGAAATTCATTGTCTTATCTCTCTTCTTTCTGCCGTGGAGTTGAGTGATCCCACTGGATACAGCCATCCAGTCGGAAGAGTGTGAGACAGCCTATGTTTGGGGCACCTTTTCTAGCCCCCTCCTTATTTGGGGTGAACAGAAGGATCCTAAAAAGGCCTGCTCAGTCACAGCTGCTGCTGCCAAAATACACTTCTGTCTCATCCAAGCTCAAGATGACCGTAACATGGCTGCCACCTGCATGCAGATTTGTGACTAAAGACTCCCATAAATCACTGCTCCTCACTTCACAGCCACACATCCATCGGTGAGGCTCCTGACTAACCATGGTCCAAACTTCACAAGACCCCAACGGTGGATCAGGCACATATAAAGGACCTTTTAGTACTCTGCGGCTATGAAGGTGGATGAGGGCTGCAGCAGGAGGGAGGCTCCATGTTGTCTTGGATCTCCTTGCCACTGGGTCAGGGTTTTCCTCCTGTCTAGTCCCATGTGGTCACCGCCTATGCACTGGTTTCCCCACGTTAAAAGAGTTCACGCACAGGCCTCTTCCAAAGGGCTCACATCCACACAAAACGAGAGAGGTAACCAAAAGGAAGCTACCAAATTATTTTAAGAGTCATACTTCCTTAAAATCAAGATGAAGTAATAGCTGCTGCTTTCAGAAGAGTTTGAGTGAAATCAATCAAGTTAGAGGAAAAGGATCCTCCCATTAATCTTTCTTTGTAAACGATAAAAAGGATTGTTCTCCTTAACTTGTTCAGTATAATTTAATCACTAATTGCAAAGGGTGAGCCAGGTAAATTGAACTATTAACTTATTGGTTGTATTTTAATTGTAGAGTCAGTTTGGCATTGTAATGTACTCTTGTAAATTAAGATAAGAGAACTATAAGTTCACCTAGCTAGGGTCATATTTCACTTAAACTGATGTTTGTAACTTCCTGCTTTGTCTTTTAATACATTTAAATGAGAAACCAGTTCAGTGTATTTTCCAAAGCTTCAATGGAGACCAAGTAACCTACATAGGAGAAAAAAAGTAAAATCCTTAAGTAATTTCTGAGCCCATTCTATATTTCAATAAATTTAAAGTATAATCCTATTAGTCCTACAATTTCAATGACTGCTACAGAGATTGCTAGCAACTCCCTCATCAGCCCTGAGAATCAGGGGAAATGCTGAATATGCCTGGAAACAGTTCAAACAATTGAAGCTGAACATTAAAGCGACAGGAGCAAATAAATTACTCTGCTCTCCTCTCAATGACTGGCACAGAAGCCCTAGATGTATACAATGCATTTTATGCAGATGGTGATGGGGAGAGAGTAAAGCTTTTCAGAAATAATGAAAATGTTTGAGGATCATTGAGTCACGAGAAAAAATGTTACTTTTGAAAGATGTGTGTTCAGGATGAGAATACAGAATGAAGGGAAAACAGAGTAGTTTATCACAGACTTAAAACTAAAAAAGTCAATCCTGTGATTACAGAAATTAAAAGACTCTCATTAAAGACCAGATTGTCCTGGGATGCAACACCACAGTATGTGAATGGGTACTAAGGAAGATGGATCTGATGCTAGGAAGGGAGATATGTATATGCCAAGCAGCAGAACAAAGAGATACAAATAAAGCCTAGAGAAAAGTACAGAGCATATGACAGAACCATAGCTAAACCAGCAAGGGAAAAGACATTACATTGGCCAGAGATAGAAAAATGGAAAGCAGGAAACAATGCCAGCGATGTGACAACCAGCATGAGTATAGGAAATGCCCATCATTCAGCTAAATATGTAGAAACTGTAATAAGCCCAACCATTATGCTAAAAATGTGCAGAGAAAGCATTTAGTGCAATAATTTATTAATCAAATGAAGAGGAAGACCTGTTCTTGGGTACAATAATGGAGGAAGTTAAAAAACTCAAAAGACTGGCTAATTAAAATGTGCACTAATGGCACTTATGTGACACACAAGATAGACACTGGGGCAGAACTAAATGTAATAAACTGAAACAGAAAGATATAAGGAGTCAAAATCATATGTGTGTGTGATACACACACACACACATACACACACACCTATTGAAGAAAGGGGAAGTTGATAATAATAAATATAAATCAGAACATAGGATTTGTAGAAAATTGATAAGGGAAGCAAAGGGACACAAGGAGAATTCTATACCCAGCAGAGTTAACGACAATAAGGATTTTTTAATGTATAGAATCATAGAATATCAGGGTTGGAAGGGACCTCAGGAGGTCATCTAGTCCAACCCCCTGCTCAAAGAGGACCAATCCCCAATTAAATCATCCCAGCCAGGGCTTTGTCAAGCCTGACCTTAAAAACTTCTAAGGAAGGAGATTCTACCACCTCCCTAGGTAACGCATTCCAGTGTTTCACCACCCTCCTAGTGAAAAAGTTTTTCCTAATATCCAACCTAAACCTCCCCCACTGCAACTTGAGACCATTACTCCTTCTCCTGTCCTCTTCTACCGCTGAGAATAGTCTAGAACCATCCTCTTTGGAACCACCTTTCAGGTAGTTGAAAGCAGCTATCGAATCCCCCCTCATTCTTCTCTTCTGCAAACTAATCAATCCCAGTCCCCTCAGCCTCTCCTCATAAGTCATGTGTTCCAGACCCCTAATCATTTTTGTTGCCCTTCGCTGGACTCTCTCCAATTTATCCACATCCTTCTTGTAGTGTGGGGCCCAAAACTGAACACAGTACTCCAGATGAGGCCTCACCAATGTCGAATAGAGGGGAACGATCACATCCCTCGATCTGCTGGCTATGCCCCTACTTATACAACCCAAAATGCCATTGGCTTTCTTGGCAACAAGGGCACACTGCTGACTCACATCCAGCTTCTCGTCCACTGTCACCCCTAGGTCCTTTTCCGCAGAACTGCTGCCTAGCCATTCGGTCCCTAGTCTGTAACGGTGCATTGGGTTCTTCCGTCCTAAGTGCAGGACCCTGCACTTATCCTTGTTGAACCTCATCAGATTTCTTTTGGCCTAATCCTCCAATTTGTGTAGGTCCCTCTGTATCCTATCCCTGCCCTCCAGCGTATCTACCATTCCTCCTAGTTTAGTATCATCCGCAAATTTGCTGAGAGTGCAATCCACACCATCCTCCAGATCATTTATGAAGATATTGAACAAAACCGGCCCCAGGACCAACCCTTGGGGCACTCCACTTGATACTGGCTGCCAACTAGACATGGAGCCATTGATCACTACCCATTGAGCCCGACAATCTACCAACATTCAACCCACCTTATAGTGCATTCATCCAGCCCATACTTCTTTAACTTGCTGACAAGAATACTGTGGGAGACCGTGTCAAAAGCTTTGCTAAAGTCAAGAAACAATACACCCACTGCTTTCCCTTCATCCACAGAACCAGTAATCTCATCATAGAAGGCGATTAGATTAGTCAAGCATGACCTTCCCTTGGTGAATCCATATATTAGCAACCAAAAGAATTCTAACAATGGTATTGGTCCATTGCTAGATGGAATTGATAGAATTACCAATACTAGTAATGTAGGAAAGGCAGAGGTATTGAATAAATATTTTTGTTTTGTATTTGGAAAAAAAAGAAACAGATGTAGTCATATATGATAACACTTTTTCCACTCCACTAGTATCTCAGGATGTTAAATAGCAGCTACTAAAATTACACATTTTTAAAGCAGCAGATCCAGATAACTTGCATCCAAGTGTTTTAAAAGAGCTGACTGAGGAGCTCACTGGACATTAAAGTTGATTTTCAAAAAATCTTGTACCACCAGGGAAGATCCAGAAGACTGAAAGAAATGTCGTGCCAGGTTGGTTTTTTTTTTTTAGAACGTGCAAATGGATGACCCAGGTAATTATAGCCTTTTCTAACTAATATCAATCCCAGGCAAGATAATGGAGTGGCTGATACAGGACTTGATTAACAAAGTATTAAAGTAGTGTAATGTAATTAATGCAAATCAATTTAGGTTTAGGGAACACAGATCCTGTCAAACTAACTTGATATCTTGTTTACGATATTACAGGTTTGATTGATTAAGGTAATAATATTGACTTAATATTAAGACATTTGACTTGGTACCACAACATTTAATTAAAAAACTAGAATATGAAATTAACATGGCACACATTAGATGGATTAAAAATTGACTATCTAAATGGGGAATAGTGATCCAGTGAGTGTGTTTCTAGTAGGGTCCTGCAGGAATCAGTTTTTAGCCCTATGCTACTGAACATTTAATGACCTGGAAGAAAACATAAAATAGCCTGATAAACTGGTGGATCCTAAAGAGTTTTCTGGCAAGGCAGACAAGCTGGTGTGTCAGGGAGTGGTCACATAGCTTAGCAGTAGCAAAACTCACTTGCTGTGGTGACAAGCCCTTAGGGAATGGTGTGACCAAAAACAAAGAAAAATCACATTTAGATGCAAGGTAAACAAAGACAGCTGGAGAGCAAGTGAGGAAAGATGAATACTTAATTTTGATGGGGGATGGAGACTGCACCCCCTAGAAGTCTTCCTGATTCTGGAAGCAGGGTCAATGAGCTTTGGGAAGTCAGCATGATGTCTGCACCCCGGCAGAAGAGAAAAGTTTTGTCTGGGGTTATTTTCCAAAGGTGACATTTTAAAGGTTCACTGGACTATAAAAAGAAAAGGCGGGGGTTGTGGGGGGGGGGGGGAGAGCCCCATAGTTATCCATTAACGGGCAGATACAAGCGGCCAGAGCACTTGTACATCTGATAAAAATGTATCCTTCAACCAAAGGGGGTTGAAGACTCGGGGAACTGAATTTAGGTGAGAAACCTGCTTACGCAAAGATTGTAACTTGCTGAAATTAAAGTTTTAGAAGCTTTTACTATCTTATGCCTAGTACTTGGTATCACTTAATCTTAATCATTTTGTTAAATAAACAATATGTTTTACTTTTTCTATAAGTCACTTCAGTGCTGTGATTGGAATAAGAGTTTGTCAAACCCCAATTAAATTAATGTAGTGTATTGTCTCTTTAAAAGGAGCAACAAACAACTTCTATAAGTGTTGCAGGACGGGGCTGGACACAGCAGGGAGGTTTCTCTAGGGAGCTCAGCTTTTACTGTTCGTTACCTGCAAGGCAATGTTTGGACTGGCAGAGTCCTAAACGCAGACAAGCTGGTGTGTCACTGTGTGCTCCCATAGCTTAGCCATAGCACACGCTCAGCTCAGTAGCACTTGCTGAGGCTGAGTGGGGTAACAGTGACTCAGTTCTGGGACACCCAGCAGATTTCGCATAGGCAAACTGTTTTGGGGAAATGCAAGACTCCAATGCTGTTGGTGTCCCTCTGCATAAAGTAAGTAGGTGGTGGAAGCCAGGGTGTGAGTGTCACGCTTGGAGGCTGGCGGATGGCATCAGGACCATACACTGCAGCGGCACAACATTTAAGGCACCCAGATTTGTAGGGCAGGCGCTTACAACACCTTACTGGCCTGGATTGAACCCCATGGTGTCACACTGGCATAGTCACAACAGGATTTAAGCCCAGCTTGCTACTTTAACTGAGGTTTACATTTTAAGCACTGGTGATGTAGTTTTTAGTGATTCCCAAGTGCAAAGGCAGGGAACAGTCAAAGACAGGTTAGAGTTTTATTACTTTGTTTGCTTATTTCAGGAAGGAAATAGAACAAAGCAAAGTACAGTGTAAAGACAAGTAAGCCACAGGAAAGCCAGGAGGAGCAAAGAAACAGATGCTGAGCTCACCAAGAGGCAGTTAGAAGTGCAGTATGCACAGCAAGGTCTGTCAGCAACTGATAAGAAGAAATCTGAGCTAGTGCCAATGCTGCACTCTCATGCCATGAGACAGAATGGGGCACCTGCTCCAAACTGGGGGCCAGGAGGGTCCCTTTTTCTCCTACAAGGTATGCAGGAGATCCAGCAGACAGTTCCCCAGACAATCCAGCAGAACCAGCAGCAATGGCAAGAGGTCTCAAGCTGTGGAGGCTGGAGTGGAAAAGGTTGTCAACAGAAGAGAGATGAATGAAGCAGGGGGCCACATGTCCGAGTGAGGAATCAGAGCTGGAGCAACAGAAGCTTGCTGAGCAGAACAAATGGAGGCAGCTCAAAGAGAAGAAAAGGGTAAAGTCACACCCATGGGACTGAGGAGGGAGGACATATTTGTGTGCCTGATCAGGGACTAGCAAACAACCAGATGTGGGTATTATGGAACCCATCATTCTGTAGCCTGAGTCATTATGGACACTACAAGCTGCTCTGGGATTGGGATTGTGGGAAATATTTTCTATAAAGATGTGGCAGGGTTGAGCCCTTGGGCTCAGGTACAAGCCTGCCATGGCTAGACTCAATGGCTGAGGAGGTAAATTCTCACCAGGGAAATTGAACTAGTGTTGAATATAGCTGGCATAGTTAAAAAGGTGCTGTGACCCAGGATCGGCTAGGAGTGGTGGGATCCTGGCATAACTAGGAAAACTGTGAGCCAGAACTCTACTGGGAGTGGGGCAGACTGAGGGTGGCAAGAGATCTGGTTTCACCCCTTTCAGGGATGTTAGAACCTTTACTGGCTTGGTGACCCAGGTGGGTGTGAAACAACTGTTGGGGGTGTAGTAGGGAAAGAGGACCAGGAGCACTGGGCTTGCTACAAGATCTAAGGCCTGAACCAGAGCCTGTGAAACAAAGTTAGGCCAAGTATTAAAGCAAATGCTTAGAAGTTCACTGTCTAGTACGTGAACTTGGCAAAGTTGTTGTTAGTATACTAGGCACTAGATATTTACGTAAATATATTCCAGCTAGTACAGCAGATACTTCTCAATCTAGTACAAGATAAGATGGTTTGCAACTTAATGAATAGGGATGTTTTATCCAGGATATCAGGAACAAGGTGAGGTAGCAAGTGGATGTCATGAAATACATAAAGTGGTGTGTAAGTTGTGTAGTCCAGTTATTTTCCTCCACCTATAAATGTCAGGGTACTTGCCTTAATTGATTGTCCAGCCTAGGGGGCAGCAGAAAGTCCCACCAGTGACTGAGCTGAGTCCATTGTAATGGGTGTACATGTGTTCATGTACATGTAACCACAGAGCCAGGGCACTAGGACCATGCTCTGTTGACAATAAACCTGGCTGAGCGCCTTCACCACTGAACCATGCCTGTGGTCTTCCTTTATGAGTAACTTCGAGGTCTGCTGAATTAACATGCTGCACTGTCTACTTATAACATTGGTGTTTGAAGGACAGAAGCACTTAGAAGCCTAAACAGCGTTACTGAGGCAACATTCCAGCCTCCAGCACTTAACCACACTGGGTAGCACTATCAAGGTCTGCTGAAGCAGCTATCTATGCCAAGCTGGGCAGCACACTGAAAGAACACACACATGCAAGCCAACTGACAGCAGGGGTAGTGGGGGCGTATGGATGTTGGAGGTACCCCTTAGTCCAGTGGTTCCCAAACTTTTCAGAGTCATGCCCCCCCTTACCCTTGTCTGCACCCTCCCCCAGAGCCAGGGCTGGGAGCAGGACTGTGGCTTCTGCGGGGGAGGGGGAAGATGCAGACAGGGGTAAGGGGGCCCCAGCTGGAGCCGCAGCTGGGGGCAGGAGCGGGGCCGGGACCTGAGGCCAGGTGCAGAGCCACAGCCAGGTGGCACTCCCTCCCAGCCCCCCTGAACATTCCTCTGTGCCCTAAGGGGGCACACCCCACAATTTGGGGATCTCTGTCTTAGTCAATGGTTCAGTCTGGGGGTTCAATGCATTTAGTTTGCTGCTCCTTTAAAGGGACAATACACTGCCCCTTATTAATTTAATTGGGATTTAACAAATTCTTATTTCGTTCACAGCATGGAACTGGTTTATAGTAAAAGTAAAACAGGTTTATTTAATAAAAAAGACATAGGATTAAGAATAAGCAAACAGAAGTGAAATTATGCTTCTAAGACTAAAACTGAATTCCAGCAAGTTGCAGTCTTTGCCCACAATCTCACCTAAAGTCACTTCCCAGAGCCTTCAACTCTCTTGGTTGAAGAATCCACTCTTCTCAGATGTAGAAGTGTTCTGGTCTCTCATCTGCCCATGAATGGACAACTATGGGTCTTTTTGTAGTCCAGTGAATCTTTGGTGTGCCTTTGAAAAGTAAGCCTAGACAATGCTTCTCACTCTTGCTGGGATGTAGATACCCTGCTGTCTTCCCAAAGTTCATTGACCCTGCTTCAAGAGGCAGGAAGGCTTCATGGGGGTACAGTCTCCAAGCCCTACCAAAATTCAGGAGTATTCATCTTTCCCCACTTGTTCTTCAGATGGCTTTGTTTGCCTTGCACACAAGTGTGCTTGTCTTTGACTTTAGTCACACCTTGCCTAATTCACATCAGACACGCATTCAAGCAGGCAGAGCCATATTCCTTTGTCTGAAACAGGCATGGCTTAGGCACTGCTTGCCAAATACGTTTTAAGAGCACATTTGCAGTACTTTTCTCTGAAATGCTTTGTGGTTTACCGTACCTATATCTCACAATCATTGTGATTATAATGATTTTAATAACTTTTAGTGAAATTATTAGTTTTCCAATGCCACCTTTTGAGTATAAGAGTTGCTGACATGGTGGTTCACCGCTCTAATGGGCCTGTGTCACAGGGGACTTCGGGCTCTGCAGCATAGACTGTAGAGTGGATGGAGGTAGTACAAGGCAGGCAAGAGACTTCTGTAGATCTAGCCCCACATCACCAGAATAGTCAGAGGGCTATCTACTTTTGCAGACCCAAAACCAAGAGTTTGGGCTGTTTCTGGCCCTGCCAGCAGCGGATGTCATTGAGGGAGAGGGAGAGGAAAAGTTCTGAGCCTAAGGTTGCATTTTCTGAACACAGAGGGTTGTATGTGTGTTCTGAGCCTGGAGTGTTAGGTGGAAGAGGGATCAGAGTTGAGTGGGTGGTTCTGAGCCATGCACAGTTTAACAAGAGATGGGTTCTTAGCCTTAGTCTTACATGTGGTGGGGATGGGGACCGGTGTCTGAGTAGCTGTGGTTGTGTTGGAAAGGTTCGCAGCTGGGATGGGGGTAAGTTGTGTTGGTATGGTTGAATGTGGGGGGAATGGAATCAAGTGCCAAATGAGCCAGTTTGTGGGTGAATTGGAATGTGACTGTTTGGGTGGGATAGCTGGGAAGGGGACAGGTTGGAATAAGAAGGAAACAGTAAATGGGTCTCAGGGGGACTGACACTGTTTTCCCCCCTCCCTGCCTTATACTTTACAGTGTCTTGAGTTTTTTTATTCTGAAAGAGTGAGGCTGCCCTTTTGTCTTCCTCCTTCTTCACCAACCCCACCCCAAATGTTTCCTTGTGATGCTCTTGACCAGTATCTTCATTTTTTACTCTGAAAATATGATCAACCTACTCTGCACCCCACTTATTTTGGGCACCAGCCACTGTGTGCCAAAGCCACGTGCAACAAGTAACATGGCTATCTAAATTAATGTGAAAAAAACCTTTTACCACACCTCTTATCTAGCCAGAAACTACTAGGTGACATCCTTTGGTCAAACACCTTGTGCAATTTATTTACAGTGCTCTCCCCACCACCCTTACCAACTTGTGCAGTTCTGTATTTACAATAGTATACACTCCTTAGCTCACTCAGTCAAAGGGGCAGGGCGGGGGTGGGGGGAGAGACAGAAAGTATCTTCCCTCTGGGAGAGTGCTCCTATCTCTGACCCTGAAAAACCTGCTAGTCTCCCCTTGGGCATGTCTTTACTGTGCCTTTTCTGTCTGGGCTAATGGGTTAATTAGCCTTGTAGCTCTCTCCAGACCTTCCTCAATCTATCAGTTAGACACAGCCTCCCCCTGCCCCTTATCAGGTTTACTCCCAGAGAAATTTTCATTGGTTATGCAGTGATCAGAGTGCTGATACAGCTGCTGTTTCCCAGCACTCTGTCACACATCTCCCACCCTTACCCCATGCTCTCCCTCCCTTACTGGAGATGCTTCCTTGTGAGGTTCTCCCTTTGTCTCCAGGGTGATCATTCAGGCCCTCCTTGTAGGTCCACCAGTTCTCCAGCCACATAAATCACATATTTTGGATGGAGGCTGCCCCCACTATTCAGTTTTGGCCCACAGGTCCTCACACCATGGGCACCCTGGAGGTGCTATTTTTCCTATTCTCACCCCTTTGATCTTGTGGTAGGGCTGGTTAACTCCCCCCACACTCCTGGCTCTCCTAACCCTCTGAACTACACCACAGCTTTTTCACCTTGGTGCACTGGTGGGGCATGGGTTCTGAGGGCCACCTAACCCCCATTAATGAGCTTACATTCTCTTTATCCACCAGACCTATGTCCCTATTTTCCTTTTCTTCCCTCTCAGTCCAAGTGTCTTGGGGGGTCTCCCTTTACATAGTGGCTTGCACTCTCCTGTCTACTATCTAACCTTCTATCTTGTTTTCATTCCTCTCTCCCTCAGGGAACTTCTCTTCCCTTTCATCCTTTTGTCTAGAAGCATCTACATCTAGTTTGTCATTTTCTTTCTCCTTGGGTATCACTCCCTCCCACTGTAGGGAAAAAACTTTGGTGCTTAATATCATAAGTGCGCCATCTTGAAATGCCCAAACAACAACAGGGAATCCATCTTGGTTGCCCTTCTTCCCCCTCCTCAGGTGTAGTTTCCCGCCCTTTCCGCCGAGTAGACGGGGGAGTCACAGGCAGAGATCTGGAAGCTCTTGAAGGAGCTGCGCTCAAGCCAAGGACAGCTGGCTGAGCACAACAGCTGTCTTCAGGAAAGGGACAAGCTCCAGGATAAGCTAAGAAGGACTAGGTGTATGTTGCAAGCTTTGAATAAGACTCTTTATTATTTATTAAAATCTAAGGCCAGTGCGAGTTCTAACAGTAGCCCGATCCTCTCAGAGGAAGAATTCTGATGTGCTTCCTTATGGGATACTAGTGGCTCTTGCGCACCGTCAGCTCCCCCACAAGAGGCCAGCAAGGAGGGGTTGAAATTGCCCATGGCACCAGTCACAACTACTGTAATGAGCTGTGGGTCAGGGTCGGCTAGACCTCCTGAAACTAGGCAGGATCTGAAGGCATATATGCCCAAGCAAGCTCGAGCGATGGGGAAAACTCTGGGACTCCTTATTTGGGACACAGCCCTAGATTGGTTAGCACAGCTGTGCTCACTGCCTGGAGTTTTAAAGGAGGATGCAGCATCCCTAATCAGGGAGTGTATGGCAGGGGATGACTTCAGAGCCCTGCCATGCCAGCTGCAGGTGGGGGATGTTGATTCTTGCCTGCATCTGTACGAGGGCGTGATGAGGTTTTTCTTTCTCCATCACAACCTGATTGGGAGATACTATTCAGAGCGGCAGCATCTGGGGGAACGCCCAGAACACTACTTCAACAGAAAGAAACATCTGTTTTGGTTGGTGGGGGCACTCTCCTGGGACACACCAGAGTTTGTTGAGGTGGCCTTGCAGGGTTTAAGTCTCACTTTAAGGATTGCCCTGGAAATGGTTGACCCTCAAATCACATCTCTAAAAGACCTAGAGGACCACATTTGCATAGCCCATGAGCTGCAACGAGAGGCCTTTCCATCTGCTTCCAAGAAAAGGGTCTCAGTGGTGACTGAGTCCGGCAAGTGGCAATATACCAGGCAACATCCATCTAGCAACCAGAACAGCCCCCGCAGTAGCCCCAAAGGCCCACGACCTTCCAAAGGCCCACGCCCACCAAAAGTCCAGCCCTTCCACACAAGATGTCCGGATTTGGGTATGGAAATGGTATGGCAGGCCATGAATGGTCACAAAATTGGGATTGGGATGCAGGAGGGGGTGAGGGCTCTGGCTGGGGGGTGCAGGCTCTGGGGTGGGGCCACAAATGAGGAGTTCAGGGAGTGTGGGGGGGGCTCTGGGCTGGGGCAGGAGGTTGGGGTGCAGCTGGGGGTGAGGGCTCTGGCTGGAGGTGCAGGCTCTGGGATGGGGCTGGGGATGAGAGATTTGGGGTGTAAGAGGGTGCTTTAGGCTGGGACCAAAGGGTTCAGAGGGCGGGATGGGGAATCAGGGAAACAGCGGCATGTGCCCTCTCTGGCTCTTACGCAGAGGTGCGGCCAGGTACATCTGCATGCTGACCCATCCGCAGGTGCTGCCCCTGCAGCTCCCATTGGCCACATTTCCTGGCCAGTGGGCGCGGCGCTTGGGATGGGAGCAGCGCACGGAGCCCCCTGGCTGCCCCTAAACGTAGGAGCCGGAGGTGGGACATGCTGCTGCTTGCAGCAATTGCGCAGAGTGGCGGCATGCATGCACCAACTGGCCTCCGACCCCACCCCGCAGCTGGAGCACAGGAGCAGGGCAAGCCCCAGACTCTGCTCCCCATTGTAAGCTCGAGAGCTGGATTAAATTGGCTGGCAGGCCAGATGTGGCCCACAGGCCGTAGCTTGCCCGCTAAGGTATTGGAAGGGTATGCAGGGGGTAACAACACTATCTCCTTTACCATTCCAGCAACCTGCAAGATTAAGGACTTTGTCACTGAGATCACCTTTGGTATCCAATATTTGGGTGGCCAAGGGATCTTAGGGATTGATCTAATGCACCAATTAAGGGTCATCGTGGATCTTCCCATCCAGTCCTGTCTAAGTTGTGCTGAGAACAATGCAGAAAGCTGTATTGTAAAAGGCCCACTACAGCATCACCTGGCCGAGGGCCCATGGTGCCAGTTGCAGATAGATTTCATTGGACCTCTTCCTCGCACCAGTCCTGGAAATCAACTCTCTAGTGGTTATAGACGTCTTTACTAAATGGGTTGAGGCTTATCCTACCCAAAATTGCACTGTTGCCACCACTGCCAAGGTCCTCTTAAGTGAGACCTTCACCCAGTTCAGTGTCCTTGCAGTCATTGACTCAGACCAGGGACTGCAGTTTGAAGGTGAGATGACCAAGATTCTTTGCCAGGCTCTTGGGATCAGGCAGAGGTTCCACGTACCGGTCAACCTCAGAGCTCGGGGACTGTCAAACACATGAATCGAACACGTAAAGACTGCTCTGAGGAAGATCATTGACCATCAAGGCAAAGATTGGGACATTAAGCTCCCCTTGATACTCATGGCAGTGAGGTCAATGGTAACAAGTCATGGTTTCACACCACATGAAGCCATGACCAGCAGAGCAATGAGGATTATTTCACTAGGAGGGTGGTGAAGCACTAGGACGGGTTACTGAGGGAGGTGGTGGAATCTCCATCCTTAGAGATTTTTAAGACCCAGCTTGACAAAGCCCTGGCTGGGATGATGTAGTTGGTGTTGGTCCTGCTTTGAGCAGGGGGTTGGACTAGATGACCTCCTGAGGTCTCTTCCAACCCTAATCTTCTATGATTCTGGAACTCTGGGGGATAGGAGGCCAACCCTCAGATGACTACCAACCCAGATTAACTTTAGACAAGTATACGAAAAAGCTAGAGGGATAGCTCAGTGGTTTGAGCATTGGCCTGCCAAACTCAGGGTTGTGAGTTCAATCCTTGAGGGAGCCATTTAGGGATCTGAGGCAAAAATTGGGGATTGGTCTTGCTTTGAGCAGGGGACTAGATGACCTCCTGAGGTCCCTTCCAACCCTGATATTCTATGAAAAACATTTTGGCAGACATAAGCACTATACAACACCAGGTAGCCGTGCAGCTAAAATCCAGTGCACGTGGCATGGATAAGCAGCCATTGCATGTAAAGCTAATAGAATGGGAGGTCAGGACCAAGTTATGTGTAAGTACCACTCAGACCAAGGCCATGCTCTTAGTCCATGGTGGGTGGGCCGGGCCCGGCCCGGCCCTTATTATCAGTAAGGCTAGTCCTTGTGTGTACCAGCTTGAAATTCCTGGAAAATTAGGAAAGAAAACTAAATGGTTTCATTCTAGCCAGATGAAATCCGGGAAAGGTGCTGCCATGTCAGATGCAACCTGCTAACTCCATCTTTCTCTGTGTTTGTGCCATGTGAATCACACCATCACCATCTCTTCTATCAGCATTCACTTATGCTTATTGTAATCATTGTAAATAATGTACAGGGGGTGTTTTTCATTAAAGTGGGGGAATCACTTTTATTGTGACCAGGGGATTGCATCCTTAACACCTGAATCAAAGTCAAAAGTTTATTAGGATTTTTCATGGCCATCATCAGGCTAAGGAGGTGAAGCCACTAACTGTTTTTGGTTATGTGGATGGACCCAAATGCGTTTTGCTGTGGGTCTTGGAAATAGAGGATTTCTATGATTCTATCATAAGGCAAGCCTCGGGGTCTTCTCTCACATCTGTTTGGGCTGCAGGGCCATGGGGACAAGTAAATCAGATCCCAAAGGCATGCGTATGGGAGGTTACCAACCCGTTAGTTAGATGCTTTGGCGGGCCTCTTACCACCAGCCCAGAAAAGTGCATCTTGTCATCAAGCATCCAGGAGGGGCTCCTTACTATTTGTATCTCCTTAAGCACTCAGTTTACACTTCCTAAGTTACAGTTCAGGATGCACACTCTGCTCCATTCATTTAATAGTATTATGGTTAATTGTAGTGGCAGTTTACTACATTTTTGTAATAACTCAAACAATGTTAATGGGTTCTGCTCTGCACAGACTCTAAACAAATTTGTAAGCAAGTGCAATGAAGACATCTCAGTTACCACCAATTCTAGTGAGTCTGGTACTTGGCATATAGTGGGACCTTATGGGGCTGTTCAGACACTCAAGGTGACTTTCATACCCCACCCACAGGTCAGTCACATCGAACCCATTGTGGTAAATGGGAACTTAAGACATCTCATCATCTCAGACCCTTGGTATTCCGTTAAGAGAGTCAGCATTAATCTGCAGGTCTTAGTTAGTAGCATAGAACTTACATGCTTGCCTTTTGTGAGATCTGCGTGCTAGGCTGGGAAACCTGGGTGCAAGGTGTGGAGCCCAGGTACCAGGATCGTGGGAGGCGAGACCTTGCCGCTAAGATCATGGGAGGAGTTGGAGCTGGACTTGGGCTCGTAAACTCCATAGGAACAGGGTCCCTAGCCCTTAGAGTTAGCAATTTAGGTCAGGAAGTGGCAACATTAAACCAGCCACTTTCTGAGGCCCTTAATAAGATTGGTGACCTTGGGTACAACTTGTCCAGTCATCAAGGACTGGTACCATGCCCCAAAACAGGACTCTGCCAGGATCCTGCAGGGTGTCAAAAGTCTGCAAGGTAACTTCTCTTGGGCCCTTGCTTGTACCCAGGTTCAAGGATGGATACAAACCGTGTCCAGCAGTATCCTTAGGGCTGGCTTTCAGGGAACACTACCTATATAATTAAGGAAAATCATGCTTAAGGATGTCTCTCCATTCGAGGCTGAACATCATACACAGTAGAAGCTCCTTGACTTTGCGTACTACCCTGGTCAAGGTTCCTTCCCCTCTCTGTAGGGTACAGATGTGGGGACCTGCATGAAAGACCCCCTAAGCTTATTCTTACCGGTTTATGTTACAAAATTCCCCAAGGTACAAACTTTGCCTTGTCCTTGAACCCTATGCTGCCACCAAACGTGTTAAACAAAGAACAGGGAAAGAGCCCACTTGGAGACATCTTACCCCAAAATATCCCCCCCAAGCCCTACACCCCCTTTCCTGGGGAAGGCTTGATAAAAATCCTCACCAATTTGTACAGGTGAACACAGACCCAAACCCTTGGATCCTAAGAACAATGAAAAAAAATCAATCAGGTTCTTAAAGAAGAATTTTAATTAAAGAAAAGGTAAAAAAATCACCTCTGTAAAATTAGGATGGTAAATACCTTACAGAGTAATCAGATTCAAAACACAGAATCCCTCTAGGCAAAACCTTAAGTTACAAAAAGACACAAACAGGAATACACATTCCATTCAGCACAATTTATTTTATCAGCCATTTAAACAAAAGGAAATCTAACACATTTCTAGCTAGATTACTTACTAACTTAAGGGGTTATGAAGAGCATTCCTGATGTGTTCCCCGGCAGAAGCATCACACAGAGAGACAGACCCTTTGTTCCCCCCACCCCCAGCTTTGAAAGTATCGTGTCTCCTCATTTGTCATTTTGGTCAGGTGCCAGCGAGGTTATCTTAGCTTCTTAACCCTTTACAGGTGAAAGGGTTTTGCCTCTGGCCAGGAGGGATTTTATAGTATTGTATACAGAAAGGTAGTTACCCTTCCCTTTATTTTTATGACAAACCCATACACAAAGGTGGCAACAGCTCGAGTCTTAACATTTATGAACGGCACTGTCCTGTGGGCATATCCGCTGCTCCTTCTTGGTATCATAGCAGATGGCATCATAATGGTGCCTACAGATCTTCCCCACCAGGTAACCCGAGGAGGGACAGACTATCATGCAGTAGATGTCAGCTCTTGCTCATGGGAAGATAATATGGGGTACCTGTGCCTATCGGAGGTATTCCTAGGGAACCACATCTGTTTAAGCACTGATGAAGGCAGATGTCATTCCAAGCTGCAGCCCAAGAGGTCAGAACATTCTGAGGTGGTGGTAATCAATGACAACTGCATGTGTCTCCACAGTACCTGATAAACACATTTTATGTCATCAATAATGAGGTGTATCCAAATTTGTACTTATGCTTTGAAAATTGATATCACATCCCTTAATTGTTAACACAATCAGAGCAAACATCCAGAAACATCAGGACGTCATTCTACATGTACGATCATGTCGAACCTGTCAATTTGGGCTTTAATACTTCACTCAGCCAACTAATGGAACATCCTGAGCTCATTAGGAATGTGGATGAAGTAATGGAACAGGGTAGCTCTACCTTAATCACCATCCACCACTTGTCCAATCAAATTGAAGCGGTCCTAAAAAGGGTTAAAAAGTCTGCTGCAATCAGTGGAGATCTTTGTTCTGCAACCCCACCAAAGTGGCGGATACCTCCATTTGCTTGCACATCCCTTGTCTGTTTTGTTTATGTTGCAATTTATAATGTTTATACTGTATCTAGCACAATGCAGGTGGTTGCAACGTAATTTTGGTAAACTGAGGTACAAGTCTAGATGTGCCAATGTGCCCCCATGTAATCGTGTGCCAGCATGGGAACTCCTGATGTAGGGTTCCTCGCTGGCAAGGAGGGGGAATGTAGGGGAAAATCTTTGATGCTTATCATCATAGGTGCACCATCTTGAAATGCCCAAACAACTGAGAATTCATCTTGGTTGCTCTTCTTTTCCCTCCTCAGGTGTAGTTTCCCACGCTTTCTTCTGAAAGGGTGGGAAACCAAGCAAATCATGTGACCTATGATCTGCCCAGTAACAGCAGGGCATATAAGGGCCTGCACAGCAAAGGGAAGGGGCTGCCCTTCTGAGTGGCAGAGTCTGGAGGTGCTGCTGCTGCAACTGTTGGAAAACACAGAAGACACCTCAACTGTCTAGATTGCCTCAGAGGAGTACGCTGAGCACCGCGCTTTTTCATCTTGTTGCGGGAGGGTAATTCTCACTTGCATGCAGAGAAGGTCACCAGCTGCCACTCTTTTACTGAGGACAAACACACCCCCATGATATCACAGGGGGAGTACAAGATGAGTCATCATTGGGGCAGAGCTGTTATTGCCGGATCCTAAGGTCCCTCCTTACCTGTGGGTTCCACCTACCTGGATGGAGTCCGGAGCTGTCCTGTCATCGTAAGGGTCCTCAGAGCTGCAAGACATGGTAGTAGTCCATTGATCTTCCATTCTCTTACCTGGGTCCCATCCTAGGGGAGGGACCTCACCCTCAGGCACAGTCAGCATACTGCCGGTCCTTTACTTACCTTATTTCACCTGATGTGGGGGTCCTTGCTTTACCTGTGTTCCTATTCATTTGGTTTACCTTGTTTAGAACTGTGGATGGTTTAAGAAATACCTTGGTTGTTTACACCCATATATCCTAGTTGGTTGTTTTTTTTAAGGGGCTGACAACAAACCCCAATGATAGATGCAGGTATGGGGACATTCCTCTAGATTGGTTTCAACACCACTGGGACTTTATTTTCCCTGCCTGCCTTCCCGCCCCCCTCCCCTCCACCCATGCCAGCTTTCTTTTTCCCCTATGGAAGAGGCTCCAGCCGACACCCAACACAATGAGATGGGGTAACCCATCCACTAACCCTACCTTTTTCCACATGAACCTCCCTCTGACCTCTGGGGTAGCTCTGCTGTCAGGCTGTGCTTTTATACCCACAGACATGCTCTAATGTTAAGCTTGCTCCTGGAATCACCCAGCTGGATTTTATCCACTCCTGCAGGACCAGACAGCAAGCTGAGGTCACATCTACTAGGCCCCTTTGATGCTTTTTAGCCACCAGTTGAAGTAGTAGAGTTTCCATTTTTTCCCCCACAAGTCCCAGCCCAACCACACTCCATATATGGGCAATCTTTTTGTGTGTGTGTTCCTGCCACCCACACTAGTAACACTTAAGGGTACAAGTCTCTGTCAGAACTCCTCTGAGCTCCTCCCTCTTCTTCTCTATGCCCTTCCTGATGGTGGGTTCCCTGGACTTCTTCCCCTGCTTTGATCCCCTAAGTGATTGACCTTCTATCCTGGGAATGTCCACATCTGCAAACTCTGCTATCAGTTTAACTGCTGCATCTAAGGTACCTGGCTGACACTATCTGATCCATACCCTTATGTTCTTAGGGAGGAGCCAGAGGAACTGCTCCCCCCAGAAATAATGAAATAAAATAAAAAAGTGCCTATGATCTTCACCAGAATTTGGGTGTTTGGTCTCAGCCACCACATGGCCCAGTCCATGAGCCTGTGAGCAAATGCCCAGGGTTGCAAAACCTCAGTCCATCTCACAGTTCAGAACTTCTCTCTATGCATTTCAGTGAACAGACCCACCCAATCCAGAATGGCCACCTCAACCACCCCAGTCTCAGGCCTGATCATTTAGAGTGTCATAGGCCACTTAAGCTTCTCCAGTGAAATAGGTGCCAGCCACAGGGCCCGGGTTCCCCATCCCAGCCTGCACCAATAACCACTCTCTGAAGGTACCCAGGAACACATCCGAGTCAGCTGCAGGGCCTGTTTAACAGAGGCCCTGGCCCAGATTGCCATTCCCCATCACTGGACTCACCATTCTTTGTAGTATCTGCTGCTGCTGCTGCACATTCGCTTACACTCAGATGAGGTCATGCAGGCTCTTTTGCTACTTCACCTGCCAAGCAAGCAACACCTGCCTCTCCAAGTGGTGTGACTCCTGGAAACTGGGCATAGTCATCTACATCTCCTCTTGCTGTTTCACCAGATATGACAGGGTCTCCTCCATTGTGCAGGCCACAAACCCCCACACCAGCTATGATCCTAGACAAGCCCCAACATGTGACAGGTAATTACTTAATTCCTCTTTCTTTCCTAGCCACACATCACTCAGAGACCTTCTCACTCTACAGAGAAGGCAAACATCAGGTCTCTTCCCTGAGTAGGTCCTTCCTGTGCCTTTTCTACCTTCTGGGCTAATGGGTTAATTAGCCTTGTAGCTCTCTCCAGACCCTTCCTAATCAATCAACTGGGCACAGCTTTGCCCCTCAGGTTTACTCTGGGGCAATTTAATTGGTGATGCAGCTATCAGAATGTTGGTGTAGCTGCTGTTGCCAAGGACTCTGTCACTCACACACCCACACACTTATATTTATATTAACTGAATACCCAATGTGCCTATTAAGTAATAATAATACCTAGCTCTTCTATCACTTTGCATCAGTAGGTGTCAAAGCGCTTTACAATCTTGAATGTGTTTATTTTCACAACACCCCTGTGAGGTAGGGCAGTGTGATTATCCCCATTCTATGGACGGGGAGCTGCAGTACACTTCAACGTTAGCTGGATGCTGTTACAACTTAACGTACCAAATAAGGAAAATCATAAGATGCTGACTAATGTCAGCTCAAAAATAGCTGCTCCAAATAAACTTGCCACATTCCCTGTCACCTTGCCCTGTCAAGAGGTAAAGTACTATCGCAACAGAAGTTTGTCTGTTGGTCTTCAGTTGGTAACATGCCTTGTCTCAGGGCTGCTGCTCCAGTACTGACAATGTTTTCCTCTCGTTGTGTGTGCCGTGTTTAAATAAATGTCTCTTTGCACAAAGCAAATTCAAAGTATTTATTTTGCTTCTGTTGCTCATATTTGAGCAAGGGACAGACCAAGTTATCTGGATCAGGTTCAGCTGACAGCTTCAGAGTTGTTTTTCCACCCCTATATGGCTCCCAACATGCTGCAAATCCCTTATGGTTGTGGGATTTCTTGTTTATTTGCCTGAGGAGGGTTTTTTTTTCTCCCCCAGCAGTTAATTTCCTCAACAGCAGTGTGGAAAAGTGAGGAATGCAGCAAATCTCCCAGATCCCAGGAAGCAAGGAATGTGGGTTGTTGGCAAAAAAGGCGTCAGCTAAGACACATCCTGGATACCATCAAGTTAAAAACATCAGGGCTGTAGAGTCAATGAGTGCATCCACAGGGGAAAAAAGTCAAGCTGCAGCTATTAGGTCTTGGAGCATATGGTGAGGATGTGAATGAGAGCATCAGGATCAAAGGTTCAAAATTTACCGCAGATAATAGTGATGATAATAATACGTGGCACTACTACACTGCCTTTTATCTGAGGGTATTAAAGTGCTTTTAACTGGCGGAACATTCGATATTGCCTCCTCTTACAAATGGGGAAACCGAAGGGCACAGAGTTACGGGTCTGGCTGTAGTAACGAGGCAAATCAAGCTGGACTGCAACAGCTGAGTGAGCCAGTTTTTTATGCTGCAGTCTGCTATCTTGTTGCCACAGAAACTAAGATTTCATTAAAGAAAAAAAAACAAAACCAAACACATTCTCTGCTCGTCATTGACTCTAATGGAGTTATGCCAACAGATTATCCCTAAATTTCTAGCCCTTTTGATGGCAAAGAAACACTTCAAAATATGCAGTTATGCCGAGTGTGTAGTGATCATTTAAATGTCACTGGGTGGTATTTTCAAAAAATGCTTAAATGAGTTAGGAGCACAGCCGCTTTTTTGAAAACCCAGCTCAGTATCGCTATTTCATTGCTGAACAACACATGCAATAAAGTAGCATCGTGACCCTATAATGATCAGCACAAGCTCCCGTGAGTGACTTTTCATTTGACATCACTGGTGCTTAGACCTGGGGCTGTGGGTAAAGCCTGAATAAGGACTTCCCTCAGCCCCCTCCCAACTAATTCTTTCACCAGGAAGGAGCGGCAGAAAATTATGTGACACCGAGCTTTATGAATGTATCTTTTCTTGCCGTCATGATGGAGCTGTGTTGGTCCCAGGATATGAGACAGATAAGGTGGGTCAGGTAATATCTTGTTGTACTGGACCAACTTCTGTTAGTGAGCGAAACAAGCTTTCAAGCTTATGTAACACGGACAGACCCCGGTCATTGGTGAGCGGGATTGAATCTGGAACTTCTGGAGCTCAGTGCATGAGCCTCTACTGCATGAGCTAAAAGCCCTATAGCTGTTAGCTAAGGCTGAAGAGCAGACTCATTAATCTCTTTCTATGTGATCTTTCTATGTCACCAGCTGGGACAGAACACCACCCCCAGGAGGTGTGTGGGTTACACATAGCTCTTCTTCAGGCATGGGAAGGAGGTAGTGAAACAGAAGCTTTTTCTCAGGGACTGGAGCCACCCATGGGACTGGAGGTGCCAACTGTCAGCAGGAGGTGAATATCTAGGGAGACATGTTCTATGCCAGTGGTTTTCAAACTGCAGGTCGCAACCCAGTACTGGGTCGTGGAATGGAAGGCACTGGGTCGCGGCACCTCTGGTCAGCACCGCCAACCGGCCATTAAAAGTCCCGTCGGGAGTGCTGCCTGGATAAGGCAGGCTAGTCCCTACCTGTTCCAACACCGCGCTGCGCCCCACAAGTGGCCAGCAGCAGGTCTGGCTCCTAGGCAGGGAGGCAACAGGGCTCTGCCTCCTGCCCCCATCCTGAGCGCTGGCTCCGCACTCCCATTAGCTGGTTCCTGGCCAGTGGGAGATGGGGGGGGCGGTGCCTGCAGGTGAGAGCTGTGAGGAGCTGCTTACGTGCCTCCGCATAGGAGCTGGACCTACTGCTGACCACTTTTGGGGCGCAGCACAGTCCGGGTGCCAGGACAGGTGGGAAACCTGCCTTAGCACCCCTGCTGTGCCGCTGACTGGGAGCCACCCGAGGTAAGTTCGTGCCCCAACCCCAAGCCCCTGCCCCAGCCCTGAGCTACCCACCAAACCCAGAGCCCCCTCGTGCACCATAAACCCCTCATTCCTGGCCCCAGCCCAGAGCCTACACCTTCAGCCCAGAGCCCTGACTCCTTCCCGCACCCTAAACCCCTGCCACAGCCCAGAGCCCCCTCCCACACCCTGAACCCCTCATTCCTGGCCCCACCCTGCAGCCCTCACTCCCACACCCCAATCCTCTGCCCCAGTCCTGAGCCCCTCCCACAGCCGAAACCCCTCATCCCCTGCTCCGTTGGGTCACGGGCATCAACAATTTTCTTCAACTGGGTCACCAGAAAAAAAGTTTGAAAACCACTGTTCTATACGACTGCGAGTGAGATGGGAAATGGTCTATGAGACAATCTTCTATTGACACATGATGAGATAAAGTTGGAGAATTCCTGATATGACCCAAAACAAGATAGGCATCGTTTCTGCTGCTATTGCTAACCTCTTGTCACCTGTCCAACTGCTCATGTTTGCTCATTGTTGTCCTCTACAGACAAGCAGCTGAAGCCTGAAGCAGTGAATCCCAGTCAGGTGCAGGAAGGCTGGGAATCAAACAACAGAAGTATTACTTACGACAGTCTGCTAAACCCTTTTCAGTATTGAATGGAAACTGAGCACCCATGTGCAGTGCTTCCGTATACATGAGACAGGGAAATGCTCATGGCCCCTTGAAAGCTGCTATTTTATTAAGAGGCAAGTACTGAAAGATCAACTGATATCCTCAACCTGGATGGATGAGAATATAATCTCAAGCATTGTCATTTGCTCTGGACAGCAGAAAATAATATCCCTGCCTCAGCACAGGGTACCAAACATGACAAACCTACATCCACCGGACTGCTATTTCCAAACTGCCTGACCCCGCTCGCTCCTGAGCAATGCTGGCTTTTATCCCAGCAGCCAAAAATTCCCCAGGTTCAAAGGCTATGTAGGTAGAAAACGTCCACAATCTTTGCCAAACACAGCACAAAACGTGGATGTTACTGGCCAGAGAGAAATGTGGCAGAGGGATTGTGTGGTGCATTGATTCAGTTCAGTCGCTGAGCAGCCTCCAGGTGCTGGGCTCCTGTGAAAGGATGAATTTGTGGTTAAGGCATTGGGGTGGTATGCATGAAATCTGGGCTTCATTCCTGGCTCTTCTGAAGACTGCCTGTGGGACTTTGGGCAAGTCATTTAATTTCCCTGTGTCAGTTCACAAACTGTAAATGGGCATGATACTTTCCTATCTTGCTTGCAAGATGCTCAGATATTATAGTGATGTAAGCAACTAAATAGATAGCCTCAAACAGAACTTACAGTTAACTTCCCTGGCAGAAACTTCAAGGTCGGGCAGGCAAGGGCATCACCAGCTATCTCCCTTAGGAGTCAGTGGTAGCTGTGTTAGTCTGTATCAGCAAAAAAAACCAAGGAGTCCTTGTGGCACCGTAGAGACCAGCAAATTTATTTGGGCATGATCTTTCATGGGCTAGAACCCACTTCATCTGATGTATGAAGTAAAAGATACAGGAGCAGGTATAAATACATGAAAGGATGGGGGTTTCTTTACCAAGTGTTAGGTCAGTCTAATGGGATAAATCAATTAACAGCAGGATACCCAGGGAGGAGAATAACTTTTGAAGTGGTAAGAGAGTGGCTTACCACTTGCCACTTACCACTGTCTGTAATGGGCCACTCTCTTGTCACTTCAAAAGTTATTTCTCCTCTCCCTGGGTATCCTGCTGTTAATTGATTTATCTTGTTAGACTGACCTAACACTTGGTAAAGCAACCCCCATCCTTCCATGTATTTATACCTGCTCCTGTATCTTTTACTTCATACATCTGATGAAGTGGGTTCTAGCCCACGAAAGCTTATGCCCAAACAAATTTGTTAGGCTCTAAGGTGCCACAAGGACTCCTCGTTTTTTTTCCCCTTAGGAGTGATGCTCCTCTGGCATGTTGGGCTTGAACTGGAAAAACAAAGCTCATCTCTGATGTCGATGTGTTCTGTTTATCTAAATCAAGAAGGCAGATTGTTATTAACAGGAACAAGTATGTTTTTTGCCTATGCATTTTCAAACTCAGATATTAATTAAATGTTAGCTCTATGAATTATCCCTGAAGTTTCAATTGGATACACTCTTCTTCATTTTCTTCCTAAACTTTTGTTGCCATGTGTTGTTAAACACCTGCTGTTGTCCACCCCAGAGTTGGCTACATTTCAGTAGAGAGTGAAGCTATTCCTAAACAGCACACATAGCACATACAGCACGATTATAAAGGACTTGGAATGCTTCTGGATGAAAGGTGCTATAGAAATACAAAGCCATTTTCACTGATACAAATAGAAGATGAAATGGACTTTTACTTAAAGGAGAATGAACGAGCAGGAAAACACAACCTAACTAGGCCATTGTGCTGTTCCCCTCACACAAAGTGGCTTCCTCTCTCAGCAGCATTTCCTTGCGGCTGAGACCCCATTCCAAGGTCATTCACATGCTGTCTTTTCTATAACAAAGTATCTTGGGAAACTGGCTGTGGCTATGCTGTCAGGAGATGGTTCCAAGGCCAGTTTTCAGTTCAAATTCCTATTTATTTATTTTCATGTGCAGGTTTGGCTGCATGAGAACAGGGTTAGGAGAAGGGGTCCTTGGACACCAGTATGCAGAGCTGAATTTTTATCAGAGACACTGCAAATGACCCGGTAACCTTTTCCATGTGACATGAAGGTGACAAATTTCTCCCATTCTGTTTAAATCCAAGAAATTTTATCTGGACTTTCTAAAAGATCCCTGAGTAATTCAAAACAAAATGTACATTAAAACATTTTGCCTAAGAAGACAGAACCAGCTTTTTAAAATAAAATATTGGGCTGGACTTCACAGTGGAGTAGCAACATGACTTTTTAATTAAGAAGTAAATCTTGCTCGCCACTTCTATAGGAGCAGAGGGTCCTGAACGCAGCGGAACTGGAAGGCCAATTTCTTCAAACGATCCTTGAGTCACCAGGAGACTTTCAATGCCCTGTAAAGCCAGCTTTATTTAATTACATGAATGACTTCATTTTGTAACGTATAAGTGATTCCTGATTCCCAGCATTCCAATGGGCATTTGCACAATTAATTTATCACATGATTTTCAATGCAAATATCTCAAAAACATACCACTCCCAACCAAAATCCCAGATCTATTCACTTCCCTCGACTGAGTCAGCCCCACCCCTGAGGTTTAAAACAAAGATCTCAATCACCGTAGATGATCTCAACATTCAGGATGTGAGTTAGCCCCCATCAAACATACAAACATAGAAAAGACCCTGAAAATCAGTATTTGTGCTGCCCTCAGTGGGATGAGTGCTTTGAACTTCTGCTCAGGTGGAAATTGTTCTCAGGTACACCCTGCCTCTGCTTTTACTCTCTCAGCTGTTGCATGAATCACATTCTTGCAGTATCTACAATGACACAAAATCAACTTGGCACACATTAAATGCATTAAAAGCTGGATAACTGACATGTCTCAAAATGTAATTGTAAATGGGAATTCATCATTGAGCAAGTATGTTTCTACTGGGGTTCAACAGGGACTGGTTTTTGGCCCTGTGCTATTTAATATTTTTATGAATGATCACGAAGAAAAGAAAATAATGCAGATGAAACAAAGTTTGCAGATGACACAAAGACTGGGGTAGTGGAAATAATGAAGAGGACTGGTCACTTTTACAGAGCAATCTGGGATCACTTGTTCAACTTCACACAAGCAACCAATATGGGTTTCAGTATGGTCAAATGCAAAGCCTACATTCAGGAACAAAGAATGCAGGCCATATTTACAGGATGGAGGTTGGGGGAGCTCCAGCCTGGGAAGTAGTGACTCTGAGAGAGACTTGGTGGATAATCAACTGAACATGAGCTCCCAAAGTGACATTGGCTACATCTACACTGTGTGGCAGGCCTTGGCTGCCCCAGGTCAGCTGACCTGGGCTCATGAACCTTGGGCTGCAGTGCTATAAAACTGCAGAGCAGACGTTCAGGCTCAGGATCTGAGACCCCATGAAGAAAAAGGGACTCAGAGCCTGGGCTCCAGCCCAAGCCTGAATGTCTATACACTGCAATTTTCAACCCCGAATCCCAAGGCCTACAAGCCTGAATTGTCTGACCTCTGCTCTCAGACTCGGTGTCGCAGATTTTTTTATTGCAGTGTAAACATACCCATTGTGGCCAAAAGGGCTGAGATCCTTAGATTCCTAAACAGAGGAATATTGAACAGGAGTAGGAAGGTTATAGTACCTTTGTATTTGGCACTGATGCAACCAGTACTGGAATACAGTGTCCAGGTCTGGTGTCCTCAATTCAGAAAGGTTGTTGATAAATTGGAGAAGGTTCAGAGAAAAGCACAAGAATGATTAAAGGACTGGAAAACATGCCTTCTAGTGAGAGACTCCAGGAGCTCACTCTATTTAGCTTAACAATGCGAAAATTAAGGGGTGACTTGCTTACAGTCTATAACTACCTGCATGGCAGGGGCATGCACAAGGGGAGCAAACGTCATGGGCCCCCCAATCAGCAGAGGCACAGAACTCCAGGGCTAGGGCAGGGAGAGCAAACTCCTCCAGGGCCGGGCGGGAGAGACAGCTCCTCCAGCCCTGGTGCCATGTAGGGGAAGAGAGTTAGCTCCTCTGGCTGCTGTAGGAGAGCGAGCTCCTCTGGACCCAGGGCCATGCGGTGAGGGGGAGAGAGCCAGCTCCTTCAGCCATAGGGCACACAGAAAATACCCCTCCAAATTTTTATTTCTGTGCATGTCCCTGCTGCATGAAGAACGGAAATTTGGTAATAGAGGACTCTTCAGTCTAGCAGATGAAGGTATAATAAAACCCATAGGCTGGAAGTTGAAGCTAGACAAATTTAGAATAGAAATAAAGTGCAATTTTTTA
Organism: Lepidochelys kempii; assembly: GCF_965140285.1. Classification (NCBI taxonomy): domain Eukaryota; kingdom Metazoa; phylum Chordata; order Testudines; family Cheloniidae; genus Lepidochelys; species Lepidochelys kempii. The sequence goes on along the minus strand of NC_136380.1, from coordinate 209,802,979 downwards.
AAAATGAGGTTAAGTAACCACTGGAACAATTTACCAAGGATTATGGTAGATTCTCCAGGACTGGAGATTTTTAAATCAAGATTAGATGTTTATCTGAGAGACATGCACTAGTTTAATTAGGAATTAATTCAGGGAAGTTCTATGGCTTGTGTTATGCAGGAGGTCAGACAAAGATGATCACAATGGTCTCTTCTATGAATCGCTCCTAAAAAATGCCTTCCCTGCTAGCAAGCATGCTATGCTGGGTTCCACATTCACCTGCTTCTTCCTGTCTTCTCTAAAAAAAGGTATTGTACAGCTGCCAATTTACCTAAAATAACCAGGAATAAAGGACCTAATATTCTTAACAGAGCATCCCAGACTCTGTATTTTGTTTAAACTTGATCTGGAAACATTTGTATCACAATACCACTGTATTACTCTACCTATCAAGATAAATTCACTGACTCTGCACCTGTCTCCTCTCTGCAGTGGGGGTTGAGAGGGAAATTAATTAAAATAAAGGATTGTTGGGTTTCCAAAAATATACTAGTGCTGATGAAAGCATGGCTCAGATAGCACTGGCTATAGTCAGGTTTGTGCTGGTTGGTGCTTTGCAGATTAACTCAAACAGCAGTGCCAGCACACATCTACCCTGACCTGCAGCTCCCACTTCTATTCCAGTCCAGATTCCCTCCACAGCTTTGCCTGTCTTCCTGTTTGACTGGGAGAGGTATTCAGAGTTTAACATGCCACTCAGGAGAGATGTTGCGATACTTGTCACGGACACCCTCCTTACATGGAGGGAGTACATAGATATGTGCTAACAGGACAGAGCTAAGGTTGTTTGAAGACATTGGAGCTGCATTTCCAGATTTGCTAGTGTTTGAGTGCTTTTTTAGTGTAACTGTGCATTGCTCAGATTTCACACATTTATTTTTTAAACTACAATATCCGATTATAGTTCCTGTCTCTCTGTAAGTTATTGATCCATTGCTTAAAAGCAGTTAATTTTTTCTTTGAATTTCCTTTATTCTGTGCCTTTTGTTAATTTTGGGGAAGAATAATAATTCAGTGAAATCGTTATATATATTATTGGGATGGAAGCTCCATCTTTGTCTGTTCAGAGTTTAGAAACTCTGCAATAGCTTGACTTTGGGTTGTCACCACCCAACAAAGCATAAAATAAACCCTGGTCCTCACATCTCCCTGGTCCTTGCCACTAACCCTCAGCTTTCTTCCCAAACCAATTATAAATTATACACTTGTGTGAAGTAAAGTGCAGCAGCTTCTGGGATGGAATGCAGCAACCAACTCAGGACTGTCACAGGGTAGTCTAAAAACAGTCCCTCAGAACTGAGAAGACAAGGGAACTCCAATTCACTATGCTCTTTAGCCTTGAGGTTGCTCACCAAACTCTCCTGCCTTCCCAAGATCACTTCCTCTCCTTGTGGTAAAGCAAAGCTTCTCCTCTCTTCCAGTCCTGTCGTGTCTTTTCTTTTTACACAATATTCAGAACTCAAGGAAACCACATGGATACATCTGTGTTCCAAGTAACCATGTTTGCTAACTATGTACAAACATATGAGGACTAGCTACATATTTACACGGCTGCACTGTTAGATCCTGGTGGCTTCTACAGTTGATGGGGACACCCACTAGAGGGCTCTCAAACTATTTAAAGCAGTGAAACTCAGGGCTTGTCTTCACTATGGAGCTAAATCTTTGCTGCTGCAATCAATGCAGCGGCATCGATTTAGCAGGTCTAGTGGAGACACACTCAGTTGATGGGAGAGTGCTTTCCCATTGATTTCTGTATTCCATCTCCAAGAGAGGCGAAAGCAATGTTGCGGGGAGAGCATCTCCCATCGACATAGCGTAGTGTGGACCACGCGGTAAGAAGATCTAAGCTACATCAACTTGAGTTACGCTACATAACTCAAATTGCGTAGCTTAAATCGACCAGCAGCTGTAGTGAAGACAAGCCCTCAGACTGAGGTTCACAAGCTGCATGTGGCTCTTTAATGTGTCTCCTGCAGCTCTTTGCAGCACATGATAATAAAATACTGTGTGATTTAATTATTAACCAGTCTAAGCTATTAACCAATCAGGGTGCTTTTACTATGTTATTAACCAATTGTAGTTGATAAAATAATAATACTTCATCAGTCATTTTGCTGTGAGAATTTATATAGTAAATGAACCAATGAAGTCACACTACTGTGACTCTTTTGGGTAATATTGATTGCTAATTTGGCTCCTGAACCGCTGAGGCGTGGGTATCACCAATTTAAAGCAATACTACCCAATTCATATACACTACATACTTTTTCTGCTTTAGTGTAAAAGGCCATGAACAAACTACAAATTTCAAAGTATCAAAACTACTATAATTAAATATACCACACACTACAAATTGAGTCCGAGCGGTGGATTACATCTCTCTGAATAATGTCTCAGTCATCATAACAGAATCTGCATTTTCTGAGGTAGCTGTATCCACATCTTCCTGCTCTGTAGCATTTAGGTCACTTGTAGGAGAAACAGGGACATACGGTTCACTGGCACGAGTCACTGTCTGTGGCTGTGCTACAAGCTCAGTATTTTCAGCGGGCATCACGGGTGTAGAACATCCTGCAGAATTGTGCTCAAAAGCTGGTTGAGGTGTCTTCTCCAGGACATGTTTGGTGTCACTGTTGTCTGATAAAGGCTCGGCCTGTAATCGCTCCAGGTTTCCACAAATTATCTCAGAAGTTTTTTACTACAAATTTTTCTCTTGTGAAAAAAAATACATTGTTGGGAGTAACTGGTTGGGGCCATTTGAATACAGTGTTTCTTACAAATGTCCCTGTGGAGATCAGGTTTTCATCCTATAAACAACATTGCTGATGTCTAATTTGTATTAGCATGTTTGAATTCCTGTAGGTTAGTAGAAAATTTTGAGCTCTGTGTTGTAAACTATCTTTAACTGGAGCCACAGCGTTGGCTGAATGTCTGAATAAATGTTTCTACTAATCCATGTGGCAGGATGATACTCAGATGATGTGACATGTTTGATACAATTTCTTTTGACAAAAAAATGAGAACTCTTTGGATGTGAACTGAGTTCTACAGTATTGTCACCTACAATCTGTTCAGGAACTCACATCCATGAAAACAAGTCTTAACACTTCCAACACCCATTCTGAATTAGCTGAATTCATATGGAAACCTTCAGGCCATTTAGAATGGGCAGCTGTTGCAACTGAAATCATACGCCCCTGCCAACTGTTCTTGTGGCAGTCTCTCTGGAGGTCCTAGCTTTCTGCTCACTGGGCTCCCTCGATTTATCTCAAATTAGCCCAGACAATCAACTTATCCTAAAATGAGTCAATCAGCCCTGAAACACTAGGGCTTACAGTCTTCCTTTGTTTCCCTGTCAGTTTCAGAGGCTACCCAATGTGGAGCTATTGCCCCTCCTTTACTCCAGGCCTTTCTGCCTCCTATCTTTCTCTGTTCATCTTTATAGCTGGGTAGGTTTGTTCTCATTGTTGGTCCCAGCTGTGGGTACGTGCCTCCACGACAGGCAGTTCTGCCCACTTGTGCTGGCGTGTGGTCAGTCTGGTTGCCTGTAAGCAGAGAAGACACTCCTTTCCCTTTTGCACATGTGCAGTATGAGGTTTGTAAACCCCATTACAGCTTCCTAAATGGTCCAGCGTAGTCTATGTAGATTCACTGCCACAGAGTAGTTGGCCAGTAGAACTGGCAAATAACTGATTTGGGAGCTCGCTGGCTGTTCTGAAAAATTGGAAAAAAAAGTCCCCAAAAAGTTAGTAAATCAAAAGAGCCTGTTTTGTGTTGGGGAAAAAAAAGTCATTTGACCTGAAACATTTTGTTTCCAAGCACTTTTAAAGGGCTAGATTCACAAAACAACCAGAGGAGCTGGTGGTGGTGCTCACCTTAAAACTTTGAGCCCAGTGATGTGGAAGACCCAGATTTAAATAGCTGTTCTGGTGGTTCCTCAAGGAACAGAAGGGATGGGAGGGGAAGTTGAAATGATGAGCAGAACTAGTGGCTGCATGAGTAAAGACAGATCAAAGTGGATAAATAACTTTCCAATATTACATCTTCAAATAAGCAAGTGTTAGCCACCCCATCAATGGCTAATGGGAGGAAGGTTTCTATGAGACTGTCTCTAATAGTAAGCTGCAGTCCATACTATGGAAGAGCCTGAGAATTCCTGTTTCACACTAATAAATAAACACCAGCACAGCATTGTGGGGTGACTTCAGGATCAGACAGAAGGAGAAAGTTCTTATTCAGACAAATATCTGCAAGCCAAGAACAGGCCTAGTCAAATCAATTGATTTTATCCAGGTTAGCCAAGGTTTTTTTTATCTTCCTAGGATGGCAGGGAACTTTGAGCCAGCACTGGTCTAAGGGCCACTTATTCTCTGTAATAAACCCTTTGCTTGTGTGATAGAGGAAACAGAAATCTGTTTACCTCAAGCAATATACTGCACAAGTAGCAGTCTTCTGCAAGAGATTTTGAAGAACCACTAGGGGGCAAAAGAAGCACACTTTTAATGAGTGAACTGAAGGATATGCAGTTTACTTACTGAAAGATTTAGGGTTGTGATTTTTATATATAATGCAAAGCAGCTGTATTTAAAGAAGATGACAATGATGCTCTTGAAGCAGACTGAATGGCTTGGGGAATTATTAATGAGCTTCATTATACATAGTTTCCAGGTGGCTAATTCAAATGTGGCATAAGTTACCAGCAATTGAAAGTGCATAAAGGGCCAGAAGGGACTATTATAATCATCTAGTCTGACCGCCTGCATAGCACAGGACAAAGAATCTCACCCTGCCATTTCTGCATCAAGCCCATACCCTTTTTTATAGCATAGCTTAACTTTTAAAAAGATGTCCTTGATATAAATGACAGTGAAACCACCACATACCCAGATAAATTGCTCCTATGGTTAATTACCCTCACTTAAAAATGTGCACCTTATTTCTAATCTGAATTTTTCTAGCTCTGCCTTCTACCCACTGGATCTTGTTATGACTTTTTCTGCTAGATCAAAGATCTATCTACTATCAGAAATCTCTTCCCCATGTAGGCACTGGTAGACCATGCTCAAGTCACCTCTTAACCTTCTCTTGGATAACATAATAGATTGAGGCTTGGTCACACAGAAGGAGTTAGGTGCCTAAGCCCCAGTTTTAGGCTCCATTATGATTCACAAACCTGCTGCTGATCCCTGTAGGTACCTAAACTCACTCAGCCCCTAAATGTTTGCAGTAAAAGTTCCCTACACAGCTACATTTCTGCCTCTGAGTATGCATAGTGCTACATCCCGCCTATATCCCTGAGTGATTCACAAACCAAGAAAGACAAGAGTTTGCCTGAGCTGGTAGGTGCCCTCTGAGCATGCCTGCTGGACAGAGTCCCTCAGGCAAGTTCACACAAAACAGCCAGGGGAGAGAATGACACCCCCCTCATAGCCTAGTGATTGGGGTACATACATAGGATGTAGGAGAGCCCCAGTTCAAGCCCCCATCCACTTGAGAGGAAGAAGGGATTGGAACAGGGATCTTCACCTCTCAGTGTGGGACCTGTCACAGAGCTATGGAAGATACAGATATGGGGCCCCCTGAGTCTCTCCTGTTGAAGCTGCCACACTGAATAAATAATTTTAAAAAAAGTAATTGGAGCAGGGCTATAAAGTCATTCCCATGCTTGTTCCCTCTCTCTCTCCAGCGCATATGATTACTTATTTAGCCACAGTGGAACAGCTTCAACAGGAAAGATTGAGAGAATACCCAGTCACACTGTAAATATCAGGTCACATTAGGTTACTCCCAACCCCAAATGGTCAGTCACTTACCCCAGGTCAATGGATACTCTCAATCTTACACCAGAGACAACACTGGCAGCCAATTTCTCTAGTAAACTAATTAAAGATTTATTAGCTAAGAAACAGAAACAAGAGTTAGACAGGTTAAATCAGGCAAAATATATCAACAGGTGAGTCTAAGGTTGTAAGTCCAAAATGATAACAGAGATATAGTAATCTGCCAGTCTCCAAAAGTTTTCAGGGTTCCTCAGGATAATTTGGGGGATCTCTGCCTTCTTGTTTAGTTACTCCATCCTGTTAGAATACAACCCATCCAGAGATGCAGGATCATTCCCTTAAACCAGTATTTATAGATCCTTCTCAAAGAAGACAATTTGAACAGTGTCTTCACCCACATGGGTTTTGATGAGTAGCAGTTGCAGACTTAGTGTACCATAAGCTTTCATGAGCTACAGCTCACTTCATCGGATGGATACAGTGGAAAATATAGTGGGGAGATTTTAGATACACAGAGAACATGAAACAATGGGTGTTACCATACAGACTATAATGAGAGTGATCAGGAAAGGTGAGCTATTACCAGCAGGAGAGCGGGGGGGGGAAAGAGGGGGGACCCTTTGTAGTGATAATCATGGTGGACCATTTCCAGCCGTTGACAAGAACAGTAGGAGGGGAAATAAACAAGGGGAAATAGTTTTACTTTGTGTAATGACACATCCACTCCCCGTCTTTATTCAAGCCTAAGTTAATTGTATCCAGTCTGCAAATTAATTCCAATTCAGCAGTCTCTCGTTGGAGTCTGTTTTTGAAGTTTTTTTATTGAAGAATTGCCACTTTTAGGTCTGTAATCGAGTGACCAAAGAGATTGAAGTGTTCTCCGACTGGTTTTTGAATGTTAAGAAACAGATTGACAGAGCCAGAAGAGTATCCAGAAGTTACCTACTACAGGACAGGCCCAACAAAGAAAATAACAGAATGCCACTAGCCATCACCTTCAGCCCACAACTAACACCTCTCCAACGCATCATCAAGGGTCTACGACCAATCCTGAAGGATGACCCATCACTCTCACAGATCTTGGGAGGCAGGCCAGTCCTTGCTTACAGGTTTCAGAGTAACAGCCGTGTTAGCCTGTATTCGCAAAAAGAAAAGGAGTACTTGTGGCACCTTAGAGACTAACCAATTTATTTAAGCATAAGCTTTCGTGAGCGGCAGCTCACTTCATCGGATGCATACTGTGGAAAGTGTAGAAGATCTTTTTATATACACACAAAGCATGAAAAAATACCTCCTCCCACCCCACTCTCCTGCTGGTAATAGCTTATCTAAAGTGTTCACTCTCCTTACAATGTGTATGATAATCAAGTTGGGCCATTTCCAGCACAAATCCAGGTTTTCTCACCCCCTCTCCCTCCCCCCCACACAAACCCACTCTCCTGCTGGTAATAGCTTATCCAAAGTGACCACTCTCCTTACAATGTGTATGATAATCAAGGTGGGCCATTTCCAGCACAAATCCAGGGTTTAACACGAATGTCTGGGGGGGGGGGTAAGAAAAAACAAGGGGAAATAGGTTACCTTGCATAATGACTTAGCCACTCCCAGTCTCTATTCAAGCCTAAGTTAATTGTATCCAATTTGCAAATGAATTCCAATTAAACAGTTTCTCGCTGGAGTCTGGATTTGAAGTTTTTTTGTTTTAATATTGCGACCTTTAGGTCTGAGATCAAGTGACCAGAGAGATTGAAGTGTTCTCCGACTGGTTTATGAATGTTATAATTCTTGACATCTGATTTGTGTCCATTTATTCTTTTACGTAGAGACTGTCCAGTTTGACCAATGTACATGGCAGAGGGGCATTGCTGGAGAAACAGATTGATAGAGCCAGAAGAGTTCCCAGAAGTCACCTACTACAGGACAGGCCTAACAAAGAAAATAACAGAACGCCACTAGCCGTCACCTTCAGCCCCCAACTAAAACCCCTCCAACACATTATTAGGGATCTACAACCTACCCTGAAGGATGACCCAACACTCTCACAAATCTTGGGAGACAGGCCAGTCCTTGCCTACAGACAGCCCCCCAACCTGAAGCAAATACTCACCAGCAACCACACACCACACAACAGAACCACTAACCCAGGAACCTATCGTTGCAACAAAGCCCGTTGCCAACTGTGTCCACATATCTATTCAGGGGACAGCATCATAGGGCCTAATCACGTCATCCACACTATCAGAGGCTCGTTCACCTGCACATCTACCAATGTGATATATGCCATCGTGTGCCAGCAATGCCCCTCTGCCATGTACATTGGTCAGACTGGACAGTCTCTACATAAAAGAATAAATGGACACAAATCAGACGTCAAGAATTATAACATTCAAAAACCAGTCGGAGAACACTTCAGTCTCTCTGGTCACTCGATTACAGACCTAAAAGTGGCAATTCTTCAATAAAAAAACTTCAGAAACAGACTCCAACAAGAGACTACTGAATTGGAATTAATTTGCAAACTGGATACAATTAACTTAGGCTAGTGGATGGGTCATTACACAAAGTAAAACTATTTCCCCTTGTTTATTTCCCCTCCTACTGTTCTTGTCAACTGCTGGAAATGGCCCACTTTGATTATCACTAAAAAAGGTTTCCTCCCCTCCCCCCCGCCTCTCCTGCTGGTAATAGCTCACCTTTCCTGATCACTCTTGTTTACAGTCTATATGGTAACACCCATTGTTTCATGTTCTCTGTGTATCTAAAATCTCCCTACTATATTTTCCACTGTATGCATCTGATGAAGTGAGCTGTAGCTCACGAAAGCTTATGCTCTAATAAATTTGTTAGTCTCTAAGGTGCCAGAAGTACTCCTTTTCTTTTTACAGATACAGACTAACACGGCTGCTACTCTGAGACTTAGTGTGAATTTCCATTGCTGAAGACAACGATCCTTGCTTTGAAGTTAGCATTCTACTTCCTTTGCATTCACAAGTAATTTTGTTACAGATATATATAATGCAATTGCCTGACGTTGCATTATAATAGGTAGATAGTTGATTTGTTTTCACTTAACATTTCATTAGTTTTTATGCAGTTTGCACATCAAACGTCTTCTCATCTTAGCCTCACACACACTTTGGTTTAGGGTTATCTAATTACAGAGTATATGTCATGTGATAGCAATCAACAAGTTAGAAATAAGTGAAGATAATATTCAAATTTCTTTGAACTAAATTAACACTCAAATGAATTAGTACACTTAACATTTCTTTGATACTCACACAATTATCCTGAGGCTCTGCATGCGCTGGCATCTGGCCTGTCAGTGTCACACCCCCATCACACACACCAGACTATCCCATAGCTCAGTGGTTAGAGCACTCACTGGAAAGATGGTAAAGTCCTGTTTAGATCCTTCCTCCTCAGGTAGAGGGCGGACATGAAAATCAGGTCTTCCACATCCAGGTGAGTACTCTATCCACTGGGCAAAGAGCTGTGAGGTAGGTCCTTTTGTTCTTCTTGCAAAAACAGCATAGGGTCCTAACACCAAGAGTGATTTTCAGCTGTGAACCCTAGCAGAGATAGGTGCCTGCCTGCAGTCTGGACTTAAGTCCCACTCTTCTCACAGAGATAGGCACCTAGGACACACCCCTCTCATTGGCTAGCTTAAGCAGTTCCCTGCTTGCTTTTGTGAATCACAGTCTAAGGTGCCTATCTCTTCCCATTCATTGTATTGGGAGCCTAGACTCCCAACTCAGGCTTTGTGAATTGCAGTGATTTTTCTAGGTACCTATGTCCTTTTGGACTTCCACGCATATGATTCTTAAGTCTCTCAGTGTAAAGCAGCTTTTCCAGACCTTGAATCACTGTTATAGCTCTTTTCTGAACTTTTTCTAATTTTTCAACACCCTTTTTGAACTGTGGACCTGAGAATGGACCTAGTGTTCCAATAATGGTCCCACCAGTGCCATATAGAGAGGTAATACCACCTCCCTACTCTCCTTCAATATTCCCCTGTTTATAGAGGCAAAGATTGCGTTGACTCGCTTAGGCCATGGCACTAGGATCTGAGTACCTGCGTTAGCTTGGTCTGGATATGAGCATCCCTACTACAAAACTGCACCCTGGTTATTGTTTCCTCACTATTTCTGCACTTACCTGTGTGGGTGAATATTCCATGGTTCTTTGTACGGAGAAACTATAGGATTCTTTCTAAGTCAATTGTATCAATTGCAGGAGAACTTGTCTGTCCTTCAGAAGAAATTGTAAAAAGGCATTAGAGGACTACCAGCACTCAAATAATTTTGCCTGTGTTCTCACTGCAAAGTGGGTGGATTCATGCCCAAATTAAAGCAGAGCCTGGGTTATAAGCTATGTAAGCGAGCCAGGCTTAAAATACCCCCAAATCCAGGTCAGAAGGTTTTTCCCCTGAGGGCTACAACCCCAATCAGAGCCTGGATTAACTGTGCAGTGTAGACATATACCCTTAGGTATAGCATTGTACTGACAGTTTATGTTCAAATGACCCCTAAATCCTGTTCACTGTCACTGCTTTCCACAACAGAGTCCTCCATTTTGTAAGGGTGACCTACATTCTTTGTTTCTAGGTATATTACCTTGCATTTAGCTGTTTTAAAAAAATATTGTTCAAATGAGCATACCAGAGTAGTCTCCACCATTTTTCGTGTAATCTTTAAAGATTACCAATTGTGATTTTGTATTTTCTTCCAGATCATTGATAAAGATATTGAATAGCACTGGGGCAAGAACACATCCATGTGGGACCCCACAAGAAACAACTCCATTGGTGACAATTCCCAATTTAAAATTATTTTGCAATCAGTTAACAAGTTTTTAATCCGTTTAATATGGGATACATTGATTTTATATAATATTCATTTTTTAATCAGAATGTCACACAGGACTAAGTCAAATGCCATAGGGAAGTCTGATAATATGTCACCTTTACCAATCAAACTTGTAATGTCATCAAAAATGACATCAAGTTCATTGACAAGACCGCTATTCTATACAACCATGTGAATGGGCATTAATTATGCTATGATCCTTTAATTCTTTACTGTGTCCCATATCAGCCTTAGCCTGATTTTGCTAAGGTTCAGTGTCAGGCTAGTAGGACTCACAGTTTGCTGGGTCATCTGGTTTACACTTTTTAAATGTGGGCATGTCATCAGCTTTTTAGATTAATTGATACCATCAGATAGTAATTGGTCAGTCATAGTCCAATTCCTCGTGGACAGGTGAGCATACTGTAAAAAAAAAGTGACCTCTGTTGGCAGCTTCCACAGAAGCCAAAGACTGAATTGGACATAGAAGGGTGGGTACTGAACTGCTCTCATCCATAGAGGGGACGAAGAGGTAAGGCACACGGGTTACATGGATTTATGGAAAATAGAGCTTGTCAAACTAATTTGATTTTTTGTAGGGGGGGGAGATGAAGTTACAAGTTTGGTTGATAAAGGTAATAATAATTGTCACACTGTCTGAAATGGCTCACGACCATGAGCATCTACCTCAGGGCAGCCTGTCAAAAACAGGGCATACACCCCCAAACTGGTTGTGTATTAGATAATTTGTTGCTGGCTTGGTGAAATCTAATGTGAACTTCTGGATCACTATAGCAGTCTCACCATGGACTCATAGACAATCCCCTTAGACTCGCCAGTCTCTCTTGCCACCCAGAAAACTGGACTTAGTAATAAATGGTCACTTATACTTTAAAAAAAAATCACACCATATTCAGATTGCTTCCAGTCCCAAGAGACCAGTCACTTACCCCAGATCAATTGGTACCTTAGATCTTACACCAAAGACAATGCCAATTCTGTACTAAACTATCTAAAGGTTTATTAAATAAGAAAAAGAAATGAGAGTTATTAAAGGCTAAAGGAAGCAAATATATACACTGTGACGGGGCAAGGCCAGATGGCTACAGAAAAGTAGTGAGAGATAGATATATTAGCTCCAGGCTAAACAAATCCCTGGTACCAGGATAAGTGAAATGGCAGCTGCTCCAGATCAATTAAGACACCTGGGGCCAATTAAAAACTTTCCAGAAGGCAAGGAGAAGGCTAGGTTGATTGGGACACCTGAAGCCAATCAGGGATTGGCTGAAACCAGTTAAAAGCCTCCCAGTTAGTCAGGTGGGTGGAGAAAGCTGAGACAGTACTGCACACCTTAAGGTGGGCTGGCCTCACTGCTACTCCCGCTAAATGCGCCATAGGGCTAGCAAAGGCTAGGTACCTGGGATATATTGTGGGAAGGGGCATAGTGAAGCCCCAAATGAATAAGCTAGAGGCAATTCAAAACTGGCCTCGGCTGACCTGAAAGAAGCAGGTCCGTGCGTTCCTAGGCGTGGTAGGCTACTACCGACGTTTTATTCCCCACTTCGCCACTAGGGCAAGTCCCCTAAAGGACCTGGTGAAGGCCCGAGGTCCAGACATGGTAAAGTGGACCGATGCAGCAGAGGGGGCATTTACAGACCTTCGGATGGCCCTCTGTAATGACCCCTGACTCATAGCCCCGGACTTTAACAGGGAATTTATTTTACAAACAGATGCTTCCGAGGTGGGGTTGGGGGAAGTTCTGTCGCAAATGGTGGGAGAAGAGGAACACGCGATCCTCTACCTAAGCAGAAAGCTTCTTCCAAGAGAACAGAAATACACAGTAGTCAAGAGAGAATGCCTTGCTGTCAAATGGGCTATGGAGACACTGTGTTATTACCTCTTAGGCCGGCGATTTACTCTTGTGACGGACCATGCATCCCTCCAGTCGATGCAGTGGAAGAAGGAAAAGAATGCAAGGGTCACCAGGTGGTTCTTATCCCTCCAACCGTTCCAGTTCCGCATACGGCACAGGGCTGGATGCCACCATGGCAACGCTGATGGTCTGTCACGAGCATACTGCCTGGCGTCCCAAGTTGTCTAACTCTATGGTGTTGAGCAGAGGGTGGGATATGTGACGGGGCAAGGCCAGATGGCTACAGAAAAGTAGTGAGAGATAGATATATTAGCTCCAGGCTAAACAAATCCCTGGTACCAGGATAAGTGAAATGGCAGCTGCTCCAGATCAATTAAGACACCTGGGGCCAATTGAGAACTTACCAGAAGGCAGGGAGAATGCTAGGTTGATTGGGACACCTGAAGCCAATTGGGGCTGGCTGAAACTAGTTGTTGCGCTGTTGGAGAGGCTGACTAGTACACACCATATCAGGCACAAGGAAGGAGGCCCTGAGGTAAGGGTGAAGTGGAGCTTGAGGAAGTGAGGGCTGCTGTGGGGGAAGTAGCCCAGGGAATTGTACATGTTATGTTTCTAAAAGATCAGCTACCATAGCTGATACTATTAGGGTCCCTGGGCTGGAGCCCGGAGTAGAGGGTGGGCCCGGGCTCCACTCCCCACCTTTGCCCCCTGATTAATCACTGAGACTGGGAGACAACAGAGACTGTGCAAGGGAGGATAGCTTCTCCTCACCTCCCTCGCTTATGATGAAAATAGCTCAGTAGACTGTGACCCTTGTCTCTAGAGAGAGAAGGGTTATGTGGAGGGTCACAGCGAGCCTCTGAGGCTAGCAAAATCCACCAGAAAACGTGGGACCCACGGAGGCAAGGACAGAGCTTTGTCACAAAATGTTCTCTCAAAACTGGGTGACTGGGCAACAAAATGGCAGATGAAATTCAATGTTGATAAATGCAAAGTAATGCATATTGGAAAACATAATCCCAACTCTACATATAAAATGATGGGTCTAAATTAGCTGTTACCACTCAAGAAAGAGATCTTGGAGTCATTGTGGATAGTTCTCTGAAAACATCCGCTCAATGTGCAGCAGCAGTCAAAAAAGCAAACAGAATGTGGGACATCATTAAGAAAGGGATAGATAAATAAGACAGAAAATATCATATTGCCTCTATAAATCTATGGTATGCCCACATCTTGAATACTGTGTGCAGATGTGGTCGTCCTATCTCAAAAAAGATATATTGGAATTGGAAAAGGTTCACAAAAGGGCAACAAAAATGATTAGGGGTATGGAATAGCTTCCATATGAGGAGAGATGAATAAGACTGGGACTTTTCAGCTTGGAAAAGAGGTGACTAAGGGTATGTCTACACTACGAAATTAGGTCAATTTTATAGAAGTAGATTTTAAGAAATCAATTTTGTACAGTCAATTGTGTATGTACCCACTAAGCACATTAAGTTGGCGGAATGCGTCCTCACTACCATGGCTAGCATCGACTCACGGAGCGCTGCACTGTGGGAAGCTATCCCAGAGTTCCCACAGTCTCCGCTGCCCATTGGAATTCTGGGTTAAGCTCCCAATGCCTGATGGAGCAAAAACATTGTCACGGGTGGTTTTGGGTACATGTCATCAGTCTCCCCTCCCTCCGTGAAAGCAACTGCAGACAGTTATTTTGTGCCTTTTTTCCTGGGTTACCCGTGCAGACGCCATAGCCTGGCAAGCATGGAGGCCGCTCAGCTCACCACTGCTGTTGCGAGCATTGTAAACACCTCGTGCATTATCCTGGAGTATGTGCAGAACCTGGCTAAGAGACTGCAGCACGAGGACGAGTGTGAGGAGAACATGGACACAGACGTTCATGAAAGCACGGGATATGGCAATTGGGCTATCATGGCAGCAGTGGGGCCGCTTGATACAGTGGAACGCCAATTGTGGGCCCAGTAAACAAGCACAGACTGGTGGGACCACATAGTGTTGCAGGTATGGGATGATTCCCAATGGCTGCGAAACTTTCACATAGAATCATAGATCATAGAAAATCAGGGTTGGAAGGGACCTCAGGAGGCCATCTAGTCCAACCCCCATCTCAAAGCAGGATCAAGCCCCAGTTTTTGCCCCAGATCCCTAAATGGCTCCCTCAAGGATTGAGCTCACAACCCTGGGTTTAGCAAGCCAATGCTCAAACCACTGAGCTATCCCTCCCACTCTTTCCTGGAACTCTGTGAATTGCTTTCCCTCGCCCTGAAGTGTAGGAGTACCAAGACCAGAGCTGCCCTGACAGCTGCGAAGCGAATGGTGATAGCCCTGTGGAAGCTTGCAACACCTGACTGCTACCGGTCAGTCAGGAATCAATTTGGAGTGGGCAAAACTACTGTGGGGACTGCTGTGATTCAAGTAGCCAGTGCAATCACTGACGTTCTGCTATCAAGGGTAGTGACTCCGGGAAATGTGCAGGTCATAGTGGATGGCTTTGCTGCAATGGGTTTCCCTAACTGTGGTGGGGTGACAGACGGAACGCATATCCCTATCTTGACACCAGACCACATTGCCAACCAGTACATAAACCAGAAGGGGTACTTCTCAATGGTGCTGCAAGCACTGGTGGATCACAAGGGATGTTTCACCGACATCAACATGGAATGGCCGGGAAAGGTGCATGACGCTCGCATCTTTAGGAACTCCGGGCTGTTTGAGCAGCTGCAAGAAGGGACTTACTTCCCAGACCAGAAAATTACTGTTAGGGAAGTTGAAATGGCAATAGTTATCCTTGGAGACCCAGCCTACGCCCTTGTTCCCATGGCTCATGAAGCCATACACAGGCAGCCTGGACAGTAATAAGGAGCAGTTCAACTATAGGCTGAGCAAGTGCACAATGGTGGTAGAATGTACCTTTGGACATTTAAAACCTCGATGACGCTGTTTGCTGACTAGGTTAGATCTCAGCGCAAACAATATTCCCATTGTCATTACTGCTTGCTGTGTGCTCCATAATATCTGTGAGAGTAAGGGGGAGACATTTATGGCAGTATGGGCGGTTGAGGCAAATCTCTTGGCTGCAGATTTTGAACAGCCAGACACCAGGGCGATTAAAAGAGCACAGGTAGGCACGCTGCGCATCAGAGAGGCTTTGAAAACCAGTTTCATGACTGGCCAGGCTATCGTGTGACAGTTGTGTGTGTTTCTCCTTGCTGCCAACCTGCCTGCTTTGTTGATTTTAATTCCCTGTAAGCCAATCACCCTCCCCACTTCGATCACAGCTGGCAAAGGAAATAAAGTCACTATTGTTTGAAACCATGCATTCTTTCTTTACTAATTAAAAAAAAAGTGAGATAACTGACAAGGTAGCCCGGGTGGGGTGGAGTGCGGAAGGAGGGAAGGACAAGGCCACTTGATTTGTAGTGTGGCTAAAATAAGCAATACGTGTTTGAATAACAGCCTTCTGTTGCTTGGGCCATCCTCTGGAGTGGAGTGGCTGGGTGCCCGGAGCCTCTCCCCGCCACGTTCTTGGGCGTCTGAGTGAGGAGGATATGGAATTTGGGGAGGAGGGCAGGTGGTTGTACAGTGGATGCAGTGGTGATGTGTGCTCTTGTTGGCTTTCCTGCAGCTCCACCAGATGCCTGAGCATGTCCGTTTGCTCTCCCATTAGCCTCAGCATTGCATCCTGCCTCTTCTCATCGAACTCACTTAATGCTTTCCTGGTCTCTGCCACTGAATGCCTCCATGCATTCAGCTGTGCCCTATCAGTGCGGGAGGACTGCATGTGTTCGGAAAACATGTCATCATGAGTACGTTTTTTTCACCTTCTAATCTGTGATAACCTCAGGGATGGAGATGATAGGGGGAGCATAGAAATATTTGCACCTGTAGGGGAATGAAAAGGGAGAGTAAAATTTAAGATGATACATTTCTGAGAACAAAAGGGAGACTCTTTCACAGTGAATCAAGCAATTCACAGCAGATAGCACATGTGCTTTAGGTACAAGGTCGCATTTTGCCTTTTATATTGAGCACCTGCCGGTATGGTGACACATCACACATGACTGGGCAACAGAATTCAGTTTCCAGGCAGCCATGGTAAGCCAAAGGGTACGCAGGTTTAGCTTCTAACACCTTCATAACATGTGGGAATGTTTTCAAACTGCAGCATCCTCCCCTTTCCCATAGCAAACAATGCCGGTTGTGTTTGCCATTTAAAAGGAGGGGCTGCGGTTTTCGGGTGGATGTGCAGTACACACCTCCCCCACCCCTCCGCGTGGCTGTTTGGGATAAGGCCTTCCTCCCTCCCCCTGCCACGTGGCTATGGGATGATCCCTTTTAGCCAAGCGCAAACCGCCCAGCATAAAACGGGTCCTTTTACTATTCCCTTACAAAAATTCCCCTATTTCAACCAGGTGACCATGAATGATATCACTCTCCTGAGGCTAACAAAGAAAGATAAAGACCGAATGTTGCTTGAATGTGACCAAAATCCAGGACCATTTGCTGCCATGCTTTGTGCTGCAATGATTCCAGACTACTTGCTTGGCGTGGTAAAGTGTCCAACTGTGGAGGACGAAATAAGGCAGCCCTCCCCAGAAACCTTCTGCAAAGGCTTTCAGAGTACCTCCAGGAGAGCTTCTCCATCCCCAGACACATTAACAGATTTTTCCTGTAGCTGTACTGGCCGTGAATGCATCCCACGTCTTCAGAGCAAATCAAACACTAAACACTATTGCTTTTAAACCCTGTACTGTAATTACAAATGTGCACTCACCAGAGGTGCCTTCTCCGCCTTCACGGTCAGGGATCCCACCTTGGGAGGGTATTGGCTCCAGGGTGATGAAAAGGTCTTGGCTGCCGGGGAGAACGGATTCACCGCTTGCCTGCTGCACATTCTCCTCCTCCTCCACAAAATCCTCCTCCATGTTGCTTGAAACTCCCTCCTTGCAGGTGTCCATGGACAGTGGTGGGGTAGTGGTAGGGTCCCCACCTAGAAAGCCATGAAGCTGGTCATAGAAGCGGCATGTATGAGGCTCTGACCCAGAGCGACCATTTGCCTCCTTTGTCTTTTTGGTAGGCTTTTCTGAGCTCCTTGACTTTCCTTTGGCACTGCTCTGTGTCCCTGTTTTAGCCTCTGTCCATCATGCCCTGTGTAATTTTGGCATATATATTAGCATTTCTTCTTTTTGATTGGAGTTCTGCCTGCACAGATTCTTCTCCCCATACAGCAACCAGATCCAGTATCTCCTTTTTGGTCCATGCTGGAGCTCGTTTGTGAATCTGGGGGGACTGCAGGGTGACCTGTGCTGCAGAGCTCGCCATGCTGAGCAAACAGGAAATGAAATTCAAAAGTTCCCGAGGCTTTTCCTGTGTACTTGGCTAGTGCATCAGAGTTGAAAGTGCTGTCCAGAGCGGTCACATTGGAGCACTCTGGGATAGCTCCTGGAGGCCAATAATGTTGATTTGTGTCTGCACTACCCCAAATTCGACCCAGCAAGGTCAATTTTAGCGCTACTCCCCTCTCTGGGGAAGAGTACAGAAGTCAATTTTAAGAGCCCTTTAGGTTGACGGAAGGGGGTTGTTTGTGTGAACGCATTCATTATAAAATCGACCTAACGCGGCTAAATTTGACCTAACCCTGTAGTGTAGACCAGGGCTAAGAGGGGATATGATAGAAGTCTATAACATCATGACTGGTATGGAGAAAGTAAATAAGGAAGTGTTATTTACTCCTTCTCATAACACAAGAACTAGGGGTCACCAAAAAAAATGAATAGGCAGCAGGTTTAAAGCAAACAAAAGGAAGTATTTTTTCATACAACACACAGTCAACCTGTGGAACTCATTGCCAGAGGATGTTGTGAACGCCAAGAATATAACACGGCTCAAAAAAGACCTAGATAAGTACATGGAAGATAGGTCCATCGATGGCTATTAGCCAGGATGGGCAGGGATGGTGTCCCTAGCCTCTGTTTGCCAGAAGCTTGGAATGGGCAACGAAATGGATCACTTGATGATTACCTGTTCTGTTCATTCCCTCTGGGGCATCTGGCATTGACTACCATTGGGAGACAGGATACTGGGCTAGATGGACATTTGGTCTGATGCAATATGGCCGTTCTTATGTATCGTTATCCTCATTTTACAGATAAGGAAACTGAGGGACTGAGATTAAATAACTTGCCCAAAGTCATCCAGCAGGCTAGGGGCTAAACCCAGAATAGAATCCAGGTCTCCTGAGTCGCACAACAATGCTCTATCCATTAGGCAACACTGTCTTCCTAATGAGTTGTGCAGTTGAAGCAAACCACAATAACAGTGACTAGACATTGTTTGTCCAAAAGAATATTCTGACTGGTCACTCAGGCCTTTTGGATGTCGATATAGCGATGCACCAATTTCCCAAGGTACAAAGTCTGCTCATTATACTACATGGGTAAAATCAAAAGGAAATAAGGAAAAACATTGTACTGTCTTTTCCTCCATGTATCTTCCACCCCCATTTAACAGAATAGGTCTGGCAACAGGAGGGGGAGTTTCCTTTTAAATAAGCTTTGGTGCATAGGCAGCCAATACCTCCAGCAACCTATCGCCCATCTGTCTGCCTTCTCTACCAGTTCCTGACCTCTCCTAAATGAATCCTTAAGAAACTGAATTAAGAGCCTTAAATGAGATCCTAATTAAAGTCTCACTGCAGTAGGAGTGCTAGCAGCAGGACTTCAGAGGTGATTATATCTCTTCTTCTTCAGCTTGGAGCTATTTTTCCTAATGGAAAGATATTAGATACACTTCTTCCCACCCCCTGACAAAGAAAAGATTTTTCTCAAAACCATTTGAAAATTGAGCCTCCCAGCCTTTCAGGAAAATGAAACAAATTCCACCCTGTAATAGCACATCCTCACCTTGAAGGCACTCCTCATCTCTGGTCACATGCATGGGGGTTCTTGTCTCTTGCACTCCTACTGAGGTCTCCCTCCGCTCTGCAATGCCCTTTTGCAGCCTTTGCCTTCTTCTGACTTCCTCTCTAGGTGTTCTAGTGGCTTAGTCCTCCAGCCAAGACATGTGAAAGTCTAAATCCCTTCCAGGGTAACAAAAAATTCCAAACAGATGTTGAAACAAATCTTCAAACTTCCACCCCTTCCACCGTCCTCAAGCTCCACTGTAGTTCCCTTAGGTATGTCTACACAGCAAGCCTTACTACCTGGGTCAACAGACTTGGGTTTGTGGGGCTCAAGCTGGGGCTCTAAAAGTAGCTATGTAGAGAGCATGTTGAAATTGCAGCTCAGGCTCTAAAAATTCAGAGCCCAAGTGTTAGAGGGCTTTCCCTTCACCCTCTCACCTGGTTCTTGTCAGATAGACAGAAAGCAGTAGACCAGAAGTCCGAAGTGCAGACAATGCGATGTTTATTGGGGTTAGTTTCCAAGCAAGCATATTTGAAAGGCCTTCACACGTCTGATCTCCAAGGCTTGATCTCCAAGACCAATTTATCCATATTCACATGCTCCAATGTTTGTCAGAATTGATAAAGGGGATCCCCAGAAGGAGGAAGGCATGTAAATTAATGCAGTTAGAAGTGAAAAGGGTGGTGGAGAGAATAACTTGGGCCCTCAACCAACTTGTCAAAATTGATGCCTAGATGACAAGATTTGCAAGGACAAGGCCTGTGTGGTGGTTGTGGTCATTCTCTTTTTCTGGAATCTGTCTCTTTTGTTGGGGTTCAGAGGGTATTTGGAATGAGGTGAATTGAGCAGGAGGGCATCTTTTCACTTTCTGGGATTTACTAAACCTCCTTTTATTTGCAGGAGTGTAAATTCCCAGAGAATGCAGAGTGGCACTAGATACCTTTAATGTATGCAGAGACTCATTGGTATTTTCAGCAAACAACTTTGTGTAATGAAAGGGAAGGTACTCAACCATATTCCATACTGCCCTTGCCAATCCTGAAATCCAAAGACAAGACACCCTGCTCATGAGGACTGCCATAGAAACAGAACTAGTAGCAGTGTCAGCAGCATCTGAAGAGGCTTGCAGAGATGTTCTGATGAGAAGCTGACCTTCTGTATTGATTGCTTGAAACTGATCCCTCTGTTCTGGTGGTATATGCTCAATACAAAAAGTAAACTTGGAGTAGTTGGTATGGTCATACTTCGTCATCAGCCCCTGATAGTTGGCAATCCTAAATTGTAGAGTCATGGATGAGTATGATTTCCAACCAAATAAGTGGAGACACTTTTGTTCTTTGTCATACGCTTTTGCTTTAGCATGGTGCTGTCTTCCATTTTCATTTTTACAGCCTTGACAACTAGGGAGTTGGGAGAGAGATGAGAAAACAAAACTCAGTCCTTTGATGAAATATAATATTTTTTTATCAGCCCTCTTACAGGTGGGCGCAATTATCCCTGAAATGTGCCATATTGTCTTTGTAGGATCTGAAGAGCCTCATTAATTGGTAGAACAATTTGAGCAGATGATATTGTGTGTAAATATCGTACAGTATGCTGTGACTTCTTGACCTCTTCCAATGGTATTTGTAAGGTGCTGGCCACTCTTTTAATATGGTCTTGAAACTGCTTGAAGTTATCAGCTATCAAAGGTGGAGGAGGCATGACTGCTTCATCAGGAGATGAAGATGAGCTGTTAATTTGTGGGATGATCTCCTTACTCCCTCTTGCTGCCTGTTCCTCAAATATGTCCTCCTGTGGTTTCAGCCTTCAAGGGGGAAGAATATGAAGGAGACTGTCTATCTCTATCATGACGACAAGTGAGAATAGAGAGTCTAGAAAATTGCTGATGGTATGCCACCTGGGGGTCCCACTATGACAACTGAGGAGGCCAGTATGGGATGGGATGAGACATCCAACAGTGTTTGCACCAATATGGAAGATCTCTCTTTCTCTCGTACCTTCCATCTCCGTGAAGATCTCTTGAAAAATATTCTTTTGATAATGAGGAGGGGAACCCTGAATGGATATGTGAGAGACCGATGAAAAGTCTCCATCATTGTCACAATCACTTTCTAACAGGTTGGGGACTGCTAGAGAATGGCAGTAATTCTGTCAGTACAAGGTGAATGTCTGGTGACCAAGTGATCCTCGGTAATGAGAAAGGTTTGGTACCCAGCAAAGGGGAATCTGGCACCTCCGACGCTGTCAAATCTCTGGAGAATCTAAATTCCTCTGGTACTGATATAGCCATCAGTACCAAAGCAGTAGCCTGAGCAGAAGTGATTGTAGCAGAGGGTGTGGATGGTACTGAGGGTCTTATGCACTCCAAACAATGTCTAGAGCTAGGTGTCTGCTTGGTCTTCTGTGGTACCAAGATGTTAAATACCAAGAGTCATGTTGCCTCCACTGGTACCGACTTAGAGGAAATAGTCTTTTCCCCATTGTTGCCGTGTTCTCCCTACAGTACCAATGATCTGCCAGAGTCAAAATGCTTAGTGTCCTTGGGTTTAACAGTACTACCAGTAACTGAGGAATTTAAATCCTCCTGGGTACTGAGTTGGGAACTGGAGTGCTCCAATGTAACAGTCTTATCTTGAGACCAGTGTCTTTTCAGAGCAGATTCCTTATACGGAGAGCATGAGCTTCTTTTCTTAGGATCTTTCTGAGAAGATTTTGGAGAGTTTAGAAAAGGGGCGTGGCCTCCCTCAGAGACTGACAGTGAGGGAGAGCCAGATGCCCCCTGGTGGGCACAACCCCGAAGGCCTAGGCCGCCAGACCAGAAGAGGAAGGGCGGGACAGGAGCTGGAAGTAAAAGAGGCAGACCCTGCCAAGGGAGGCAGATGCTTCCAGCCCACTGCTGGATCTGAAACCCACAGAATACTTCTGCTGCCCTGAGGACAGCTCTCAGGGACCAGGATTGCCAGACATGCCCAAAGCTGACGAGGTGCTGGGATTGACACTGGCAGTATACCCCGAGGAGATGGAGGATGACCCCAGGGTTCAGGTACACTCAGAGAGGAGGGGAGGAAGGAGCCCAGGTATAGCCGACTGTAGTCTGGCTGCAGGGGCATCCAAACCATGGTCAGCATGTTGCAGTGGGATTCCCTGCTGATGCAGTGATAGACCACTCTTCCACTGTTAGGGCCTTGTGCTGGGACGCAGTGGAGTTGGGTGGGCCTGTGTTTCCCTAGCCCTGACACCTCACCCCTGGAGTGGGAGTATTCCTCCTCCTTAGGCCAAGAGGCCTACATTCATCTGTTGCCCACCAGAGCCAGGATGACAGACTGGCGTGGCATTTGCCCCTGTTTGAGCCTCCCCAGACTCCCTGCTGGGTTAGGGTTACTATATTTGAACATTGAAAAAAGAGGACATTCCATGAGGGAGAAGGGGGCGGTATTTGCACCAGTATCTACCAACCCGCGTTGTATTAATGTGTTATTATACTGTTATATATGCAGTGTGCTACATGTTGTCTATATTGAGTATATATAAGAAAAAGTGATATGGCCTCAAAAGTGAAGTTTAATTATTTAAAGTTTACTGTACTTCTTTATATGTAGTGAGTCCTTTCCTTTCACCAGTTCTTCAGTTTTCTTTCTCCTCATATGCCCACACATACTTCTCTGTAGATCGCATTTTTCTCAGCAGTGGTTGATTGCTCTTTAAGGAGGCATGAAAGTCTTTACAAGAAGTTTGTCTGAAGTTGTACTGCACAAGTAGAATTCCTTTCAGCGACTCAACATTCAAGTTGTTCCTTTCCTTTGTCCACTGGCTTTGCATCAGTGAAAAAAATCGCTTTACATTTGCATTGTGAGAAGGAATAGCAAAGAAGAACTGTGCAATCTTTTAACAGTTCTGAATGACACAATGTTTTTGGATTTCTCAAAATATGTGGTCCATTTCTGGTGTGCTAGTAAATTACTGAACTTTTCATCACAGTTGCAACTTTCTGTAAACTTCTTCAGATTGCTGACCTGATCAGAACACTTCATGTCATCAATTTGCACCCCCGTATTGATCAGGTACTTGATACAAGGTTCCACAGTCACTCCAATTTGGTGTCTCACCCAGGGTAATCCACCTGAAACAAGAGAAGTCTTCCAGGGGTCTAAGCCACTTCTCCAAATATTCTAAGCATCTGCTGTACATAGTATCTACTTCAGCACAGAATTTGTCACACTCTTCATCAATTCCTTCCATGCGCTTTTCTGCCAGTAGTCCCTTAACTTTCAGAGACATAAAGTTGTGAGTCTTGCATTCAAGAAGGATAGTGTGAACCGAGTTCAAACTTTTCAGCACTTCCATGACAGAATTGCTTTCCCTTTCGATTTCTTGGATGTAAGTTTGGAATACACTCATGAATGAATGCACGTGCCAGAGGTAAATCTCACTTAATTCATACTCAAAAAATGTCTTAAGCACTGTGGGTGGTTTGTCCTGTGACAGAAAGAATGACTTCAAAGATTCCAGGCATTACAAGACTGAAACATCTGTATCAGCCTTATAATGCCTGGAAATAATGACAACCATCATGTCTTGCTATGAGAAAGCAGCTTTCTGTATTCAACATCAACAAACTCACAGTACTCCTTCAGCTGCTCAGTTCGGACAGTGTGGATAGGAAAGTACTGGTAAATTTTAAAAATAATGTTCTCAATGTCAACATTCATTCTTTCTGCTGCATGGTGAACACAGTTGTTCAAAATGTGTGCTGGGCAGCCCACACCAATTAATGTTCTTTTCTGCAACAACTTCTTTAAGTTTGCAAACACATTCTTTCCATCTTCATCAAGCTGGAGTCCTCCAAACATTGTATTGCAGTTGTCACCTGTAAATGCAAGACACTTCTCAAACAAACCATTTTTTTCAAGCGTTTCTTTTACGTAATGAGCAATCATGTTGGCAGTCTCATTAGGTGTGTTCTGGACCTCAATTAATTTTGACTGCAAACTGCCATTCTTCCAGTCGAAATACTGAATAATTACTGGAAATATTTTCACTGAACTGTGATTGCTTCCATCTGTAGCAACTCCACAGTAAGCTATGTCATTTTCTTCAAACGTTTTCAGAACAACATCAACAGAATGCAGTGCAAGCACAGAGATAACAATTGCTTCTATCTTGGTTCTACCCCTTGAAAATTTCCATGCTACTTCAGAATCAGGGAATGTCTTCTTCAACAAGACAGATGTGCAATCCATTGACTTAAAGCTATCATTATGCTTAACGGTGTGAAATGCAAAAGCACCCTCTGCTGCAGTAACAGCATCCTCTGATTTTCTTCCTGGTTTTGCAAAATAATCTGTCAATTTTGTTGATAAGCTCTCTCCTCGAACTGCTTTTTTGTGCTTGTCTGAGTCCACATGAGTTTGTAAATCATTAGCGCCTTTATTTTTCACAGAGACGTAAGTACCAGGTCTACATACCAAGCACTCAGCTTCCTACTCTTCTCTACTACTTCGAAAACACAGGAATTTCGTCTTTAGTTCTGCAGTGAATTTACACTTTCGTTTTGGCATTGTGTTTGGGGGTAGTAAAATAAAATATCAAATAAAGAGCTCTTGAGGAAACACTACTGTGCACGGTACGAACTCAGAAAAGACACTGAAATTGTCGATGTTGCACTATCACCACTATGGGGAAAAATGATCATACCTGTCTGGAACCATAGGGCTAGGAGCCAACTTTCCCCAGTGCCGGTGGCTGCTCGTGCCCCACTGGCCCCAGCCCCACCCCAACTCCACCCCTTCCCCGCCCCCATTCCAACCCCTTCCCCAAAGTCTCTGCCCCAACTCCGCCCCCTCCCTGCCCCATTGGACCCCTTCCCCAAATCCCTGCCCCTGCCCTGCCTCCTTCCCTGAGCACACCGCGTTCCCCCTCCTCCCCCCTCTCTCCCAGCCACGCGAAACAGCTGTTTCACGCTGCAAGCCTGGGAGCTAGGGGGAAAAGCGGGCACTCTCTCGAGTGATCCACATTCACTCTCTTTCTTGAATGATCAATTCTTCTTTGGGGAAAAATAATAATGGCAAAATCCCGGATGTTTTTTGATATTTAAACATTCCTCCCGGATGGCGATTTAAGAACCAAAAAGCCAGACATGTCTGGGAAAATTCGGATGTATGGTAACCCTATGCTGGGTGCTCAACCCCTGCCTGAGCCCTCCCTATACCGTGTGCTGGGTGCTAAGCCCCTGCTGGCACCTTAGACCTTTTGTTCAGTGCCCCGCCCTGGCTGAGGGCCTAGGCCCCCGATTTATTCATGGTGCTACTCAGCCAGAGACTAACTTCTCCCTTTATTTAGACAGTGGTTTCAGGAGCTTTGCTAAAGTCAAGGAATAACACGTCCACTGCTTTTCCCTCATCCACAGAGCCAGTTATCTTGTCATAGAAGGCAATTAGATTAGTCAGGCATGACTTGCCCTTGGTGAATCCATGCTGACTGTTCATAGAATCATAGAATATCAGGATTGGAAGAGACTTCAGGAAGTCATCTAGTCCAACCCTCTGCTCAAAGCAGGACCAATCCTCAATTTTTGCCCCAGATCCCTAAATGGCCGCCTCAAGGATTAAACTCACAACCCTGGGTTTAGCAGGCCAATGCTCAAACCACTGAGCTATCCCTCCCCCCGATCTCTTTCCTCTCCTCTAAGTGCTTCAGAATTGATTACTTGAGGACCTACTCCATGATTTTTCCAGGAACTGAGGTGAAGCTGACTGGCCTGTAGCTCCCCAGATCATCCTCCTTCCCTTTTTTAAAGATGGGCACTACATTAGCCTTTTTCCAGTCGTCCAGGACCTCCCCCGATCGCCATGAGTTTTCAAAGATAATGGTCAATGGCTCTGCAATCACATCCGCCAACTTCTTTAGCACTCTCGGATGCAGCGCATCCGGCCCTATGGAACTGTGCTCGTCCAGCTTTTCTAAATAGTCCCGAACCACTTCTTTCTCCACAGAGGGCTGGTCACCTCCTCCCCATGCTGTGCTGCCCAGTGCAGTAGTCTGGGAGCTGACCTTGTTCGTGAAGACAGAGGCAAAACAAACATTGAGTACTGTGGCAAATTGCCAGCACTACTATGATGGGTCTCACACTTTTTCTTCTTGGGTGGGGGTTCAGGGCGCTGTTTCTTGCTCCTAAACTGGGGTATTAACTGCCCCACTAATGTCCTAGAGGAGGGGAGTGGAGAGGGAGGGACCCGGGCCCGCCCTCTACTCCGGGCCCCAGCCCAGGGGATAGTGGTAAACCACTAAAACTAGTGGTTCCTTCCCTTGGGCTACTTCCCTCTCCTGCCCTTCAGCTTGTGGGGCTTCCTGCTCTCCTTCTGCACAAACCAGGTGTCCCTTTACCTAGGGTCTTGGTCTTCTTAGCCCACCACAGCACTTCTCCAAACTCTCCTCTGCTTCCCTCCAAACTGCTCTCTGCTCCAACACCAATCCATTCTGCTTCAACTCTTTCTCCTGTCTGATTGAAGCAGGGTTTTTTTATCATGTGACTCGCTTCAGGTGCTTTAATTAATTTATAGCAAACTTTCTTCCCTTTACAGGGAATAAGGCTCCCTTCTAAAACTCTCCTGCTGCCCTCTGGCCATGCTGTATCACAGTACATTAGTTTTTTCCACATCCTCTGGCACTAAGTTGCCTCCCTCATTCAGTAAGGGGCCCACACTTTCCTTGACTTTCCTCTTGTTGCTAACATACCTGAAGAAACCCTTCTTGTTACTCTTAACATTCCTTGCTAGCTGCAACTCCAAGTGTGATTTGCCCTTCCTGATTTCACTCCTGCATGCCTGAGCAATATTTTTATACTCCTCCCATGTCATTTGTCCAATCTTCCACTTCTTGTAAGCTTCTTTTTTGTGTTTAAGATCAGCAAGGATTTCACTGTTAAGACAAGCTGGTCGCCTGCCATATTTACTATTCTCTCTACACATCGGGATGGTTTGTTCCTGTAACCTCAATAAGGATTCTTTAAAATACAGCCAGCTCTCCTGGACTCCTTTCCCCCTCATGTTATTCTCCCGGGAGATCTTGCCCATCAGTTCCCTGAGGGACTCAAAGTCTGTTTTTCTGAAGTCCAGGGTCTGTATTCTGCTGCTCTCCTTTCTTCCCTGTGTCAGGATCCTGAACTCGACCATCTCATGATCACTGCCTCCCAGGTTCCCATCCACTTTTGCTTCCCCTACTAATTCTTCCCGGTTTGTGAGCAGCAGGTCAAGAAGAGCTCTGCCCCTAGTTGGTTCCTCCAGCACTTGCACCAGGAAAATGTCCCCTACACTTTCCAAAAACTTCTTGGATTGTCTGTGCACTGCTGTATTGCTCTCCCAGCAGATATCAGGGTGATTGAAGTCTCCCATGAGAACCAGGGCGTGCGGTCTAGTAACTTCTGTGAGTTGCCGGAAGAAAGCCTCGTCCACCTCATCCCCCTGGTCTGGTGGTCTATAGCAGACTCCCACCACAACATCACCCTTGTTGCTCACACTTCTAAACTTAATCCAGAGACACTCAGGTTTTTCTGCAGTTTCATACCGGAGCTCTGAGCAGTCATACTGCTCTCTTACATACAATGCAACTCCCCCACCTTTTCTGCCCTGCCTGTCCTTCCTGAACAGTTTATATCCATCCATGACAGTACTTCAGTCATGTGAATTATCCCACCAAGTCTCTGTTATTCCAGTCACATCATCAGAATTCCTTGACTGTGCCAGGACTTCCAGTTTTCCCTGCTTGTTTCCCAGGCTTCTTGCATTTGTGTATAGGCACTTAAGATAACTCGTTGATCATTCCACTTTCTCAGTATAAGGCAGGAGCCCTCCCCTCTTGCGCTCTCCTGCTCGTGCTTCCTCTACAAGGGTTGTTCATAGACTTAAAATTAAAAGGCCAATCTTGTCAATTTTGAATATGAAGAACTTTCATTAAACACCAAGTAGATTTGGGGTTCAACAAATAATTAAGTATATTAAAGACCACTCAGATCCATGGACCTTACATGAAAAAGTACAGAGCATATGATCCTAAGAGTGTATTTCTAAAATTAAGTTAAAAAGTCTGTGCAAAAATGAAAAGGAAAAAAACAGGCCAAACAATGTCAGCAATATGGCAGCTGGTATGAGTATAGAAAATGTTCAGCATTCAAGCAAAAATGCAGCAACTGTAATGAGCTGAACTTATTTTAAAAATGTGCAGACAAAGCAGGATGATACATGGGTTAAGATAAAATGGAAGCATTTTTCAAATGAGGGGGAAGAACTCTTCCTAAACACAATAAAGAAAGCTGCAGATTCCAAAGAATGGCCAATAGAAACAGGTACAGATGGCCTGTATGTGCCATAAAAAATAGAGACAAGAACACAGGTGAATGTAATAGCAGAAACTGAAATAGAATCAGGAGTGGCCCTAGACTAGCTGCCAGTAACTGGCGCCCTAGGCGAACCATGCAGTCGGCGCCCCCGCACCCCCAAACCCCAAAGCAGATCTAGGCTGAGATTTTTGGTAAACTGGGAAATATTTTGCCCCTTTTTCCTTTTAATGTTTTTTAAGCGTTTTTTTTTTTTTTAAAAGAGGCTTATTTGGTTTGTCCATTTATCCGTTTGTCCAACCAATGTTTCTGAGATCAGATAAAATAGAGACATGAAATTTTCAGAATAGATTTGTACACGACAGCTAGATGGTATTTCAGTCTGATTTCAAATAAAAATGCATTAAAAGTGTTAATTATAACTTTTATTATTACAAATCCAAAATCATTCATTACACTATCCTGCTTTAACTGCCATTACCACATCCAATATAGAAAGGAATAAGAAAACTCTTCAATGAACTTTACAAAACACTCCAAATAAACATGTTTACACTCTGCTCTTAAAACACTCAGCTCTTAAAACATGACTTTTCTTGCTTTAAGTTTTGAAAATTCAGTCACTAGTTCTTTTAGATCCAGTTTTCCAGCTATTTCATGCTCTGTTGACATTGTGGGAAGTCCAACAAGTCTCTCTTGCAACATTGTTGAACGCAGATTTGTTTTTATCAATTTTAACTTTGAGAAGCTACATTCCCCACTAGCTACGGAAACTGGCAAAGTTAAAAGAATGCGTAGAACTATAAAAATGTTTGGAAAACTGTGAGTTTATTTTCACAAATAAACTTCAGTATTTCTTCAGGAGTGGAATGTTTCTTAAGACATCTTGAAAAAGCCTTAAACTCACTACACAAATATGTAGCATCAATGTCTTTTGAATTTTCATGAGGCAATGCCAACTCCAGTTTTATACAAAATTCTCTTATTTGTTTTGCTGTTTTCTTTTGAAAGCTGTGGAGATCATATAGAAAGCCAAATACTGACTCTAGCTCAGAGGTGGGCAAACTACGGCCCGTGGGACACATCCGGCCCGCGGGCCCATCCTGCCTGGCCCCTGAGCTCCCGGCTGGTGAGGCTAGGCCCCTCTCCTGCTGTTCCCCCTCCCCCACTGTTCCCCCTTCCCTGCAGCCTCAGTGCACAGCACTGCCAGTGCTCTGGCCTGCCGCTCCTGTCAGGCAGTGCGGGCAGCATGGCTGGCTCTGGCCGGGCGGCGGGGCTGCGAGCTCCTGCTGCTCTGAGCAGCATGGTAAGGGGGCAGGGAGTGGGGGGGTTGGATAAGGGGCAGGGGATCCCGGGGGCAGCCAGGGGACAGGGAGCAGGGAGTGGTTGGATAGGTGTGGGAGTCTCGGGGGGGGCTGTCAGGGGTTGGGACAATCAGGGGACAGGGAGCGGGGGGGTTGGATAGGGTATGGGGTCCCGGGGGGTGGTTGGGGCGGGGGTCCCAGGATGGGGAGGTCAGGGGACAAGGAGCAGGGGGGTTGGATGGGTCAGAGGTTCTGAGGGGGGCGGGAAGTGGGAGGGAGTGGATAGGGGGCAGGGGGCAGGCTGTTTGGGGAGGCACAGCCTTCCCTACCTGGCCCTCCATACAGTTTCACAATGCCGATGTGGCCCTTGGGCCAAAAAGTTTGCCCACCCCAGCTCTAGCTGCTGCATCTGTTGAAATCTTTCGTCAACCAAGTGAATAGCAGCATGAAGGACTGCAAAGTAGAAATTCACTTTGAACCTTTGTTTTGGGTTCTGAATGGATGTGTCTCGTCCGTCATACGAAAACTGCTGTTTCTTTTGCCAAATGCGAACTGGCTCTGGTTCAAATTCTGTTGGAAAGTCTATTTCTTCAGAAAGCTCGAGAGAATCTACCAGTGTTCTTTCGAACCCTTCATCACTTCTGAATTCCTCCAGAATATTTTTAGTTTGCTGGAGTTTTTGAATAGCAGAATGTATGTTCAAGTTCTTTTCCTGAAGCTGCTTACTAGTGAGGTTAATCTCGAAAAGGATATTACGCCACAAAATGAGTGAAGTCACAAATTTGAACTTGGAAAGGCCATTTGCAAGAGCTTCTGCATCTGAATGTGCCGTATTGCCAGATGATCCAGTAAAGGTAATATCAGAAATTTCAATTAGGGCATTATAAATGTTTCCAAGTTCATAGCGAAGAGATTTCAAAGCATCAATGTGACTCTCCCATCTTGTCTGACTAAGTGATTTCACAGTTAGAGAATTCACATGGCGAGTCAGAATCTCCCAATGGTGTGTTGAGCCTGAGAAAAAACACATAAACACTTGCACCAGGTCAAAGAAACTGCTTGCCTCCAAACAGCATCTAGCAGCATCATTGACAACCAAATTCAGAGAATGCGCACTGCAAGGAATGAAAAAGGCCCTAGGATTGATTTCCATCATTCTCCTTTGCACACCACTGTCTTTACCCTTCATATTACTCCCATTATCATAGCCTTGGCCACATAAGTTTTCAACAGATAATGACATTGTTTCAAGCTCATGGAGAATAGTTTCAGTCATAAATGCTCCAGTCATCTCCTTCAGTGGTACAAAACCCCAAAAATGTTCCTTCATGAGCACTTCAATATTATCTTCATCTGCAGATTTTTCCATATCCACAAAACGAGTGATCATCGTCATTTGTTCAACATGACTCACATCTGGTGTACAGTCCAGTATTATTGAAAAGTATTTTGCAGAATGGGCAGCTTCTACAATTTTCTTTTTAATGGCATTTGCTAGGATTTGAATCAGTTCATTCTGCATATTTTTTCCTAAGTAATGAACCTGTGTTTCATGATCAGTTATTTTAAGTAGATGCTCCTTCATGACTGGATCAAACAAAGCTAGGTTTTCAACAAATTTAAAAAAGTTTCCATTACCTGGAGTGTATAATTTTTCATTTCTACCGCAGTTGCGGAATGCTAAATTTTGCACACTGAGAACTCACTAAAGCAATCAGACGCTCTAATATTTGTTGCCAATATTCTTCTTTTTCCTTGATCACACGTAAATTTTCTTCATCAATAGTTTTTCCTTTTTTCAATTGCAATTCAAGTTCTTTCCAATTTTGAAAACATTCCAAATGTTCTGTACTTCTTTCATGTGAAGAGAGAATTTAAGATATGTTTTTCCAGTCCTTTGAACCATTTTCAGTAAGTGATGTACCAATTGCTTGATTTCTAAACAACTTGCAGCAAAAGCAAAACACAGAGTCCTTCGACACTGAATATTGTAACCAGTTTTGATGAATTTCTTGCCCATTAATGAATCATAGAATCATAGAATCATAGAATCATAGAATATCAGGGTTGGAAGGAACCCCAGAAGGTCATCTAGTCCAACCCCCTGCTCAAAGCAGGACCTATTCCCAGTTAAATCATCCCAGCCAGGGCTTTGTCAAGCCTGACCTTAAAAACCTCTAAGGAAGGAGATTCTACCACCTCCCTAGGTAACGCATTCCAGTGTTTCACCACCCTCTTAGTGAAAAAGTTTTTCCTAATATCCAATCTAAACCTCCCCCACTGCAACTTGAGACCATTACTCCTCGTTCTGTCATCTGCTACCATTGAGAACAGTCTAGAGCCATCCTCTTTGGAACCCCCTTTCAGGTAGTTGAAAGCAGCTATCAAATCCCCCCTCATTCTTCTCTTCTGCAGGCTAAACAATCCCAGCTCCCTCAGCCTCTCCTCATAACTCATGTGTTCCAGTCCCCTAATCATTTTTGTTGCCCTTCGCTGGACTCTCTCCAATTTATCCACATCCTTCTTGAAGTGTGGGGCCCAAAACTGGACACAGTACTCCAGATGAGGCCTCACCAATGTCGAATAGAGGGGAACGATCACGTCCCTCGATCTGCTCGCTATGCCCCTACTTATACATCCCAAAATGCCATTGGCCTTCTTGGCAACAAGGGCACACTGCTGACTCATATCCAGCTTCTCGTCCACTGTCACCCCTAGGTCCTTTTCCGCAGAACTGCTGCCTAGCCATTTGGTCCCTAGTCTGTAGCTGTGCATTGGGTTCTTCCGTCCAAAGTGCAGGACCCTGCACTTATCCTTATTGAACCTCATCAGATTCCTTTTGGCCCAATCTTCCAATTGGTCTAGGTCCTTCTGTATCCTATCCCTCCCCTCCAGCGTATCTACCACTCCTCCCAGTTTAGTACCATCCGCAAATTTGCTGAGAGTGCAATCCACACCATCCTCCAGATCATTTATGAAGATATTGAATAAAACCGGCCCCAGGACCGACCCTTGGGGCACTCCACTTGATACCGGCTGCCAACTAGACATGGAGCCATTGATCACTACCCGTTGAGCCCGACAATCTAGCCAGCTTCCTACCCACCTTATAGTGCATTCATCCAGCCCATACTTCCTTAACTTGCTGACAAGAATACTATGGGAGACCGTGTCAAAAGCTTTGCTAAAGTCAAGAAACAATACATCCACTGCTTTCCCTTCATCCACAGAACCAGTAATCTCATCATAAAAGGCGATTAGATTAGTCAGGCATGACCTTCCCTTGGTGAATCCATGCTGGCTGTTCCTGATCACTTTCCTCTCATGCAAGTGCTTCAGGATTGATTCTTTGAGGACCTGCTCCATGATTTTTCCAGGGACTGAGGTGAGGCTGACTGGCCTGTAGTTCCCAGGATCTTCCTTCTTCACTTTTTTAAAGATTGGCACTACATTAGCCTTTTTCCAGTCATCCGGGACTTCCCCGGTTCGCCACGAGTTTTCAAAGATAATGGCCAGTGGCTCTGCAATCACAGCCGCCAATTCCTTCAGCACTCTCGGATGCAACTCGTCCGGCCCCATGGACTTGTGCACGTCCAGCTTTTCTAAATAGTCCCTAACCGCCTCTATCTCCACAGAGGGCTGGCCATCTCTTCCGCATTTTGTGATGCCCAGCGCAGCAGTCTGGGAGCTGACCTTGTTAGTGAAAACAGAGGCAAAAAAAGCATTGAGTACATTAGCTTTTTCCACATCCTCTGTCACTAGGTTGCCTCCCTCATTCAGTAAGGGGCCCACACATTCCTTGGCTTTCTTCTTGTTGCCAACATACCTGAAGAAACCCTTCTTGTTACTCTTGACATCTCTGGCTAGCTGCAGCTCCAGGTGCAATTTGGCCCTCCTGATAACATTCCTACATGCCCGAGCAATATTTTTATACTCTTCCCTGGTCATATGTCCAACCTTCCACTTCTTGAGTTTTCTCTCATAATGCTGAGCAGAGAATTTGCTTTTATTTCCATCCTTAGGGAAGGGAAATTCATGAACTTGTTCGGGTCCATGTTCCACGAGAATTTGCCGCACAATATCATCACATCTGGGCCATGAAGCTGGGTCCCCATACTATAACTTGTTTGTAACTTCCTCATCCTTTCTTCCTTCTACTTCATTTACTTTGATTTCTGCATGTGTCTCTG
The DNA here is from genome assembly GCF_965140285.1 of Lepidochelys kempii. Classification (NCBI taxonomy): domain Eukaryota; kingdom Metazoa; phylum Chordata; order Testudines; family Cheloniidae; genus Lepidochelys; species Lepidochelys kempii. Next base: position 209,768,686 of record NC_136380.1, on the reverse strand, counting down.
AAGGTGAATACATTTTCTCCACTTCCATATCAGTCTGATGCTGTGAGCTGCCTTCCTCTAGAAGTAAGTTTCCATCATCTTGATTTTCCAAACTGCTTTTTTATGGATGTGAGCTACCCTCATCTCAAAGTAATATACCTTCATCTTGATGTTCCAAACTGCTTCCACGAGGATGTGAGCTAACCTCCTCTCCAAGTAAAATTCGTTCATCTGAATGCTGTGAACTGCTTCCATCTTTATTTGGATTAAAGAGAAGATATTTCAGGAAGGATCGCTGCTGTTTTGCTTGGTCCTTTTCCTTCTCAGCCTTTCGTTTATGATACTCAGTTCCTGAAGGTTTCTTTTTCCTCTTTCTGCCATGGGGCATTTCAATATTGTTATGTACTAACTGTGCTCCCAACTGCAAGCATTATAGTTTTAAGGATGGCTGACACACCACATGGTTGGTGATTTAAACGACATTGCAGCCATCCCAATATGTCTTTTCACTGCTTAAAGGTTCAATGATTAGTAACATACACTCACTTACCTATTAAAACAGTTAGTTTCAGCGTTTACACAGAAACAAAATGACCTGTTTCGATGTTATAACCCAACACCGGTTGTTCGGAAAGTAATCTCCTTCCTCACGGTTACCCACTTAGAGTGTGATGTCATCACTTTCGTAGTCTATTAAGCGTTAACGCTGTTACTTTTCTTCTATGGACCTTACTTATTACATGTGAACCAGTTATAACAAAGAAAAGTTCATAATTATACAGCCCGATAATAACGCTAAGGTTTAATAATGCTTAAAGATACTCATATTTTGGATTAATAATGCTGAAAGACGTTATTCTTTATTATCAAGAAACACAATTTTCCACAGTATTCACACAATTCTTAACCATCTACCTGCAACGTGTGTTAAAATGACCGTTTGACATGTAGCAACTCGCGATATCTCCACTGTACATGAATTTCTGGCTACGAGACATTGATGTATATTTGAGTTAGGTGTCACTAGCATTGCAGCTCTTGCTGCTGGCGGATGTGTTTAGCTGTGACTGAGTTATTGCTTACCAAAATTGTGGAGTAGGTCATCTTGACCTTACGTCGCAAATTGGAACAAAAAATTGCTAAAATATTATTTATTTTTGCAGTAAATAAAAGATTTGACATATTAATAAATTCTCAGAAATGTAGAGAAATGAATAATAATTCATATTCCCTCTGTACGTGCACAGGAATTGAAATAATGACATCTTTGTTATTTTATTTGTATTTTTTTTAATTTTTCATTCTTTTTCATTTTATATTTTTTTAAATTTGATTTTTTTCCTTGAATTTCGTGCCTCATTTAACTTGGCACCCTAGGTGACCACCTACTTTGCCTATATGGATGGGCTGCCCCTGAATAGAATGATTCAAAAGAAAGTAAAAAGCTTTTTAAAAAATCAGAGGTGAGATTGAAATCCTACGGTGAAAGATATATTCCAGTCCTGGATGAGAGTGAGGTCAATCCAGTCAATGAGGTAAAAAGCCCAAACAGTAAAACAAGTTTGTGGTTGTATACTAAGGAAATCAACCAGTCATGGTCTTACACACCTGGGCTATATAGAGTCAGACTCTTAAAACAAATTTGAACCAAATATAAACAAGCTAATTGCATTACAAAAAACTAGATTCAAGGGTCAGAGGCAGGGTTGTGAACCAGGAGCTGAGCCAGGGATGAGCGCTGGAGTCAGGAGCAACCAGGGCTGAAGCAGGACAGGAATAAGACTGGTAACAAGGCAGGCACATGAGTGATCACAGCTGCAAGCATAAGCACTGAGCAGCCAGCAACCTGCTGTTGAGCTTCAAAGCAGGCCTGCATGCTCTCTTCAGCCAGTCAGGCAGTTCTACCGCAACCCAGCTAGGGGGAGGGATAGCTCAGTGGTTTGAGCATTGGCCCGCTAAACCTAGGGTTGTGAGTTCAATCCCTGAGGGGGCCATTTAGGGATCTGTGGCAAAAATTGGGGATTGGTCCTGCTTTGAGCAGGGGGTTGGACTACGTGACCTCCTGAGGTCCCTTCCAACCCTGATATTCTATGATTCTAACTCATTCATCAGCCTGGAGGCTAGGCTGGTTAGTCCTCAGGCTCATCTGAAGGAGCTCACTCCTGACAAGAAGCACAGACAGAGTGGGTATAGTCCCTAGTAACTGAAAAGGGAACAGACTCAGACTGTGCACTGACCCCAAGGAAGTAAACAAGAGCATTGCAAGGGACTATTTCCACTTCTTGCCTATCAGAACCAAAATACTTGAGCTGGCAAGAGCCCAAGGCCTAGTCTACACTAGAAAATTTAATCGGCTTAACCACATCACTCAGGGGTTTGAAAAATCCACATCCAACTGGTGTAACCTAATCCCCAGTGTAGCTGATACCAAAGCCATTTTGTAGTCCTAACCTCCATTTTGTGTCTCTGGCTTCCCTCTTGAATAAGCAGGAGTAATTTCACCAGCTGAAAGCTGCAGGTCATTTGCCATTGGACTATTAAGGTCTCATGACCAGAGCTAACCTATTCTTGGGCTGAGCATGCCAGGAGAATGTAGAGTAAAATGAGGCATGGCCACAAAATAAGCTAGATCTGGAGCATGAGCAATAAGGTCAGATGAGGTAATCATGGGTCTGAGGTAAAACAATGCAAGTGAGCATGTGTAGAATGAGATAATGCTTAGCAGTGAGCATGTGCAGTACAAAAAAGAGAAGGGTGACAAAAACGTCAAACAGCCTCAGCCTGAACTGGCTTGGGCCAGCTCCAGGCTGCTTTTACTGGTTGCCAAAAATGAGGTAATGTTTGATAGTAAGCATGCTCAGTATGAAAATAGGTGAAAGGTTAGCTCAGTAGATCAAGTGAACATGCTCAGTAGATGTCTGATGGCAAATGGAATAGTATATAAGGCAGTGTCTGACAGGCAAAAGTCAGAAGAGCTGCTGGAAAGAAGTTAGAAGCTGCTGAGAGACCTAACCACAGACAAAGAAACGGAGCTGACAGACCAGATCTCATGATGATGGCAGCGGCAGCAGCAACAGCAGACAACACAGCAAAAACAATGGATAGTATAAGCTTGCTAAGGTTTTCATTATAGTGTAGCATAAGTATAGTGCAGAATAGTATTAGTACGTGCATGCCTGAGATGTGTGTGTATTATTTTTATTTTACCTATGTAAAATTTAAAGTACAATTTAAGAATTGCTGTCAGCGATCTATTGCATAGTGGCCATTTACAATAGAACACATTGCTTAGAATCATATAAGCAGGTGTTTCTGGGTTTGTGTAGTAAGAAAGCTACGGCAGACAATCGTTTCACACCTTTTTGGCGTGCAGACGCCATACTGCTTTCAGCAGACGGTGCACCGCTGCTCTCCTGCTACTATGAATCCACCTCTCCAACTCAACTGTGATTGGCCATCGTGAACTGAGCAGCACAGCTTCCGCCGCCAACTCTGCTCTCCCACTATTGCCATGCTTCCAAGCTTCTCCATGTTGTCTGTCCTGGGCTCCCACCTCCGTGAAAGCCACAGAAGACAACCATTTTCTGCCATTGTTCGGCTACCGTGAACCAAACAGCACAGCTTCCGCTGCCACTCTGCTCTCCTACATTTCGCACCCTTTTACCAGGATTACCTGTGCAAGCGCCATAGCCATGGAGCCCGATCAGATCTCCGCTGCAGTTTTGACCATTGTAAATACCTCGCGCATTATCCAGCAGTATGTGCAGTACCTGCAAAACTGGGTGAGGAAGCGACGACAGCGCGATTACTATACTGATGAGGACACGGACACAGACGTTCCTAGAAGCACGGCATGTCGTGATTGGGAGATCATGGTGCTGTTGGGCCAGGTTCATGCTGTGGAACACCGATTCTGGGCCTGGGAAACAAGCACAGACTGGTGGGACTGCACAGTGTGATGATTCCCAGTGGCTGAGAAACTTTTGTGTGTGGGGGGCCACTTTCATGGAACTTTGTGACTTGCTGTCCCCTGCCCTGAAGCGCAAAGACACCAATATGAGAGCAGCCCTTACAGTTGAGAAGCAAGTGGCCATAGTCCTGTGGAAGCTTGCAACGCCCAACAGCTACTGGTCAGTCAGGAATCAGTTTGGAGTGGGGAAATCTACTGTGGGGGCTGCTGTGCTACAAGTTGCCAACGCAATCATTGACCAGCTGCTATCAAGGGTAGTGACTTTGGGAAATGTGCAGACCATTGTGGATGGCTTTAATGCGCTGGGGTTTCCTAACTGCGGCGGGGCGATACACGGAATGCATATCCCTATCTGGGCCCCAGAACACCGGGGCAGCCAGTACATAAACTGCAAGGGGTACTTTTCTATAGTGCTGCAAGCACTGGTGGATCACAAGGGATGTTTCACCGACATCAACATGGGATGGCCGGGAAAGGTGCATGACACTCGCATCTTCAGGAACTCTGGTCTGTTTGAACAGCTGCAGGAAGGAACTTACTTCCCGGACCAGAAAATTACTGTTGGGGATGTTGAAATGCCTATAGTTATCCTCAGGGACCCAGCCTACCCCTTAATGCCCTGGCTTATGAAGCCGTACACAGGCGGCCTGGACAGTAGTAAGGAGCAGTTCAACTATAGGCTGAGCAAGTGCAGAATGGTGGTAGAATGTGCGTTTGGACATTTGAAAGCACGCTAGCGCAGTTTACTGACTCTGTTAGATCTCAGCACAACCAATATTCCAATTGTAATTGCTGCTTGTTGTGTGCTCCACAATATCTGTGAGAGTAAGGGGGAGATGTTTATGGCAGGATGGGCGGTTGAGGCAACTCGCCTGGTGGCCAGTTTCACATAGCCAGACAACAGGGCGATTAGAAGAGCGTAGCCGGGCACGCTGCACATCAGAGAAGCTTTGAAAGCCAGTTTCATGACTGGCCAGGGTACGATGTGAGAGTTGTGTTTGTTTCTCTTAAAGTTACCTGCCCCCTATATGTATCTTAAAGGAAATAAAGTCACAATTGTTTAAAAAATGTTCTTTATTATTTGTTGCACAAAACATTGAGAGAAATCAGCAGCTAGGTGGGGGGGGGGGTATTCGGTTAGGTGGGTGGAGGAGCAGGGAAGGACAAGTCCAGAATCCAAATAAAAATTTAGGATATGCCAGCTTTCTGCTGCTTCTGCAATCCTCTGAGGTTGACTGTGTGGGTCCCCATAGCCTCGCCCACCCTGTGTTCTTCGGCATCTGGGTGAGGAGCGTATGGAACTTGGGGAGGAGGGAGGGCGGTTATTCAGGGGCTGCAGCTGCAGTCTGTGGTCTTGCTGTCTTTCCCGCATTAGATCCACCATACAGCGGAGCATGTCAGTTTTCTCCCCCATGAGCTTGACCATAGCACCCTGCCTGCTCTCATCGCGTGAGTCCCTCCTCTCTTTGTATTTATGTAACGCTTTATGTGACTCCGCAATTGTTTGCCTCCATGCATTCAACTGGGCTCTATCAGTGCAGGAGGACTACATGAGCTCAGCAAACATGTCATCTCGAGTTCATTTTTTTGGCCTCCTAATCTGGACCAGCCTCTGGGATGGAGTAGATAGGGGCCACATTGAAACATTTGCACCTGCTGCAGGAGGAGAAAAAGGGAGGGTAGTATTTTAAAAGATACATTTTAGAGAACAAAGGGGACACTGTTTCTCAGTGAAACAGGCAATTCATAGTACACAGCACATATTCTTTCTGTACAAGGTCTCATTTTGCCTCCTATACTGAAGTGCCTGCCACTTTGGTGTGAGTAAGCCATCACATGCAGCCAAGCAACAGAATTCAGCTTGCAGGAAGCCTGCGGGCTCTCTGGGATGATCGTTTCACATAACATCCTCCCTCCCCTCTTCCCCCCAACACACCGCGGGGCTCTGATGAGGCTCTGAGCAGGGATGAGCCCTTTAAGCTAAACACGAACAGCCCAGCATGGCTCTGATGAGGCTCTGAGAAGGGATGAGCCCTTTAAACTAAACGTAAACAGCCCAGCACAGCTGGGCTTACCCCCACCCCCAACGTGTGGCTCTGATCAAGCTCTCACTCACCAGAAGTGCCTTCTCCAGGGTTATGGTCCAGGAGCATGCTTTGGGAGTAGGGGGAGGCTAATGGCTCCAGCGTTAAGAATAGTTCCTGGCTGGGGGGAAAACAGATTCCCCACTTGCCGCCTGTGCACTGTCCTCCTCCTCCTCTTCATCCTCCAAAAACTCATCCTCCTTGCTCCGTGCTACTCCCCCCTTGCAGGTGTCCACGGACAGTAGTGGGGTAATGGTGTCATCACCCCCCATAATTGCATGCAGCTCACAGTAGAAGCGGCATTTATGGGGCTGTGACCCAAAGTGCCCGTTCACCTCCCTGGCTTTTTGGTATGCTTGCCTGAGCACCTTGATTTTTGTACAACACTGATCTGTGTCCCTGGAGTAACCTCTTTCCGTCATGGCCCTGGAGACTTTAGCATATGTATTTGTGTTCCTTTTTTTGGAACGTAGTTCTGCCATAACAGATTCGTCTCCCCAACATGCAATGAGATCCAGTACCTCCCGTTCGGACCATGCTGGAGCTCTGCGAATCTGGGACTGCGTGGTCTCTTGAGATGGTGGACTGTGCATGGTCGTCTGTGATGGTGTACTGTGCTGATGGTCACCTGTGCTGATGATGACCAAACAGGAAATTCAAAAGTTCCCAGTGCTTTTACTGTCTACCTGGCTAGTGCATCAGAGTTCAGAGTGTTGTCCAGAGCCGTCACAAGGGAGCATTCTGGGATAGCTCCTGGAGGCCAATATTGTCAAATTGCGTCCACAGTATCTGTAATCCAGAACTGCAATCTCGATTTTAGTGCTACTCCACTTCCGAGGTGGAGTACAGAAATCGGAGTAAAGAGCCCTTTAAATAGAAAAAACTGGTTGGCCTTGTAGACGGAACCAGTTTTATTTTGAGGTAACTCGGCTAATTCCGAAATAACCATGTACTGTAGACCAGGCCTAAGAACAACTACCTTAACGCAAGAAGCTCAAACTGTAGATATGAGAAATAGGCGAATGCTCCAGAAAGTGAGTTACAAGCGAGGAAAGGGGTGATAGTGCCAGTTAAGGGACCAACAGGGAGAAATTGGGATGGTAATTTCCCTGAATTGTATAATAAAGAGGAAGAGACTGACCCTTGGGGTAAGAATTCCTCTGATTTGTACTATGAGAAGGACAACCCCAAGGAGCTGTCTCAGACACTGTTCTCCCCAGAGCAAATTAGAGCATTAGGCATAGAGCATGGGTCCCCTGAATAAGGGTACATTAGCCAATTGGTAAGATGTCTGATATGCCTAGAATAGCAGGAACAGATATTTCACCCATGGTTAACAGTTTAAAAATACAGGAGTTAGAGAAATCAAAAAGTTCAGAAAATTCCTTATATCAGATTTAGCAGCTCCAGCAACTAGAGTTCAGCTTAAGGCTGAGAACTCTACGTTGCAAGCGGAAGCTTTAAGAGGTGTGCTGCAGTTTAAAGAGCTGCAGCAAATTTGGGATAAGCAAAAAAATGAAATATTAAAGGAGCAAGATTACTGCTTATGGGAAAAGCGTACTGCCACATAGGTAGCAATAGCTGCGGTTCTAAATTTATGGGACCAGCAAATCAGGAATTGATATGCACACTGCCAGCAAGAAATGGTTTGCTTGCAGAAGAAAGTGCAGGCTGTGCAGGTGGTTATTTTTCATTCCCAACTAAAACAGTTATTTTAAAGCTAATGCAGAATCAGTAGTAGTCTTAAGGTTAGTATAGTAAGTAACCTCAAGTATATTCCTTTAAATAAAGTAAAGTAAATTTACCAGAAAAGATAAAAACATCAAGAAAATGAACAGGAACGGGCAGGAGCCTAAAATAATGCAGTCTGTGAATTCTGTTTTTGTAAGAAGGGCCTCCCTCTTTGAAATTAAGTCCAGGAATAGTAGCACAGCTTATACTGGACAAATGGAGAAGGCCAATTACTCATATAGACGTTGAAGAAGAAAGTTTTAGCCAGCTCTGCTACCTGGACTTGGGGGCCGCTTGCTCCCTTCTAATTGTTCCAAGTAGTTACCACCAAATGTACACAAAGAATTCTTCAATATTTTGGAGGGAAATAACTGAGGTTAGCGGTGACAAGGACTTAGTCCCTTTAAGTTCTGTTCTAAAATTTCAGATAGGAATGGAGCAAGGAAATCATTGGGACAATTTGTGTTAAAATATATAGAAAACTATGATATTATAAAAAGAAAAGGAGGACTTGTGGCACCTTAGAGACTAACCAATTTATTTGAGCATAAGCTTTCGTGAGCTATAGCTCACTTCATCGGATGCATTTAGTGGAAAATACAGTGGGGAGATTTATATACACAGAGAACATGAAACAATGGGTGTTACCATACACACTGTAATGAGAGTGATCAGGTAAGGTGAGCTATTACCAGCAGGAGGGGGGGCGGGGGAACGGGAAACCTTTTGTAGTGATAATCAAGGTGGGCCATTTCCAGCAGTTGACAAGAACGTCTGAGGAACGGGGGGGGGGGCGGGGTGGGAAGGGGGGGATTGGAATAAACATGGGGAAATAGTTTTACTTTGTGTAATGACCCATACACTCCCAGTCTTTATTCAAGCCTAAGTTAATTGTATCCAGTTTGAAAATTAATTCCAATTCAGCAGTCTCTTGTTGGAGTCTGTTTTTGAAGTTTTTTTGTTGAAGAATTGCCACTTTTATGTCTGTAATCGAGTGACCAAACAGATTGAAGTGTTCTCCGACTGGTTTTTGAATGTTATAATTCTTGACGTCTGATTTGTGTCCATTTATTCTTTTACATAGAGACTGTCCAGTTTGGCCAATCTACATGGCAGAGGGGCATTGCTGGCACATGATGGCATATATCACATTGAAAAAAGAAAAGGAGTACTTGTGGCACCTTAGAGACTAACAAATTTATTTAAGCATAAGCTTTCGTGAGCTACAGCTTATTTCACCGGATGCATTCAGTGGAATGCCACAAATAAATAAATTTGTTAGTCTCTAAGGTGCCACAAGCACTCCTTTTCTTTTTGCGAATACAGACTAACACGGCTGCTACTCTGAAAACTATATATCACATTGGTAGATGTGCAGGTGAACGAGCCTCTGATATTGTGGCTGATGTGATTAGGCCCTATGATGGTGTTTCCTGAATAGATATGTGGACATAGTTGGCAACGGGCTTTGTTGCAAGGATAGGTTCCTGGGTTAGTGGTTCTGTTGTGTGGTGTGTGGTTGCTGGTGAGTATTTGCTTCAGGTTGAGGGGCTGTCTGTAAGCAAGGACTGGCCTGTCTATAGGCATGGATGTTATCCAATACCTCAACATTCAATTGATTTAGTAAGAAAGGTCCTTTGGGAAGTTAATTAAATGTACCAATTAATTACAATGTTCTTTAGACATTTGCTTTAAAAGATTATTTGTTGTTATTAAATAGTTATTTGTTATTAGATAGTAAGTAATTATACTTCTTTAAAATATAAAGAGAATGTCCAAGGCAAGAGAAGAAGTCATGTATTTTTTATCATGTTTAGTATCAGAATTAGATATGGATGTATGTGAAAGGCCCTTTACAAACATTATAATCAATCATGGACTATTCCAACAAAAAATGTTGATTGATACTGGGGCCGCCACTTTGTTCTTATGCCTTCCAAAAAACATGTGGCAATTATTCTGGCCTCTAACTGAACTTATGAAAGAACAAGGCTTCAGTGGAGCAGAGGGTATTTTCCCAATTACCTGTAAGGTAGAAATAAAACTGGGAACAATAACCCTGAATGGAAGATTTGGACTAATGGATGAAAAGGAGTATGGTGTAATAGATACAGACATTTTAAAGAAACTGAGAGCCATAACAGACTTAGGAAGTAAAAAACTATGGTCAATAGTGTAGTAGTAAAATGTTTTAATTCTTTGTGTTTAAACATTATAAACATTTTGGTTTATTGTAAAAAAAAAAGGAATTGTTGGTTTCTAAATATAGTAAAAAGAAAGAAAACTTATTTTATTCATTCAGAAAAACAAAAAGAGAAAAGAAAACCTAGGTTGTCAATTCTCATAACCATACAGCTAAGGGTAGCCTAGAATTCCTCCTTACCTGTAAGGGGTTAAGAAGCTCAAATAACCTGGCTGGCACCTGACCAAAAGGACCAATGGGGAAAGAAGATACTTTTAAATCTTGGAGGGGAGGGAGAGGAGGAGGCTTTGTTGGTGTGTTCTCTGGGGAAAGCAGAGAAGCATCAGGTCAAAAAACTCCTTCTCCTATAAACCATCCTGTACAAGTCTCTGATATTACAAAAAGAGTAAGTAAATAAGGCAAGGTGTGTTAGATTACCTTTTTTTTTCAACTTGTGAATTTTCCCTTTGCTAGAGGGAGGTTTATCTTGTTTTTTTGTAACTTTAAAGTTTTGCCTAGAGGGGAATCCTTTGTGTTTTGAATCTGATTACCCTGTAAAGTATTTACCATTATGATTTTACAGAGGTGATTCTTTTACCTTTTCTTTAAATAAAATTCTTCTTTTAAGAGCCTGATTGATTTTTCATTGTCTTAAGATCCAAGGGTTTGGGTCTGTGCTCACCTGTACCAATTGGTGAGGATATTATTCTCAAGCCTTCTCCAGGAAAGGGGGCGTAGGGCTTGGGGGAATATTTTGGGGGAATAGGACTCCAAGTGGTCCTTTCCCTGGTTCTTTGTCTAAATCACTTGGCGGTGGCAGCATACTGTTCAAGGACAAGGAGGAATTTGTGCCTTGGGAAAGTTTTTAACCTAAGCTGGTAAAAATAAGCTTGGGGGTCTTTCATGTGAGTCCCCACATCTGTACCCCAGAGTTCAGAGTGGGAAAGGAACCCTGACATCAGTAAAAAGAGCTAAGAAAAAATAAAGGTTGTTGTTTTTAAATGTATTTTGTTAAAATAAAAATTATCCATGTCCTTCAAGTGTTTCCTTAGCCACCCTGGAAACAAGGGTTGCAACCCATCCAGGTTTTACCTGGACAGTACGATTTCTGGCTTCTGTGTCCAGGTGCCATTTAGGGTTGCCAGGTGCCCAGTTTTTGACTGGAAAGTCTGGTCAAAAAGGGGACCTGGCAGTGTCCAGTCAGTACATCTGACACCAGAAGTCTGGTTACCCCGGGGCGGGGTAAGGTGCCAGGTCAATAACCCACTCAGGCGGGGCACCTCCTACCTGCAGGCAGGCTCGTCAAGCAGCAGCTGCTCCCATCCCAGCCCTGGAGCAGAGAGGTAAAGACGACCGAGTGAGCAACGGGGGAGGTGGGGAGAGGAATGAGTGACGGGGGTGGGGCCTTTGGGGAAAGGGTGGGGTGGGGCCTTGAGGGACGAGGTGGAGCTGGGGGTGGGGCCTCAGGGGTCCAGTTACTAGCAGTTAGAAAGGTGGCAACCCTACTGGAGACCCATACCCCAGGAAGAGCAGATGAAGGGGGTGATAAGTGGGTTATTAGAATGGTGCCCCAAAGACTATTTTTCTGGGTAACATAGCACTAGGTCACTAGAAGAATTTTTCTGTTGACCTAGCTACTGCTGCTTTGGGAGGTGGATTACCTATGACAACAGGTTTGGCCTACAGTGAAGCATTACATTGGCACAGCTGTGCCGCTGTAGTGTTTTTAAGCATGGACATTGTGACGTTTCCCTCTGGTGTTATCCAGACCGTTGATCTGCTAGGTCACTCCAATCCTTGACTCTGGGAGCCAGCCTTACCCTGCTGTGCTGTGAGAACCCCCACTCCTGGGCTGTTCATGCACAGCCTCTGGAATGTAAGTTGCTCCTTGGATTGTGCAACCGAATGACACTAGCCAATATCTCTGGTCCCAGACACAACCCTAGGAACCTCCGTCTTGCAGTGTCTAGTTATGCCCACTGGACGCTGCAAGCTTATATGAGTTCGTCAGTTTAACAAAGAAATTGATCTGTACCAGGCTTGTTATCCCAAGGAAAGACTCTGACACACTTCAAACCAAACCACTGCTTCAAGTAGAATAAACAAACACATTTATTAACTATAAAGATAGATTTTAAGTGATTATAAGTCAAAGCATAACAAGTTGGATTTGGTCAAATGAAATAAAAGCAAAACGCATTCTAAGCTGATCTTAACACTTTCAATGCCCTTACAAACTTAGATACTTCTCACCACAGGCTGGCGGGTTGCTCTTCAGCCAGGCTCTCCCCTTTGATCAGTGCTTCAGTCGCTTGGTGTGGTGTCTGTAGATGTAGGTAGAAGAGAGAGCAAGGCAAATATCTCTCCCTTTTATCATGTCCTTTCTTCCCTCTTGGCTTTACCCGTACCCCTTCAGAGTCAGGTGAGCATTACCTCATTGTAGTCCCATACTGACCAAAGGAATGGGGATGAGTCACTGGAGAGACCAACAGACCTTTTTGTTGCTGCCTAGGCCAGCATCCTTTGTTCCTGTGAGGCTGGGCTGGGTTTGTCCCATACCTGCCCTGATGAGGTGTGAACTGCCCCTCTGCTCTTGGAGAGTTTTTGCCTGGGCTTATTTTAAGCCATGAGGATACATTTTCAGCCTCATAACTACATACATGAAATTATAACCTATATCATTACTGTAACAACAATGCTCAGTGCATCATGAGCCTTTCAAAGACACCTGACATGGCAAACTTTGCATTGGATACCACACAATCATTTTATAGGGATGAACATGGGGATGTTGGGTGTTCCCCCGAGGTACAGAGTGTCACAGACATACCCAAATTGTTCAGCAAATTAGATGATTTGACAGATACTCTCTGACATCCAAAACTAGCACTTTCAGTATAACATTTGCTATTGCTCTGCTTGAGATTGTTTTTTGGAATATTTTCAGAATCAGTAGTATTTCTATCCTACCAAAGGTACATTCTGTTAACCCCCAGCCTTGGCTTCCATCCCCCACCCCCAAATACCTGTTTCCTCCACTCTTGCTCACATGTTGTGGAGCATCTCTGGCAAAAAAATCTCATGACTAGACTGATTTCCTCCATTATTAATTTGTTTTCTCCTCCATCACTTTGGTCATCTTTCTAGCTAAACAACTCTACTTTTCCAACTTAACCATGTTCTCAATTCCACACCCACCTTTGAGTCACACCTCAAGCCCTCCCCTCCTTCTGTTCCCCCTTTTTCTTTCCTCACAGGATCTTGCTGATTTACTCCAAGAGAAAACTGACAAAATACAATGTGACTTTCCACTCCCCTCTACTTCTCTTCATTCTTCCCCTGCTATTACTCCCTTCTCCTTTCTCACCATCACAGATGCAAAAGTTTTTCATCTGCTCACCTCCTCTGACCTTTCCACTTGCTCCAGTGATCCCATCCTATCTGATCTCCTTTGTACCCACTCTCATCTCTTCCCATACTCTTCTCTTTAACCTCTCACTCTCCCTCAAAATTCAAATATGCTTTAGTGTCTCCCATTTTAAAAAACTTACTCTTGACTCACTTGCCTCTCTAGCATCTACCCCATCTTTAAGCTCATAGAACACATTGTCTACAATCACTGTCTGGAGTCCTTCCCCTCCAATTCCATCCTATACTCCTCCCATCTGGCTACTGCCCCTTGCTCTCCACTGAAGCCAAATTCTCTAATGACCTCTTCCTACACAAAACTAAAACCAGCACTCTGTCCTCATCCTCTTTGACCTGTCAGCTGCCTTCACACTGTCAACCATGCTCTTCTTGAAATCTTTTCTTCCCTTGGTTTACATGGCTCTGTCCTCTTCTGGTTCTTTAGAATATCGTTTAGAGGATCCTCCTCATTCCTCTATCCAACTTTCTTTGGAAGGTTCCACAGAGCTCTGTCCTTAGTCCCTTTCTCTTCTCCCACTACATCTCATATCTTGGTAATCTCATTCAGAAACATAAATTCAACTACTGTTCAATGACTCACCATCTTCCTCTCTACTCCACAGTACTGGGTTTACAATAGCACCAGTGGCACCATGGAGCCAGGCCCATCCTCAGAAGGGGCCGCAGCCTGCTCCGCTTGCACTGCGCCCCGAGACCCTGCCAGCCCACTGGCTCCCCACTGCTCCCCACTTGCTCCTCTCAGCCTGCCCACTGGCCATCTGAGAGCTCCTCTCCACGCCCCGGCCAGACCCCAGTGCACCTCCAGCTCTGGGCAGCCTCTGCTTCCCACCACTTGTGGGGCCCCGTCTGTCTCCCCAGAACTGAGCTGCCTGGGACTGGTGCAGAAGAGCCTGGTCAATCTCAGCCAGTTGTAGGGGGGACAGTGTGGGGGGGCTTGGCTGGGCCCCTCCAAGCAAGTGGGTGCTGAGGGAGCTCAGCCAGGACAGGCCCTGGCCTAGCTGATCACGCCACTCCCGAGAGGCCAGAACAATTCCCCACCTCAGGACCAGCCGTGGTGGTGCTGGCAGCTCAGCCTGGCAGACACAGTCACCTCCCAGCAGGGTGGTGAATGCAGCTGGGAGGCAGGGCGTGGGTCTCTGGGGAGCCTGGGGTGTGTGTGTGCTGGACTGTGATGGGGCGGGGAAAATGTGTGTGTTGAAGCACTTGGGAGTGGGGGTTCTGGGCAGTTGTGGTGGGGCTGTGGGCAGGGGGGTGCTGGGCAGGGGTGGTGTTGTGCAGGGTGCTGGGTAGAGGTGGTGTGCAGGGTGCTGTGTATTTGTGGAGGGGGCCTGGCAGGGGGCACTGGGCTTACTGGGTCGGGGGGGGGCTCTGGCCATAGGGAGTTGGGGGGGTATTCATGTTGTGCAGGGGGGCTGTGTGGCATGGCATGGGCTCGCCCGAGGGGAAGGGGCATGCTGGAAGCACAGGGCTGGGCGGGCCACTGTGTGTCTGGCAACTGCCAGTTTGTAAATAGTGCCCTCGCCCTGGTCTGGCTGGAGCAGTGCTGCTCCTGCCATGCCATGCCCTATTGCTCCTGGCTGGCCCCTCGCTCAGGGGACTGACTTCCCCACGCCATGCTCCATTGCCTTCATGGGGGCCCACAAATAAGTTTGGCGTCGGGCCCACAAAAGTTAAGCCGCCCCTGCTACTTCAGACCTGTCTTCTCCTGATCAAACTTAAAATCTCTGCCTGTCTCTCTGACATCTCCTTGTGGATGTCTAGCCACCAGCTCAAGTTAACCATGGCTATACCAGAGCTCTTAATCTCCCCTCCAAGCATTCCCCCCACACCTCCTTTCTTGGTCATTGTGGACAATACTGCCATCCTGCCGATCATGCAGGCTTATAACCTCAGCATCATCTTCAACTCAGACCTCTCTCTAGGGCCTCGCATCCAAGCTATGGCTAAATTTTGCTAATTCTTTCTGCATCATATCTCTAAAATACAGCTCTTCTAATCCCTCCCATGGCTAAAACTCTCAACCAAGTTGTAATCCTCTTGCATCTCGATTATTGCAACATCATCTTCTCCAGGCTTGAGAATTGCAAACTTGCCCTGCTCATATCCTTCCTGAATGCTGCTGCAAAGATCACTTTCCTAGCCCATTACTTTGACCCCTCTCTTTACTTTCAAGGCCCTTCCCCAATCTACGTATCATGTCTCATTCACTAGCAAGATGTTAACTCTTGCCTCTGATTGGCCCATGAAGTCAGCCTCTATTGCCCACTTGTTAAATTTTCAAACAAGCACATTTGTACTTTCTTCTATGCTGACCCTAAGGCTTGGAAGGAGTTCCCCATGAACATCCATGGAACTGCCTCAATATATTCCTTCGGAACCCTAGTCAAAACTATACTTTTTTTGATACCTACAAAATCTTGACCACTCTTGGAATACTGGTGTGCTAAGACCACTGAGTAACACTGTCTCATTGTTTCCTTGTACTCCCCATCTGTCTGTATCCACCCGTTGACTCTTGTTTGATGCTGAGGTTGTGAGCATGTTGGTGCAGGAATCTTATTTTCGTTCTGGGTTTGTATAGTACCTAGCACAAGGGGTTCTGGTCCAATATAAACTTCTTATCCCCCTGCAGGTCTAACTGGATTTTGGGCACTTGCATGTACTCCTTTTGAGAACCTGTGACCAGTGAAATTGACCAATAAGCATCTTAATCACACAATGTTTTTGTTTAGCAGGTGGAGAAAGGATTAGAGAAAAGAGAATTTTAGAACAACCAACCTGTGTGCATGTCTGTTACACAAAGTACTACCATCCCATAAAGGTAGCCTAGGCAGGATTAGTTTCTGCAGATAGACCAGCAGGGTATAAGTGTCTGTAAGTCTGGTTCACGCTGACACCCCCCCACATCTGCCCATCCCCCTGCCTAGCAATAAATTCTGCCCGCAGCCCCCATCCTGTGCCCCCAGTCCTCCAACAATTCTGCCTGCTTCAGCCCCCAGTCTGTTCTGTCCCACATCAAATCTTCACCCACATCTGTTCTGCACCTCCACCCAGGCTCACCTCCGCTCCTCCTATAGCTCCTGGATTCTTCATCCCTCTCTCCCTGGACTGGGGGGATGCAGTGGGGGCCCCTCTCCCTGTTCACAGGCTGGGTGATGCAGGGAGAGGGGAGCAGCAGAGGAACTTTCCCTCACTGTTCACAGGAAGAAACAGAACTGCCCTGTGTGATGTAAACCTACAACCAGACCAGGGCTACTCACTCAGCTACAATGACTCACTCCTCCTGCAGTGACTCATACCTCAGGCCTACTGCAGCCATCTGGGCAGAGCCTGGGTCAGATGACCCCCAGGCACAGGTATTTTACTCTCACTGCCAGAGCCACAAGTTAGTCCGTGCAACAGCACCATTCAGCTAGGGGTCCCTCTGCTGCCTTACTGTGTTACAGATTTCCAGCCTTCCCTTGACTCTGTTCCTCTCCCTGGTTCCAGCTTGCTTCAGCCTTGTCCATCTCTTATTCCAACTTCACACCAGCCCTGTTCCCGACCTGCTCCAGCTCTGCAACCACCTCCTGATACCCAGAACTTTGGACAAACTTCAGTCTGGCTTTGACCTTCAGCCTGCATCTGGACTCCAACGCCAGTCCTGATTTAGCTTGTCTACGGACTCTAACCCCAGTTCTTACCCAGGGCCTGTTCCCAGACTCTGGTTTCAGTGCTGCCCTCAGCCCGGTCCCAACTCTTCGAGCCTTGGTACCTGTTCTTGACCATGGCTCCAAACACCAGGCCTGACTGTCTAGAACCCAGACCCTGACATACTGGGCTCTTTCTGCTCCCTCCTCCCCACCTGTGAAAATGGTGTCAGCCCCTGGAGGAGAAGAGAGAGAGTGCTCTTCCTGTTTTCTATAGCAGCTTCAATTGACTGCTCTTTCCTAGGAGGCGGGACTAGTGGGGAAAGCAGAGAATCACAGGGGAATTTCCTCCAAGTGGTTCTATAAATGTGTGCCCCTGTCATAAATATAAAGGGAAGGGTAACCACCTTTCTGTATACAGTGCTATAAAATCCCTCCTGGCCGGAGACAAAATCCTTTCACCTGTAAGGGGTTAAGAGGCTAAGGTAACCTCGCTGGCACCTGACCCAAAATGACCAATGAGGGGACAAGATACTTTCAAATCTGGAGGGGGAGAAAAAGGCTTTTGTCTGTCTATGTGATACCTTTGCCGGGAACAGACCAAGGATGCAAGCCCTCCAACTCCTGTAAAGTTAGTAAGTTATCTAGCTAGAAAATGCGTTAGGTTTTCTTTGTTTTGGCTTGTAAATTCGCTGTGCTGGAGGGAATGTATATTCCTGCTTTTGTGTCTTTTTGTAACTTATGGTTTTGCCTAGAGGGATTCTCTGTGTTTGAATCTGACTGCCTGTGAGATTATCTTCCATTCTAATCTTACAGAGTGTTTCTTTTCTCTTTGTTTTGTTCTTCTAATAAAGTTCTGTTTTTTTAAGAATCTGATTGGGTTTTTAGGGTCCTAAGAAACCCAAGATGGTCTGTGCTCAACTTGTTTATTCTCAAGCCTCCCCAGGAAAGTGGGTGTAAGGGCTTGGGGGGATAGCTGAGGGAAGAGGAACTCCAAGTGGTCCTTTTCCCTGGTTCTTTGTTAAAGCACTTGGTGGTGGCAGCATACCCTAGTCCAAGGGCAAAGATTTTGTGCCTTGGGGAAGTTTTTAACCTAAGCTGGTAGAAATAAGCTTAGGGGGTCTTTCATGCGGGTCCCCACATCTGTACCCCAGAGTTCAGAGTGGGGAAGGAACCTTGACATGGTGGTAAGCGTGGGATCATTTTGAACCAGAGATCATTTTTAACCAAAAGCACAGACCTGAAGAGATTTTTTTTTTAACTGAAAGCAGTTTTTTCTGTCCCTTTGCCTGGAGGCAGAGATGTTAGTGGTTTTAACAAAAGGATTTTTCTGTAGGCTGGGAACAGCTATCAGAGACTGAAAGCCTGAGCTGTTGCTTGGGTGTAATTTGTAAAATCATGTGTGTGGGGGTGGAGGGAAGCTGAAAATGGGGGCTTGTGTTTCCATGCACTGTGTTGCAATGAGCAATGTGGCTGTTTGTACATGTTCCCCAAAGTCAGTGCCCAAAGCTGTCCCCTGGCTGGAGGCACAACCACATAGCTAAAAGAAAAGGAGTACTTGTGGCACCTTAGAGACTAACCAATTTATTTGAGCATGAGCTTTCCACATAGCTGTTACTCCCACCTTCTCTGATCAACTGGCACATTCCAACCGCCACCGAACCTTGGACTCCAATGTTCCACCTGCTTCTCACAGTGCCTGGTGATGATGGAACCTGGTGACAGTCTGCCCAACAGCTCTCAGCCATGCCTGTCACTGTTTCCATTGCTTCATACTGACTCAACAGACATTCTAGGCTTCACAGACAAAATATTGATATCCTGAAATCTTATCAGAGATCCTAGAAATCTGTTTGTCATGGGAAAACATAGAATTTGCATTTTTACAGAGAATCTTTAGTTTTTACATTTTGTGAAAAAATAAAAACATTAACTATTAACTACATTTTACTGAAAGTACGAATGTCACTCATTCCAGTGGTGCCCAATCTTATTATTCAGGAGGGCCACATAGACCTAAGCACAACCTTGTGTGGGCCAAACAGATTCTACATATTTTAATAAGATTTCTGCTGATAGCGGGAGCTCCACCACCCGGGGCTGACAGCCCAAGCCCCGCTGCCCCAAGGCTGACAGCAGAAGCTTTATTTTTTGTGCATTTAAAAAAAAGAACAATTTTCTGAACATTTTCTGAAGTATTTGGTATATGTAAGAAATACAATTTGCAATTCTATAAATTTTAATTTATTATAATGATTGATGACACTAGCAGGCTTCGAACTTGCTTAAAAACTGTAAATATATCAATAAAACATTGTGTTCAACTGATACCTATACATATATATTGTGGCTAGGGAAACTAAAATTCAGCATTTCATTTTAATCACAGAAAATCATGGATTTTTATGGTTTTTATCACAGGATTTTGTTTTTTTATCACAAAAAAAACCTAGGATCCCTGCTTATTATATAGATTTCCCAGGTTTGTGACCGGTTGAACTTTAAAGGGTGGGCTGTATGCAAATATTTTCCCCCTCAAGGAATCAAAACACAGTTTAGTGCCTCACAAGAGAAGCAAAGCCCTGTTGCCCACTCTGAAGAGTGTGGTGTCAGTGCAATCGGACCCACTGAGTGAGGATTATAAACATACAAAAGTGTGGAAAGGACATGGGTGACAAAGAAAAATCCAGTGGGTGACTGAACAGCACTTGTATGTGGCTCTGTTAGATCTGTATGCGTGTTAGCCCTGTGTGTATTAGTGGTAGATCTGTGTGTGTATGTGTGTGTGATCTGTGCATGTGTATGTTAGATCTCTGTGTGTATGTGTTAGACCTGTCTGTATGTTAGTGTTAGAGCTGTGTAAAGGGGCACAACCCCAACCTCAAGGCAACTCCGCAACCCCCTTTTCCTTCAACAAGCTCTTATAGTATCTAGAGAGATAACACATAGGTAAGATTGATAACATCATTTTTTTTACTTAAACTGTGGAAGTGGGAATTCTGCAGCATCTTCAACTGGATACAGAAACTTTTAACTAGGGCTGTCAAACGATTAAAACATTAATCACCACTAACTGCAGTTTTAATTGCACTGTTAAATAATAATAGAATACCATTTATTTAAATATTTGGATGTTTTCTACATTTTCAAATATATTGATTTCAATTACAGCATGGAAGCATGTCCTCTGGAATGGCAGCCAAAGCATGAAGGGGCATATGAATGTTTAACATATCTGGTACATAAATACCTTGCAACGCTGGCTACAAAAGTGCTATGTGAATGCCTGTTCTCATTTTCAGGTGACATTGTAAATAAGAAGTGGGCAGCATTATCTCCTGTAAATGTAAACAAAGTTGTTTGTCTTAGCACTTGGCTGAATAAGAAGTAGGACTGAGTGGATTTGTAGCCTCTAAAGATTTACACTGTTTTGTTTTTGAGTGCAGGTATGTAAAAAAATGAACATTTCTAAGTTGCACTTTGACGATAAAGAAATTGGGCTACAGAACTTGTATAAGGGGAATTGAAAAATACTATTTATCTTTTTACAATGCAAATATTTGTAATAAAAATAATAATATAAAGTGAGCACTGTACACTTTGTTTTTTGTTGTTGTAGTTGAAATCAGTATATTTGAAAACGTAGAAAAACATCCAAAATATTTTTCCATTGGTATTCTATTATTCTTTAACAGTGCAATTAAAACTGTGCTTAATCACAATTAATTTTTTTGATTAAGTTAATTTGAGTTAATCACTTGAGTTAACTGGGGTTAATTGACAACCCTACTTTTAACATTACATTATTGTGATGATAATGCAAATCTTTAGACCCATGTAAAAAAACCCAGGCAGATTAAATTATTTTTCTGGCAACTGGCAAATCCATAAAAAACAACATCCAAGCTGGTCAAATAGGGGGTCAGGTGGTAACCCTAAGGGGGAGCTTGCTTCTGATTATGAACTTGGCAAGGTGGGGGGGGCGGGCTGTGTGAAGGCCAGACGAGGAGGGTTTGGGAAGGATTTTTTTTTTTTTTTTTTTGAGGCTGTGGGCCCCAGGGGCTGTGACTGATCACACCTTGACCTAGTTCCAGGGTGGGAGGACAGGCGGCGCGTGCGCATGTTTTACAACAACACTGGAGGATACTGACTTTTGCTGGCTGTAACAGAACCTCCCTCCTCAGGGCGCCCAGCCGGCCACGCTCCGGCCCAGACTCCGGGCAGGACCGACCACACCCTCCCGCCACCGCTCAGCCTGGGGAGGCGGCTCGCTCCCGCGCCTCCCCCAGCGCGCAGGCGCGGAGCATGAGGGTCCTCGGAGCGGGGGCTCGCGCAGCGCATGCGTAGGAGCGGGGTCAGGAGGAACGGATTTGGCGTCGTGCGCTGCTGCCGTGCTTGGCTCTGCGCGGGGGCCTGGGCGGGGGGAAGTGGAATGAGCCTTCACCTGGCCCGGCCTCGCGCACGCCGGGGAACCGCCGCCGCCGCCCGCCGGCGACTTTCCTGCCGCTGCGGGGCTCCCGGCGCCCAGTAGTTGCCGCCGCGGAGCGGCCCGAGAGCAGCCCCCGGAATCCGCCTGTCCGGGGCCCCGCGAGCCCGGCATGTGGCCCCGCGGGTGCGGGGGGCGCCGGCGCAGTCCGGCTTCCGGTCGCTGAGCCGGTCGCTGCAGGGCCGGGCCGGGCCGGGCCGGGGTGGCTGCACGGTGACCGAGCGGCCCGGGGCGAGGAGCACGGGGACGGCGCTGCTGAGCCGGCTGTGCGGAAGCCAAGGGCGGACGCCCCGGCGGTTGGATCGGCGCACGGCTCGGTGAGGGCTGAAGAGCTCCGGTTTGCTGCTCTCCGGCTGCCCCGGTCCTGGCTGGCGGATATGAGATGATATGAACTCTCCGGTCTGCTGTCAGAGGGACAATGACCACCCCCGCTCTGCTGCCCCTGTCTGGGCGTAGAATCCCCCCCCTGAATCTTGGGGCCTCCTCCTTCCCGCACCACAGGGCTACCTTGAGACTGTCCGAAAAATTTATCCTCCTCCTCATTCTTAGTGCCTTCATCACCCTCTGTTTTGGGGCATTTTTCTTCCTCCCGGATTCTTCCAAACACAAACGCTTTGATCTGGGTTTAGAGGATGTGTTAATTCCTCACGTGGATACCAGCAAGGGGGGCAAAAACCTTGGAGGCTACTTGATCCATGGGCAAGGACACGATGAGCACAGGCACAGGTATAATGTATACACATGGTTTTGTTTTTCACATAAGAAAACAATGCCTGATCTTGCTGCCATTTGAGTGACTGTAAGTGGGAATAGGATTGGGTCCAAAGGAAATCTAGTAAAGGAGACTGCAGGCCTACTGGGTAATGTGGTTTTCCATTTGCTGTTTCCAGGAAAATGTGGCTTTACCTAGATGGCATAATTTTTTTCTGACAAATGTAAAAGTCACGATTGCTTAATCGTGGCTGAAAGGGATGCTGTCATGAAAGGGGCATAGTGACTTTTGGACGGGCCCACAAGTGGAGAGTCACCTCAGATATCCTTGCTCTCATGAACAGGAAATAGCCACAGTATTTATTCTCTGTATATTTCCCAAATGTTTTTCTGCTTCTGAGTTCTCTGTGCCTTTCCCCTTACCCTTCTTCCCCAAGCTGCTATGTGTGATGCTGTCTGGGGTCCCTTAGCTCCTGGGCCCTTGTCCAGCATGATTCTGTCTCCTTCAGGCTCTCAACTCTTGGCCCTAATTTGTGTTGCTGTTTTGGACAGGTGACAGTAAGCCAGGTAGTTGCCTTTTCTCCCTGTTTTAGCTTCCTAACTATCTCAGCAGAACAAGAGGCATAGCATGAGAGAGAACCTGCACCTATGAGAACAAACTGAAGTGGCAGTGATTGGGGTTTTTCTATTAATGGTCACTAGTGGAGGGATACCATAGTTAAGTACTAGAACTGAACTATTAGCCCTGACTGGTCTAGGTGGACTTGGGCTCTCTGCAGTATCAGGTTTCTTTATGTGATATAGAGTTGGGTTAGCTCAAGCTAGATCTCAGACTTGAATTTTGTAGAAAAATTTGGATTCTGTAGCTTTACAAATCATCAAACTTTTTTCTTTTGAAAATTTCAGATGAGTTTTTGAGTACACTTATAAAATAATTCTAATACTATTTTTTTAGGATTATTATTATTAACAGTAACAGAATTAAAAAAAATATTCATAAGCTGAGTGTTTCTTCGGGAGCGGTGTGAAATAGGTTCCCCCTTCTGCCTACAGTAAGAGTTCTTTAAAGGTGATTTGAGCCAACTTTTAAAAAACGGGATTGACCTTTTTAGTTACTGTATGGTATATAAAGGCAACCTGAATATTGGGGTATTTCCCACCCTGGTTTGTGCCTTATATTAAAAATATCAACATGTTAAGCGTGATTATTCTCTGCTAGTCATGGAGGACCTGTTAAACATCCTGCAGTTCATTTATTATGAGCTCTGATGCCTTAATTTAAAGGGCACAGGTGCTGAATATTTAACAAAGAATTAATTTCTCAAAAATGTTAATTAGCCACTACATTTAAATGCTACACAAAACAGTTCTAGGCATTGACTAATAAACCCTCATAATTACATATGTAAGGAGGTTTTACAGGTTGCTGAACCCCTTATGGCAACTAATGAACAAAAGCCTGTGTCCCTCTGCTTTGGCTACAGTAGGTTTCAATGGTCTGGGTTATTAGCTGCTTACTGGTGGTGCCTCCAGGGAGTTGGGAACCCTACCATACCTGTCTTTGTGGTTTCAACTGTTCCTGTCTCCTTACTTACCCATATGATTTGCCTGATACCTTGTAGTATACTCTTCTAACATGTCTGTAATGGCTGAATCAGTGTACATTTTATTTATAAGTGAAGTACAAAGGAAGCATGCAAAGGGAAGGAGAAGCTCAATTTGGAGTGGGTATATCAGTAATATCATACAATACACAAGTAACACAGCCTCAGGGTGGATTTCCCTGGATTCACGAGTCCCGTTTATCCCACGCTAATGGGCTTTGTAACGTGGAGGTACCCAAACACCTTGAGTTGTTGCAGGTCTGAAGCTGTTTGAGTGTGATGAGGTGCTGAGGGTGCTCATTCGCTTGGGGGACTAACCTCTGCATCAGCAAAAGGTGGTGTTTTCAGTGGAAAAAGTTCCAACAGGGTAGGCGGCCTTCTCGGTGTTTCCAAGACCAGTTGCTCTCTCCCAGAGTAGTTCAGCTAACCCCTTTCTGGGCAAAATAGGCAAACCCCAGGCAGGGAGAAAACTGCCAGGAAATCACCTGAACTCCCCTCAGGCAGGGCTGTCCTTCTCTCATCCCCCATCCAGTTGGCTGCCATCCCACAAAGTTCACCTTATCACAGTGCTCAACACTCTTGTCAAGGTGAGCACACTCCATCTCATCGCATCCCCATCTCTCAACTACCTGGCAACAAGCTTGCGTCTCTTTTTTGTCAGACCCATTTACCCAAGTTACACTTACCTTGTGCTGTTTTGCGTCTCGTGATTCTGTTGTTTCCCAGTCACAATGATCTTCTAGGACAAACATGACTTGCATTTCTAAAGTAGACAAGCCAAATGAAAAGCTGTGTCACATATTTTTGAATTGCATGATGCCTTCTAGTGGCTGGCCTATAGAAAGAAAAAAACTTGCTAGTGCTAAAAACTAGTAGATTTTTGGCATAGCTTTTGGAGCTAGCTGACCAGGTTATAGTTCCAGTTCCGTTTCCATGTAATCTCCCCTCCCCTCCAACATAGAAGATATCTATCTGAAGACATGCAATCAGTTCAATAGTGATATCACAAAGGAAACTATTATGGTTGTGCCAACTTTGGCATTATTTGTGGGGTACCTGTAGATAGACGTAACTTTTCTATTATGTTCAAAGTAGACTTCAGTCAGTCTACGCAGGCACTGTCTACACTAGGGAAACTTGGCATGCTAACCTTTGTGTGTGCCTAAACTTTTGCTCTACTCACACAAATGCTTCTGATGATGCACATGCTTTACAACTTCTTTTTGGATTACATTTGATGTGACATACCAGCATGGATAGGGATCACAAAACTCTTGTCATAAGTGATACTTATGTATGACTGGGTTGCTGAAGGGACAGAATGTCCTGCATCCAGCTGTTATTGCCTCAGTGTGTGTTAGAAACTTGCCCCATCCATGGTGAGTTGGAGAGAATCCTCGGGTATAACCTGTACCCTGCTGGAGGTGCTTTCAGTTAGCACCGAAGTGCCATGTAGAAAAGGAGAGGATGGGCTCTGTTAATGGGCAGAGAAACAGATCGAATAGCTGGGCTCTGAGACACCGGGTACAATGACAATTTTCAGGATCTGCTTTCAAGAACCCTAGATCTTCAGTCGGTGGCCAAGCTGATTTGGCTGAAGGAGGAAAAAGGATGAAAGGTCCTCTATGTCTGGTATGTAGCTTATAAAATGTAATGACAGATTGATTTTGGAGGCTTGGTGGCTGAGGGAAGAATATTTTGTAAGAGCACTGGTGTGCATTCATAAAAGGTGGAAGCTACTCATCTTGGATATGTAATGCTGTTCTCTATCTATGTAATGGAGTTAATCTTTTCCCTCCAGTATCTGAATAACTCACTCAGTAAGTCCTCCAATCAAATTTTGGGACAGTGCAGATTTCTTTCCACCCAGATGGAAACTTGCACAGCCTTTCCATTCAGAGACAGTCCTTCAGTATCAGAGGTGCAAATGATCCTCATTGGTCTTCATGTTTTCTGAGATTGCTTTTCTTTTCCTGGATGTGCCCATAAACAAAGATGTTCTTGAAGGTTGTTTGTTAGTTTAGTTAGAGCTGCAATCTCCTGGGCCCCCTATCTTTATTTCATTAATCAATTAAAATAGCATCCCCTGCTCACCTGTAATTTTATCAGTGTTTTTGTGAATTATTTCTCTCTGGTCCAGGAAAAGTGTCTTACAAGAATGCATTTAGAATCTGAAACAGATCTGTGATTGTACTTTTAGTTTCATTCTTTGGTATTTCAGGAAATGGATGGGCTGTTGCTATGGTTATTAACACTTTTTAATTTCTTGTTCTTCATTTCAGTGCTACTCAGACAGGATGGGTGTCCCAGAGTAGTCCCTGGGGCAAGTGAACTGGATTCACAATTTTGGAAAAGTGCATAAATCTCTAGTCTAGGAAAAGGGGAAGCAGAAAAGACTGTTACTGGACCTGTACAGAGACATGAATAGAGACCCTGAACACATATACAGTTTGAAAAATGTGCGTGTGTGGGGGGAGGCTTGCTTTTTAAGAGACAGGACAGGTTCAAAAATCACTTGGGACTTCTGGAATGAGAGACATGCACATGAATGGCAGATAGACTATTCCAAATGGAAATCTTTAATGCATACCTGAGGACTCGGGGAAGAGCGACAGCTGTGTAAACTCAGCAACAAGCTGATTCTCCCCCCTCACGCCCCACCCCAATACCACAGTTTACAAGTACCGTACATACTCGTTCATAAGCTGAATTTTTTTTTTTAGGAAAAAAGGGCAGCATCAGAGAAGGGAGTTGGCTTATGAACAGGTATAGAGAGGGAGAGGTGGAACAGAGCCCCTCCCCCCCAAGAGAGGGAGAAAGGAGAGGCAGCAGAGCCAGAAGGGAAGACGCAGGGCCAGAGTCTCTCCGCTTCTGGCCACGCTGCTCTCCCCCCAACCTCCGAAGCAGCTGCAGCTCTGGGGATGGCAGGCTGCGGCCGCGCTGCCCGGTCTGGCCCCGCCCACCAGAGCAGGCTGCGGCCGCGCTGCCCGGTCTGGCCCCGCCCACCAGAGCAGGCTGCGGCCGCGCTGCCCGGTCTGGCCCCGCCCACCAGAGCAGGCTGCGGCCGCGCTGCCCGGTCTGGCCCCGCCCACCAGAGCAGGCTGCGGCCGCGCTGCCCGGTCTGGCCCCGCCCACCAGAGCAGGCTGCGGCCGCGCTGCCCGGTCTGGCCCCGCCCACCAGAGCAGGCTGCGGCCGCGCTGCCCGGTCTGGCCCCGCCCACCAGAGCAGGCTGCGGCCGCGCTGCCCGGTCTGGCCCCGCCCACCAGAGCAGGCTGCGGCCAGGCCAGAGACATCCTCCCTTGGACTTCCCCAGATAAGGGGGGGTGGGGGTCCCGGGATAGGGGTGGGGTCATGTGGGGGGTGGTCACAGGGGTTACTCCCCACCAGTAGCTGTCATGGCCTGTCACGGTAAGCAACTGGCGCGCCAGGACACTTTGTTTACTTAGGTTTACCTCTGTGCCTGCGGACGCTCGAGGTATACAAACCATCTCGGCTCTCCAACGGCTTATCCTGATGGCCCAGGAGCCAATGTTTGCTCACCCCTGAATTATAGGGTTGGCTTATGAATGGGTCATAAAAATTTTCCATTTTTACTTACCCATCTTGGGGGGGGGGATTGGCATATAAACGAACCAGCTTATGATTGAGTATATATGGTAGCTGTTTATTGGGCTGCTCCTTACCAAGTCCTTCAGAGCCATTACAGAGTCACTTCACTCCTTTACAAGATTGATATCAATTTTCCTTTCCACAAAATGAGGCATTTTACTAACTCTTTCATTAATATGTCTATTGCCACCTAATATAAATGAGTTAACTTGTTTTGATATTGTAGTTGTCCTGTGACCTCTTGTGTTAATTAAATGTCTTGAAGGCCTCTCTAATTTGAACATCAATCATATTCTTATTAAATACATCAAATGATTTCTCTAAATGCTCCCTCACCAAACTCTTTGCAGTTCGAAAACTTGTCTCTTTCACCAGCAGAGGTTGGTCCAGTAAAAGATATGTTTACCCACCTTGTCTTTCAAAATGACCAAGTCATTACTACAGCAGGAAATTTATAAATGTATGCAGATAAGAGTAAAATCCCAGCAGCTCAACATCTCAAAGCCATTTAAGAGCAGCAGCTGGCCTATCACTATGTCAACAGTGCAGTCTTTCAGAAACGCATTCATATGACAGATTGAGAGTGGGATAATTATTCAAAACAAATGTATTACCAAAGGACAAACCCAGCACCAGCACGGCTTTAAAATTGCAAGTATTGTAATGGCTCATCTGCATAGTGCAGCAATGTGTACTACAGGGACGTGATTTTTAAAGCTCACTAATGTGTGATAGTGTTAGTGCCTGGGAGGTTGGGGAGTGGGGTGGGATGAGAATGTGCTACACAACTCTCCTCTGGGCCTGATCCCCAAAAGATGTGAGTCTGTTACAGCCCTTAGCAGCACAGCCTGGCTCTCTAGCTGAATCTGTAGAGCTATGCTTTTAGCTCTGTAGTCCCTAGTTCACTTCCTGTTCACAGAAGTCAGCGTCCTTGTCATGTGTCATGCAAAATGTGTCAGGCTAATACTATAAATGCTTCATTAGTCACTGAACAGTTATGGGTTAACGGCCATCTTCATCTTTTATTATCCTGAAAAGACACTTCTCCATCTTCTTGCTCACTGTATAGCTATTTGTATTACATTAGCACCTAGAGGCTTCATTGTGCTAGGCACTGCATAAACAAAGTAAAAATGTTTTTGGTTATTAAAAACTTCCAATCTTTGTTTTTAGTTGGTCTAGTAAAAGATAATAGTTTATCCATCTTGTGTTTCTAATCTTTGTTTTGTCCTTCTATCTCTTGTCTAAAACTAAGAAATGGGTAGGGTGATACAATCTGTTCATTACAGTGTCTCAGAATCTGCCTCTCCATGTTTGTATAGTCAGAAAATGATTTAATTAGCCATGATAAAATTGGGAAGGCAGGGTCACCTGGGAACACAATGGTCTTTCTGGTGTTCAGCTTTTAAAATTTGACTAATTTTTCTACTTAAATCAATAGATGGATTGTTTGTACTGAGTTGTTACTTTAATCTATCAGAGTTGGTATAACTGTGAATTGAGCTAATTAAGTTAACTAAATACACCCAAACGACTAAAGGTAATGACACCTAGAAAGACAAAGGGAAATCAGAATAAAATAGACACATGATTAGAAATGTCCTTTATGTTTACAGTTCTATTCACATTCCTAAATTTGAAATGTAATTGCTTATGTTCAGAAATTGGTCAGAATGGCCTTCACCTTGCTTGCTTGCATGCATGATTTATAAAAGATATATTGCATATATCTGAGAAACAGGAACCCTTAGTTCATTTTTGATTTCCTAGGCTGATATTGTTTGTGTGAATGTGAAAATGCGTTGCCAAGGTTTATGATTTCACTGTCAAGAGATTGAGTATGCCTTTAAAAAAAAAAAAGGGTGGGGGGGGGTAAAAACTCTTTGGAATTTTTGAGAAGGCAATTAGGTTCCTATATTTACTGTAATTTTTCTGTTAATTCATAGTGTTTGTTTTTCTTTTTAAGGCTAGAAGGGATCATTAGATCAGTGCTTCTCAAACTATCTAATGTGGCGGACCAGCAGTTTTTCCCCCTTGATGTGCCAGGGACCGGTACCATACTATTATCGTTTTCGCATAGGCACGTAGCACATCAGATCAGAAAAACTAACATTCTTCACTGTATTAATTGGAATGGGAGTGTGGCGAACATGCAGCGATGTTCCCATTTATATACATTGAAGACTGACTGAAAGGCTGTGCGTCTGTGCGGATAGTATAAAATGACTATTATTCGTTTATGATCCAAGAAAATATTATTTGAACATTCGTAGTAATTTGTATCGGAAACAATATAATGAATAAAATAAAAGTTGGCTGACATTTTTTATTTTGTTTATTTTGTAAACAAATACAAATAAAAAATATTAAAAAAATCAAACCAGCAAAGTCTCCTAACAAAGATGATATAAAAAAATTTATGACCACAATAATAGGCATGTTAAAACCTTAACCTTTACTAATGTGAAAGTGAGCCTGCTTCTTCTTTGTCAGTTTATCCAGTTGTGGTTCAATTGAAGACAGTGCTACACGCAATGGAGAATTACTATCCATACTATTCCTGTACTTTGTCTTAATGACACTCATAGTTGAGAAGCCAGTCTCGCAGAGGTATGTTGAAGGAAATGGGAGAAGAGTTTTTAGAGCAATTTCAGTAAGCTCAGGATATTCTGCTTTCACTTTTATCCAAAAGGAAGCAAGTGATGTAGTTTCAAAACTCATCTTCAATCTTTCGTCAGCAGCCAGCTCCAACAATTTATCCTCCATAGTGACAGTTAAGTCATCTTTCAGTGGAATAAACGGATTTTGGATCCATCCAGTCCTTTTCTGTGGATCATCTTCTGCTGGAAAGTAAAACTCAAAACGTTCTGCAAAATTCGTCAAGTGTTCACTGATGACATTTTGTAGAGATGTAACATCAAGGTCTTCACCTGCATTGGCGATGATTGTTGCTAAGTTGGGAAACATGTCATAACAATCTCTTGACACTCGACTCTTCCATGCTTTTAGCTTTTTTTTCTGTCCGTTGATCTTGTCTGCCATTGTAAGACACAAAGCCATCCTTCCCTGCATGGAGGTGTTGAGATCATTAAAGATGGAAAAGATATCAGCCAAATAAGCCAGCTTGGCTATCCAATCCACATCTTGGAATAATTGTGACCAATTTGGTTTTTTGTCCTGAAGAAACTCGGCAAGCTCGTTTCAGAGCCCAAAATACTCTTGACAGGACTTTTCCCCTCCATAACCAACGTACATTGGCATGCAATAGGAGCTGTTTATGATCAGCTCCCATATCATCACATAATGCAGCGAATAGTCTCAAATTGAAAGCATTCGCCTTTATGTGGTTCACAATTTTTACTACCTCGCTGAGCACACTGTTTAGTTGTGTTGACATTTTTTTGTTGTTGCAAGACTTGCTTGGTGAAGGAAGCAGTGTGTCGACTTGCATTCGGGTGCAAGTGCCTTACTCTGGGTAACCACTCCAGAATGCCATCCTGTCATTGCAGCAGCGCCGTCAGAACATACGCCTACACAAAACTTGAAATCCAACCCACATTTGTTAACGATGTAGTCGCTCACAGTCTTGAACACTTCAGAACTAGTTGTTTTTGTTGGTAGTGAAGCAGAAAACAAAAACGCTTCCTTCAAATCACCCTCCTGTTCAAAGCGCACATACACCATCAGAATTGCCGTATTGGCAATGTCTGTACATTCATCAAACTGCAAAGAAAAGTACTTTGCTAATTTGTCCTATGAGCCAGATCGTGAATTTGTCAAGCTGTAGTGTCATTTGAAAGTGGCACCTGAGCCACTTTCTTTGCTGCCGGCTCGCCCAGCATTTCCATGCAGACATCTTTAATACAGGTTTCAGAGGAACAGCCGTGTTAGTCTGTATTCGCAAAAAGAAAAGGAGTACTTGTGGCACCTTAGAGACTAACCAATTTATTTGAGCATGAGCTTTCGTGAGCTACAGCTCACTTCATCAGATGTTTACCGTGGAAACTGCAGCAGACTTTATATACACACAGAAATCATGAAACAATACCTCCTCCCACCCCACTGTCCTGCTGGTAATAGCTTATCTAAAGTGATCAACAGGTGGGCCATTTCCAGCACAAATCCAGGTTTTCTCACCCTCCACCCCCCCCCACAAATTCACTCTCCTGCTGGTGCTAGCCCATCCAAAGTGACAACTCTTTACATAATCAAGTCGGGCTATTTCCTGCATAGATCAAGGTTTTCTCACATCCCCCCCACCCCCATACACACACAAACTCACTCTCCTGCTGGTAATAGCTCATCTAAACTGACCATTCTCCAGGTTTAAATCCAAGTTAAACCAGAACATCTGGGGGGGGGGGGGTAGGAAAAAACAAGAGGAAACAGGCTACCTTGCATAATGACTTAGCCACTCCCAGTCTCTATTTAAGCCTAAATTAATAGTATCCAATTTGCAAATGAATTCCAATTCAGCAGTTTCTCGCTGGAGTCTGGATTTGAAGTTTTTTTGTTTTAAGATAGCGACCTTCATGTCTGTGATTGCGTGACCAGAGAGATTGAAGTGTTCTCCGACTGGTTTATGAATGTTATAATTCTTGACATCTGATTTGTGTCCATTTATTCTTTTACGTAGAGACTGTCCAGTTTGACCAATGTACATGGCAGAGGGGCATTGCTGGCACATGATGGCATAGATCACATTGGTGGATGTGCAGGTGAACGAGCCTCTGATAGTGTGGCTGATGTTATTAGGCCCTGTGATGGTGTCCCCTGAATAGATATGTGGGCACAATTGGCAACGGGCTTTGTTGCAAGGATAAGTTCCTGGGTTAGTGGTTCTGTTGTGTGGTATGTGGTTGTTGGTGAGTATTTGCTTCAGGTTGCGGGGCTGTCTGTAGGCAAGGACTGGCCTGTCTCCCAAGACTTGTGAGAGTGTTGGGTCATCCTTTAGGATGCAAATTTGCAAATTTGCAAATTGGATACTATTAATTTAGGCTTAAATAGAGACTGGGAGTGGCTAAGTCATTATGCAAGGTAGCCTGTTTCCTCTTGTTTTTTCCTACCCCCCCCCCCAGATGTTCTGGTTTAACTTGGATTTAAACCTGGAGAATGGTCAGTTTAGATGAGCTATTACCAACAGGAGAGTGAGTTTGTGTGTGTATGGGGGTGGGGGGGATGTGAGAAAACCTTGATCTATGCAGGAAATAGCCCGACTTGATTATGTAAAGAGTTGTCACTTTGGATGGGCTAGCACCAGCAGGAGAGTGAATTTGTGTGGGGGGGTGGAGGGTGAGAAAACCTGGATTTGTGCTGGAAATGGCCCACCTGTTGATCACTTTAGATAAGCTATTACCAGCAGGACAGTGGGGTGGGAGGAGGTATTGTTTCATGATTTCTGTGTGTATATAAAGTCTGCTGCAGTTTCCACGGTAAACATCTGATGAAGTGAGCTGTAGCTCACGAAAGCTCATGCTCAAATAAATTGGTTAGTCTCTAAGGTGCCACAAGTACTCCTTATCTTTAATACAGCCTATCACTAGTGTCTCACCGATTGTGGATGGCTTTTTAGCCTTAGCAACGCGAAGCGCTACTTTATAAGAAGCTCGCAAAGCACAAGTATTTATGTGTGACACTTCAAAGATCTGTTTCTGACGGCCTTTTAAATCAGCATGCTTTCTTTTGAAGAACTCTTTCGACTTTGAAGTAATTTCATTATGTGCTGTATTTAAATGCCTCTTGAGCTTTGACAGCTTCATTGCGTCTTTAGCCAACACATTGCCACAAATAGCGCACTGCGGTTTTGGCACTCCATGATCATTCGTGGCTACAAAGCCAAACTGAGTGTATTAGGAGTCATATTTCCAAGTAAAGCTCGTACAAATTCTTTTTGTTGACCGTACTTCGGTTTCATTTACATTGCCGTCATCTGATTCAGAATTACTCACGTGTTCAACAGCCCGTTGTCTCTGCTTGGTAAATATGTTCATTGGGCCTCGCTTCGCCATCTGTAAATTAGGCATAAAAATAATTAATATAAATTCCATTACCCCGGGTATATACTTAATTTATGATATTAGGATGAAAGCTGAATAAATGCAGTGGGAAAAGATAAGGTATGAAAGCCATCACAAATGTCCAAATGGTCAAGAAAAAGTGAAAAAAGAAAAGGAGTACTTGTGGCACCTTAGAGACTAACAAATTTATTTGAGCATAAGCTTTCGTGAGCTACAGCTCTCTTCATTGGATGCATGCAGTGGAAAATAAAGTAGGGGGATTTTATATACACAAAGAACACAAAACAATGGGTGTTACCATACACACCCACACACACTGTAATGAGAGCGATCAGGTAAGGTGAGCTATTACCAGCAGGAGAGGGGGGGAAAAGGAACCTTTTGTAGTGATAATCAAGGTGGGCCATTTCCAGCAGTTGACAAGAACGTGTGAGGAACAGTAGGGGGGAAAAATAAACACGGGGGAATAGTTTTACTTTGTGTAATGACACATCCACTCCCAGTCTTTATTCAAGCCTAATTTAATGGTGTCCAGTCCACAGACCAGAGCCCACGAACTCAAAGCGGCACCAGATCGTGCCAGAACAGATGAAAAACCTGCAGATATATCTCCACTGCCACAACGATCAATAACCCCACAACTCACCTTTCAAGTTCCACCATTCTTACACATGCCTATCGCTACACGTGCTGTACTTCATCCAATGCATCGTAAGCCCCAACAACTATGTGGGTGAAATCAGACAGTTGCTATGCTCTCGAATGAACTCTCACAGAGAAATGATAATGACAAAAAACACTGTCACCCATGGGTGACCACTCTTTACAAAGCAATCATTCTCTCTGACCCCTTCAGTCTTTGTCCTCAAAGGAAACCTGCACAACACTAAACTGGGAGGAGTGGTAGATACGCTGGAGGGTAGAGATAGGATGCAGAGAAACCTAGACAAATTAGAGGATTGGGCCAAAAGAAATCTGATGAGGTTCAACAAGGACAAGTGCAGAATCCTGCACTTAGGACGGAAGAATCCCATGCATGGCTGTAGACTAGGGACCGAATGGCTAGACAGCAGTTCTGCAGAAAAGGACCTAGGGGTTACAGCGGACGAGAAGCTGGATATGAGTCAACAGTGTGCCTTGTTGCCAAGAAGGCTAACGGCATTTGGGCTGTATAAATAGGGGTATTGCCAGCAGATCGAGGGATGTGATCGTTCCCCTCTATTCAACATTGGTGAAGCCTCATCTGGAGTACTGTGTCCAGTTTTGGGCCCCACAGTACAAGAAGGATGTGGAAAAATTGGAAAGCACCCAGCGGAAGACAACAAAAATGATTAGAGGACTGGAGCACATGCCTTATGAGGAGAGGCTGAGGGAACTGGGATTGTTTAGTCTGTAGAAGAGAAGAATGGAATACGTCTGTAGGTTTTTCATCTGTTCTGGCATGATCTGGTGCTGCTTTGAGTTCACGGGCTCTGGTCTGTGGGGAGCTTGCTTCTGATAAGCTTGGTGATGTCAGGGGGCTTGTTTGAAGGTCAGAAGCAAGGGTTCAGGAAGGATTTTTTTCAGGATGTGCTCCTTGTCAAGTATGTGTTGTAACTGTTTGGTATGTCATATAGGTTCTAGTGTGGCGTGAGAGGTGACAGCTAGGGGTATGCGGTCAGTGGGTTTTTTCTGTATTGACACAGTTTTTCCTAGGGTATTTGTATTCCCATATGTGATCTACTTCTCTGGTGTAGTCCTTGTATTGTGAAGGCATTTTAAGTGTGTTTAGGTATCCCAGACTCTCTCTTTGGAGGAGAGTGGATAAATAAAAAATCAATTTTTTTTTCAAAAAAATTTAATTTATAAGTGATAACTTTTAAAAAAGTAATCCTATTTAAAATGAAATCTGAGTTTAATACAAATTATATTTAGGTTTAAACTACTCATAATGTGTTAATGCATTTAAATAAAAAATAAATTTGCTGAAACCATGAGCCTCTATCAAAAACTGAGTTATATGCTGCTTTTCTACCTAACACGCCCCTTCCCCCCCCGAATTCTAGCTTTTGAGGTCAAGCTTTATAAATGTGGCTCAACAGATTGTGTACTGTATTAAGGGCTTGATCCTGTGGGGAACCCGGCAGCTGTGCTATTGGATGCAAGAGCTTTGCAAAGTCGTCACAGGCGTTGGGACCCGGCGTCTGACTTCAGGAGACACCATCATGTATCTTATCAAGGCCATCTACTGAGCCCACTGAGTGGTCTTATTCCTATTTTATAATTACTCCCTATCTAATCTCTGATTGGCTCATTTCTCAAATTATGGCTATTTATGACTTCACCCACCATAGAAATATACTCTCCAGCTCATGGAAAAACACTGACCTGCCCAGCAGTGTTCCCTCTAATGTTTTATGTCCATGTGCGGAATGAGTTTTGTTATGTGCATCAATATGGATTTGGGGTGTGTGTGTGTGTGGGATCGGGGTGTGGGCTCTAGGGTAGGGCTGGGGATGAGGGGTTTGGAGGGCAGGAGGGTGCTCAGGGCTGGGGCAGAGTGGGGGTACAGGCTCTGAGGTAGGGCCGGGGATGAGGGGTTTGGAGTGCAGGCTGCCCCGGGGCTGCGATGGGGAGAGAGGACTCTCCCCAACCCCCTCTCGCCGCAGCAGCTTGGGGACAGGTGAGAGGTGCCTCTCCCCAGCTGTGGCAGCTCCGGTGTGCCTGGGCCAGGTTGGGCTGGGGGAGGGGCTCCTCTTCCCAGCTGCCTGTGTGGCCTTTGAGAGCGTTCTGTGCAGCTGCAAAGCTTACAGGGAACGTAGCTGCCCAGTGACTACCAGCCCTTGCTTCTGGATGGTTCTGGAGACTTTAAGTCAGTGATTCCCAAACTTTTTCCGCCGTGTGTGCAGGGAAAGCCCCTGGCGGGCCGGGCTGGTTTGTTTACCTGCCGCGTCCCCAGGTTCGGCCGATTGCAGCTACCAGTGGCTGCGGTTCGCTGCTCCAGGCCAGTGGGAGCTGCTGGAAGTGGCGCGGGCCGAGGGACATACTGGCCGCCGCTTCCAGCAGCTCCCATTAGCCTGGAGCAGCGAACCACAGCCACTGGGAGCTGCAATCGGCCGAACCTGGGGATGCGGCAGGTAAACAAACCAGCCCGGCCCGCCAGGGGCTTTCCCCGCGCAAGCGGCGGAACAAATTTGGGAACCACTGCTTTAGGTAAATGACTTTTCTCTGTCTTCTTGTGTGTGTCCACAGACAGAGATACAAACACACAGAAATCCATTAATTTCCCAACTGCCTCCCTCTGTGTCTCTAAACAAATAAGATACTGCAGTGCAAAAAGCATGTGGGTTACAGGAGTAGAAGTCTTGGATAGTTAGTTGTTTTGTTTTTCTGGGAGTGGAGAGAGGGGTGGGGATGGGGTGGGACTGGGGGAGTTATATAACAAGGGAGAAGGAGCAGAGCATGCAACCAGAAAGGAACAACACTGCTGTCAAAGAAGCATACTGTGGGAAAAAGGGACAACAATCTTCAAAGTGCAGCTGTTGATTTCAACATATGGGAACTGGAGGAAAAAAACCTGCCATGGCTGCAGGTTGTAAAAAAAGGACCCTATCTGGGAATATTTTCAGGAAGTTCCTGTACCTCTGGGTAAAAAAGAAATATGTGTCAAATGAAAACAGTGGAACAGAGAGATGCAAGGCCGAGTTATCAGAGTGAAACAATCTGAAAAATGCTCTTCAGAATGCAATGACTGTAACGATGATGATGTGGACATGTCTGAACAATCTGGATCAAGAGGTTGGTAAACTTATTTTTGCACCATTCTTATGGACTGCCTGCCTTGTTTTATTATGCTAGTAAATGATAACTTAGATTATTTGCCTAAATTTGTATTTTGGGTGGATTAATTACTTATGAATTTCAAAATGTTTATGTTCAAAAAGTATTAATTAAATTTTTACTCTTATTGCTGGATTTTGAGATTTTTTTAATTGTACAATATAATTAAACATCCTAGGTGAATTTCCTATATAAAAGTAAAGTTTTATTAGGCTTTTATGAATTTTACAATTAACATTTTTTTTGCCCAAGCTATTTGGTATGTTGCTAGAGATAAGCGTTTAAATAGATAGAGATGATCCTTATGACTTATTAATTTCCCCTATAAAGCTGTGTTTAGAATAAATTATATAGTTTAAACAGTGGCACAAACAGCTGCATTAGGAGGAATCTTTACAATCTAATTTTTAAAGCAGTGCACTGAGTAATACTCAGTGAGAGTGACTTTCTTTCACCTTTTTTTTTTTTTTTCAGTGTCACCTTGATTTCATGGTGCGTTTTTCTAGATATTCTTCCTCCTCCAGATGCCCATGAAAAGGGTGGCATATTGGGAGCCATCCTTGTACTCATGGCTGTTCCCATGTTTTGGACAACGTTTTTGTTAAATGTGAAATTGTTGTGGGTGAGGATTACCTGGATGAGTTGAGCGATATCATTTTTCAATAGCTTTTTTTCTTGGTTTCTTTTCCCTTTAGACAAATGCATGACCCAACAAGTTGTAAACATTTTCCTCATAGTGTGTTCTATGTACAAGTGCCACAATATTTTGGCGCACTAGGAGTAGTTGGATGTGATTCTCTTTGTAATGCACACAAAATTCCAGATCCTATCATGCCTGCACCACAAAAATCCTGCTAACGTTTTTGTATTCAAGTTCCCAAAATCCAGTGCCTAAATACAGAGTATGTTCAACTGCTCTGACTACACCAACAAATTGTTGACAGTACTGCAGATAGTTGGAGTGGTGGGACATGTTTTGTGTAGACTTGGAAGAATTAGATTTTTATTGTTATGAGTCAATTTCACCGTACACAAACACAGACAAATATTTAAATCCATAATTGAAATGTAAAGTAAGATTTGATATAAGGCTATTTACTTTGAATATTTTAACACATGATGCTGACAGTTTTTATTTTATCGGTTGTAAAGCTTTACATTTTTCACAGTAGAGGTTGCAATTCATTCAATAGTTATCTGCTCTCCCTTATGGTTTGCGCCCCCCCCCCCCCCCGCCCCATAATTTCCTGGAACTGTGAAATTTTAAACTGATTAAAAATCAGAAAAAAAATGCTTAAAAATAAACGTTGCCATTATCCATCAAAATCATAAAATAATTGAATTCTGCCAAGCCCATCTATGTGTAAGTGGTGAAATTGTGGGGCTTGTGTGTAGAAAATTGGCATAAACCTGCAGTATCCGTGTTCTGCTGTCCTGCTTTTGAAGTAGTGCAATATCAGGATATACCAGAGTCTTTGGAATGTTTGTTATAAGATTGACGGTATATGTTCTGTATTAGGTGGTGAAATTAAGGGGGTTTGGATGCAAAAATTGGCAGGGTGAAGCTTTTACTTTTCCTTTAAACAGGTAAATTTATCCAGCAGTGTTGGAAACTTAGTTATATCAGCACCAAGAACCTGAAAATGAAAGTGATTTATAAACAAAAGTGAAGCAGATTTCAAAATTCCTTCCCTTTTTAAAATAACTTGGAGTGTTAATAGTATTTTAGATAGCAAAATCCCAACATGTTTGGTGATCTGTCAAATGTATTCAGTCTTACTGAAAATTTGTAAAGTAAAATAGCTAGCTAGACTGAGATCTCTCATTTCAAGTTTCCGATGAGGTTTTAAATCTCTCATTAAGCAGGTTTATCATGGAAATCCTAGTAGCCTTAACTATTGCAGTGTAAATTTTCTAATCATGATTGATGTGGGTACATCATTTCCTTTTACCCTGTGATTGTAATTGCAAGGTCTTATTTTCATAAAGGCATCCGTTCTGCTGTTGTCCATTTCTGTTTAAATGGAAAGTGTCCAAATTATTGATTATTTTCATCATATTATAGTGGTTATTGTATTTTGAACTAACATTTGGAGGGGATTAACACAGTACTTTTGACTTTTGGCAGTTTTTGAGGAGACATTATATGTAAAGAGTTATGTTCAATAGACAATGCTGTTATAATCAGGAACTGTAGTGGTATTCTTCTGCGTGATAGCTGGTCAGGATGGGGAATGAAAGTGGAGGGAGAGTGTTTCTTTAGTAAAAAATTAAACATTCAAGTGAATTCTAATCATGCCTATCAAAGACATCTGATAAGTCCATAGTAGTTTATTCCTCTGCCCCCAGGATTCTAATAGTATCTGATTAGACTTTCTAATCTAATTTGATAGACTGACTGTTTTAAATAAGCACATAGGCACAGGTCTCAGATTCAAATTGGTGTCCAGGGTGGATATGTTTGAAAAAATTAAATTTCTTTTAATTCAATAGACCAAAATAGGCCCTAAAAAGTAAATTTTTAAAATAGTCATTGACACAAATCAGTCTAAATTATTGTTACCGAAGCTGATGGATTCGGGTGTTTTTAAAATGGGTGATTTGTCAAAAATATATAGTGTTTGAGTTTTATATAGTGCTGGGCTTATTTTATCAGAATTGGAAGTTAAGAGCAATAGAGCAGGGGTCGGCAACCTTTCAGAAGTGGTGTGCTGAGTCTTCATTTATTCACTCTAATTTAAGGTTTTGCGTGCCGGTAATACATTTTAATATTTTTTAGAAGGTCTCTCTCTCTATAAGTCTATATAATATAACCAAACTATTATTATATGTAAAGTAAACAAGGTTTTCAAAATGTTTAAGAAGCTTCATTTAAAATTAAAATAAAATGCAGGTCTTATCAGTTTAGAGTGATCCTTGCCCTTGCTTTTCCTTGCTGAGTTTTCCAATGTCTGGCATGTATTTTGATACTTTAAGCTGCACACAGGCTTCTGAGTGATCAGTTGTTAACCGGCTCTGAGAGGGACAGATTTCATGTGTGAAAATACCTGTTCACACAGGTATGTGGATCCAAATGCTGAAAGCAGTGCAAACACAATTTTCTTCAAACAGTTAAATTTCACTGGCAGGGACGTCCAGCAGGTCAGAATAGAGGCCCCATGATCTCTCTCAGTAGCTTCAAGTGCGCGTTGCAGATCCACAAACTTTGATGTCTACAATTCTGAGCTTTTTAACTGAATGAGCTGCATTTCGAAATCTTCAACACCCATCCACTGAAATACAGACAAATCCAAGTCTCTCTTGCTGAACTTTTCAGGTTTAATTAGAAAAGAAAGCATTGGGCCAAATCGCTGGAAATCTTGAAATCTGTCGGAAAATTCTGATTCTAGTTCTTGCATATATCTTTCAATCTCATCGACACTGACAGTGCAATTTTTTGATAGCTCTTTCATGTGTTGGAAGTAGCGGAAAGTAGAAGTTTGAATGTCCCTAGAAAAAACTGCTAGTTTCACAACAAATGCTTTCCAGGCTTCATAAAGATCCAGAACCGTTTGCCCTATACCCTGGAGACAGAGGTTGAGTTTGTTTAGGTGAGCGGTGATGTCAGTTAGAAACATGAGCTTACACAGACATTTTTCATTATCCAGTTTGGGGTAGTTTTGTTCTTATTCCAACAAAAAGGCCTTGATAGAATCAAAACAGTTTACAAAGCGCACCAAAACTTTGCCACGACTTAGCCACCGAATGTTGCTGTGAAGTGGAATGTCATTATAAGCACTGTCCATCTCTTCTAGCAGTGCTTGAAATTGTCGGTGAGTCAAAGCAGATCAAACAACAAGGAAATTCACTATTTGCATCACTGTATTCATCACATTATTACGCTCTGAATTAGAAATTTTAGCACACAGGTTTTCTTGATGGATGATACTGTGAAATTTGACTGTCGGACGGCCAATTTGATCTTCAAGTTACTTTACAAATCCCTTCTGTTTTCTGACCATGGCAGGAGCACCATCTGTTGTCACACACAATATTTTTCTGATATCAGCTCCTTGTTCTTCAAAATCATTTACAAAACTTTCCAGCATATCTTCCCCCTTTGTTCTGCCATGAAGGGGTTTTAGGCAACAAAGTTCCTCTTGGATTGCATCAGAAGCACAATATCTCACACATGGGCCGTCGTTTATATCACTGCTCTCATCAACTGCAACACTAAACACTGCTATGTCTTTTAATGCAGTCGTCTGCTTTTCCTTAATGTTTTCTGCCATTTTGCTTGTCTCTCTCAACTGTTCTGGCAGAGACGGGCAGTTCTTTTATTCTAGATATGATCATATCTTTATTTGGCAAATCATTGAACAAAATCTCTGAACTGCTGAGAAAAACTTTTTATATATTCCCCATCTATAAACGGCTTTCCGGTTTTTGTAATGCATTGTGAAATCTTGTAACTTCCTTCTGCAGCTTGATTTTTACTTAAGCTTTTAAAAACACTGCTTTGCTTCTCATAGGCTGCTACTGTCTTTTTGATCGAATCAGTCTTGTCTGCTTTGTCAAGAAAGGTTTTCTCGTGCTTCGTTTCAAAATGTCGTCGAACACTTGATGTGCGACAACACTTTCAAAACAGAAAGCACAAATAGCACTGTCCTTCTGAATACATCCAAATGCATCTGTCCAAGAAGGCTGAAATGAATGGACATCTAGCTTCGCTTTCTTAGGAGCTGCCATTTTGTCAAATGTTCCCTTCAACTCTGTGAGGGGGAAAAAAAAATGGTGACAGAAGGCACGCACAAGGTCAAACGTAGACATGGTCTGATATAAGCAATTTTAAGATGGGGTGCTGAGCTGCATCCCCTCTTGCCCCGTCTGCACCCCTCACTGCCCCAGGCTGGGGCCAGTGGGCCACAGCTGGGGGCGGCTGCAGAGCACTGGGCCCAGGCCAGGAGCGGAGCAGAGCCCCAGGCTGGCCTGCTGGTATTCCAGGCTGGAAGCAGGCTGAGCAGGGCTGGAGGTCCAGACCCCAGCTCGCAGGGGGCCAGCAGCTTGAACCCCAGACAGGCAGCGAGGTGAGTGGAACTGGCGGCTGGTACCCCAGGCCAGCAACAGGCTGAGCAGGGCTGGAGGTCTGGACTCTGGTTGGCAGGGGGCCTGCACTGGAACTCCAGACTGGAAGCAAGGTGAGCGGGGCCAGCGGCCAGAACCCCAGACCGGCAGCAGACTGAGCAGTTCAGCCTGCTGCTGGTCTGGGGTTCCGTTCACCCAGTGGGCTGAGTGGGACTGGCCAGCGGCCGGGACCCCGGCTGGTGTGGGGCCGGCTGGCGGGCTGAGTGGCTCAGCCTGCTGCCAATCTGGGGTTCCAGCTGCCGGCTCCTGCCAGCCGGGGTCTCAGCTGCCGGCCCTGCTCAGCCTGCTACCGGCCTGGGATTCCCTTCACCCAGGCCAGCAGCTGGCTGAGTGGGACCGGCGGCCGGGACCCCAGCTGCCGGAACCCCAGAGCTGTGGCGGGCTGAGCGGGGCCAACGGCTGGGACTCCAGAGTGGCATCGGGTTGAGCAGCTCAGCCCGGTGCCGGTCTGGGGTTCTGGCCGCTGGCTCCTGCCTGCTGGGGTCTCAGCCACCAGCCCCGGTCAGCCCACTACCGGCCTGGGGTTCCCTTCACCCAGGCCGGCAGCGGGCTGAGTGGGGCCGGCGGCTGGGACCCTGGCTGCCGGAACCCCAGGGCTGTGGCGGGCTGAGCGGGGCTGGCGGCCGGAACCTCGGCATGCCATTAAAAATCGGTTTGTGTGCCACCTTTGGCACGCATGCCGTAGGTTGCCAACCCCTGCAATAGAGGATCACAAACCATTCCTTTCTCACCCTTTAAAATACAACTAATATCTTCCGCCTAACATGCATTTTACATTAGACATTCAGATTATATACCTTTCTTCCTACTTATGATCTGCTGTAAATAATCCTCCTTGTTTTCTTGGCTTCAGGGTCAGCTTTCCAAATTTTGAAGGATTTCTGTTTTGGCTTGATTAACCTCTTGAACCTTGCCATTCAGCTATTTTGGTTTGCTCCTTGTCTTTTTAGTCAGTACTACTCCTGTCTTCTGAGACTATTGTTAATAGCATCCATGCCACTTTTTCTTTTAATGTTAGGGCCTTTTTGACTAGCAACCTCATTTTATTGAAATCTCCCTTACTGAAGTTTAGTGTCATTGTGTCCCTTTTTGGTATACCTATCAGCCTCTTGGATGTTCCCTTACTTGCCTTCATGGAGTGCAATGGCAGATTAATTTAGAAAACATTAAGCCAAAAATCTGCTGATTCTCTCACAACAGGCCAAAAAGGGGAATTCTTCTTCTTTGTCTCTGTTCCCATCCTGGCTGTCAATTTCTTCTCTCTCCTTTTCCGGTCCACACTCTGTCACCGTTGGCACCATGTCCCACTCACGTACTTCCTCCTCCCCCATCTCCGTGTCATTTCACCTCATGCACCTCTGACTCCTTGTCTCAGTCTTTGCCCAGCCTGTTCTAGTTCTCTCCTTCACCTCAGCTCCTCAGCAGATCTGTGTTCACTCCCCTCTCACCACCTTTCACCTGCTCTGCTGGTTGCCAGTTTGAGTTTCTCTCTCCCGTTCGCCAGCCTCCACTTCCAATTTTATTCTTCCACTTTTAGGTATATTGTCCCAATCTATTCCACCCTCCAGTCCACGTCGTCTTCCCTCTGCATTCAAATTGGTTAGCTTCCTCCTCCCACGCTGTTTAGGCCCAATGGGGAGAACCTTTGAGAGCACAGAAGAGACAGGTTCTCTGCTCTGTAGCCCAGAGCTGCAATTGCATGGACAGTCCTGCTCAGCGAGGATGAAATTGTTGGGGAATTTAGCTGCCGAAATCTAGGAAGTCTCTACTGAACATGTGCAAATTGTGATTTTGTTTTTTCAAAAGCTAATAACTTGGTGAAATTTGGGCAAACTTTCCTGGGTATGGCAAAAGCATATCTCTGATATAAAGGCCACTGTACTGCTGAACTTTAAGTCTCTGCTCTGAACTCCAGCCCCCTGCAGAGAATTTGGAGAAAACTGTTTTTTGTAGCTTCAG
This sequence comes from Lepidochelys kempii, assembly GCF_965140285.1. Lineage (NCBI taxonomy): Eukaryota > Metazoa > Chordata > Testudines > Cheloniidae > Lepidochelys > Lepidochelys kempii. Next base: position 209,724,352 of record NC_136380.1, on the reverse strand, counting down.
CCAAACCACTGCACTAAGGTGCTCTCATTTGAATGGGGGATGATCAAGGTTTAACTACCCATATCCTTATCTGGGAGATATATGACAGAGCACTGGTACAGATCGCGGATTTCACGTACACTAAGGCATTGAGTGATAGAGCAGTTTAATAAAATCAACCAGAATTAATTGTGCATAGATAGATACTGTCGGAACACACATATGAAGTTCTGGGACTCTTCCAGCATTATGGTAGTATTGATATTTGCCTTAATGAAGAAGGAAAGTCACTCCTGTTTTTTTCCTGGAAAATTTTGCTAATCAGGGTTCTGTACACAGAGACAGCTGAAACAAACATAGTGATATGGATTCTGGAGGATCTTGGTTATGGTGTCAGGGAGACATATGGTGTCCGGGAGTCAATCATAGGTATGGGGTGAAAATGAATCCTGTTAGGTACAAAGTCTCATCTCAGAAGGATGTTAACAAAAGATGAACATGGCCAAAAAGGAAAACTGGTGTCAGAGAAAAATGCAGTTCGTATTGAAGCTTTTTTTGTGTCCATGAGATCAGGACTACCATGCTTTAATGAACAAGGGTTCATGTGAGGCTTATCCAACAATTCCTGTTTGCATTTCACCCTCTCACATATGTTGCCAGAAGTCAAGGTACCATTGTCTTTTCTCTAAACCCTCAACTAGTGAGTTGAGAGAATCAGATTCTTTGAAGGGATCCACCCATTATTGAATGAAGCAGAGGGGTCTTTAAGTCAGATATTGGCTGGAGATAACTGAGGGTATGTCTACACTACGGAATAAGGTTGAATTTATAGAAGTCGGTTTTTTAGAAATCGGTTTTATATATTCGAGTGTGTGTCCCCACAGAAAATGCTCTAAGTGCATTAAGACAGGTTTCAGAGTAACAGCCGTGTTAGTCTGTATTCGCAAAAAGAAAAGGAGTACTTGTGGCACCTTAGAGACTAACCAATTTATTTGAGCATGAGCTTTCGTGAGCTACAGCATCCGATGAAGTGAGCGGTAGCTCACGAAAGCTCATGCTCAAATAAATTGGTTAGTCTGTAAGGTGCCACAAGTACTCCTTTTCTAAGTGCATTAAGTGCATTAACTCGGCGGAGTGCTTCCACAGTACCGAGGCTAGAGTAGACTTCCGGAGCGTTGCACTGTGGATAGCTATCCCACAGTTCCCGCAGTCTCCGCTGCCCATTGGAATTCTGGGTTGAGATCCCAATGCCTGATGGGGCTAAAACATTGTCGCGGGTGGTTCTGGGTACATATAGTCAGGCCCCCCTTCCCTCCCTTCCTCCGTGAAAGCAAGGGCAGACAATCGTTTCGCGCCTTTTTTTTCCTGAGTTACCTGTGCAGACGCCATACCACGGCAAGCATGGAGCCCGCTCAGGTAACCGTCACCGTATGTCTCCTGGGTGCTGGCAGACGCGGTACGGCATTGCTACACAGTAGCAGCAACCCATTGCCTTCTGGCAGCAGACGGTGCAGTACGACTGGTAGCCGTCCTCGTCGTGTCCAAGGTGCTTCTGGCCACGTCGGCTGGGAGCGCCTGGGCAGACATGGGCTCAGGGACTAAATTTGGAGTGACTTGACCAGGTCATTCTCTTTAGTCCTGCAGTCAGTCCTATTGAACCGTCTTATGGTGAGCAGGCAGGCGATACGGATTGCTAGCAGTCGTACTGTACCATCTTCTGCCAGGCAGGCAAGAGATAAGGATGGCTAGCAGTCGTACTGTACCATCTTCTGCCGAGCAGCCATGCGATGTGGATGGCATGCAGTCCTTCTGCACCGTCTGCTGCCAGCCAAAGATGTAAAAGATAGATGGAGTGGATCAAAACAAGAAATAGACCAGATTTGTGTTGTACTCATTTGCCTCCTCCCCCGTCTAGGGGACTCATTCCTCTAGGTCACACTGCAGTCACTCACAGAGAAGGTGCAGCGAGGTAAATCTAGCCATGTATCAATCAATCAGAGGCCAGACTAACCTCCTTGTTCCAATAAGAACAATAACTTAGGTGCACCATTTCTTATTGGAACCCTCCGTGAAGTCCTGCCTGAAATACTCCTTGATGTAAAGCCAGCCCCTTTGTTGATTTTAGCTCCCTGAAGCCAACCCTGTAAGCCGTGTCGTCAGTCGCCCCTCCCTCCGTCAGAGCAACGGCAGACAATCGTTCCGCGCCTTTTTTCTGTGCGGACGCCATACCAAGGCAAGCATGGAGGCTGCTCAGCTCACTTTGGCAATTAGGAGCACATTAAACACCACACGCATTATCCAGCAGTATATGCAGCACCAGAACCTGGCAAAGCGATACCGGGCGAGGAGGCGACATCAGCGCGGTCACGTGAGTGATCAGGACATGGACACAGATTTCTCTGAAAGAAAAGGTGCTAATGGGGCAGTTTCATGCTGTGGAACGCCGATTCTGGGCTCGGGAAACCAGCACAGACTGGTGGGACCGCATAGTGTTGCAGGTCTGGGCCGATTCCCAGTGGCTGCGAAACTTTTGCGTGCATAAGGGCACTTTCATGGAACTTTGTGACTTGCTTTCCCCTGCCCTGAGTCTCATGAATACCAAGATGAGAGCAGCCCTCACAGTTGAGAAGTGAGTGGCGATAGCCCTGTGGAAGCTTGCAACGCCAGACAGCTACCGGTCAGTTGGGAATCAATTTGGAGTGGGCAAATCTACTGTTGGGTCTGCTGTGATGCAAGTAGCCCACGCAATCACAGATCTGCTGATATGAAGGGTAGTGACCCTGGGAAATGTGCAGGTCATAGTGGATGGCTTTGCTGCAATGGGATTCCCTAACTGTGGTGGGGCTATAGACGGAACCCATATCCCTATCTTTGCACCGGAGCACCAAGCCGCCGAGTACATAAACCGCAAGGGGTACTTTTCAATAGTGCTGCAAGCTCTGGTGGATCACAAGGGACGTTTCACCAACATCAACGTGGGATGGCCGGGAAAGGTACATGACGCTCGCATCTTCAGGAACTCTGGTCTGTTTCAAAAGCTGCAGGAAGGGACTTTATTCCCAGACCAGAAAATAACTGTTGGGGATGTTGAAATGCCTATATGTATCCTTGGGGACCCAGCCTACCCCTTAATGCCATGGCTCATGAAGCCGTACACAGGCAGCCTGGACAGTAGTCAGGAGCTGTTCAACTACAGGCTGAGCAAGTGCAGAATGGTGGTAGAATGTGCATTTGGACGTTTAAAGGCGTGCTGGCGCAGTTTACTGACTCGCTTAGACCTCAGCGAAACCAATATTCCCACTGTTATTACTGCTTGCTGTGTGCTCCACAATATCTGTGAGAGTAAGGGGGAGACATTTATGGCGGGGTGGGAGGTTGAGGCAAATCGCCTGGCCGCTGGTTACGCGCAGCCGGACACCAGGGCAGTTAGAAGAGCACAGGAGGGCGCGGTACGCATCAGAGAAGCTTTGAAAACCAGTTTCATGACTGGCCAGGCTACGGTGTGAAAGTTCTGTTTGTTTCTCCTTGATGAACCCCCCGGCCCCTTGGTTCACTCTACTTCCCTGTAAGCTAACCACCCTCCCCTCCTCCCTTCGATCACCGCTTGCAGAGGCAATAAAGTCATTGTTGCTTCACATTCATGCATTTTTTATTCATTCCTCACACAAATAGGGGGATGACTACCAAGGTAGCCCAGGAGGGGTGGTGGAGGAGGGAAGGAAAATGCCACACAGCACTTTAAAAGTTTACAACTTTAAAATTTACTGAATGCGAGCCTTCTTTTTTTTGGGCAATCCTCTGTTGGCCGGTGGCCCCCCCACTGCGTTCTTGGGCACCTGGGTGTGGAGGCTATGGAACTTGGGGCGGAGGGTGGTTGGTTACACGGGGCTGTAGTGGCAGTCTGTGCTCCAGCTGCCTTTGCTGCAGCTCAGCCATACACTGGAGCATACTGGTTTGGTCCTGCAGCAGCCTCAGCATTGAATCCTGCCTCCTCTCATCACGCTGCCGCCACATTTGAGCTTCAGCCCTCTCTTCAGCCCGCCACCTCTCCTCCCGGTCATTTTGTGCTTTCCTGCACTCTGACATTATTTGCCTCCACGCATTTGTCTGTGCTCTGTCAGTGTGGGAGGACAGCATGAGCTCGGAGAACATTTCATCTCGAGTGCATTTTTTTTTCTTTCTAATCTTCACTAGCCTCTGGGAAGGAAAAGATCCTGTGATCATTGAAACACATGCAGCTGGTGGAGGAAAAAAAAAGGGACAGCGGTATTTAAAAAGACACATTTTATAAAACAGTGGCTACAGTCTTTCAGGGTAAACCTTGCTGTTAACATTACATACATAGCACATGTGCTTTCGTTAGAAGGTCGCATTTTGCCTCCTCCCACCGCGTGACTACCCCCTCAACCCTCCCTCCTCCCTGTGGCTAACAGCGGGGAACATTTCTGTTTAGCCACAGGCAAACAGCCCAGCAGGAATGGGCTCCTCTGAGTGTCCCCTGAAGAAAAGCACCCTATTTCAACCAGGTGACCATGAATTATATCTCACTCTTCTGAGGATAACACAGAGAGATAAAGAACGGATGTTGTTTGAAGGCCAGCAAACATACACTGCAATGCTTTGTTCTACAATGATTCCCAAGTACGTGTTACTGGCCTGGAGTGGTAAAGTGTCCTACCATGAAGGACGCAATAAGGCTGCCCTCCCCAGAAACCTTTTGCAAAGGCTTTGGGAGTACATCCAGGAGAGCCGCGAATGCCAGGGCAAAGTAATCCTTTCACATGCTTGCTTTTAAACCATGTATAGTATTTTAAAAGGTACACTCACCGGAGGTCCCTTCTCCGCCTGCTGGGTCCAGGAGGCAGCCTTGGGTGGATTCGGGGGGTACTGGCTCCAGGTCCAGGCTGCGAAACAGTTCCTGGCTGTCGGGAAAACCGGTTTCTCTGCTTGCTTGCTGTGAGCTATCTACAACCTCATCATTATCATCATCTTCTTCGTCCCCAAAACCTGCTTCCATGTTGCCTCCATCTCCATTGAAGGAGTCAAACAACACGGCTGGGGTAGTGGTGGCTGAACCCCCTAAAATGGCATGCAGCTCATCATAGAAGCGGCATGTTTGGGGCTCTGACCCGGAGCGGCCGTTCGCCTCTTTGGTTTTCTGGTAGGCTTGCCTCAGCTCCTTCAGTTTCACGCGGCACTGCTTCGGGTCCCTGTTATGGCCTCTGTCCTTCATGCCCTGGGAGATTTTGTCAAATGTTTTGGCATTTCGAAAACTGGAACGGGATTCTGATAGCACGGATTCCTCTCCCCATACAGCGATCAGATCCTGTACCTCCCGTTTGGTCCATGCTGGAGCTCTTTTGCGATTCTGGGACTCCATCATGGTCACCTCTGCTGATGAGCTCTGCATGGTCACCTGCAGCTTGCCACGCTGGCCAAACAGGAAATGAGATTCAAAAGTTCGCGGTTCTTTTCCTGTCTACCTGGCCAGTGCATTTGAGTTGAGAGCGCTGTCCAGAGCGGTCACAATGGAGCACTCTGGGATAGCTCCCGGAGGCCAATACCGTCGAATTGTGTCCACAGTACCCCAAATTCGACCCGGCAAGGCCGATTTAAGAGCTAATCCACTTGTCAGGGGTGGAGTAAGGAAATCAATTTTAAGAGCCCTTTAAGTCGAAATAAAGGGCTTCATCGTGTGGACAGGTGCAGGTTTACATCGATTTAACGCTGCTAAATTCGACCTAAAGTCCTAGTGTAGACCAGGGCTCAGAAGGCTCATTCAGGTTCCAGTTCAATGCAGGAAATGGATACAAGAAATGGAGAGCATGGCACCCACTGCTTGAAGTGAATTTGGTCCTTTAGCTCAAACATTAAAGGCTGATGCTTTTGTATCCTGAAGTCCGAGATTCAATCCCTGTAGATCAGGGGCGGGTAAAATTTTTGGCCTGAGGGCCGCATTGGGTTTTGGAAATTATATGGAGGGCAGGTTAGGGGAGGCTGTGCCTCCTCAAACAGCCAGGCATGGCCCGGCCCCTGCCCCCTATCCCCCCCTTGCTTCTCGCCCACTGACAGCCCCCTGCTGCCCCATCCAACCCCTCATCTCATTCCTGACTGCCCCCCGGGACCTCTGCCCCATCCAGCCCCCCCTTCTCCCTGTCTCCTGACTGCCCCTGGAACCTCTGTCCCTGCCTGCCCCTTGCCGCCCTATCCAACCCCCTCTTCCTGACTGCCCCCCGGGACCCCTGCCCTATCCAACCACCCCGTTCCCCACTCTCTGACCACCCTAACCTCTATCCATATCCACACCCTGTCCCCTGACCAACACCCCCAAACTCCCCTGCCCTCTATCCAGCCCCCCTGCTCCCTGCCCCCTTACCACGCTGCCTGGAGCATTGGTGGCTGGCAGCGCTATAGCCGCGCCCCTGGCTGGAGCCAGCCACGCCACCACGCAGCACAGCACAGAGCACCAGGTCAGGCTGGGCTCTGAAGCTGCGCTGCCCCAGGAGCTCGCAGCCGCACCGCCCAGAGCATTGTGCTGGCAGTGCAGTGAGCTGAGGCTGTGGGGGAAGGGGAGCAGCGGGGGAGGGGCGGGCATTAGGGCCAGGAGCTCAGGGGACGGGCAGGAGGGTCTCGGGGGCCTGATATGGCCCGTGGGCTGTAGTTTGCCCACCTCTGCTGTAGAAGATGTTCCAGTGAAGTAATTGAAAAATGGTGGTCTGTATAGAGACTTGAACTGCTTTGGACCTCTAAAATTTGTGATGAGCTTCTGTGGTGGGGACTTGACCCACCCTAGTCAAGAAGGGGTGAATGAACGCCTCAGCATAATCAGCTCCAGCCTGGTCCATCTGTAAAGACTGCTGCACCTGGAGAAGGGTGACTCCTTAAAGAGGAGCCAAGCCAATGAGGAATGATACTCCAAGGGAAGCAGAGCCAGAGCTCCATGAATCCACAGAACAGGGAATGCTGACTAGGAAGGCTGCTGAAGGTCCTTTACCACCTGGGTCCTGTGGATAATAATAGGAGCTTTCTTTAAATTGTTTTCCTTTCTTAGATCCCAGATGCTCAGCTTGGGTTCATCAGCGTGACAAGGGGTTAGAGACACCTAGCCTTAAGAGACTAGTGGGCTGTTTGCCTCACAAGGCAAGCAGGGTGCATCTGAACTACTTTGGGGTTGCAGGACAGTTCTATTTTGCCCTTTTTTGTTTGGACTATTGCTGGAGGAGGGCTGAACTACTCCTATGATAGCTGTAGCTGGAAAGTCTCAGCACCTCTTTAGACCAAGCTTCAAGGGCCAGCATGAGTGTGTAACTCACGCTAACAGTGTGTCTTTGTCTCTAGTGCCTAGACCGCATGTCATATGTGCTGTGATCACACAGCAGCCACAAATTGGAATAATTAATTATAGTTTTGTTTCCTTCCAGACTTATGGTTTTGCATAGGGCTGGATTAAGGCATAGACGCTATAGACCCACGCCTAGGGACTCAGTTTCTGGGGCCATGTAGTGAGGGCAGAATCTCAGCTTTCATTTACAAAAAAAATTGTGAAGGAAAGCTTGAAAATGTGATCTGAGCATGACTGATGGAGGGATGAGTTCCTGAGTCTGAAGTCAGCCTGAAACAAGAGCTCCAACAGGTATAAATTTTTCTCTTGAATCTTAATGGCTGTTAACAGCAAGACACTGCTTTGGAGGGCCCTGCTAACACCCCCACTTGCTCCCCCCTTCTGCCACACAGACACCTCTGCTGGAATGAAGAGTGCGGCAATTTCAGCCCACCCATCCAAGTAGACACACTCTGGCTGCTGGGATAGGTAGTGGAGGCACACCTAGCTGCCATTCCTGCTTCACTGAGGGAAATAGAGGGGACAAAAGAGACTTGGCTGTCACCCCTGCCCTTCCTAAAGGGGAAGCGTCCCTGCTGCACTCTTGGCCTGTGTCTACATTACAGAACACTGGCAGCAGCGTGTAGCATACTTATAGATACATGCCACAGCAAAGAGCAGGCTGCATCCACACTGTGATATATAGCTACACATGTCCGTGAAAGGCTCCAGCAACAAGGAGGCAGTGGGACACTATATAGATAGGGAGGCACAGTTTGGGCAAATAGAGCACCATGCAGTGGACGTAATTGGGTCTTTACTTGCCGAAGCTGTGTCTCATGGTCTATTCTTCTGTTTATACTTGTACTAGGGAAGCTATGCATGTAAATACCCTACACCCAGGGGTGAAAGTAAGTCTAGGGACTTACCGGTACGGGGCTGGGCTGGGGCCGGCTCTGGCCCCTGGAAGGGGCGGGGCCTCTGGCGGAAGGAGCTGGGCTGCGGGAGGTCAGAGCCAGTCCCGGCCCACCCTATACCGGCAAGTGCCTCCTTCCCCCTTCCTGGGGTAACAGCGGCAGCCGGGGGCTCTGGCAGAAGTTTAAAGGGCCCTGGGCGGTAGCGGCGGCCAGAACCCTGGGCTCTTTAAATTGTCCCTGGAGACCTGTCGCTGCTTCCCCAGGGCTCTGGCATCAGGGCTCTGGGGACGGGGCTCCGGCTGCCACTACCGCCCCGGGCCCTTTAAATTGTCCCCGGAGCCTGCCGGAGCCCTGGGGAAGCGGCGGCGGGGCTCCGGGGACGATTTAAAGAGCCCTGGGCCCGGCCTCCTGTACCGTCCCGGGCCCTTTAAATCGCCGCCCCAGCCCCGCCACCACTACCCCAGGGCTCCAGCAGCTGGGTTCTGGAAGCAATTTAAAAGGCTGGGGGCTCCAGCTGCTGCTGGGAGTCGCAGGCCCTTTAAATTGCGCCTGGGGAAGCCGATCCAACTTAGTACAGCACACCGGCTCTTGCTGGTATGCCATACCGGGGTGTACCAGCTTACTTTCACCTCTGCCTACACACAGCCTGCGGAAGTGTGCAGTATAGACATACCTTAGGGCAATGGGCCTCATATCACTTGCCGAGTCTCTTGGGGAGGGGAGGGAGGCTATTGCTACTCCAGATGTGGCTCTGGCACAGGGATGGGACTTTGGACATGGAATCGTTGGAGACCCTTTGTTGTGAGCCTAGAGAGTCCTAATTACCTTAATCTGGACCCTGTTATATAGCATTATATCAGGGGTGGCCAATCTGTGGCTCCGGAGCCACATGCGGCTCTTCAGAAGTTAATACGCGGCTCCTTGTATAGTCACAGACACTGGGGCTGGAGCTACAGGCGCCAACTTTCCAATGTGTCGGGGGGTGCTCACTGCTCAACCCCTGGCTCTGCTACAGGCCTTTCCCCCCACTCCACCCCTTCCCGCCCCCTCCTCTGAGTCTGCCATGCCCATGCTTCTCCCTCTCCCGCCTCCCAGAGCCTTCTGCATGCCAAGAAACAGCTGATCAGGAGGGGGGGAGGCGCTAATTGGTGGGGCTGCCGGTGGGCGGGAGGTGCTGGGAGGGGACCTGATGGACAGGGGCTGCTGACGTATTACTGTAGCTCTTTGGCAATGTACATTAGTAAATTCTGGCTCCTGAGGCTCAGGTTGGCCACCCCTGCATTATATAGTACCTGCTTTATGCTAGGAGTCTGGTTTCCTGGTGTGAAACACATTGCCATTAGTGGAAGCACTTGGTGACTGTTGGTGGCAAAAGTTTAAATAAGGACAATATCAGAGCTCTTTCCTTGGGAATGCTTGTATTGGACTACTACCCTAGTGGGGTACTTACTATTTCACTGTTATGGTGATGCTGTTTTTTCTTTCAGTTGTTTGAAAGATTTATCAAAAGTTCTGTGAATACAGTATCAATCAGTATGTTAATCTATAGAAAGGGGAAAAAATAAATGAAGGAGTACTTGTGGCACCTTAGAGACTAACAAATTTATTTTAAATTTTAAACTCTAAAGTGCCACAAGTATGCCTCTTTTTTTGCTAATACAGACTAACACAGTTACCAATCTGAAATCTGTAGAAAGGAAGGTTCTTTAAGCAGTAGTGTAGACTACTGAAGAGTGGATTCTGATTTTTAAGGATTAGATCTTTAACAGATCATGAATGGTCCAAATGAAGTTATGGTCCACATTCTTTTAGTCTGCATCTTTCTTAATGCTATCACGTTTCTCAAATATATTTTTTTCAATTTGACATTTTAAAGAGAATGGTAGTTTGCCAGTTATTAATGATTACTGGCAAAGAGAAATCAACAATGATTAGTCTTCATAAACCATTACAGGATCTTTTTTGCAAAATACAGAGCACTGCAATTTTAAACTGATTGTAGACCTATGTAAAGTTGACTGGTGGTGTTTTGTATACCAATTAACTGTCAGTTCAGCTTGTACTAAAGGGTGGCTTTCATTTCAGAGTCTATAGGAGCCATATTAAGATTTCTGCTTAACAATGCAATTATTTTTTTCATGCAGGACTGTAGTCGTATAGCTGGAATTATCACTGGTCTCTTTACAAGATATTAGGAAGAACTATTTTTTTATTTCTGGTTTAAAAAAAAAAAAGCTAAGTAGAACAGTCAGCTCTCCATAAATGGCCTTTTGTAAATAGCTGGCTTGTTTTACATTAGTTTTAGAAATTTATTAATTATATGATATTGAAATGTGGTTGGATGTTTTGAAAATCTTCACTTGAAAAAAGTGTTTCTGGATTTCAGGTGTAAATGTTGTGTCCTAGCGTTCAGAAGATTAGATTCCAGGGCTTTGTAATGACTATGAAACTCGTTTGGAGTGACACAATTATTACCACACTCATTTTTAGAAATAAGTGGGTTTTAATGTTTGATTTTTAAAAATGAATCTTCAGGAATAAATAGAGACTTTTGCTTTGTTTACTTAAGGGTCAGAAATGGGTTTTGGATATGTTTAGATGACGGTTGTTTGTTACTAACTTTAAACCAATGTGTACAGATAGCCAGGGATAGGTTTGTAGTTGTACTGGTTGCTGCTACCATGCATAGTGACAGGTTTCAGAGTAACAGCCGTGTTAGTCTGTATTCGCAAAAAGAAAAGGAGTACTTGTGGCACCTTAGAGACTAACCAATATATTTGAGCATAAGCTTTCGTGAGCTACAGCTCACTTCATCGGATGCATCCAATGAAGTGAGCTGTAGCTCACCAAAGCTTATGCTCAAATAAATTGGTTAGTCTCTAAGGTGCCACAAGTGCTCCTTTTCTTTTTACCATGCATAGGTGACCCATGTCTGAAAATTCTGTTCTGTTTGGTACAGTTTTTGATTGTTTAGCACACTGTAGGACACGTGACTAACATCTGCCATGTGTTGCTTGTTCTTTAACTTAACCTCTCTCTAGAGGGAGAATTGTGAGCAGTGGAGGGTTTTGCTTTTTTTGGTTTTTTTTGGTTGTAGTTCCTCGTGTTTCTATTAGATAAGGCATGGTTGAAGTGTGCCTTGAAAATAGAATGCAAGTTAGTGAAGTTTGTAATGGTCCTAAGCTCCTGTGGGAGCTCATTCTGCAGTCTGGCACCTGCAGATGAGCTTTACCTTGGTGGTGGAAAATTCATTGTGCCAGAGGAATTGTCAACCAAGGTTTTCATTCTGGAGCTTTAGGAGATCTTGCCTGGGCCCAGGTCACTGAGTGCCTTGAAGATAAGGACTTTGAATTTGATTTCATATTCTTTGGGAAGTTTGTGTAAGGCGTGGAGGGAAGTTATTTGATGTGTTAGTGGTAGCCAGTGTTGCTGAGGAAACATGCTGCAGTGCTCTGTACTAGTTGGAGTACCCGAAGTGGCGAAGGCTTCATGTCCAGGTATATTGCATTGCTGTAGTCCAGACCAGAAGTGACAGAGGTGTGTAAACGAGGTCAGGTCATCTTCTGCCAGGATAGGATAGGACACAATCTCTTAACCAACTGGAGATTAGCGTCATCCATGAATGATGTTTTCTGCCATGTGAGAACTTGACATCAGTGAAAAGCAGGAGCGCTCCTAAACAACAGACTGACCATTTGAGGATGTGTACATTCAGCTAAAGGAGCCTGCATTGTGGCTGTAAACTCTTCTAAATGTTTTCTTCTGCGCACTAGCATAATCCCTGTGTGCCTGGGTTCAGCTTCAGACAGCTGTTCATCTTATCTCATCCAAACACTGGACTATGTTGCTGATAGTGGTAGCATGGTATGTAGTGAAGGATAAGTAGGGTTGTATGTCACCTCCTATCCCACAAACAACAATCACTACAGATGCCTCCCTCGCAGGTTGGGGTGCCCACTTGGACTGCCACACAGCCCAGGGCATTTGGACACCACGAGAAGCCAGGGTGCACATCAACATCCTGGAGTTGAGAGCAGTCAGTCTCGTATGCTGGGCATTCCTCCCTCTCATACGGTTCCACCACATTCAACTGTTCTCTGACAACATCACAGTGGTGGGGGTTTTATATCAACAAGCCAGGCGATGACAAGTCTTTCCCTCCCTTTGTGCCAAGTCCATCTATTGAACTGGTGCATGAAATGCTGAAAGTCACTGTATAGGCCACGTACCACCCAGACTCCCAAAAGTACCTTGTGGACATGCTCAGCAGGTCTTTCTACGTGAACCACGAGTGAGAACTGCATGACACCACCTTCCAATACTACTTCCACAAGTGGGGCACCCCCCTCGGGACCTTTTTGTGACTAGCGTGAACCACAGACTGCCCCTTTATTGCTCAAGAGGGGCCATGGGGGAGGACTGACAAGGCGACGCCCTTCTCCCCTGGACAGGTGACCTGTGCTGTGCCTTTCCCCGCCATTCCCCTCCTCCCGCAGGTCCTACGCAAGATCCAATGGGACCAAGCTACAGTGATACTGGTAGCCTCATTCTGGCCCCATCAATATTGGTTCACAGACCTCTGATTCTGTTTGCACATGACTCCATCTTCACACTTGCCTGGATTTCCTCACACAAGATCAGGGCCAGCTCTGATGTCCCAATCTGGGCCCCCTCAATCTCAGCTTGGTTTTTGGATGGGGCTCGAGGATAGACAATGCATGTTCCATCCTGGTCCATCATATCCTTACACAAAGCAAGAGGCTGTCCACCAGGGCCTGTAACCAGGAGAAGTGGAAGCACTTCACCTAATGGGCACACCACTATCAAAACCTACTGAGGTGATCTCCATCCCCATTGTCCTCTATTACCTCCTCAAACTCAAAACATCAGGCCTCACCTTCAGTTCCATACAGGTCTACTTGGCAGCGTTCAGTGATTTCTCCCCCCCCCCCCCGGTGGATGGCACTTCTACCCATACTCCACCACGATATGCTTACTCAAAGAACTGTGTAATATGATCTTGTGTTTGACCTTAACCATATTCTTTCCGTCCTCACAAAAACACCCTTTGAACCCCTTGCCCCATGTGTGCGCTCTCTCCCCTCTCCATGAAAATAATTCTCTTAGTAGTCATTACCTTGGCACAATGGGTCAGCGATCTGACAGTCCTCATGGCTGACCCTCCGTACACTGTCTTCCACAAGGAGAAAGTTTCTTTGCGGCTGCATCCAAAATTTGTACTGAAGGTTTTGGAATTCCACCTAAATCAGTGCAATTCACCTCCTGACCTTCTGTCCCAAACCCCATGCCTCTCACTTGGACAGAACACTGTATTCCCTTGACTTCCAGCGTACACTGGCTTTCTGCCTCCAGTGCACCTGAGCCTTTTGGGTATCACTGAGACTCTATATCGCTGTTGTTGATCGATGCTAGGAAAGGTCTTTTCCCTTGCAAAGAATCTCCAAGTGGGTCTCCAGATGCGTCCATGAATGTTACCAGTACAATGTACCTCCTGCTGCTGGAGTCATGGTGCACTCTGTGTGAGTGATCATGGCCACATCGGCCTACCTCGTGGCCATACTGTGGCAGGACATCTGTCGCTCAGCAACATGGTGCTCCGTTCACACCTTCATGACTCACTATGCCATCGCCCCAGTGGTGGCTGCATATATGACCGTAGGCTGTGCTATATTACAGACTGCACTTCCTTGCACCCACCTCTACACTGGTCAGTGATCGCTATACGCCCATGTTTGGAATCCATCTTCTTGGAGACCATCACTTGAAGAAAAGGAGGAGGTTGCTTATCTGTAACTGGAGGTTTTTTGAGATGTGTGGTCCCTAGGGTTGCCAATCCTCCTGGTTTTGCCGGGAGTTTCCTGGAATCGAGCTCTATCTCTTGGAGGCTACTGAAACCAAACTGGGGGATTTTAGGCCTCTAAAAGTCCAGTGGCACAGTGGGGCTAAGGCAGGTTCCCTGGCCCTGCGTGCTTTCAGAAGCAGCCGGCACATCCCTGGAACTGCAGCCAATGGGAGCTGCGGGGGAGGGGCCTGCAGACAAACAGTGCACGGAGCCCTGTTGGGGGCCCCCCCAGGAGCCACAGGGACATGCCGGCTGCTTCTGGGAGCCACGCAGAGCCAGGGAAGGCAGGGAGGTGAACGTCACCCAGCCGGAACCTGAACCCCACACCCCAACCTCCTGCCCCAGCCCTAAGCTCCCTCCAGCACCCAAACTCCCTCCCAGAGCTTGCCCCCTCACCTCCTGCTGCACCCCAACCTCCTGCCCCAGGCTCAGAGCCCGCACCCCAACCCCCTGCCCCAGCCCGCTGAAAGTGAGTGAGGGTGGGGGAGAGCGAGCAATGCAGGGAGAGAGGATGGAGTGAGTGGGGCAGGGTCTTGGAGAAGGGGCAGGGCAAGGGTGTTTGGGTTTCTGTGATTAGACAGTTAGCAACTCTAGTTGTCCCTATTTGGATTCCAATATCTGCCCTCCATGCCATCTGCTGCGAACTAGACTGCTTAGCGGTAAGAGGGATACTAGAGCGGTGTTGACCTGCATGGCCTATTATAGCCTCGGCTGTGAACACAACAGAGACAGATGACCTTTCCATAATCTGGCTTATAATATAGGGACTGGTAGCACACCTTTTGTTTAAGGCTTGTTCATATTTGACATTTACTGCAAGTCAACTTGTGTTATTTCATGTTAGTTTCTTGCATCCACAGATTTATTTGTTGTGAATCACCTGGCTTTTTAATGCATGCCATTAAACTCATATTGAAATCAGGCTTTTAGGGATGTGAGATGAGATTACCTGCAGCAAAGTAGATGTGGCTAGATCCTCATGACAAAACAACTGCTGCACATCTGCCAAGTCCTTCTGCTGGTGTCCCACACTGCTTTACTGGCTATCTGCGCCATCCTGTCTTTTTATGTGTATACCTGCTGCTGCTCCAGGGTCATTCTGACCAGAAATGCTGGTACACAGCCAGGTTCCGCTTTTGTGATTCCAGCTGTTAGTTGAGTTCACAAACCTGTGACATAGTCTGATTATTTGAGCAGTGATTTCTCGTGCTTCTGTGTGAACTCATACTGGGGTCCTGAACTTCATTATCCTGTGTGGGAGAGGAGCATGCACAGGCCCATCTGAATTCTAGCTAATATAATGCACAAACATACAAGTGGCTTCCTGAACAAATAAAGGGGATACAAGGGGAGCCCAAGCCAGTGAGGGAAAGGAGATCCAGCTGGGTTACAAAAGTGTGAAGGTCAATAGGACTTCTGGGATTGCTCGCAGCTTCAAAATGAGTAGGACTGTGTATTTGCAAGAGATCCCCCTACTTGAACTACTGGCTTTTGTGGACACCACCAGTTACATCCCCACTGATGTTGACCAGACCAAGAGGAGGACAGTGATAAATAAAATCTCTGATCTGATCCACCTGGTGAATTATGATACACAATCTCAGAGACCCAGGAGCTGGCTGACTCACAGCCAGAGGAACCAACTGGATCACAAGCAGAGACTCAAAGTGGGGAGGGGACCACTTCCAGTAAATATTGCAAGATACATTATAATACAATTGTATGGGGGATTTGAACAACTTGGTTCTGGGTTCAGGCAGGGCACTGCCGTGTTGATCCACCTTCTTTTCACCTCCTGGATTTAATGTAGGCTGTCTCTGCTTCCTAGGCTTTAACACTGCCCCTCTGCAACGACTGCTCAGAATGGTATTCACACTGGAGAGAGTACAAAGTCTGCAACTTTTTTTTTCCCCTAGCTGAGTGCAAACACACAACTACCACTTAAGCTTGCTGTGTTCTGCTCCACATCCTCTCTCCAGTGTGCTATAATAAAATCCATACATACTTTCTCATATGTGGTCCCTGTCACGATGGCACCACCACATAGCTGTAGGATCTGGTTGTTTTAAGTAAAGGCCCTTTTATTGTAAGGGAAGATATAGAAAAGACCGCAAGAAGGATTTATCTGGTTGATGGGTTCAGTAATGCCCTTAGCTAAAAGTCAATGTGAGATGTTATGAGTTACATTGGAAAAGATATTTTCCAAAAGGAAGTTGTCAGGCACTTTAAGAATATCAACCCCCTTTGAGCTACTAAAGAATTATATTAATTTTGCAGTGCACTTATATAGATTTGCGTATGTTAAAAAAAGAACTGAAGTCAAAAGTAGTGGTCTAACTGGGCACAAAGATTGCATGGTAAGGCAACTCTCTGCAAGGCCCATATAGCTTGTTTCCCTTTCACTCCTGCACCAGCTCTGGGGATGCCACCATGACAGAAAGCAGCATGGCATATATTCCCAGTTTGCCTATTGCCTTTTTGAACAGATTCCTTCTCTGCCTTTTGGGGATATGCAACAGGGTAGTGTCCTCCAAAGGACAGCCTGTAGAAGTGCACATGCGGTTACATTGATCTGCTGGTGAAAAGTGCTATGTAAGACCTAGGTATTAATAGCCTGCATCTGCTGGCCATTCCACCCATCAACCCCCATTCCACCTACAGAATTACAATAATTAATATCCTGTCTTCTACAGCCCTGTCTTTAAATAGTCCCTACCCTTGATACTAACAGCCCACCTTGTATTAATTACCCCTTTCTGCCCGTTGGCATAACAACAACCCCCCGCCCACCTCACTCACAGCACAGGCCCAGAGGTCCAGCTCCAGCAGGAAAGATTGTGAAAATGTCTTATTATTTCCAATCTTACCCAAGACTAGGAAGAAACTGTGGGAATGGAATTCCAAAATTGAGGAAGAAGCATTTTATCACAGTCATGGAGACTTCAATTTTGACAAAAATTAGTCATCCTTTTTCTTTTTAATTTCCCCATAGCAGCTGAACAAGGACATGGCTGGAACATCAGGTCCATGGCTGTCCAGTCTATATAGGCGGAAGAGGAGGAGCTCAAGGGATGACACATTCAAAGAACTCATGGGCACATTCCAAGATAGGGATAAAAAGATGGAGTAGAGCAAAGGGTTCCTGAAGCATGACAAAGAGGAGAGAGAAAAGGACAGGTCCTCATGAGTACAGCTGCTGGGGCTGATGGAGAGGCAAACAGCCCTCCTGGAAAATATGTTAATTTTATGGTCAAGGATCATGTCACAACTTATATATCCCCCCAGTAGCTCTCTACCTCTGAAGTGTCTGCTTTCTGAGGCATACTATTCACTGCTACAACAGTGAAACAGATTCTTTTGTAGGCGTTCTGTGCCACAGCAAAGAAAATAGTGGACAATGGGTGATCCCCTTAACTCCCTGACCCACAAGGGAGATGCTGTTCTACCACCATCCCACATCCCAAGGGGCAGAGAACAGCTTTTGGTAGTCTAGGTATGGTCACTTATGACCGTGGGTCAGAAACTTGATTGCATGCAACCCTTTTAAGGTGGTTGTTCTCTAATTGCACATTTTGTATGGTGAGGGCTATTTTTATTATTCAAACGGTTTATATTTGTGTATTCTTAATAAAAATATATTGTCTGTCTTTACAGTCATGACTTTGTCTGGAACAACTCATGAAAATACCCATTTCCACTGCACTTTCACAGGAGCTATACTGAAATCCATACATACATGAATTAAAATAACCACAATGTATACTGGAACCCCCCACACTGGGCATAAACAAAGTTTTGTTGCATGGCATATATACTAATATGTATACAGTAATCCTGATTTTATGCCTTATTCAAATGCACAGACATTGATCACAGGTGGCCAACTAGTCTAAAAAAAAATGCATGTAATGTGCATCCCTGACTCTGGCCTTGTGTAGTTGCAGCATGTGATAGAGGCATCTTCTCTGGCTGTTTAAAATATTAAGCAAATTTCCAAACATCCTTAGCCCACCCATCTGCAAGGCTCTTTACCTTGCTTTCATAACGTTTGTTCGGAACACAGCAAGTAGCTATCATAAGAGGCAGATATCTCTTATCAGCCTCCAGTCTAAAATTAGACTCCTCCATCTACTTTTCAGTTTCCCAAATGAACATTCCATGGTCATTCTACAGCTGCTCAGAGCATAGTTGCCCAATAAACAGGCTTCGTAGCAAAGCAGAGGATAAACAGGGTCTTCCAGAATGGCTGGAGGAATGGCAGGGCCATTGATGTCCGTCGACACAAGGGTAGCAAATGTTCCATTTCTCATTTTGGAAACTCTACATTGTTTTCTGTAGATCTTGGCACCAGAGACCTTTACAGACCGCCCTGTTTTAAGATGGGTTAACTGTCCAGGCCTTGCAGCACCATGAATCCTGAGGTGGGGGGTTGGAGGCAGGAGGTGCAAGGAAAAGGCATGTGGGTTCCATTAGTGGCGCCAGTGCAATTTGGGAACCCCATCCATGGAAACCCATTAATAAGTTCCTATACATTGCCCACTGTTAGGACTGAGAAAGGAGGAGAAGCACCTTCCTAATTGCAGTGCATAGCTCCATCAGTTGCTTGACAGTTGATCTATTGCCACCAAATTGGTTAGCTACCAACTGGCAGCAGTTGGAGGTGGCAAACTGCAAGATGGTGATGGCCTTGCACTTACTCACACTGAGAGCAGTTCTCATGTCAATGTTTTGCTGCTGCAGCACAAGCTTTTCACATATTTCTAGAAAAGTGGCTTTCAGTATCCTGATGATCTGCCACCACTGCTGGTCATGCCAGCGCTATCCTGTCCCACAAGTCAGTGCTTCTTGACCAGGCTGAAAAGCAGCTCTCAATTGAGAGAAGCTTCCCCAGGAAAAGATCAAAATGTGTCTGCTTTATTTCAACTGCTGCCTCTTCAAGAGCTGTTATCAACCTGGTCCTTAATTAATTTAGATATTCTTTTAGCAACCTGTTTATATTCATCACTGGGAGTACTCACCAGTGCTTCCTCCATGCTGCCTGACAGTGCTTTGAAAATGCTGCTAGATTACTGAATCCAGATGGATGATGGGATGAAAGAAGCAATAATGGGAATTAGTTAATTTGATCCCAAGCCCTAGAATTCTATTGCCTTCGGGTAAGTATCCCTCAATACACAGCACAAAAAATCCCAGAATGCAAATAGCACAGTGGTGGAGCAATATACTATGAAATGTTTGACCAGAATGCGTGAGTGCTGATTTTAAAACATTTTGCTGTATGGTAGTGTAGTAGCCCTTGCTCCAGAACTAGTACCTGCTGCAGTTTTGAGTTATTCAGGTGCTATTAGGGGGGCTGAAGCTATGATGCAGCAGCACAGAATGCTGGCCTGGGAAGGGAACAGCCAGTGGGAGGGTAGCTGAAGCTGGGGGAGGAGCTCAGATGATGTTGGAAGGAGAGGAAGTTAGTGTATTCTTTATAAAAATATGTTCTGTGTCTCTCTGTAGTCATGACTTTGTGTCTGGAACAACTCATGAAAATATCCATTTCCACTGCATTTCCACAAGTGCTAAAATAAAATCCATACATATATGACTTCAAATCACAACAAAGTATACTGAAACCCCTACATCTGTCATAAACAAAGCTTTGTTGCACTGCACATACACTAATATGTATACAGTAATTCTGATTTAAATTCAAATATACAGGAAATATAATTGGTGAAAAAGGAATTGATCGAAAGTCTGTGTTAGATAAAAATAAATCCTGAAAAAAGTAGATGAACTGAGAGAATAACTGAACATGTATTGAAGGAATAGTATTCAAAGATGCCTAATGGCCAAGTGAGGACCACTGAAACCCCCCTTATGGATAAACTCTGCGAAGAGGTGCAGCCACAGGCTCACTGAATCTAAGGAGCACTATGAGCTGAAGAGAAGCAAAAGATAGGAGAGCAAGAGTGGAGCCCGTCTTATAGCCAAGTAGAGGAAAAGTTGAGTCTCTGAAGTGACACAATTTACTGTTGAGTAGTTTCTTTGGTTCTTGTTCATAACAATACATCTGGTATTAACTTCACAAAATAAGGAAGAGTGGCATATACAAGCTCACAAAGGTTAATGTATTGGTAATTTAAAGTTTATTATACTTAGTAAGTATTTGGTAATATTCTGTTATGTTTATATCTGGCTATATTTTTGGGGGTATCCCTTATAAGGTTCTAAAAACTTAAAATGAACCTTTTGCCCTTGGTTTGCTGCTGCCTCTCTTCACCCTTAGCATAGCCTAGCCCAGGTCCCTGTAGTAGCAATGATACAAGGCAAAACCACCTTAATCTTGGGATAACAACACATGCGGGTGTGCACTGCTCATTTAATATGGATATACAAAACCTGTAACGAGTTTAAAGTGTAGAAGTGCCATTAATTTGCCTAACACTTTTCAATACAGAAGATTCTTGAGACCTTGCCTCTAAGAAGTAATCACATCTTTCTTGAACGAGGTGTTCAGAAAAATTTTGGCAGCATGCCAGAATAACTACACATGAACATTTTAAGGCCTCCCCTGCTGCCAGCTGATTTACTTAGTCCTGTAGCTCAAGGTAGCAGCAGTCTGTTTTGCAATGCTGAAGATTCAGGGTTCATACTCAGAAGAGGATGCATAATGGAGGGGTTGTTACAGTTGCATATAATAGAATTTGTTTTAACTTGCTTTATAAAAATATAACCCATACTTACTAGGAAAATTATTCTAAAAAATTCCAGTGTTTAAAAGAACATTATTTAGGTTGCAAAATCAAGCACTTGAAAGTTAGAAAATGTAGCTTTCTGGTTGCCTGTGCAACCTTAATTTTACTCTCTTGAGTGTATGCATTATAGCACAATCTTTAATTACATGATCACATACTATTTTTGCCACAGGACCCCTGCTTCATTCAGTGCACAGGATGGATGCCTAAGGGGGAAGAATTAAGGCTGCAAGGGCAACTGTAAATCTGGCATTTTCCACGTTTCAAATATTTGAGCAAATTAAATAATATTTACCTTTTTATGTCATTCTTTTTAGGAAGCCTACTTTGTAGTTATAGAATTCAGAGTAGCAGCTGTGTTAGTCTGTATCTGCAAAAAGAAAAGGAGTACTTGTGGCACCTTAGAGACTAACAAATTTATTTGAGCATAACCTTTCATGAGCTACAGCTAACTTCATTGGATGCATTGTAATTTTTTACAGAAAAGGGTAGCTCTTCAAAGCAGGGTTCTGCTTCATTGTGGAAAATGGATAGCATACATAATATTCATTTTGCACAGATTAAAGCAATATAAATGGCTTTGTACAGCACGACAAAATCTTTAAAGAAAGTTTATATAAGATCAACTTTATGTAGCATCGTGGAAAATGTGGCAGCATTCCAGACTTCACAACAGATTCTTTCTCAAATATGCCACACCCTTATTGCACCAAAGAAATTTTTGTTAGCAAGCATATTCCTTTGAGAGAGAGAGAGACCCTGAAATTCTGGTTCACTGGCCACTTTTTCACTTTTTTCTTCTTGCATGGATTTTGTGTTTTAGCAGTTTTTGAAGAGGAGGAGTAGACTTGAATCCATACTCATCTTTAAAAGCATGATCCTTCATGGTGATGAACACTCTGTCGTCAATCTAATAAAGAACGTAAGCATGTAATTAAGTACATGAGCAGTCCCATTGACTTCAGTGAGGTTATTTACTTGTAAGCACATGCTGAAGAGCTTTATTGGATCAAGGAAAAAGTTATCAGTATCATGAAGGACTGATCCCCAACACAACAGTACTGCTTATGGAGGCTAGAAAACCAGTGATGTAGTGTTCCATCTCCAGCAAAATGGAAGGCTTTTTAGATCAGAAGGGAGCATAGCATGCAAGAATGTCTAATAGCTTTGGGCTGCACCCTTTATTAAAGTTGAGGGTGGCCACTGACTGAATTTTGAACATCTTGTCATATGGCAAATGTATGTAGCAATAGAGATTTTTTTCGTTACTTTTGACAAAGCAGTGTTTGTTACTAGAGCATTCAAGAGAGACTCATAGTTTAGTGACTGGAATTGTAATTGGCCTTTGCAATTTTGGAAAGCAAAGTCAGGTTGCCCCTGGAGGCTCCCTGGAATCAGAAAAACAACAAGGAGTTCAGTGACACCTTAAAGACTAACAGATTTATTTGGGCATAAGCTTTCATGGGTAAAAAAGCACTTCCTTCAGTGAAAAACCACATCTGAAGAAATGGTTTTTTTACCCACGAACGCTTATGCCCAAATAAATCCTCGTTTTTGTGGATACAGACTAACACGGCTACCCTTGTGATACTGGAATCAGAAGAATCTCTCTTCAAAATGGACTAGACTTCCTGTTGATTGGTTGGATGTTTATTAGAACCTTCTTACCAATCTTCAGCCCTTCTTTTCCACCACCTCTGTCATTCTCTTCTTAATCTTCCCCTTTCTCTCCTTTTTATACTCCCCACCTCTATTTCTTATTCCTTCAGCCTATCTCTGTTCTTCTTTCTCCCCACCCTCTTGCCCATGTTTATTCTTTCCCCTACCTGCTACTTTCTGTTCCCTTATTTCTGCCCTATTGTTTTTATTTTAAATACTTCAATCTTAATAATAACTCGGGCCCTGCCAAGTTCACAGTCATGAAAAATGCCTCACGGACCGTGAAATCTGGTCTCCTCCCATGAAATCTGGTCTTTTGTGTGCTTTTGTCCTACACTATACAGATTTCAGGGGGGAGACCAGCGTTTCTCAAATTGAGGGTCCTGAATCAAAAGGGAGTTGCAGGAGGGTCGCAAGGTTATTTTAGGGGGCGTCACAGTACTGTCACCCTTACTTTTTGCACTGCTGCTTTCAGAGCTGGGCTCCCGGCCAGCAGCTGCCTCTCTCCAGCTGCCCAGCTCTGAAGGCAGTGCCGCTGCCTGCAGCAGCGCAGAAGTAAGGATAGCAGTACTGCAACCCCCCTACAATAACTTTGTGACCCCTCCCCACAGCTCCTTTTGGGGGCAGGACTCCTACAATTACAACAGCGTGAGATGTAAATAGCAGAAATAATGAAATTTACAATTTTTAAAATCCTATGACCATGAACTTGACCAAAATGGACCGTGAATTTGGTAGGGCCCTATTAATAACGAATACAATTTTTAAAAATCCACAAAGTACCACCAAGTAAATGTATAATCCTTTCTGGAAGTGCTTTGAGAATTGCGGATAAGTGCTACACATGGAAGAAGCATTAATATTATGCACTGCAAACTATTTGAAGGAAATCAGTCATGGGTAAAATCAATGGTTTTAAAAAAAATCCAATTTTTTGTTTAATTAAATACTTTAAATTTGAAATTGTCAACCTATGTTAAGGCCTAACTTTATTATAGTTGTAAAAATAATTAAAGTTAAATGCAAAAATAATACTAAGCAGTACATTTGCCAAGTTTTAGAGAAAGTTTCACCAGTTCAGAATTTGTCATTGGCTAAGCATCTGCAGCCAGCGTTTGTAGAAGTGCTCAACCAGCTTTTGACAGTAATAACTTTTCACAGGGGCAGACAGAATATTTTTTTCATCTCAGTTTGTTCAACTAGTTCAGTTAAATATCTACTTCATTCAAACTTAAGAAACCAACTGGATGTTGAAAAAGCAGAAGGCTTGTTTTCTTTTTCTTCCAGTCTATGAATAGAAACTACGTGTCTGAGTATGAAATTTACTAGTTCTAAAATGCTGAAGGACATGGTGATCAGAAACAGTTCAATTCACAACTACAGATACTACTTTCTTTTTTTAGTTTTAAATGCAAAACATGTTTTGATAAACTTTGTTTCTTATTTTTTCTCCTTCGTGTGATTGCACATCTCCATTCCACTTCGGGTGTGTGTGCACCAGTGCCGTTGTCAGAGATTTTTCCCTCAGCGGTAGCTGTCAGGGTGGTGCATGTGCCCTGTGTTACCTTGCGCTGCTGCCTGATGGTATAAAGGGCAGAGCCACCCCTGACGCCCCTCAGTTCCTTCTAGTCTCCTGTGACAGTTGTTGGAATGTCTTGTCTTGCCTTTGCAAGTTTTCCCAATTTGTCTATTTTGTACCTAGTTAGTACTTGGTTAGCCATAGTTTTAGTGTTAGGTAGTTTTTAGTATTAAGTTTGCTTTGTAGAGTGTTACATACTCTGATTCCCCTTGTTGCATTCTGGTACCAAGGCATACTTTCGTCACCGCGCTTCAAGCCCTGTCATTCCTGCAAAAAGCTAATGCCAGCAAGTGATCTGCACTCAGTTGCCTAAAGTATTTCAGGGAGTCGCACATCCAGGATCAGTGTCTAAATTTTAGAACTTTAAAGCAAGGACCACAAAAGATTAGGGCATCCAGATTTAAATGTTTACTGATGGAGTCCCTCAGAGCCTTCCGGCTCTGAATGGCTGCTGAGAATATCAGCTGCAATATGGAGCACTACTCCTTTGCTGTCTGAATCCTTGCACCAGTCTCCTTCCTTGGTATCGAGGAAGACACACAGCAAGTTTTTCTTGAAGTACTCAGCATCCAGGAGAGAGATATCCCTGGCACCAAAGTCCAGTAAGCATGTGGACAAAGGAAATAGAGTGTACTTGAAGTTGGGGCACTCTGTGAGACAGTCATCTACTTGGGTGGGACTGTCAACTCTGGTGCCAGCTCAGGTACCATTGAGGCCAGCCCCTGAAGTAGCACCATCAAACACAATAGGGCTGTTTGTGTTGTCCCACTAGCAAGTGGCCATCCCAGGGCTGTGAACTCCAGAAGCTTATGCTGTGGTGAGGGATTTATTGAGCTTTATTAGTACTGGTTTTGTCAGCAGTTCCATCCTCAGCAACTACACCCCTACCCTACTTTCATGCCTCGCCAACAGGACCTACTGAGGAAAAAGAGCAGAGGTTATAGAAGAAGATTACTACCTTATTTTTCTGCAGTAGCTCCTAAGCAAGCTGAGAGTGCAAAGTAAACATTTTTGAGTGTTTGTCGAGGACAGCAAACCAGCTTTCGTAGTGCCAGCTGAAATGTTTCTCTAAATAAGGTAGTTTCCTGGTCTGTGGTGCTGGGCCAGTCCACTGCTCTGGTTCTGTGGCCATCATCAGATCCGATAATGGTGTAGTGGCTGATGTCGAAATTCCTTAACCTGAGGTCCTTGGAACTCACCAACAGAACCTGGGCAATGGGGAAGAGACAGTCTTTGTGATTTATGTAATTGTAACCCAAGAAAAGGAGGAAAGTAGAGAAGATTGTTAGCATGTCTCCAGACATTTCTCTGCGTCCTCGCAAGACTCTTACAGGATGTCTGGACAGATCTTTCTCACCCTTTGTTTCTCTCCATCTTCTGACTCTGTTGATATCTGCATTGAGATCCATACCAGATAAGAGGTCTGGTTTGTCCTTACAAGAGGATAGAGGAAGAATCAGGAGACCTGCTTTGTCCCATTTTATACCATCCTGCCCTTTTGCCCCTCCTCGCATGAGTACATTTCCAATCCCAGCTACTGGAGAGACTGGCAGACATGGTCTTCATGGTCCTATTGGTTTCCACCAGAACAGTTTTTTGATTATCCTCCTCATGGATGGAGAGGTGAAGTTTCATCTAGTAAGGATCCTGTGGCTTATCATTCGTTCCTCCGGATCCGTTAGTGCAGATAGTGGTACCGGACACCACTCTTAGAAAAAATGGAGGAGGAAATGGGTCCTCTTTTTGAACAGGAGACACTAGACACAGTCCTTGATCTGGACTTGTCACGTGATGACCATATGGGTATGTCTTACACCTCCTCTCCTTGTGAGGATGCTCTGCAGTTCCATGACTTTGTGGCAGGATGGATTGATTTAAATCTCCAAGTGGAAGCCTCAATTTAAATAATTGATTTTAATCAACCTTTCCGTTTGTACGCCAGTTATTTTCTGAAGAAAAGTGCATTCTCATTGGTTGATACAACCATAAAAACATGTTGATTTACAGCTAAGTAGAGCCTTAGCACTAGATTTGGTACATCTTTTTGCTACCTAGGAGGGTACACTATCACTATTGTACATATTTAGTATGTTAGAAAATGGTGAATACTATATTGCTGACTTACTAGTTTTTTTGTGTGTTCTTAATATTAGTGTCAAGCTTCATTAGGATGGTAATTGCAGTTTAATCAAATGCACAAAACAGCATCTACATTTTTTATTAAAACGACCTTAAATGTTTTGGATACATATACTTCTGTTATCAAAACATGTTTCACATTCACAGCTAATTGATTTATTAAATAGGGGGATTAACTGTTGTTAGTGAATTAAACTATTATTTCAGCCTGGGAAAATTTTCAGATATGTCCAAGTGAAAGTGATTGGAACTTAAGTGCCTTCTTGCCTATGTCTCTTCAAAATAAGACAGTCTCCTAAGGGTATGGTTGCACTAGAAACGCTACAGCGACACAGCTGCAGTGGTGCAGCTGTGTTGATATAGCGCTGTAGCATAGATACTCAGTACAGCGATGGAGGGGGTTCTTCCTTTGCTGTAGTAAATCCACCTCTCTACAATCAGGCTCAGGCCTGCTTAGTTACATTGCCCAGGTTGTAAAATTTTTCACAGCCCTGAGTAGTGTAGTTAAGGTGAGCTAACTTTGTAGGGAAAACCAGCCCTAAACTACTTAGGCTGTCCTTCAAACTTTTCGGATTAATAGATCTCATCCCCTCCCTCCTCATTCATAGACTGGAAGAGAAAGACACGTTTTCCTGCTTTTTCAGTTCCTACTCAGTTTCTCAAATTTGAATGAATTAGTCCAAATGAAGAAAGTACTCTCACTGTGCCTGCAGAAGAGGCTACTGCTGTCAAAAGCTGATTTAGCACTTCAGCAAGCTCCGGTTTCAGGCGCTTAGCCAGTGACCTCCACTGGTGTGACTTTCTTTAAAACATCAACTAACGTACTTCTTGGATGATTCACCTCTAGCTCTGAAATTTATTATGGTTGGCAAGATTGATGGGTGATTATTAGATTCCTATGTCATAGCAGCATCTTCTTCAGCACTTAGGCATCCATTGTGGTACTTTTATTGAGAATATTGGCAAGAAAATGAGGTGGAGTAAATGCTTAGTCCATCTGCTTCTTAACTTCCTGCAATTTAACTTTGTTGCTGGGTATTTCTTTCTTCAATGTCTTGAAATTCTCCCCAGATTTCATCAGCAATACAGCAGCAATGTTTCTGCTGCTTGTCCAAGGCTGTGGAAATAGGTTTCAGTGTATTCAGCATGTCT
Source organism: Lepidochelys kempii (assembly GCF_965140285.1). NCBI lineage: Eukaryota > Metazoa > Chordata > Testudines > Cheloniidae > Lepidochelys > Lepidochelys kempii. The sequence goes on along the minus strand of NC_136380.1, from coordinate 209,696,997 downwards.
CCTACCTTTCTCTTTTGTCCGATGTTAACTACATTGACAGTGATCGTTCCATCTATTTTGTCATGAATTTCTTCACAAATTGTCATCAGAATGGGTCAGTTCTTAATAAATAGCTCAAAAGAGTCAACCACTGAATTCCATCGTACATCATGCTGAAGAATTAGTTTGGATCCTGCTGCTCTCTGCAGTGAAACTGAAGCAGTGTGTTTGTTATAGAAGTATCTTGCAAATTCAGCATCATTTTCCTTTATTCCTGGAGTTGTACATAAGTCTTTGGCTAAAAGATGCATCAAATGCGCTCTGCACCCATATGTAGGGTCCTACCAAATTCACGGTCCATTTTGGTCAATTTCACGGTCATAGGATTTTAAAAATCATAAATTTCATGATTTCATCTATTTACATCTGAAATTTCATGCTGTTGTAATTGTAGGAGTCCTGACCCAAAAAGGAGCTGTGGGGAGGGGTCACAAGGTTATTGTAGGGGGGTTGCAGTACTGCTACTCTTACTTCTGCACTGCTGCAGGCGGTGGTGCTGCCTTCAGAGCTGGAGAGTAGTGGCTGCTGGCCGGGATCCTAGCTCTGAAGCAGAGCTGCCGCCAGCAGCAGCACAGAAGTAAGGATGGCATGGGATGGTATGGGTCCTCAGTCAGCAGCTGCCACTCTCCAGACGCCCAGCTCTAAAGGCAGCAGCGCAGAAGTAAGGGTGGCAGGGTATGGTATTACCACCCTTACTTCTATGCTGCTGCTGGTGGGGCGCTGCCTATGAACATGTTAAAACTTTCCTAGATTCAGAAGCTACACACTATATAGGGTGTTGAGGTCTAAGTGACCTCATGTTTAGACAATGAAAATAGCAATAGCAATAGCAATAATATAAAATGCACAGACACAGCAAAGTGGCAGTAAATGTCCTATTAATATGAACAAATGGAGATGTGCTATGCCGACAGAGGAGCGCTTCCCCATTGGCATAATTACACTGCCTTCACAAGAGGCGGAAGCTATGTTGGCGGGAGAGCGACTCCTGCTGACACAGCACCGGTGTGGACTGTGTTATGTCGCTCGGGGGGGGGGGTGTCTTTTTCATACCTCTGAGCAGCATAGGTTACATTGACTAAAGTGGTAGGGTAGACCAGTGCTCACTTTCACTCACTATTACTCAGTGCACTGCTTTAAAAATATGAGATTGTGAAGATTGCTCCTACTGCAGCTGTTTGTACCACTGTTTAAATGATATAATTTATTCTAAACCCAGTTTTATATGGAAAATAATTAGTCATAAGGATGGTCTAAATCTGTTTAAACACTTATCTCTAGAAATATACCAGTTTGAGAAAAACATTTATAAATGTTAAAATTCGTAAGTGCCTAATAAATCTTTACTTTTAAACAGGCAGTCTTCACCTAGGATGTTTAATTATATTGAGCAATAAAAAAAATCATTTCAGAAGTCCTGCAATAACAGTAAAAATGTAATTGATAAGTACTCCCACAACAAACCAACATACCAATTATATTTTGAACACAAACATTCTGAATTTCATAAGTAATCAATCCACGCAAAACACAACTTTATGAGAAAAGGAGTACTTGTGGCACCTTAGAGACTAACCAATTTATTTGAGCATAAGCTTTCGTGAGCTACAGCTCACTTCATCGGATGCTTTTCTTTTTGCGAATACAGACTAACACGGCTGTTACTCTGGAACTTTATGAGAATAATCAAAGTTATCATTTCCTAGCATAGTAAAACATGGTAGATAGCCATAAGAATGATGCGAAAATAAGTTTCCTAACCTGTTGGTCCAGGTAGTTCAGACATGTCCACATCATCTTACACACTCATTGCCTTCTGAAGAGCATTTTTCATAATGTTGTTTCATTCTGATAAAGAAAAAAGATGGGGGTTTTCATCTGATTTTAGATTTAAGAAATGAGAACAGGTACACTTGAAAATTCCTGTTTTGGATGTTAACTTTAGCCTCTAATTTCCTTGCATACAGGAAAGTTCGCCACTCTTGATTTTAAAGAATGTGTATTTTCATATTGCTGTCTAGCACAGTCATAAAATATAACTGCAGTTCATTTTGGTGGGGCACCATTTCCAATACAAACTGCTCCTGTTTGGATTGTTGTCAATACCAAGATTTTTTTTTTTTCTTCAAAGTACCTTTTGGTGGTCGTGGCGCACCTAAGAAAACAGGATATTTTTCTTTACATGCTTTTGGACAATTGGCTGTTGAATGTGGCTGTGTGCGAGTCCTGTTACTTCACTTCAAGGTTACAGTCCCCCTCTTCTCAGATGCGGGTTACTTCTCAATGTCAAGAAGTCAGATCTCCTCCCAACACAGAGGTTTATTGGATCCATACTGACTCAGTAGCTGGGAGAGCTTTCCTTACAGAAATGGGTTTTTAAAAATAGAACAAGTAGGTTCAGATTTGTGAAATCATCAATAATAGCAGGTGGTCCTCTTCTTGGGTCTCATGGGGTTGATGGCAGCTACCATTTGTGTAACACCTTTTGCTCATCTCAAAATGTGGGCAGTGCAGCACACGTTCTTCTGTGTTTTTCACCATGCCGCATGAGCTTCTGGGTTGGGCTGAGGCAGTGGATGAACAGATCAAATGTTTGCCAAGATGTTCTATTCAATCTCCCTTTGCCATCAGTAATGCTAATATCAGATGCATCCAACATTGGATGGTGAGATTGTTTGGCTCAATTTACAATCGGGCCACTGGGGCTTTCCAAATAAAGAACTTGCATATCACTGTATTGACATTAAGAGCCATTCAGATCTCCTTCACCTGTCAGACACATGGTGCCTTCCACTGTCTCTGGATATTTTGTAACTGCAACAAGGCAGAATTCTCCATCCAGATCCACAGTCTCTTCATCTGACCGCGAAGGGCCATTGGACTTTGACTAATCTTGAGCAGTCATGTTCTTCCTTGGTGTAGAATATACTGTTCAGTTCTAGAAAACTCTACAGGAGAGTGTTATCAGTTAAAATGGAATACATTTGTTGCTTGGGTGAAGGGAAAATCTGACTCTCTGGTGGGAGCTTCCATATCTCTTATTCTTCAGACTTTAAGGACATAAAATATTGAAGGGTTGTCTAATTCTTCTTTAAGAGTTCACCTGGCTGCTATTTCAGTTTACCATGTTTTGGTCAATGGTAGATCATTGTTTGTACATGACTCTGTCAAAAGGTTTATGAATGGGTTATCTAACATATATCCTTCTTTTAGGGATCCTGTCCCAATTTGGGATCTTAATTTGGTATGATTTATGAGCATGTGGTCACCCTTTTGACTCCATGATGGAGTGTTGTTTCATTTATCTAGTAAACTGGTATACATCACTACAATTATGTCAGTCAGAAGAGTGAGTGAATTGCACACCCTGATGACCCACCACTTACTAATTTTCGGAAAGATAAAGTGGTCCTCAGACCTGATCCCAGGTTTTTACCAAAAATAGTTTGTTTCACATCAGACCATTGATTTACTGGTTTTCTTTCCAAGACCTCATGCTAACAAAGCAGAGTCTGTGTACATACTTTTAGATGGTAGGCTGGCTCTTCCTGACTACTTAAATACACCTACGAGTTTTAGGAAGTCATCTAGACTGTTTCTTATGCTAAAAATCACATAAGCCATACTTTGTCCACTCATACTGGTTTTGGATGGGTTAAACAATGCATTGTGCAATATTATGAGTTAGCTGAAATTCGTGAGCTGCCTATTGAATGGCCTTATTCTTCAAGGGCTGGAAGCATCATTAGCTTCAGTTAAAGAGTTTTCTTATTAGGGAAATATGCAAGGCTGCTACTTGGAAGTTGGTGCACACGTTCGCTAAATATTATGTGCTGGATCGTGCTGCTATAGCAGATGCCAAATATGGCAGAGCAGTGTTGCAATCATTATTTAATTAGGACTCTGTTCCCAACTCTGGGATTTTTTAGCACTGCCCTCAGAACATTTGAAGACACTGAGGATATGTCTACAAAATTAAGTCGATTTTATAGAAGTCGATTTTTAGAAATCAGTTTTATACAGTTGGTTGTGTATGTCCCCACTAAGCATGTTAAGTCGGCGGAGTGTGTCCTCAATACCATGGCTAGCATTGACTTATAGAGCGGTGCACTGTGGGAAGCTATCCCACAGTTCACACAGTCTCTGCTGCCCATTGGAATTCTGGGTTAAGCTCCCAATGCCTGATGGGGCAAAAACATTGTTGCGGGTGGTTTTGGGTACATGTTGTCAGTTGCCCCTCCCTCCGTGAAAACAACAGCGGACAATCATTTCGCGCCTTTTTTCCTGGGTTACTCGTGCAGACACCATAGCACGGCAAGCATGGAACCCGCTCAGCTCACTCCTGCTGTTGTGAGCATACTGGATGGCTTTCCTGCAATGGGGTTCCCAAACTGTGGTGGGGCAATAGACGGAACGCATATCCCTATCTTGGCACCAGACCACCTTGCCAACCAGTATGTAAACCACAAGGGTTACTTCTCAATGGTGCTGCAGGCACTGGTGGATCACAAGGGACGTTTCACCAACATCAACATGGGATTGCCGGGAAAGGTGCATGATGCTTGCATCTTTAGGAACTTTGGGCTGTTCGAGCAGTTGCAAGAAGGGACTTACTTCCAAGACAAGAACATTACTGTTGGGGATGTTGAAATGGCAATAGTTATCCTTGGAGACCCCTTGCTCCCATGGCTCATGAAGCCGTACACAGGCAGCCTGGACAGTAGTAAGGAACAGTTCAACTACAGGCTGAGCAAGTGCAGAATGGTGCTAGAATGTACCTTTGGATGTTTAAAAGCTTGCTGGCACTATTTGCTCACTAGGTTAGACCTCAGCACAACCAACATTCCCATTGTTATTGCTGCTTGCTGTGTGCTCCATAATATCTGTGAGAGTAAGGGGGAGGGGTGCGAGGTTGAGGCAAATTGCCTGGCGGACGATTTTAAGCAGCCATACACCAGGGTGATTAGAAGAGCACAGGTAGGCGTGCTGAGCATCAGAGAGGCTTTGAAAACCAGTTTCATGACTGGCCAGGCTATTGTGTGACAGTTGTGTGTGTTTCTCCTTGCTGCAAACCCACCCCCTTTGTTGATTTTAATTCCCTGTAAGCCAAACACCGTCCCTCCTTTGATCACAGCTGGCAAAGAAAATAAAGTAACTATTGTTTTGAAACCATGCATTCTTTCTTTATTAATTAAAAAAAAGTGAGATAACTGACAAGGTAGCCTGGGTGGGGTGGGATGCGGGAGGAGGGAAGGACAAGGCTACTTGATTTGTAGTGTGGCTACAATAAGCAATAAGTGTTTGAATGACAGCCTTCTGTTGCTTGGGCCATCCTCTGGAGTGGAGTGGCTGGGTGCCTGGAGCCCCCCCCCCCGTGTTCTTGGGCGTCTGAGTGAGGAGGATGTGGAACTTGGGGAGGAGGGCAGGCAGTTATACAGTGGATGCAGTGGGGGTCTGTGTTCTTGTTGGCTTTCCTGCAGCTCCAACAAATGCTTCATCATGTCTGTTTGCTCCTCCATTAGCCTCAGCATTGCCTCCTGCCTCTGCTCTTCACGCTCACTTAATGCTTTCCTGGCCTCTGCCACTGAATGCCTCCATGCATTCAGCTGTGCCCTATCAGTGCGGGAGGACTGCATGAGCTTGGAAAACATGTCGTCATAAGTGCGGTTTTTTTCACCTTCTAATCTGCGATAACCTCAGGGACGGAGATGATGGGGGAGCCTAGAAACATTTGCACCTGGGGGGAGATGAAAAGGGAGAGTAAAATTTAAGATGATACATTTCTGAGAACAAAAGGGAGACTCTTTCACAGTGAATCAAGCAATTCACAGCAGACAGCACATGTGCTTTATGTACAAGGTCACATTTTGCCTTTTATATTGAGCACCTGCTGGTATGGTGACACATCATAAATGGCTGGGCAACAGACTTTGGTTTCCAGGCAGCCATGGTAAGCCTTTTGGTACATGGGGATGGCTTCTTACGCCTTCATAACATGTGAGAATGGTTTCAAACTGCAGCGCCATCCTTTCCTATAGCAAGCAATGCTGGTTGGGCTTCACATTTAAAAGGAGAGGCTGCGGTTTTTGGGTGGATATGCAGCACGTACTGCCCCCCACCCCACCGTGTGGCTATTCTCTGTGATGATCCCTTCACCCCTCCCACTGCTGTGTGGCTATTCTCCAAGATGATCCCTTTTAGCCAAGCGCAAGCAACCCTGTATGAAAGGCGTCATTTTACCGTTCCCTTACAAAAATTCCCCTATTTCAACCAGGTGACCATGAATGATATCACTCTCCTGAGGCTAACACAGAAAGAATGTGACCAAAACCCAGGACCATTCATTGCCATGCTTTGTGCTGCAATGATTCCAGACTACTTGCTGCTGGCTTGGCATGGTGAAGGGTCCTACTGTGGAGAACGAAATAAGGCAGCCCTCCCCAGAAACCTTCTGCAAAGGCTTTCAGATTACCTCTGGGAGAGCTTCATGGAGATGTCCCTGGAGGATTCCTGCTCCATCCGCAGACACGTTAACAGACTTTTCCAGTAGCTGTACTGGCCGCGAATACATCCCACGTCTTCAGGGAAAATCAAATATGAAACACTATTGCTTTTAAACCCTGCACTGTAGTTACAAATGTGCACTCATCAGAGCTTCCTTCTCCGCCTTCATGGTTGGGGATCCTGTCTTGGGAGGGTATTGGCTCCAGGATGATGAAAAGGTCCTGACTGCCGGGGAGAATGGATTCACCACTTGCCTGCTGCACATTCTCCTCCTCCACCTCCTCTTCCTCATCCACAAAATCCTCCTCCATGTTGCATGAGACTCCCTCCTTGCAGGTGTCCACGGACAGTGGTGGGGTAGTGGTAGGGTCCCCCCTTAGAATGCCATGCAGCTGGTCATAGAAGCGGCATTTCTGGGGCTCTGACCCGGAGCGAGCGTTTGCCTCCTTTGTCTTTTGGTAGGCTTGCTTGAACTCATTAACTTTCACATGGCACTGCTGTGTGTCCCTGTTGTAGCCTCTCTCCACCATGCCCTGTGCGATTTTGGCATATATATTTGCATTTCTTCTTTTTGATCGGAGTTCGGCCTGCACAGATTCTTCTCCCCATATAGCGATCAGACCCAGCTCTTAGGGAGAGCTGCAAGTTGTCTGTTTCTTCTTTGACAAAACCTTGGGCTTTTCTGGAAAAGTAGATTCTAGTGAAGACCTCTCATCTGAGGCTGATTCATCCCTCCCCCAATTTAGGAAGGATGGAATGTGTCATGACACAGTGCCTAAGGTAAATGGATTGCATTAGCTATCTTCCCTTTCACCTCTGCGAAAAAGCTCAGATGTGGAAGTCTATCAGGAAGAGACACCTGAAATTTGGGCATTGCAGTGCTGAGCACTGCAACACCTAAGTCCCCTTGTGTCTAGTCAATTTCGCTGTTTCCCCTACCTAGTTAGTTTCCCAGTTGAGTTCCTATGGATGTCATGATAACAGTGCTATCTGTACCTTTGTTCCCTTTGTTTCCCTGAGTGCACCCCCTCAAGTGTTCAGCCTCATGTCTTTAATTGTTCCAGGTTGGATTTTTGCAGTTCTGCCAATCTTAAACACATGTGTTGCAATACCATGTGTATCAACTGTTCTCACCCAGCGAGTCAAACTGAGTTCAGGTACCTATGGTTCTGTGACCAGTAAATACTATTAATTTCAGCAGTTGGAAGAAAGCATAAAAAAAAAAAGGGATTTTAAAACAACAAATATGCTGCATGCATGTCTCTCTTACCTAAAGGGTTATCATCCCTGATGGTAATCTAAGCAGACCTGCCCTTCTTCAGACTCCAGCAGGGTGTCTCATTCAGGTTTCTCTGAACAACCACTCACCCTCTCTTGAGGGTCTTCCTTTTTAAATCTGCTACAGTTCTTCTGATTGCCTATGCTTCTTCCTGTCCTATTTGAAACTAGTTTTGCGGATTGACTGGAGAAGAGGCAAATCCTCAGTTAACAGTGCTGTCATTGTCCTTTAATAGCCTTCAAGTGTTTCTAAAGAGTGTGTGTGTGTGTCGTATCTTGACGCATTCTTTTTCCTTTCTGTTTGTTTTCCTGATAGCCTACTTTTACTCTAAACCAATATATTCATATAGTAAACATCCCAATGACCACATGAACATGCAGTATTTATAAATTATTACAGAGCAGCTCTAAATCAATCACAATCAATTCACACAACATTTGGAGGAAAAACAAAGGAAAATGTGATTGTAAAGCTACAACTATTAGGGGGAACTTAGGGACCTTTATAGCACCTGGAGCTACTTTTCATTCTTTTGGGTTTTGACTATATTTTAAGTAGAGTGCGGTTTCTTTTAAGATGTATGTAAAGAAAACTTTATGCAAGTTGGCTTACATTTTACTTTCATTTTTTGTCCATTTTATAAAATTGTACTTTTTAATGATGGGCATTTTTCTGAGGTGCCCGCTCTCCACATGCCATAAAAACTCCATAGCCCACCTGTGCCAAAATAACAGTTTTTCTGCATATAAAAGCCAGGGTCAGCATTCGGGGATAGCAAGCAGGGCAATTGTCTGGGGTCCCATACCACAGGGGACCTGCGAAGCTCAGTTGTTCAGGCTCTGGGCTTCAGCCCCTGTGGGATGGTGCGGCTCTGGGGCTTCAGGCCTGGGCCCCAGCGATTCTAAGGCCAGCTCTACTTTGTGAACCCCCAGAAACCTATTCATAGAATCACAGAATATTAGGGTTCGAAGAGACCTCAGGAGGTCATCTTGTGCAATCCCCTGCTCAAAGCAGGACCAACACCAACTAAATCATCCCAGACAAGGCTTTGTCAAGCTCGGCCTGAAAAACCCCTAATCATTTTCATTGCCCTCCGCTGAACTCACTCCAATTTGTCCACATCCCTTCTGTAGTGGGGGGACCAAAACTGGACGCAGTACTCCAGGTGTGGCCTCACCAGTGCTGAAGAAAGGGGAATAATCACTTCTCTCAATCCGCTGGCAATGCTCCTACTAATACAGCCCAATATGCTGTTGGCCTTCTTGGCAACAAGGGCACACTGCTTACTCATATCCAGCTTCTCGTCCACTGTTGTTTTTATAGATCTGCCTGCAAAGATATAGATTGCTGTGTATATATTACCTGTCTCCTGCATTTTTTACCACTCTACCAAGTTTTGAGTTATTTGCAAACTTTTGGTAGCAATGATTTTATATTTCCTTCAAGATCAGTGGGCCACATTGAATTAATTAAACAGTTCCCTGCAGGACCTTACTAGAAAAAAATCCATAGGCTGATGATTCCCCCATTTACATTATGTTTTCAGATCTGTCAGTTAGTAGTTTTTAATCCAGTAAATATGGGCTCAGTTGGTTTTTGAATAGTGCTAAGTTGTTATCAGAATGTCACATAGGACTATGTCAATGTCTTATAGATGTTGGGGGAAAGTCCACACAATTTTTGCCTTTTATTTATACAATTTCAGACAGATTTATTGTCATGTATAGTGTCTGAACATACATTTCTGCCAAATGACAAACAACAAACAAGATGGAATTGGTAGGGACCCAAGTTACCACTTTCCAGGGCACTAGGAAGTCCTTCTATACTTTATGATGGTCATCGCCTCTTCTGTTCCCTGGGTCTTGTCTTCTAGTCTTGTTCCTTCAGTTTCTGGTCTGGTGTTTCTCCTGTTTTGGCATTATTCACTTGCGTTTTTTATACATTTCCACATTCCAGATTACTTAACCTTTTTGCAATTGGCTTTAGTACATCAGTTCTTAATTTTTTATATAACCATACATTACGCATGAGTAAGAATCAGTTACCTAACTTCTGTATTTTTTACTGATGGTTTTACAGTTTCTATGTCATGTTGTTTTGTCTGCAATGTTGTTGTAGCCATGTTGGTCCCAGGATATGAAAGACCTGAAGAAGAGCTCTGTGTAGCTTAAAAGCTTGTATCTTCCACCGATCGGAGTTGGTCCATAAAAGATATTACCTCCTCTATCTTGTGTCTTTCATGTTGTTTTGTGTCACTCTGGCCTGGGTCATCCCAGAAAAAGTTTTTTTTTAATTATCATTACCTATTTGTGTACCTCTTAGTTATGTCTTCCAACATAACACATTACCTGTCTTGCCAGCAATAATATAATTTTAAACAAATCAGCAATTAATGTTGAAGAAGAATAGTCAAAAACATACTAAGTATTACCTCACCTAAACTCATTCACTATCCATAATCAGAAATCATTGAAATATAGTTTAAAAAGTTTATAACCTTAGTATTTAGGAGTCCTTCATTTTTTATACTTCAGTGTTGTATGTTAGTATGTGCTTTCACCTTAATCTGTTGGGGGTGGATGGTTTGGAGAGCATAATGATTAATGTCAGCAATTCTTTTTTCTTTAAACATGAGTTTTTCATTCATTTCATTCAGTTTTGATTGTAAATCATTAGAAAAAAAGTCATTAGAAATTTTCCTGTGTTGCATTTTGAGGGTGTGTGTGTGTCTCGATTTTAGAGGCTTGGTATTTAGTTGTTTTTATGGGACTCCAGGCGTAGTTCCCCCCTTTGACACCTTTGGAAATATAGGAAGTTGATTACTTTACATGATGGAGTAAAGAGGTATCCTCCGGTGCCTATTTCTTTTCCTGTTTCTGTTGCCAATCCTTTAACATACACTTTATCTTACAACACATTATAAGCATTACTACAATTATCAATGTTTGTAGCCACAACAATATCTTAAAAATAAATGCCACAGCTGAATGTTTCCTAATTGTATTTATTTGATTTTACTAGCTAGCTGGTTTTAACGTGTTCTATTGGATTATCTACTGTATTGATTTTTTTTTCATGTGGATTAAGTGTTTTGTATTTTGTTTTAACAAAGATTTTAAATGCAGATTTAATTTAGCAACAGATATTGTAAAGTTAGGGAGTAATTACATAGCCTTAGACCAAAGTGTGGGTGACTTATTACCCCGGCTCCACAAATTTGAGTATGGGTATGATTTTGATTAATCTATTTATAGTTTTGAATTTAGGAATAAATCACCAATTGAACTGGTTAATTGGGAATACTTTCCCTCTCTAATTCTGTTGTAACTGTTGTGTAACTACACAGTATTCTCCATTTCCCACATAAGTGGCATGTGTTTGATGTACATTCCAGGTTCTCAGCTGTACTGTGCAGTCAAGATGAGTCCTTTCTTTGGATTTTGGCTCGTTACTGTGATTTATACCAGAGCTGGGTTACATGGGCCCTAGGGCGTCACATTGGCAAATCAGTCTGGCTTGCATTTCTGAGCAGCAGGCCAAGAATGGGTGCTTGCCATCACTCATGTGAGTGTTTTACCAGTGTCTGAGGTACCTGGACATGGTACTTGGAAAGAGTCTTTGAGGATCCCTACTAAGTGAGCCTATACTATTGTTTCATAAATGTGTTTGCTTTTTCAGTTATTGGCAGGAAAAGTGAAAAATATGCTGTATTTGCAAGTCTTCTGTATAGTAACTATAATCAAGAGGTGACATAGCTACCACAGCTAGATTCCAGAGGATATCAATCTCTGTGACTAGTTGTGTTTCATTCCTAGAATAATAGACTATTCGGGTTAGAAGAGACCTCAGGAGGTCATCTAGTCCAATCCCCTGCTCAAAGCAGGACCGACACCAACTAAATCATCCCAGCCAAGGCTTTGTCTAACCGGGCCTTAAAAACCTCTAAGGATGGAGATTCCACCACCTCCCTAGGTAACCCATTCCAGTGCTTCACCACCCTCCTAGTGAAATGGTGTTTCCTAATATCCAACCTAGACCTCCCCCGCTGCAACTTGAGACCATTGCTACTTGTTCTGTCTTCTGCCACCACTGAGAACAGCCTAGCTCCATCCTTTTTGGAACCCCCCATCAGGTAGTTGAAGGCTGCTATCAAATCCCCCCTGACTCCTCTCTTCTGCAAACTAAATAACCCCAGTTCCCTCAGCCTCTCTACGTCAGTCATATGCCGCAATCCCCTATTCATTTTCGTTGCCCTCCGCTGAACTTACTCCAATTTGTCCACATCCCTTCTGTAGTGGGGGGACCAAAACTGGACGCAGTACTCCAGGTGTGGCCTCACCAGTTCCGAATAGAGGGGAATAATCACTTCCCTCGATCTCCTGGCAATGCTCCTACTAATACAGCCCAATATGCTGTTGGCCTTCTTGGCAACAAGGGCACACTGCTGACTCATATCCAGCTTCTCATTCACTGTAATCCCCAGGTCCTTTTCTGCAGAACTGCTGCTTAGCCAGTCGGTCCCCAGCCTGTAGCGGTGCATGGGATTCTTCCTTCCTAAGTGCAGGACTCTGCACTTGTCCTTGTTGAACCTCATCAGATTTCTTTTGGCCCAATTCTCCAATTTCTTTAGGTCACTCTGGACCTATCCCTACCCTCCAGCATATCTACCTCTCCCCCCAGCTTAGTATCATCTGCGAACTTGCTGAGGGTGCAATTAATCCCATCATCCATATCATTGATAAACATGTTGAACAAAACCGGACCAACCCCTGGGCATTCCACTTGATACCGGCTACCAACTAGACAGCGAGCCGTTGATCACTACACGTTGAGCCCGACAATCTAGCTAGCTTTCTACCCACCTTTTAGTCCATTCATCCAATCCATACTTTTTTAACTTGCTGGGAAGAATATGGTGGGAACCCTTATCAAAAGCTTAGCTAAAGTCCAGATATATCACATCCACTGCTTTCCCCATATCCACAGAGCCAGTTATCTCATCATAGAATTCAATCAGGTTGGTCAGGCATGACTTGCCCTTGGTGAATCCATATTGACTATTCCTGATCAACTTCCTCTCCTGCAAGTGCTTCGAAATGGATTTCTTGAGCACCTGCTCCATGATTTTTCTGGGGACTGAAGTGAGGCTTTAGTTCCCCGGGTTCTCTTTCTTCCCTTTTTTAAAATATGGGCACTATAGTTGCCTGTTCCAATCATCCAGGACCTCTCCCGATCATCACGAATTTTCAAAGATAGTGGCCAAGGCTCTGCAGTCACATCGGCCAACACCCTCAGCACCCTTGGATGCATTAGATCTGGACCCATGGACTTGTGCACATCCAGCTTTTCTTAATAGTGCTTAACCTGTTCTTTCATCACTGAGTGCTGCTCTCCTCCTCCCCATACTGTGTTGCCCAGTGCAGCAGTCTGGGAGTTGACTTTGTCTGTGATTTAACTGGAGATTGGTCCTGCTTTGAGTAGGGGATTGGACTAGATGATCTCCTCAGGTCCCTTCCAACCCTGATATTCTATGATTCTATTATTCTAAGACAAAGGCAAAAAAAGCATTGAGTACTTCAGCTTTTTCGACATCATCTGTCACTATGTTGCCTCCTCCATTCAATAAGGGTCCCACACTTTCCCTGACCACCTTCTTGTTGCTAACATACCTGTAGAAACCTTTCTTGTTACTCTTCACATCCCTTGCTAGCTGCAACTCCAGTTGTGCCTTGGCCTTCCTGATTACACTCCTGCATGCTCTAGCAATATTTTTATACTTCTCCCTAGTCATCTGTCCAAATTTCCAATTCTTGTAAGCTTCCTTTCTGAGTTTAAGCTCAATGAAGATTTCACTGTTAAGCCAATCTGGTCACTTGCCATATTTGCTATTCCTTCTGCACTTCGGAATGGTTTGTTTCTGCTCCATTAATAAGGCTTCTTTAAAGTACAGCCAGCTCTCCTGGACTCCTTTCCCCCTCATATTAGCTTCCGAGGGGACTCTGCCCGTCAGTTCCTAATGGAGTCAAAGTCTGCTTTTCTGAAGTCCAGGGTCCATATTTTGCTCCTCTCCTTTCTTTGTTTTGTGAGGATCCTGAACTCAACCATCTCATGGTCACTGCTGCCTAGGTTGCCACCCACTTCTACTTCCCCTAGCAATTCTTACCTTTTTGTAAGCAGCAGGACAAGAGGAGCACGGCTCCTTGTCGGTTGCTCCAGCACTTGTACCAGGACACACTCCAAAAACTTCCTGGATTGTCTGTGCATTGCTGTATTGCTCTCCCAGCAGATGTCAGGGTGATTTAAGTCCCCCATTAGTACCAGGGCCTGTGATCTGGAAACTTCAATTAGTTGTCCGAAGAAAGCCTCGTCTACCTTATCCTTCTGATCCAGTGGTCTATAGCACATGCCCTGTACCGATCCAGCAAATATTCATTGGCAACGAGGCTAAGCATTTCTCTATTTGAGTATTTTTTAAAGGTTTTGGAATGTTTATGAATATATATGTACCTATTGTGTTTCATATTATCTATAACTGCAGTTAATAACAGTTTAAGTTCATTCAGAATCCTGTTTTTCTTGAATTACTGCAGCAAAACAAAAACTATTAAATAGGTTAAAAAGAAAACATTTTATACCAATACTTGTCTTTATCTAAGGATTTGAAGAATTTTGTTTGCCTTTTTTTCTACTTTTTCTTTTGTGTGTAGCAATATATTGGCTACTTACCACAGGACTTTTACTGTTCCAGGTTTTTAACTTAGGCCTGATCTACACTAGGAATTTATGTTTGTATAGTTATGTCTCTCAGGGATATGAAAAATTCACACCCCCTGAGAGACACCACTATATCAACCTAACCCCCGGTGCAGTCCAGTGGTAGATCGGCGGGAAAATTCTGTTTCTAGCACAAACAAACTTAACAAACATATTTTCATGGATTTGGGTGGTGAGTGGCATCCAGCGCCATGTTTGTCCTTTCACAACTTAACACTAGCACAAACTTTTAAGAAACAATTTGAGAGGTGTATAATAATTAACATTATCACTGGCCGCATTGTACCAAAACGTTTTACGAGGGAGAGGTGTTTATGGAGGGGTGGGAATACGAATCAGAGTAGCCATTATCCTCTTCCCAACGGTACAGATGAGGCAAGAAAGGCAGCAGTGCCAGTGCCCTTACTTTTCCTTAAATTCTCTATAGTTTGATTTCACACTCTGTCTGGGCATAGGACTATGCATTCTTTCTTCCCATCACTGCGCATTCTGTGTTGCTTTTAGTTTCTCACTGTCACAGCACAATGATTGATTTTTACCAAGAGCAAATACTGTGGCTGTCACTTGGCTGTCAGCTGCATGCAGACTGTTACTTTTAACTGTTCGCAGGATTCAGTTACCTTAAACAAACCTGTAATTTCATCAGAAAACTTTGGTAGACAAAACCTATTTTCCATAAAACCATGTCAATGAGGAATAATTTTGCTACCGTCTTTTAATGGTTTACTAATTGCCTCTCATATCAACCTTTCCGTGATTTTGCCTGTGACTGATATCAGATTAACTGGTCTGTAGTTTCCCGGGTTGTTCCATTTACTCTTTTAAAATATTGGTACAACATTAGTTTTTTTCCTATGCTCTTTGCCAGTGTTACAACATTTGCTAAAAATCCACATTAATGGTTCAGAGAGATGATCAGAGAATTCTTTTTAATATTGTTGGGTGTAAGGTACTGGGACGGGTTGGACCCTTTGGGAAGCCACCTTATGGTGCTGTGATACAACTGAGTCTGCCTGTTCTGAGTCAGAACCTGTTTAACCTGTCTTGCTGAGCCAGGCTCTTAAATCATCCTCTAACACACATACGGGCCACACCCAGCTGCAGATCAGCTCTGGGAAGACTCAGTTTAACGGACTTGCTCCAGCACTCAGATGCCCACCTCCCTTGGAGTACAGACCCAAAGATATATTATGAAATTTTCCCCCTCCCTCAATGTGGAGAGAGGTGTGCACACTTCCTGCCTTCCCCCCCCATTAGAAATTACAGAAACTGGATTTAATAATAAACAAAACAAATGTTATTAACTATAAAAGGCAGATTTTAAGTGGCAAAAGGGGTAACAAACAGAACAAAGCATATTACTAAGCAAATGAAATCAAACACACAAACTAAGCTAGTTTCACTAAAGAAATTGGTTACAAATAGTATTTCTTACCCTAGATATTGTTTCAGGCAGTTTACAATGTTTCTGTGGTTCAGAGTTCCAGTTATATTCCTTTCCAGACTGGACCCCTGTCTCAGTGTGGACTCCCCCCCTTGCCTTCCCGTTTGCAGTCTTTCTTCTTGGTCAGACAGGCCATGGAGAGGAAGAGTCTTGTTTGCCTTCCTCCCCACCCTTAAATAAGATTTACATAAGGGTGGGAATCCTTTGTTTCCCAAACTTGACCTCCCTCCCCTTACAGTGGAAAGTTACAAGAAGTCCCAGGTAATGTTTTAGTATCAGGTGATAAGACCACCTGACCCTGTAGTATCACAGGGTCCAGGAGTCAGTGGCAGTATGGAGTGTCTGCAGGAAGACCAAGTTTTTCACAGTCCATTGTCCTCACTGGTGGGCCATCTGCCCTGTCTGGCTTTTCCATTGTTGTACCTGAAGTGTTAGCAGTGGGCATCATCCAAAGTAGCATACTGTAGTTAAAATACAGATACATAGTCAGTATTCCTAACTTCAGATACAGAAATGATACAAGAGTACTTGTGTCATCTTAGAGACTAACAAATTTATTTAGTCTCTAAGGTGCCACAAGTACTCCTGTTCTTTTTGCGGATACAGACTAACACGGCTGCTACTCTGAAACCTGAGAAATGATACAGGCATACAAATTGGATAATCACATTCAGTAAATCATAGCCTTTCCAATGATATCTCACATGAGCCATCTTGCATAAAGTATATCTCAGTTATGTCATATTCTTATCATAAGCGTATTTTCATAAAGAATGTAGAATGACACATCACAGGTATCTGTTTCTGCTGTTTATAAAAAATATTCTACTTTGATTGATACTGAGAAGAAGATAAAGTTGTGATGGAATAAAGCCACTGTGGCTGGTCGATGGGTCAGAACAGCACATCCAACAAGATACCTTGGTGTTAGTGGCAGGAGGGGAGTTGAAAAGAGGGCGGGGAGAATGAAGTAGGGAGGTCCTGTCAGCTCTTGTTGGTTTTCTTTTTGAAAAAGTCAGATTCTGTGTAAGTAAGGATGTGGGGGCTGGCGAATGGAGGGTTTAAGAAGGTATCTAATAGATGACTGAAGTGTGGTGGTTCATCAGGGTGAAGAAGTAAAATTGCTTAGCAATAAAAGTGGTAGAACTGAGCAGGGCTTTGGAGCTGTGCTCCAGCTCCGCTCCAGCTGCAGGCAAAAACCTGCAGCTCCACTGCTCCGGAGCTGCTCCAGCTCCAGGCTCCGCTCCAAAGCCCTGGAATTAAGGGAGGAGAGAAGAAATTTGTAGGTGCAGAAGTCAGCATGGTCCTGCGACTTGCACCAGACCTGTGGGAGAGCGGGAATGAAGACAGTGGATGTTGGCGGTGATCCAGAACTGGGGGTTGGCATGATGACCTTGCAGTGTGTGGACTAATGCACCATGTAGACAAACCCTGTATTCACTCCCCTACCTGGTTCCTCAATACACCAAACAGTAGCATCATGGGGAACTGAGAGGTGATGAGCAGGACTGTGAGAGAGTATTGGGGAAGCAACACTGAGTGGAGGAAGCATGAAGAAAAATGGGGCTTGAACTAGGGGGACTGAAGTGGCAGACATGGCGAGAAGAGGATCTACATGCTGATAATAGTTGCAATGTCCCATTTTGTGTGTGTTTGGAGGATGCGAGTAAGGTAATGGGAAGAAGGTGAAATTAAGATTGTTAGATGGCAAAGGTTGGGTGAAGATTAAGCTAATGATATCCTGGATTTTTATGGTTTTGTTACTAGTGTATGCACTTAAGCAACCTTAACTAGTATATAATTTTGGGGGCGGTGGAGTGGTGGGACTATTCATAAGGCTAAGCAGCTGATTTGTTGGACAGTGGCAGCAGACTTTAATACCAGAGGGCACAGCTTTTTTAAACTTTAAAATTTTAAATCACTTTATAGTTGGATGAAAACTAATCCTGGAAGGCCCAAAATGAGCGGTCCAGATGCAGCTTTGCTGCATCCAGAGACTGCAGTTCTCAGCATGCTATGATCCACCTTGATTTTAGCGACGAGCCATTCAAATCAGGATGGGACTTGCTGTGCTGGGACCTGTAGTTTTTGCAGGCCATGTCTCCTGAATGACTTGGGTTACTGCAGTATGCTATGTTACACATAAAACAGGTTGTTGATGCAACCCTTTATTGAGCAAAAGGTAGGGAAGAGCCCTCTTGGTATTTTTTTAATTAGTCATTGCTAAGCATAATTTTGTGTGTTCTGTATAGGGGGAGAGATGCATTTATGAAACCATGTGTCAGCCCTGTAGATGAAATTCAGAACATGGGGTCTTTTTATTTCTAAACTGTTGAATAAAAGGGCAAAGGAAAATACTGAGACATGATTTACAATAACCAATCACTGTCTCAGAAAGATGAGCGCTCTCATGGTTTGTGAACAAATAAGGTTCTAAAGCGAAACTGAGTTTTACTGCTGGAGCTGTGGCAAAATACAGTATGGAATCAGTTTGAGAACTGGGACTAAATTCTAAATTGACATACTTCTGTGAAACTCTAAGTCAAAATTGGCTACAATAAACCAGTGCAGAATATGGCTTCTTCTGCTTAATGGGGGGTTGTCACAATTGTTGTTTCCTTTATGAAGCCAGCCTCTGACGAGCATTTGTTTCTTTAGAGAAGAAGAGGAACGCCTGAGAAATAAGATCCGAGCAGACCATGAAAAAGCTCTAGAGGAGGCAAAAGAGAAGCTGAAGAAATCTCGAGATGAGATTCGAGCAGAGATTCAGACAGAAAAGAACAAAGTAGCCCAAGAGATGAAAAAGAAAGACAGCAAGCCACTGCCACCTGTACCAGTACCAAACCTCATAGGGATAAACAGTGAAGACCCAGCAGATAAGGACATCCGAGAGAAGAGGGACAAAATTAAAGAGGTAACAGGCAGTGTGTGATCATGGTTGTTGCAGGCTGTCATGGGAATTGTTTTATTTAGATTTTCAGCCATTGCTGTTATGAACATTTTATAAAATCATATTTAAAAATTAAGTATGATTATAAATCTTTCCTTTTTAAAAAAGTATTTAAAAAACAAAACATTTTAGTAACAAACACACAAGAGCTATTCATCTGTGTTGAGGAAGAATTGAATTCTGGTTTGCAGTCAGAAATAACACAAGAGTATGGATGTCTTGTGGCACATTTCCAACATTGTGCATTCAGTTGTTTTTCAGTTTTCTGACTCCCTGAAGCAATAGGTTCCTACAACATTTGATACCAAAGAAATAGGCTGGATGCATATGTGGTTATATATGCTTTCAAATATTGAACATGTGATTCACACTTACTATGTTCCTTATTGGTTCCAGTGGTCCATGTAGTCCAGTGTCCTGACTCTAACAGTAGCCAAAACCAGCTGCTTCAGAGGAAAGTGTAAAAAGCTCCATGGTGGACATTTATGGAATTGATTGTCCATAAGAGAAACTTGTTCCTAGTGGTTCCCAAACTGTGGGTCACGACTCCCAGGGGGATCACAAAAAAGGGTGCCACGGGGGGTGGATGGGTTGTGGGTCTCCATCTATGGAGGGGCAGATAGGCCAAACCTGAGTGGCGCTGTGACCATATATGCCAGGTCATAACACCTAGAGTAGGGAGCTGGGTCCAGCATGACAGGGTGCAGGAGCCATCACTTCCTGAGGTGAGTGTGGAGTGGGTTCCCTGTCACTCCCTCCCCCCATCCTGCTGCATGTAGGAGCTGCGGCTGCCTAGAGTGAGTGCAAGGCCTCCTCCCTCGCAGTCTCCCCTGCCTCCCCAGCAGCCTGAGGGTGGCATTAATAGAGGTGAGCCCAAAGGGGTTGTTACCTGGAAGCATTTGGGAACCACTGAGGTAGTGGTTAGTTCCTTCTCTGAAGTACTAAGGTTTAGTCATGTAACTATGAGAATCTCATCTTTCTTTTTTTATAAAAATGTTTGCATCTCTTCTTGGCATAGAGAAAAGCTTAAAAACATGATTTACCAGGAAGCAAATAAAAAGAACTCAAAAGTCTTTATTCTTCATTGAGTGGTTGTGTATCTTGCAGTCATGGTATCGTGCACCCCCTAATACAAGAGGTAGAAACTTTTTTCTTGTTAGCAGTCAAGTTGGTCCACACATGCTCACAGAATGCCCCCTCCCCTGCCTGCCTGAGGGCATAAAGGGCTTTCAGTTCCTTCAGCTGCACCTTAGGCTAAAGATGGAACACTAAAGGTCCCTTATCTCTGTTTTAACATTGGGTTTAATCTGTTGTAAGTAGTGGGTTTTTTTTTTTTAGTCAGTTAGCTTTAGATTAGTTCCCTTGTTAGTATTTTAAGATACTTAGATATTTACTTAGATATTGGTGCTGGATAATAGACAGCTATGCCATCTAAATCTCCCAGTTTTAAAATGTGCCCCTTGTTTAACATTGCTATGCTGGCCAGAGACACTCATCAAAAGTGAGGGGGATATTTCTAGTAAATGTGTTATCTGCTGTTCTTTTGCCAATTGGTCTCAGAAGAACATGGAGATTAAATTTAGGGTGTAAGTCCTGGACAGATTTATGAGACCTGACTCAGATTCTGGTCAGTCGGATCAGTCTGTCTCCAGTGTTCCCTCTACAAATAGTGCTGCTGGAACAGTTAAAAGATCTTTGGCTGAAAAGGGAAACAAATTTTGTTCTCCTGGCCCTTCAAAGAAAAAGAAGATGAGATCACCTCAAGACATAGAAAAGTGCCCTATGAAGTGCTATAGGATACCAATAAGAGCTTTGTACATTACAGAGAGAGACTTCTGATCATTCTGAGGATTCAGTAAACCTCTGAAGGTTACGGTACTGTCTACTGTACATGCTCTATCAGTATGCAAGGATTCGGTAGCAAGTACACAAGCACTAGAATCATAGAATCATAGAATATCAGGGTTGGAAGGGACCTCAGGAGGTCATCTAGTCCAACCCCCTGCTCAAAGCAGGACCAATCCCCAACTAAATCATCCCAGCCAGGGCTTTCTCAAGCCTGACCTTAAAAACCTCAAAGGAAGGAGATTCCACCGCCTCCCTAGGTAACGCATTCCAGTACTTCACCATCCTCCTAGTGAAAAAGTTTTTCCTAATATCCAACCTAAACCTCCCCCACTGCAACTTGAGACCATTACTCCTTGTTCTGTCATCTGCTACCACTGAGAACAGTCTAGAGCCATCTTCTTTGGAACCCCCTTTCAGGTAGTTGAAAGCAACTATTGAATCCCCTCTCATTCTTCTCTTCTGCAGACTAAATAATCCCAGTTCCCTCAGCCTCTCCTCATAAATCATGTGTTCCAGTCCCCTAATCATTTTTGTTGCCCTCCGCTGGATGCTTTCCACTTTTTCCACATCCTTCTTGTAGTGTGGGGCCCAAAACTGGACACAGTACTCCAGATGAGGCCTCACCAATGTCGAATAGAGGGGAACGATCACATCCCTTGATCTGCTGGCAATACCACTACTTATACAGCCCCAAATGCCATTGGCCTTCTTGGCAACAAGGGCACGCTGTTGACTCATATCCAGCTTCTCGTCCACTGTAACCCCTAGGTCCTTTTCTGCAGAACTGCTGCCGAAAACTACTGCATTCGGTCCCTAGTCTGTAGCGGTGCATGGGATTCTTGCTTCCTAAATGCAGGACTCTACACTTGTCCTTGTTGAACCTCATCAGATTTCTTTTGGCCCAATCCTCCAATTTGTCTAGGTCCCTCTGTATCCTATCCTTACCCTCCAGCATATCTACCTCTCCTCTCCGTTTAGTGTCATCTGCAAACTTGCTGAGGGTGCAGTCTACACCATCCTCCAGATCATTAATGAAGATATTGAACAAAACTGGCCCCAGGACCAACCCTTGGGGCACTCCGCTTGATACCAGCTGCCAACTAGACGTGGAGCCATTGATCACTACCCGTTGAGCCCGACGATCTCGCCAGCTTTCTGTCCAGCTTATAGTCCATTCATTCAGCCCATACCTCTTTAACTTGCTAGCAAGAATACTGTGGGAGACCATGTCAAAAGCTTTGCTAAAGTCAAGGAATAACACGTTCACTGCTTCCCCCTCATCCACAGAGCCAGTTATCTCGTTATAGAAAGCAATTAGATTAGTCAGGCATGACTTGCCCTTAGTGAATCCATGCAGACTGTTCCTGATCACTTTCCTCTCCTCTAAGTGCTTCAGAATTGATTCCTTGAGGACCTGCTTCATGATTTTTCCGGGGACTGAGGTGAGGCTGACTGGCCTGTAGTTCCCAGGATCCTCCTCCTTCCCTTTTTTAAAGATGGGCATTACATTAGCCTTTTTCCAGTCGTCTGGGACCTCCCCCGATTGCCATGAGTTTTCAAAGATAATGGCCAATGCCTCTGCAATCACATCCGCAACTCCTTTAGCACTTTCAGATGCAGCACATCCGGCCCCATGGATCTGTGCTCGTCCAGCTTTTCTAAATAGTCCCAAACCACTTCTTTCTCCACAGAGGGCTGGTCACCTCCTCCCCATGCTGTGCTGCCCAGTGCAGCAGTCTGGGAGCTGACCTTCTTTGTGAAGACAGAGACAAAAAAAGTATTGAGTACATTAGCTTTTTCCACATCCTCTGTCACTAGGTTGCCTCCCTCATTCAGTAGGGGGCCCACACTTTCCTTGACTTTCTTCTTGTTGCTAACATACCTGAAGAAACCCTTCTTGTTACTCTTAACATTCCTTGCTAGCTGCAACTGCAAGTGTGATTTGGCCTTCCTGATTTCACTCCTGCATGCCTGAGCAATATTTTTATACTCCTCCCATGTCATGTGTCCAAACTTCCACTTCTTGTAAGCTTCCTTTTTGTGTTTAAGATCAGCAAGGATTTCACTGTTAAGCCAAGCTGGTAGCCTGTCATATTTACTATTCTGTCTACACATCGGGATGGTTTGTTCCTGTAACCTCAATAAGGATGCTTTAAAATACAGCCAGCTCTCCTGGACTCCATTCCCCCTCATGTTATTCTCCCAGGGGATCCTGCCCATCAGTTCCCTGAGGTTGTCAAAGTCTGCTTTTCTGAAGTCCAGGGTCCGTATTCTGCTGCTCTCCTTTCTACCCTGTGTCAGGATCCTGAACTCAACCATCTCATGGTCACTGCCTCCCAGGTTCCCATCCACTTTTGTTTCCCCTACTAATTCTTCCCGGTTTGTGAGCAGCAGGTCAAAAAGAGCTCTGCCCCTAGTTGGTTCCTCCAGCACTTGCACCAGGAAGATGTCCCCTACACTTTCCAAAAACTTCCTGGATTTTCTGTGCACAGCTGTATTGCTCTCCCAGCAGATATCAGGTAATTGAAGTCTCTCATGAGAACCAGGGCGTGCGATCTAGTAACTTCTGTGAGTTGCTGGAAGAAAGCCTTGTCCACCTCATCCCCTTGATCCGGTGGTCTATAGCAGACTCCCACCACGACATCACCCTTGTTGCTCACACTTCTAAACTGAATCCAGACACTCTCAGGTTTTTCTGCAGTTTCATACAGGAGCTCTGAGCAGTCATACTGCTCTCTTACATACAATGCAACTCCCCCACCTTTTCTGCCCTGCCTGTCCTTCCTGAACAGTTTATATCCATCCATGACAGTACTCCAGTCATGTGAATTAGCCCACCAAGCCTCTGTTATTCCAATCACATCATAATTCCTTGACTTTGCCAGGACTTCCAGTTCTCCCTGCTTGTTTCCCAGGCTTCTTGCATTTGTATATAGGCACTTGAGATAACTCGCTGATCGTCTCTCTCAGTATGAGGCAGGAGCCCTCCCCTCTCACGCTCTCCTGCTCGTGCTTCCTCCCGGTATCCCACGTCCTCACTTACCTCAGGGCTTTGGTTTCCTTCCCCTGGTGAACCTAGTTTAAAGCCCTCCTCACTAGGTTAGCCAGCCTGCTTGCAAAGATGCTCTTCCTTCTCTTCTTTAGGTAGAGCCCGTCTCTGTCTAGCACTCCTCCTTCTTGGAACACCATCCCATGGTCAAAGAATCCAAAGCCTTCTCTCCAATACCACCTGCGTAGCCATTCGTTGACTTCCACGATTTGATGGTCTCTACCCAGCCCTTTTCCTTCTACAGGGAGGATGGATGAGAACACCACTTGAGCCTCCAACTCCTTTATCCTTCTTCCCAGAGCCACATAGTCTGCAGTGATCCGCTCAAGGTCATTCTTGGCAGTATCATTGGTGCCCACAGGGAGAAGCAGGAAGGGGTAGTGGTCTGAGGGCTTGATGAGTCTCGGCAGTCTCTCCATCACATCGTGAATCCTAGCTCCTGGCAAGCAGCAGACTTCTCGGTTTTCCCGGTTGGGGCGGCAGATAGATGACTCAGTCCTCCTGAGGAGGGAGTCCCTGACCACCGCCACCCGCCTCCTTCTCTTGGGAGCGGTGGTCGTGGAACCCCCATCCTTAGGACAGTGCATCTCATGCCTTCCAATCGGCGGAGTCTCCTTTTGTTCCCTTCCCTCAGACGTATCATCTAGTCCACTTTCTGCATTAGTACCTGTGGAGAGAACATGAAAACGGTTGGTTACCTGTATCTGCATTGTTGGTACATGGACACTCCCCTTTTTTCTTCTGGAGGTCATGTTATCTAAGGCCAAGGATACAGCTTTCTTGACTTCTTTCTTATTGGTACCACATACACTGGTATCAATAGATTCTACAGCTACAGCATCAGTGCTGATTATTTCAGCTGCCTCATTTATGGTACCATGAGATTTAGTGGTATCTGCTCATTCAGAATCACTTCTTCTGGTTCATGGTGACAATCCATTATCAGTATCTTGTAGGGGTGAATCATCAGTACTGCCTATTAAACTTCTGATCTGGTATTCACTTAATGAAGATTCCTTAAAGAGCTCCTCATCCTTATTTGGAAGAATCCACATTAGCTTCATCAGCTACTGAGGCCAGTTTGGAGGGATTTCCTTTATTTCTTACTTGTGTATCTCTCACTGGATGTTTGTCCTAAAACCAGATCTCAGAAGTCTTCTTGTAAAGGATTATGTACCTTCCCATGCTTCTTGGTTTCCTCCTCCTTGGGCTACCATGTGGTTACTCTTGTGGGTAATAGATGTGGCCAAACTGATACCCTTTGGCTCCCCATCAGGGCTATAGAGACCCATCTTCATCTCATTCAAGGCAAAGGTAGCCAGCACCTGAGTAATCAGAAATTGGTCATCCTGATGAGAAACCTCATACATCTCCTATCAACATCAGCAGGTTTCCTCTGAGGAAGAATGGTCAGTCAAAGCAGCCTCCTGTAATTTGTCTCCTGCTTATGAAGGGTTAATAGCAACTTCCTTCTCACCAACATATGGTTATAGATCTTTGCAAGATCTTTTAAAAAGGATTGCAGCAGCCCTGGAAATATCAATTGAAATGGTGTGACCCAAGAGCCCCTTAATGCCAACTGGCAAGGGAGTTACAGGAATGGCCTGATTCTGGTATGTCTATTCTGGTTCACCAAAGAATGTTGAATGTTATTTAAGGTCTTAAATGAAAGCTAGGGTCACACTAGTCTTTAATATTGTTGTGATACATTGTGATACAGATACATTGTAAGGAGTTACGTATATATACTGAAAATATGTTCTAAAGTCTGTATCAAGGCAGAATTGACCAAAGCTTTCTGTCTGACAAAAAGATGTGTACCAATCTAGCTGGTTATTGAAATGTAAATTTAAGTATTGTCTCATTCACAATGGGTCTTCCATCACCTATCTAAGCTGAATGCAGATGAAGGATTGTAAAAATGTCAGAAAGTACCTAACAGGTAGCAAACACAGTTGGGGAGCTGTAGCTCACGAAAGCTTATGCTCTAATAAATTGGTTAGTCTCTAAGGTGCCACAAGTCCTCCTTTTCTTTTTGCGAATACAGACTAACACGGCTGTTACTCTGAAACTTATCTTGAGATACACTTCAAAGGTTTGCTGGAATCTACTTGGGGAACAAAGATGACACCTTGTTATCCTGCACCTAGGAAGTAAATGGGCAGTGTGTTTACATTCATGAAAACAGGATCACAACCAGCTTTGGGTGAAGAGGCTGCAAAAGACTTTGGATGAGATAAACTTCTTTAGGCAGAACATTAGCTTGTTAAGTTTAGTTTCTAGACACATATTATGATATTCTTTTATATGTAACCTTTTTGTTTCCATTAGCCTTACTCACTATCTCTTGAATCTTTGGTAAAATTTATTGTTGTTTTCACTATAAATATATCTCAGTACTCTAGTATTAAACAAGGTGCTGATCCTGAGTTGAATCATACAAATGGGTGTGTACCCTGCTCCCTTGAGGACAGCAGTCGTGGTATTTCTGTGAGTGATCAGTGTTTGGACACTACATGGGAATGCTTCAAAGAGGCTTGGGAACTGGGGTGCACTTATTGTTAATCTACAAAGCAAAATAAGGTCTGGAATAACCCAGAAGGAGTGACTAACAGGCTGGTGGTGTCAGGGAGCAGTTAACCTAGTTAAGTATAAGCAAGTCTCCCTCATGCTGGAGGCAATAGGGTAACAAGGTGAAACACAGCCCTAGGCACTCCGAAAACTGTCACAAATGGTTTCTGATAAATCTCATAAAAGTTTAGATATTCTACATTGTTCTGCTCCTGACAGAATAGCCATGCTCATAAATGATGGCTTATTGGAACCAGCTCAAAGTTTATGGCCTACTCCAGCGATGATTGCAGCTACCTCAAAGAAAGCTGATAGGAAATATCAAGTTTCCACTAAAGACTTTGAGATGTTTTATACCCTTTGTCACCCAATTCTTTGGAGGTCACCACTGCTCAAGAATGCACAATGCAGTGACTTTACAAAATAACTTTCAAGGACAAGAAGCCTAAATGTCTTGATCTTCTGGGTAGAGTTATTCCTCAGCTACACTCTGCAAGAGGATTTTTACCAGTCACGTTCTTCTATCTGAAAAAGAAAGGAGGGCTGGAGGGCTGAGAAGGGGAGCAGAGGGGAAAGCAGGCACACACGCGCATGTGTGTATATATAGTATATATGTAATGGTGGGTCCCAAAAAAAGACAATGCACTTGGTGGATCAACTTAGTAAAAAGTTTGGGAACCACTGATCTATATGGATTCCAAGACCCATCCCCATTATTGAAAATCCTTGTAAGATTTTGGCAGGTTAAGGAACTGAGAGGCACTTGGTTTGCCTTGCCCCTTTATGCCCTTGAGCGAGGGTTATTCCTTGAACATATAAGGGCCAACTGGGGACTGCTAGCAAGAAAAAAACTTCCAATCTTTGTTGCTAGGGGGTGTACAATACTATGACTAGAATACATATGGACAACAAATCTCAAAGAACATAAGTTACCCCTCTTTTAAAAAAAATCTCTTGATTTTGGGTAGCCTGACCAATTTGTTTTTATGCTTGAGGTTGGCATCACAAAATTTGTTCAACCAAAGAAAATATATTTACTGTTGTTTCCAAATACTCAGAATTTAGCCTACTATAAGACAGCAGTTTGGGCTCAAAGGAGAATGGATTTACATTATTAATAAATCCATTTTAGCTTGTTGAACTTACATGACTGTTTCTCATTTTAAAAAGCTTCCTACTTTGAACTCTTGTTTGTTCCTGCAGTTCTTCCAGTGTATTGTTGTCTTTATTAAAAAAATACTCACACTTGAGTTCACTCCAGGCATTGGGTAGACTATGGTAATTATTACACAGCCTTCCGTAAGAAGGTGTGCAATAGCAGTTTCTCAACAGAGACTGAGAAACGAGAGTTTGGGGAGAGTTATGTAGCTGCCTACACTGCTTTTCACCCTCTGCCTCCCAAGCTTCTGAGCTGAAGAAGTGTTCCATGCCCCTCTGCTGTCGGTGAATCTTTTTAGGGAAAGTGAACAGGAGGGAAAATCCCTGTAAATTTAGGGGAATACTCAACTATAAAGCTACAGACCACCGCAAAGAAGTAATTCAAAGAGTTAATCCCTTTAAACTCTTTAATCTGAAACTAATGTACCACACTCATATGCAGATACAAACACTACCATCTTCCCTCCTCTCCCACATTGACAATTAATTTGAAGTCAGTCTTTGCAAGGAAAGTGTTTAATGTATTAAAACACAAAGTGTAAACTAGGTTTTGCATGCAACAAGTTCTAGACCTCTTTTGGGCATTAAACTAACTTCAGCAAACTTTCCAACACTCCCACATTAAATTTGTTTGTTTAAAAACTGGAATCCAGTATTTGTACTGTACATAATTTTCTGCTGAGACCCAAGTGAGATTACTTTGAGCTTTCTGCACCCTATTGTTTGGACTAGATGAACAAAAGATGATAACAAATTTTGAAGTGTGACAAAGCACTAATTTTTCTAAGTCCTAGAAATCATCAACAAGTATGTTGGATTTATTGATTTTTAAGTTATATTATTTGAATTATGGTAGCACCTAGATGCCAGAGCCCCATTCTGCTAGCCCTGTAAAAATATGTAATAGAGACTGTCCCTGTCCCAAAGAACCTACAACCTAAGTATAAGAATATAGACAACAGTTGGATGCAACCTTAATTCAACCTCCTTGTGCACATGAACTGTTATAAAGCCTTTAATTACATGATCACATAACATTTTTCCCACAGGGTGCCTACCTCCTTCTGTGCAGACTACAGATGGTGCACACTGAATGGGTAGCTATTCAATGTTTCTTTTTTATCCTCATCATCCATTTTATGGCCACATGTCTTATTTACTGCACACTATCCAAAACCTGCACTGAATACAGAATTACCAGTTTATTCTTGGGCTTTTCTGTGATACATCACTGTAGAATCTGAATGTTTTACAAATATTAATGAATTTATCTTTGCAAAACCCCTCTGAGGTCAGATGTGGTATTATCCCTACTTTACAGATGGGGAACTGAGGCACAGATAGGCTGCTTTTTATAGTTTTTACTCTGGACATTCTCTTCCCTCTGCTGATTGGCTGTTTCCTCTCACATTGAACCCCTGCCTCAGTCTTTTTGCATGAGTCTCAGTACCCCTGCCTTCCTCCTCCCCGTCTTCCTCTCCCTTCTCCCTTTTTCTTACCCTCTTCCTTTAATTTCAACCTTTGCTTTGCTTGTCTCTCTTCAGATAACCCCTATCCCAGAAAAATCCTTCAAAAAGAATAAAAACAAACAAAACACACACACACACAAATCATGGCACCAACTTGACATTTGCAAACCACCACTTAATTCTCTCTGCTTGTATGTTTCCTTTCCCCTTACCCTTTGTATCTCCTCTATTTAGATTGTAAGCTTCTGGCACGGTGACTATCTACTACTCTGTGTTCTTACCGTGGCTATCTCAGTGGGGTCCCAATCTCAGCTGGGTTCCATAAACATGACAATAATAATCTTAATAGAATAAGGTCCATTTTTTAAAATCTTCCCTAATTTTGGGTACCCAACTTGGGACTCCTAGGACTTGATTTTTTTTTAGAGTACTTAGCATTTTATAGCTCTTTATACATTCAAAGCATAGTTCCTATTCACTTCACTTGCAACTCTGAGTGTTCAGCACGTCAGATCCCAGGTGTCTCAAAGTGAGGTCACAGAAAATGAGGAAAACACACCAAACTTTTCCTAGGTCACCACTAATTGTAAGTGACTTGCCCAGCATCATGTAGGAGCCTTGTGACAGAGGCAAGGAAATAATCCAGTTCTCCAGGAAAACTTCAACTCTTTGATCTCATGGTTAAATTTTTCTCTTACTGCAGTCCCCTACCTCATTCACTACACACTCTCTAGCAAATGGGTTCCTGCAGACAAGTCTCCTTCACTACAGAATAGTGATTCCTTGCCTAAGTACCATCTTTCTCTTGTTCCTAATGTATTTATATAACCTCTTCTAATTGCCTTTTATGTACCTTGCTAGGTGTAATTCATTTTGAGCCTTAGCCTTTCTGATTTTGTCCCTACATGCTTGTGCTATTCTTTGGTATTCATCCTTAGCAATTTGTCCGTGCTTCCGCTTTCTGTAGGATTCCTTTTGATTTTCAGTTCATTAAAGAGGTCCTGATGCAGCCACATTGGCCTTTTACTATTCTTTCTGTTTTTCCTTTGCACTGGGATAGCTTGCTGTTATACCTTTAATATTGTCTAATGGCCAACTTTTCTGTACTCCTTTTTGCCTTAGATTTTCTTCCCATGGGACCTCACCTACCAGGTCTCTGGGTTTGTTGTCTGCTTTTTTGAAGTCCATTGTCCTTATTCTGCTGCTCTCACTCCTTCCCTTCCATAGACTCAAGAAGTCTATCATTTCATGATTCACTTTCATCCAAGTTGCCTTCCGCCTTGAGATTCACAAGCAATTCCTCCCTCTTAGTCAGAATCAAGCATAAAATGAACATTCCCCCTAATTATGTCTTTTACCTTCTGAAACAAAAAGTTGTTCCAACAAATTTTAAGAACTTATTGGACATTTTTATGTTTTGCTGTATTATTATTCCAGTAGATGTCTGGATAGTTAGTCCCCCATTACTACCTGGTCTTGTGTTCTGGATATTTCTGTTATTTGTTCTAGAAATGTCTGACCTACCTCCTCCTTATTTGGTGGTCTGTGGTAGACCTCTGAAATGACATTGCCCCTGTTTCCCCCCATCCCTTTTATCTTCACCCAGAGACTTTCTTCCCGAGCAAGGTGTACTTTCTATACCAATAATCCAGTCATGAGATTTATCCCATGACGTTTCTGTGATATCAATTAAGTCATAATTTAGCTTGTGTACTAAGACTTCCAGTACTTCCTGTAAAAGTGGCAAAGAGTCCTGTGGCACCTTATAGACTAACAGACTCTTTGCTGCTTTTACAGATCCAGACTAACACGGCTACCCCTCTGATACAGTACTTCCTGTTTATTCTCCATAGTACCTTGCATTTGTGTATACACATCTAAGAATTTGAGCACATTCATCCACTGTTTTCCTTGTTGCTTATTTGTATAGTTATCTGTGGGCTTTTGTCATCCACCCACTTTGAAACTAGTTAAAAGTCTGTCTTGCTGTGTTGGTGAGTCGGTATCCCAATGTGCTCTTCCCCTTCTTTAGGTGGACCCCATTTCTGCCCAGGAGTCCTTCATGGAACAGCATCCCATGGTCAAGGAAGCCAAAGCCCTCCTGTCAACTCCATATGTGCAGTCATGTATTCAACTCGAGGATGAGTCTGTCTCTGCTTGGGCCCTTATCCTTTGCCAGCAGGGTGGACAAGAATGTCACCTGCGTCCCCCTGACTTTTTCATCCTTGCTCTCAGCAGTGATGAACATCACAGAGGATATTGAAAAATTGGAGATGGTGCAGAGAAGAGGCACAAAAATTAGTTGTGAGCTAGAGAAAAAACCTTGATGCAAGACACTTGCAAAATTAGGCAAAGGTTTCTAACCAGCAGAGGTGTGAAGTTCTGGAACAGCCTTCCAAGGGGAGCAGGTGGGGCAAAAAACCTAACTGGCTTCAAGACTGAGCTTGAGAAGTTTATGGAGGGGATTGTGTGATGAGATTGCCTACAATGGCATGTGGCCCATTGGTGACTGCCAGTAGCAAAAATCCCCAACTGCTGGAGACAGGACACTCGATGGGGAGGGGTCTGAGTTACTACAGAGAATTCTTTCCCAGGTATCTGCCCACATGCTCAGTCTGCTAGACTGAAGTGACCTATATTATCAAAATTGTGTTCCCCATGTAGGTACTTCAGTGTTGCTCATCTTTGTTTTAAAATTTAGGACACTGGCTTTTATAAAGAAACAACCCTATATATTATTACTAGTGTTTTGCTAGTATTTTATGTTACTCTGTATATATTGTGTAACTTGCTTCTCTGGTCTTTGTCCTCTTTTAAAATGATGTTGAGCTCACAGTGCAGTAATTTTCCTTTTTCTCTGTTTTTAAATGTAAAAAAGAATAAAGCCATATATGTACAGAGACAGCACAGGAGAAGGAATCATTTTAAATTTGCACACTTTCAAAAGATTCTTGATTCTCCAGACACAAGTATGGGATAGCCAACATGCTAAACATGGCCACAAGCTACATGTAGCCTCCTAGAGTTCAGTGAGGCCTGTTTACTGTAGAGATGAAGTCAGCAGAGATTAGGTATCCAGTATACAAAGCAGATTGTTGTTGTTTTTTTAAATCAAGATACAGCATTGTATGTGATAAACTTTAATTTTTATGGGTATATATAATTTTCAAGTGTGAAAGTTAAAAGTATGATTAGCATCTTGTGGAGTACATGGAAATTAGGGGTGGCTCTGGGCAATATTTGGGTCCCCGCTCTCTGTAGGAATGAGCTCACTAAGGGAGGCTATGTGGGCTAATATACACCTGACAGTTTAAAATGTAACTTTCATAGTAGATAAATTTCCTCACTTAGCGAACAAAATACTAACTTTATATTTGGCAATCTGTCATCCACAACTATGGGAAACTTTTAACCTTGAGTGATCATTTGGATTTCTGTTCGTACAGAAAAAGGAAAAAAAGACTTGTTTTTCCACAGTATGGGAAATAAGTTGCTAGACAGTTTGCTTTGATTGGTAACTGAGAGAACCTGCATCTGAAGAGGATTGTGAGTCTGTCTATCTGAGAGCATTTTTTAAATGAGATGACTTATTCAAGTTGTTAGTAATTGTAATTATAGAAAGCTCAAGCCCTCTTAGGTAGTCTGGAGATTGAGCATATGCTCTTGCACTTGTAACATATTACTAAACCCATCAATGTCAGTGGCTCAAATTTTAACACACGGAAGGTGATGAAAAGAAATAACTTATTTCTGAACAGTACAACTGAAAGTTAAGGGGAGACTTGATCACAGTTCATAAGTATCTACATGGTGAACAAAATGGGTTCTTCAGTCTAGCAGGGAAAGTTATAAAAAGATCCAGTGGCTGGACGTTGAAGCTAGACAAGTTAATATTGGAAATAAGACACAGATTTTTAACAGTAATTATCCATTAAAACAACTTATTTAATGATATAGTGGATTGTCCATCATGGCACTTTTTCAATCAAGACTGGATATTGTTCTAAAAGGCATGCTCTAGTTCAAACAGGAATTAATTCAGGGAAGTCCTATGACTTTGTGTTATACAGATTAGGTGATCACAAGGATCCCTTCTGATCTGAGGCTCTATTAAGCATTTGCAATGTGTAAAACTCACTGCATGTGATTTATACAAAACAAAATGGTTATGTACTTTACACACCATCTTTGGAAGCCAGGTTTTCCTGGGGAAGTCCCCCCCGCCCCAACCTCCCTGCAAATCAACCTACAAACAAAATAACCCAAAGAAAGTTTTCATCCCCAAAATAGAAGAGAGCCAGAGATTCTACGAAGTCCTCTAGGGACTTTGCTGTTGCTGTATGTTTTATGTGGAGGATACTCAGCTACCAAGGCAAGGGCTGCCAACATAAAACCCTAAAATAGATGGAGATGGATAGATTTTTATAGTTTAATGCAATTGAGAACTAAGGTACTGTGTAAATTTACCAGTTGAGACCATTATTGGAGAGCAATGGTGTATTTTTTAAGATAGTAGAAATGCCACAAAGTGTCAGGCTTATTTGCATAACTTTTGCTAAACTCTCTTCTGTATCTCCCATAGCAACCCCTTAGAATATATGCATAATGTTCATTAAGCAAATTTTTTATGCCAGAGGGTGTAATAGACTTCATTTCTGATTATATTGCATTTCAAAGTTATTAGTGTAAATGTTAATGATGTTGTTGGGAGGGAGGGATAGCTCAGTGGTTTGAGCATTGGCCTGCTTAAACCCAGGGTTGTGACTTCAATCCTTGAGGGGACCATTGGGGATTGGTCCTGCTTTGAGCAGGGGGTTGGACTAGAATGACCTCCTGAGGTCCCATCCAACCCTGATATTCTATGATTCTAAGGTGACTTACCTGCAGCAGACTAACAAATTTTAAGGTGTTTCCATTAAGACAAGGGATATCTGCTCTGTTGGTAAATTTGTATCTCAAGCCAGTGGTGCCAGAACAGGGCGCCATGGCCCTCCCACTTTTCACCATGGCGAACTCTGCCATCTTCCCCTCCGTGTCCCCACCCCTGGGCTCCCCACCCAGGGCAGATGGAGGTAGAGGGTCCACGTCAGCTCCCCACAGCTGGCTGTGCAGCTCTTACCTAGACCCAGCTCCGGTTGGGGGGCAGGGCCTTGGAGCTGCAGCCTGGCCATGGTAAGAGTTGCGTGGGTGGCTGTGGGGAGCCGCGGCGGACCCTCCACCCGCCTGCGTTGTGGGGAGCCTGAGCACCCATGACCCTGCTCCCCAGGTCCCCCACCCAGGGTAGGTGGAGGGTACATGCCACAGCTCTCCACAGCTGCCTGTGCAGCTCTTACCATGGCTGGGCTGCAGTTCCGAGGCCCTGCCCCCTGACTGGAGCTGAGTCTAGGTAAGAGCTGCGCAGGCAGCTGTGGGGAGTCTGGGTCCCTCCGCCTGCACTGGGGGAGGGCCCAGAGGGTGGGGACATGGGAAGGGGGCTGCTTTCAGCCCCTCGGCCCCGCTCCCCCTTCCGACTTGGCCTGGGGTGGGGCCTGGGGGGAAGAGAGGGGCCTAGGGGGAAAAGGGCAGGGCAGGGTCTCAGGCGGAGGAGGGGGTAGGGGCAGGGCCTCGGGGGGAAGAGGAGGGGCAGGGGCGAGGCCTGGGGAGGGCTGGGGGCCCCCCTACTTTTTGGAATGCTCTGCTGTCCCTATCTCAAGCTGCAGGAGTTAAGGTGTTTTTAAAACACTTGTTTATTGTTACAACATTACATAAAACCATAAGAACGGCCATACTAGCCAGTATCCTGTCTTCCAATAGTGGCCAATGCCAGGTGCTTCAGAAGGAATAAACAGAACAGATAATCAGCGAGTGATTCACTCCCCATTGCCCATTCTCAGCTTCTGGCAATAGAGCCTAGGGACACTTCAGAGCGTGGTTTTGCATCCCTACCCATCCTGGGTAATAACCATTGATGCACCTATCCTCCATGAACTTATCTAGTTCTTTTTTTAATCCCTTATAGTCCTGACCTTCACAACATCCTCTGACAAAGAGTTCCACAGGTTGACTGTGAATTCATGGGTGCCAGGTTTGCATAATTTTTGGTGGTGCCCAGAATGGGTCCAAGCAGAGCGGTCCCGTCCATAGGACGGCCCGGGGCAACTGCCCTGGTCCCTGTGCTTTGGAGGGCCCCGTGCTTCAGGGGAATGCGGGGTCCAGGGCGGCGTGGAGGGCTAGTGGGGGGCCTGGCACCAGCAGCAGTGAGTGACCTGGCCCCAGCCCACCCCGCTTATCCCTGCCCCGCTGGTTGCCCTGGTCTGTCCTATGGACGGGACAGCTCTGAAAATATAAGCCCAAAGATTGGTGGAGCCTGGCCCACATTCCTGAATATTGGTGGAGCACGGGCACCACGGGCCCATATAACTTGCTGCCTATGTGTGCGTTGTGTGAAGAAATCCTTCCTGTTGTTTGTTTTAAATTTGCTGCCTCTTAATTTCATTTGGTGACCCCTAGTTCTTGTGTTTTGAGAAGGAGTAAATAACACGTCCTTATCTACTTTCTCCACACCAGTCATGATAGAGCTCTATCATATCCCCCTGTAGTCATTTCTTTTTTAAGCTGAAAAGTCCTAGTCTTATTAATCTCTCCACATACGGAAGCTGTTCCATACCTGTAATCATTTTTGTTGGCCTTCTCTGTACCTTTTCTATTTCTAATATATCTTTTTTGAGATAGGGTGACCACATCTGCATGCAGTATTCAAGATGTGGGAGTACCATGGATTTATCTAGAGGCAATATGATATTTTCTGTCTTATTATATATCCTTTTTCTAATGATTCCCAACATTCCGTTAGCTTTTTGACTGCCACTGCACATTGAAGTGGATGTTTTCAGAGAACTATCTGTGTTAAGAATGGTCTGGGTTTGCACAGACTTGCAAACAACAGTCAATAGTTAACCTTTTATTAAACATGAATAAAAAATGTTGTATGCATTGTTGTAGCTGTGTTGGTTCCACAATATTAGAGAGACAAGGTGGGTTAGGTACTATATTTTATTGGATCAACTTCTGTTGGTGAGAGAGACAAGCTTTCAAGCTTACACAGGTCTCTTCTTCAAGCTCTGTGTAAGCTTGAAAGCTTGTGTGTCTTCAACAGAAGTTGGTCCAATAAAAGATATTACCTCACCCTTGTCTCATGAAGTTTTTAAAAAAGTTAAAGCATTTGGTGAAACTTGTACTATTTCCCTTATCTCTTTTAGCTGTATAAAGTCTTTAAAAAGAAATTTCCTCACCTCTCCGTATTTTAGGTGGTATTAAAGGTGATTTTAAATGTCCTTGTCAGAGGAAAAAAAGGTTAGTTATTGTTTTGGTAGCAGATTTTGAGTGGCAGTGGTTTGTGTCATTTTGTTTAATTAAAAAAACAACAACAAATGATTGACATACAGGTAGAGAGAAAAGAATAGCAAAGATAATAAGAGAAAGCTTCTGTCTCTTACTTGCAGCTTGTTTGCTAGGAATATTATATACACAGAGCATGATTTTATTAGCAATCCTGAGGCCTTGCAAAACTTTATCAGAATCAGGCTTGTGATAAAAGTGGGAATTTTTTGTAATATTTTATTAACAGTATGGGTCTCAGCTGACCCATTTGAGTTGGTGTTGTTATCCCCTGGATGCAGAACAATTAAAATGCTTCTCCTGGAACAGAAAGAAGGAGCTGAGGTGTTTGGGTCACAACAGCTGTCTGGTGTGGTATGAATGTGCCATAAGGAGTTGGCTGGAATCAACGGTTAATGGAAGACTATAGAGACAACAGAAATCTCAATGATGGAAGACTAACTTTTAAAGTAAGTTACTTCCACCCACCTCTCTGCCAGAAAGCAGAGCAAAAAAGACTAGCTGAAGAACAATGGATTGAATGTGTCAGGGCACTCAGACACACAGCTGTCATTTGGGACTCAGAGTCAAAGGAACAGAGAGAGTGAGCCAAGATGGATTCTGCTGAAGGAGGGCTTGGTAGAGTCCTGGCTTCTGCCAGTAACAACTCTTTGATAACCTAAGTACTTCCTGATGCTCTATTCCAGTTGACTATTAAAACTGAACCTGGTTTGAAAAGCCTGCCTGATGTTGCTGCAAGTGCTTACTGATATGTATTGGTGTCTGAAGGGTGTAAAAAGTCACAAGTCTAGCTCAGGCAGACTTGCCTTTCGGAGCTAATGTTGAGAAACAGGTGGTGCTGGAGCCCAAAGGGCCAGTCTGAGAGGCACTGTGGCTATGTTGGCCTATGCTTGTGGAAAAGTCTGACCCCATGAGGTTGTGGTATTCTAAAAGGGATACTCCCAGGAGAATGTTTAACGGCTCAGGCATAGCCCAGAGCCTGGTTTATTGGATTAAGATAGAGCATTGTATCCTAAGAGTAGAATTGACATATGCTGTACCTTCATATTAAAGATGTGAGCAACCATCAGCTGCACTTTGACTGCTGCTGTGTTATAACGTATATATATTTCCTAATTTTTCCCTTGCTGCTCACCCTAGATAAATTCCAGCCCAGAAGTCATAACCATTCTTTTTGTACCACTCTGTTCACTCATTATACTTAAAATGGAGATTGCTGTCTCATTTGATTTTTTAGAAACTGCTTTGATTTTTTGTTCGTCCCTTTCTTGTATCTATCACTAAGACACTTTCACATAGGAAAGTAGGACAATAATTTCATTTTATTCCTCTTTGTTATGTCTCTTCAGACTCTCTCCTCTTTTAGAAATCTTTCATATCCAGAAATGGAACCACAGCAAGATATTGATTGAACAAAACTTACCTCTTCTGGGAACAGTGTCTCTCTTGCATACTGTGTAATGGCTTTACTTATTCCCTATTTCATGTTCAGAGGGAGACTTTAAGCTCTTTGGAAAGACGTATCTGTTTTTTAAAACCTTTGCTTGCTTTTGGGGATGAGCAGTAATATACTCTATAAATCCACCTTTGGGAAGAAGTTATGTAATTACTGTATGATAGAAATAGGATGTTAAAGTAGTACAGAACCTTTTGAACAATGGACAGTGAATGGTTCCATACCACTTTAGAGGAGGATGAGTGTTTTGAATTATGGAGACTTTCATTTCACATTAGTGATGTATTCTGTGCAGGTAATTTTAGACTAGCTGCAATACTGGGACTCGATCCAAAAACCACTGAAAGAAATTTAGAGACTTGCATTGTCTTCACTGGGCTTTAGATCATGGTCCCATTTAGTGTGAGAAACTTTTCTGATCACTTGTTCATGAGAACTTAAGATTTCAAAATTGTTGGTCTGACCAAAAAAATGTTGTCCTAGTTTTTGGAGCTATGGTCTCAATCTCTCAAATAAATTAAAATAAAATATTGTTGCTGTTGTGATTGTCTAAAGGCATTTTGTTGTATTCTGTTTGTTCTCCTATGTCCTGTTGTTCCAGTGTTTCTCTTTTTTAAATTTTTTTTATTTTGGCAAATTTTGACTTTCATGTAGTTCTGTTTAGTTGTCCTTGCTTTAATATAAATTGTATCAGGCACAACTTGGAGTTTGCTAATCTGATCTTCGAAAGATTCTCTGTATATTTAAAGGTATAAGTCTATTTTCAAAGATATTTTTAAGATTTGTACTATTTAAATCCCACAGAATAGTAGCAACTTCAAGCTGTTGTTGATGACTTTCAGAAAAATGAGCTATTTCAGAGGGTTCTGCCCTTTACTCTGGGTTGCTGGTCAGATCAAAGTACAGGGCAGATAAAAATCATGTTTTGTTTTGTTTTTTAATGAAGAATCATTTTAAAACATTTAAAACGGTTTTTTATTTACCATGTTTCTAGCTCTTTACTTTCCTCTAATTTTATAGTCTTAAATTGCTAAAGTGCATACTGTGTACTTTTTAAAATTAGTTTTCTAATTGTTAGTCAAATTTCAGTTTTCATATAGACATTTTTTCCACTAATAATTTTCACATTTAAAATGCTCATCCATTCTGAAAAATGCAAGTCCAGGTGTTAATTAGCATCCTTACTGTAAGAATTACACAAACTCAGGAACAAAACTGATAAGCAAATAGTCTATGCTCTCTTTGCAACCAACGTCACCTCCCGATATACTGAATTCCTACTTTAAAAATCCCACTTTCGGTGTGTAAGTATAGGTTTAGGAGCCAAATTTTAGGCCCCTGATTTTGAACATTTGTGCCGGTGTATAAAAAGTTCACAATAGTTTTGTTAATATATAATGAAATAACTTTTCATTGTTAATACTGAAGCAATTTAGTTTTGAAGTCGCAAAGATTTTATGACACTAAGACATGTTTTAAATTAAAAAACAATTTTAGCCCCTGATGCTGCAAACATTTATGCACATGCTTAATTTTAAGAACACTGGTTTCTATGTGAGTGAAGTTATGTACCAGTTTAAGTTTTTGCAGGATCAGGACCTTAATTTTCAACATTGAGTTTTTTGTCTACATCAGCTTTGTAAAATTCAAAGATTATACCATATTAAAAAAAACCCAGGATGTATAATTTTGCCAAAGTCCCAATCTGAGTTAAATCAGATGAATTATTTAAATCATTCCATTCTTCCAAAACAATGTAGCCAATGCTAAAAAGCTACCATTAGGCTGAATCTATTTGGAATATATTGCAGAAATTGAGTTGGAGCCAATATAGGCAGAGTTAAAGGCATTCTTAAAGAGAAGAAACAGCCAAATGTCTGTTAAATAATTCCTGAGTTACTTAGACACTTCAGAAATTCCCAACCCACGTGAAAACAAAGCTCACTCTTTGTTAAATGGTAGAGCAAGTAATATTTAAAGAAGGAATTACAAACCCACAGAGCGAGGGGGACACAGTAAGAAGGATATGTGTTCCATCTTAAGTAGATAAAACCAATTTTATGCATGAGTGTAAAAAACTGAGTTCATTTGTATGTTGCTTGTTGGTGCTTTTAAAAGGGGGTTGTTAGAGAAATTTACACATTCACTCACTATTTGTGTTTCCTTATCTTTAAAAAGGGATAGTGTTACTTACCAACTTTACATAAATGTTATGATTACTAATTGGCTGTTGTGTATTTATGTCAGTTGGAATGTGTAAAGTTCTGTATAAATGCTAAGTATTATTTTTATTATTAGGTCATGAATCTGCTGTTTGTTTTGCACAGTTCACCTACTGTACAGCATTGTGTGTCTATTAATGCTCTACAAATCATTACCAGAATGTCTAACACAAATTGTGAACTGTAATGAAATGGCGGGCCTTCTGGAGCTCTCCTCTCTTCACCTTTGATGTATTATTCATCTGTTTTTTAAATATATGTATCATGGAATCATGGAGCTAAAGATGGATAAATCCAACAGGATTAGATCATCTAATCCCCTTCCCATGGGTCAATGCAGGGTTGTCCCCTACAGAATATTTTCTAGCATTGTTTCTCAAGTGTTTTCCTACTGGGAAGCCAACTTTAGGAATTTGTGGCAACCTCCCCTCATTTTGCGTGGCAAACTGGTGTGCTATAGGCAAGGTATGACCTGCCTTGCCACATAGTAACTTGCTCTGTTGGCAAGCCCTAAATAATTCCTCCTTGCTCTCCTGGAAGTGTACACCCTTCAGATATTTGTAGATTGTTGTCATATTATTGCTTAGGCAAGTTAGTCAGATTTAGGCCAAGATTTTTAAAAATGTGCATTGTGCTTAGGCTCCTGAGTCCATATATAGGCACTGAAATCAGCGGCCTGAATTTCAGAAAGTCTGAGCCCCTAATACCTCCACTGAAATTAAATTGACTTAAGTTACTATTTGTGCTCTCAGTTTTTTGTCCTTTGACACTGCTGTAGCATGTACAATGCATCACTCCTCTTTACTGGAGTATTTTAGATACTCTTGAGATTTTTTGGATCAAAGGCTGTTCGTACTATATAGTCTGCCTATCGTTAACTGATAGAAATAGAGCCAGAATAACCATCAATATGCTGTGGTGAGCTTCAGGCACAGAAATGTTCAGATAAGGATCTAGCTTGTAAAACTGCATCATATGAGTAATCCATATTAACTGAATCTAATATTTCCCTTCCTCAGATGATGAAACATGCATGGGAAAATTACAGGCAATATGGATGGGGGCATAATGAACTCAAACCCATTGCCAGGAAAGGACATTCCACCAACATATTTGGTAGGTTATACTTTCTGTTACTTTAGTGGTTCTGTCCTATCCTTCCTTCCCAGAACGCTTTTTTAGAAATTCCTTATGAACTTTCTTAGTATAGTACACTGTACTGTAAATATTGTAAAATACTGTGAATCAGAGAGAGCTATTAATGCATCATTTTAATGACCATTCATATCCATGTAGAAACTGTTTAATGGGATTTTTTTGTGGCAAGTGTTTTTTAAATATATTTTATTACTACAGTTATATTGCTGAGTTGGGCTTATGAACAGTATTATTTTGATGTGCATACCAGTAGTAATAATGTGGTAATGATATTTATGAAGTGTCATATATGTCACTCATTGTGAAATGTATAGAAATACAGCATGCCTTCTCTGCATGCTTGAAGTTAAACTCTCAAAATTTAAATGCAGGACACATAGAAAAACTATTTGTAAGAAGATCAATTTATTCAATAAGTGGGGCTGAAGGAGGAAAATGCAGGAATTTAGGAGCAACTCTAAACTTAGGCGTTGAATGAAAAAAGTGTAAAGCTCAGGGCACAAGAATAAGGGTTTACGCAAGTATGAAGTTTTTAAAAGGTAAAAGGCTTGAAGGTAAGAATGAGGAGTTTGATTTTGATGTAGAAGAGAGAAAGCAGTGAAGGAATTCAAGGAAAGGAGTGATGTTGTTGGAATAGGAGCATCAAGAGGAAGATGGCTATTAGCAATGACATTTTGGATAGCCTGGCTCAGGGAAGAGGAAGATGTGGGGATGTCAGAGATGAAGAAGTTGCAGAACACAAGGTAAGAGTGGAAAGGGTGGATTTTAGATAACGAGGAAGTAACAAGGTTTACCATGAACCTGGCTGTGGCAAGCATGAGAGCCTGGAATCTAAGATGATGACAAGTGTTACAAGCCTGAGTTATGGAAAGGAAAGTGGAGTAATCAGTGATGATAAGGAAGCAAAAAAGAGGAGATGGTTTGGGTGAAAAGATTGGATGATCTGGCAGGATGCTCCTTAAGTGACTGAGATGTGTCCAAGAGGAGATTTTGGAAAGACAAAGATGCAAGAGTGGAGATAAAGTGGAAGATCAGAGATGGAGAAGTAGATTTAGGGAGCCAATGGCTTAGAGTTGGTAGCTGAACCAATGGAATTGAATGAGGTAACCCAGGGAGAAAAGGGTCGGGTTATGGACAAAGCTGAGAATGGAAGGAAAGCATGGGAAGAATACATAAAAAAGGTAATGCAGGAGTAGTGAGTGAGATAAAAGGAGAACTAGGAGAGCTCTGAAAGTTCAGGAGAAAAGTGTGAGGAGCATGCGAAGATATGAGTGTCTCTGTCAAAAGCAGAAGATATATTGAGAATGGGGAGTTAGAATTATTTTGGGTAAGTTTTACAGCCTGTGTTATACTGGAAGTCAAACTAACTTATCACAGTTGTCCATTCTGGCTTTGGAATCTGTGAACCCATGAATTTGTGATCATCTAGTCTGACCTTGTATATGCATAGGCTTCAGAATTCCCCCCAAATAGTTCCTAAAATATGTCTTTGAGAAAAACATCCAATCTTGATTTGAAAATGGTCAGTGATGGAGAATCCACCACAATACTTGGTAAATTGTTTCGATGGTTAATTACGCTCACTGTAAAAACCGACTCCCTATTTCCAGTCTGAATTTGGAAAAAAGGAGTTTAAGGAGTTTAAGGGGGTACATGATAGTGGTCTTCAAATATATGAAAGGCTGCCATTAAAAAGATGGAGAAAAATTGTTCTCTTTTGCCACAGAAGTCAGGAGAAGAGGCAATGGGTTCAAACTACAGCAGAGCAGATTTAGATTAAATCTCAGGAAAATCTTCCTAGCTGTAAGAACAGTAGGACAGTGGAACAAACTCCCTAGGGAAGTCATGGAATCTCCTTACTGGAGGTATATAAAAAGAGGCTGGATAACCATCTGTCTTGGGTGGTTTAGGCACAACAAATCCTGTGTCTTGGCTGGGGGTTAGACTAGATGACCCTTGCAGTCCCTTCTATAACTCTTTGGTTCAGTGTTTCTATGAATGTATCTAGCTTCTACTTCCAGCCATTGGATCATGTTATACCTTTCTCTGCTAGATTGAAGAACCCATTATTAAATATTTGGTCCCCATGTAGGTACCCAT
Source organism: Lepidochelys kempii (assembly GCF_965140285.1). Lineage (NCBI taxonomy): Eukaryota > Metazoa > Chordata > Testudines > Cheloniidae > Lepidochelys > Lepidochelys kempii. Next base: position 209,653,596 of record NC_136380.1, on the reverse strand, counting down.
AGACTATAACCAAGTCATCCCCTTAACCTTCTCTTTGTTAAGCTAAATAAGTTGGTCTCCTTGAGTCTATCACTATAAGGGATGTTTTCTAATTCTTTAATCATTCTCATGGCTCTTCTCTGAACCCTCTCCAATGTATCAACATCCTTCTTGAATTATGGGCACGAGAGCTAGACACAGTATTCCAGCAGTGGTTGCACTGATGCCAAATATAGAGGTAAAATGATCTCGCTACTCTGCGTTGAGATGCCCCTGTTTATGCGCCCAGGGATTGCATTAACCTTTTTGGTCACAGTGTTGCCGTGGGAGCTCATGTTCAGCTGATTATCCAACACAAATCCCAAATCTTTTTCAGAGCCACTGCTTCCCACAATAGAGTCCTCCATCCTGTAAACATGGCCTACATTCTTTGTTCCTAGACGTGTATGTTTACATTTAATCATATTAAAATGCACATTGTTTGTTTAATAAAGATGTTAAATAGTATAGGGCGAAGAACTGATCCCTACAGAACCCCACAAGAAACACACCCGTTCGATGATGATTCCCTGTGTGCAATAATTTTTTTTAGACCAACATGTTAGCCAGCTTTTAATCCATTTAACATGTGCCATGTTAATTTTATACCATTCTCATTTTTTAATCAAAATGTTGTGCCGTATGAAGTCAAATGGCTTATAATGACCCTGTTCTCTTGTAATCTCATCCAGAAAAGATATTATCTTGTTGCTTGACAGTGAGAGACTTGGGTTATGTTTTTACAGCTCATGGTAGCGAGCCTCCCAGACTGGGTCAATAGACTTGGGCTCATGCTAGCACGCTAAAAATAGCTATGTAGATGTTGTGGCTTGGGCTGGACTTCAGGCTCTGAAGCTTAGGGAGGAGGGTGGGATTCAGAGCACAAGCCACAACTTCAAAATGCTCTCAGAACAGCTCTTTGACCACTAACGTGAGTCCCTGAAACCCAGGTAACCTCTGAAACCCAAGTCTATCAACCTGGGCTGGAAGACTCATTGCCAAGGGCTGCATAGAAATACCCTTGTCACGCTGTCTGGAGTGCCTCGCAGCTCAGAGTGCCAATCTCAGGTCAGATTGTCAAAAAAAAAGGACAGACACTCCAAACTGATGGTATACTCTATAATTAGATGTCACCACGCCAGTAACAAATTTGCATTCCTGGATCACTGTATTAGGCTATGTCTACACTAATACTTTTGTCAGTAAAACTTTTCATAGAATCATAGACTAACAGAAGATTAGGGTTGGAAGAGACCTCAGGAGGTCATCTAGTCCAACCCCTTGCTCAAAGCAGGACCAACACCAACTAAATCATCCCAGGGCTTTGTCAAGCTGGGCCTTAACAACCTCTAAGGATGGAGATTCCATCACCTCCCTAGGTAACCCATTCCAGTGCTTCACCACCCTCCTAGTGAAACAGTGTTTCCTAATAGCCAACCTAGACCTCCCTCCACTGCAACTTGAGGCCATTGCTCCTTGTTCTGTCATCTGCCACCACTGAGAATGGCAGAGCTCCATCCTCTTTGGAACCCCCTTTCAGGTAGTTGAAGGCTGCTGTCAAATCCCCCCTCACTCTTCTCTTCTGCAGACTAAACAAGCCCACTTCCCTCAGCTTCTCCTCATAAGTCATGTGCCCCAGTCCCCTAATAATTTTCGTTGCCCTCTGCTGAACTCTCTCCAATTTGTCTACATCCTTTTTGTAGTGTGGGGCCTGTCATAAATATAAAGGGAAGGGTAAACACCTTTAAATCCCTCCTGACCAGAGGAAAAACCCTTTCACCTGTAAAGGGTTAAGAAGCTAAGATAACCTCTCTGGCACCTGACCCAAAATGACCAATGAGGAGACAAGATACTTTCAAAGCTGGAGAAACAAAGGGTTCTCTCTGTCTGTGTGATGCTTTTGCTGGGACCAGAGCAGGAATGCAGGTCAGATAAGTGTTAGATTCTGTTTTGTTTAAATGGCTGATAAAATAAGTTGTGCTGAATGGAATATATATTCCTGTTTTTGTATGTTTTTGTAACTTAAGGTTTTGCCTAGAGGGATTCTCTATGTTTTGAATCTGATTACCCTGAAAGGTATTTACCATCCTGATTTTACAGAGGTGATTCTTTTACTTTTTCTTTAATTAAAATTCTTCTTTTAAGAACCTGATTGCTTTTCATTGTTCCTAAGATCCAAGGGTTTGGGTCTGTGTTCACCTATGCAAGTTGGTGAGGATTTTTATCAAGCCTTCCCCAGGAAAGGGGGTGTAGAGCTTGGGGGAATATTTTGGTGGGGAGACGTTTCCAAATGGGCACTTCCCCTGTTCTTTGTGTAACACTTTGGTGGTGGCAGCATTTAACCTAAGTTGGTAAGAATATGCCTAGGGGGTCTTTCATGCAGGTCCCCACATCTGTACCCTAGAGTTCAGAGTGGGGAAGGAACCTTGACAGGGCCCAAAACTGGACCCAGTACTCCAGGTATGGTCTCACCAGTACTCGATTTGCTGGCAATGCTCCTACTAAGGCAGCCCAATATGCCGTTAGCCTTCTTGGCAACAAGGGCATACTGCTGACTCATATCCAGCTTCTCATCCACTGTAATCCCCAGGTCCTTTTCTGCAGAACTGCCGCTTAGCTAGTCAGTCCCCAGCCTGTAGCGGTACATGGGATTCTTCCTTCCTAAGTGCAATGACTCTGTACTTGTCCTTGTTGAACCTCAGATTTCTTTTTGTCCAGTCCTCCAATTTCTCTAGGTCACTCTGGACCCTATCCCTACCCTCCAGCTTATCTACCTCTCCCCCCAGCTTAGTTTTCTCTGCGAACTTGCTGAGGGTGCAATTAATCCCATCATCCAGATCATTAATAAAGATGTTGAACAAAACCGGCCCCAGGACCGACCCCTGGGTTATTCTTCTTGATACCGGCTGCCAACTAGACATTGAGCTGTTGATCACTCCCCACTGAGCCCGACAATCTAGACAGCTTTCTATCCACTTTATAGTCCTTTCATCTAATCCATACTTTTTTAACTTTCTGGCAAGAATATTGTGGGAGACGGTATCAAAAGCTTAGCTAAAGTCAAGATATATCACATCCACTGCTTTCCCCATATCCACAGAGCCAGTTATCTCATCATAGAAGTCAATCAGGTTGGTCAGGCATGACTTGCCCTTGGTGAATCCATGTTGACTATTCCTGATCATCTTCCTCTCCTCCAAGTTCTTCAAAATGGATTCCTTGAGGACCTGCTCCATGATTTTTCCAGGGACTGAGGTGAGGCTGACCAGTCTGTTGTTCTCTGGGTTCTCCTTCTTACGTTTTTTAAAGATGGGCACTATATTTGCCTTTTTTCAATCGTCTGGGACTTCCCCCGATCACCACGAGTTTTCAAAGATAATGGTCAATGGCCCTGCAATCTCATCAGCCAGTTCCCTCAGCACCCTCGGATGCATTGCATCCGGTCCCATGGACTTGTGCATGTCCAGCTTTTCTAAATAGTCCTTAACCTGTTCTTTCACCATTGAGGTATGAAAAAACACACCCCTGACTGATGTAAGTTACACTGACAGAAGTGCCAGTGTGGACTGTGCCACGTTGGTGGGAGATGCCAGTGTAGCTGCTCGTTGGGGGTGGTTTATTTATGCTGACGGGAGAGCAACTACGTTGGAGACCTTACAGCGCTGCAGCTGTAAGGTCTGTAGTGTACACATAGCCTTAATCTTACCATGGAGTCACAAAAGGTTCCCTTAGGCTCTCCAGCCTACCTTGCCACCCAGAAAAACTGGACGTTGTGACACTGGTTGCTATACCAAATATAACATCATATTAGGTTACTTCCCACCCCAAAAGGGTCAGGGTTATTGAGAGGTTAAAGGAGATAAAATACATTAACAGGTGAGTCAAAGTTTGCAAGTCCAAAATGATAGCGGAGATGTAGTAGTCTGTTAGTTTTCCATACATTTCTCAGGGTTATCCAAAATAACTTTGGGGATCTCTGTCTTGCACCTGGAGTGTTCCCATATGAGTGTCCAAACAGTTCAGAGATGCAGGATCATTCCCTTAAACCACTATTTATAGATCCTGCTCACAGAAGACAATCTAAACAGTGCCCCTACCCATGTGGTTATTGATGAGTAGCAATTGCAGACTGAGTCTGTGAATTGCCATTGCTGAAGACAATGACCCTTGCTTTGAAGTTAGCATTCTACTTCCTTTGCATTCACAATACATAATGCAATTGCCTGCCATTATATTATAATAGGGATAGATAAGAAAAAACAATACAAGTAACATTTTATTCATTTTCAGGCAGTTTACATATCAAGTAAATTCTCATCTTACTGCTAACACATACTTTTGGTCTAGGGTTAATTAAGTTCAGAGATATACATAATGTAATGCCTATACATAAGTGAAGACAATATCATTTACATTTCCTTTGAGCTAAATTAACATTCGAGTGAATTAGTACACTTAACATTTCTTTGATATTCACACACAAGCGAATTGACCTATTGCTCTGACCTGAGCTGGCCTGTGAGCATCACAACCCTAAAAGAGCTCAGTCTGTTTAGCTTATCAAAAATAAGATGAAGAATTGGTTTGATTACAGTGTATGAGCCTATTCAGGTAGAGAAAATACATAAAAACATAAGAATGGCCATACTGGATCAGACCAATGGTCCATCTAGCCCAGTAGCCTGTCTTCTGACAGTGGCTGGTACTAGAGGCTTCAGAGGGAATGAACAGAACAGGGCAATTTACTGAGTGACTCATCTGCTGTCATCCAATCCCAGCTTATGGCAGTCAAACGCTTATGTATACCCAGAGCATGGGGTTTAATCCCTGACAATCTTGGCTAATAGCCATTGATGGACCTTGGAGTCATTGATGGATGTTGGGGGTGGGAAAGCTCAGTGGTTTGAGCATTGGCCTCCTAAACCCCAGGGTTGTGAGTTCAATCCCTGAGGGGGCCATTTAGGGATCTGGGGCAAAAATTGGGGATTGGTCCTGCTTTGAGCAGGGGGTTGGACTAGATGACCTCCTGAGGTCCCTTCCAACCCTGATATTCTATGACCTATCCTCCATGAATTTATCTAATTCTCTCTTTGAACCCAGTTATACTTTTGGCCTTCACAATGTCCCCTGGCAATGAGTTCTACAAGTTGACCATGCATTGTGTGAAGAAGTACTTCTTTATGTTTGTTTTAAACGTGCTGTCTGTTAATTTCATTGGGTGACCTCTGGTTCTTGTGTCATGTGAAAGGGTAAATAACACTTCCCTATTCACTTTCTCCACAGCATTCATGATTTTATAGACCTGTTATATCCCCCTTAGTTGTCTCTTTTCCAAGATGAACAATCCCACTCTTTTCAATCTCTCCTCAAATAGAAACTGTTCAATAACCTTTATAGTTTTTGTAGCCCTTCTCTGTACCTTTTCCCAATTTTAATATATCTTTTTTGAGATGGGGTGAGCAGAACTGCACACAGTATTCAAGGTGTGGGCATACCAGGGATTTATATAGTGGGATTATGAAATTTACTGTTTTATTATCTATCCTTTTCCTATTGATTCCTAATATTCTGTTAGCTTTTTTGAATGCTGCTGCACATTGAGTGGATGTTTTCAGAGAACTATCCAGAATGACTCCAAGGTCTCTTTCTTGACTGGTAATTGCTAATTTAGATGCCATATTTTTGTATGTATAGTTGGGATTATGTTTTCCAATGTGCATTACTTTGCGTTTATCAACATTGAACTTCATCTGCCATTTGTTGCCCAGTCATCCAGTTTTGTAAGATCCATTTGTAACTCTTCACAGTCAGTTTGGACTTAACTATCTTGAGTAGTTTTGTATCATCTGCATACTTTGCCACCATCACTGTTTACCCCTTTTTCTAGATCATTTATGAATATGTGGAACAGCACTTGTCCCAGTAAAGATCCTTGGGGGACCCTGCTATTTACCTTTCTCTACCGTGAAAACTTACCATTTTTTCCTACTCTTTGTTTCCTGTCCTTTAACCAGTTACTGATCCATGACAGGACCTTCCTGCTTTTCCCATGGCTGCTTACTTTGCTTAAGAACCTTTGGAATGGGACCTTGTCAAAGGAAAGTCCAAGTACACTGTATCCATTGGATGAGCCTTGCCCACATGTTTGTTTGACCCTCTCAAAGAATTCTAATAGATTGGTGAGGCATGCTTTCCCTTTGCAAAAGTTATGTTGACTCTTCCTCAACAATCATGTTCAACTAAGTATCTAATAATTCTGTTCTTTAATATTGTTTCAACCAATTTATTTGGTACTAAAATTAGGCATACCAATCTGTGGTTGCTCGAATTACCCCTGGAGTCTTTTTTAAAAATCAGTGTTACATTTGCTACCTGTCAGTCATCTAGGACAGAGTCTGATTTAAGTGATAGGTTACATACCACAGCTAGTAGTTCGGCAGTTTCACATTTGAGTTCCTTTGGAACTTGGGTGAATACCATCTGGTCCTGGTGACTTATTACTATTTAATTTATCAATTTGTTCCAAGTCTACCATTATGGACACCTTAGTCTGGGACAGTCCCTCAGATTTGTCATCTAAAAAGAATGGCACAAGTGTAGGGATCTCCCTCACAGTCTCTGCAGTAAAACTGATACAAACAATTCATTCAGCTTCTCCACAACGCTCCCGTCTTCTGTGAGGGTTCCTTTAGCAACTTGATTGTCTAGTGGTCCCACTGAGCGTTTGGCACGGTCCCTGTTTCTGAGGTACTTAATTTTTTTTATGTTAGTTTTGTGCCAGCAATCTGGTTCCATTTTGGTTTAGGTAGATCCCATCCTTCCTTTATAGGTTCCTCCTTTCCCAAAAGGTTCACCAATTCCTAAGAAACCTAAGTCTCTCCTCTCAACACTATCATCTCATCCATGCATTGAAACCCTGCAGTTCTGCCTGTCTGTCTGTTCCTGTGTGTGGAACTGGAAGCATTTCAGAGAATGCTATGGAGGTTCTGGACTTTAATCTCTTTTTTAGCAGCCTAAATTTGACCTCCACGATCTCTCTCTTTTCTTTCCCTTTGGTATCTACTTGTTCAGTGACCACCGGTCCTCCCCAACACTGCTCTTAAGTCTGTCAAGATGTCTCAAGAGGTCCACAACTTTCTTACCCAGTGGACAGTTCACCATGGAGTTCTCCCAGTCATCACAAACCCAACTATGTATATTTGTAATAATTGAATCCATTGAATCCATTACTATTACCTGTTTCTTCCTAATAACTGGGGTTCTTTCCCCAGGAGGGGTAACCTCAGTGCAAGAGGATCATCAGGAAGGAGAGTCCCAACTTTGGATGGGACAGGAGGGTGGAGTTTTTGGCTCAAGTTTAGCGAATGTTTATTAAGTGTATCTGGCTCTCACACTACCTCTCTAAACTCCCTGGCAAAACTCCTTGGTTTGCTGCTCCTGTTCCCTTGCTCCTCTGGTCACTTAGAAGCTGGCTTTTTAAACCTCTGTTCTCCCTGAATTAGCGCCATGTCAAGGAATCTAATTTAAGATGCTTTTATTAAGTGATCTAATTAATTAAGCAGAACCAGCTGAACAAATTGAAGATTTTCCCATCTTTTTGTGGCTACTGTCTCATGAAAAATTAGGAGGGTAAAAATCTGTGTGTAATTAAAAAACAGATCGTCCCTTTGCATAGCATTGTGCCTCTGTTATGGTTATTGTAACTGTGTTATGGTTCACTTTAAATTCATTGGTGACCTATGGAGTGAGACAAAGAAATGGCATCACTGGTTTGCACGTTAAAGGCAGATCCTTCCTCTGGATGCCTGAATCTGCCAGAAACAGGGTTACAAATTACACTCAAATGAAGTTGATATGATTAAATCTAGATGGCAAACTAGTTGTTCCTCTAACGTGTGCACTCCCTCTCGCCCCTCCCCCTTTTACTTCCCAAGGCATTGTCTATACATTTTCATTTGAGTAGGGAGAGGCAGTGTGGGCTTCACCAATTTACAGAATGGATTTATAGAAATCCAATCGGGGATACTGTGTCCTCCCTAGCTAATATTTATTTGGAAGAGGTATATGACTTCCAGTAATTTTAAATCATAAAGCAGAGTCTGCTAAAAGTGTGAGCTAGGTAATCAGTGTTTGACTAAGATCACGTATAGTATCTGTTCTTATTAGTTTAATATCTGAGGGAAAGCAATTGTTCAATAGTGCTTTTATGGATAAAGCTGAGTTTAAAAAAGGAGCAAAGGCTTGGTACTTCTAGGACCTTTAAGATATATATGCACATAGTATATTATTTAATAAATAAGGTTTTTTTTATGATGTAGGCTTGTGGCTTTTCTTATAGTGGTGACTAAAAAAAAATCCAGTCCAAATTGGCAGAGCTGTGAAGATTCTGACTTGCTGCTATTTCCTGTTCGTTGGTTGATGTAGTGTTGAAAATCTGTGGAAATTCTTTAGCCATAGAATTATTGAGCTTTGTCGGAATATGGTTTGACAGATGTATTGATAAGAGCATGTCTTGGGCCCAACAAGAGGTTTCTTGTCACCTTATCACTGATCACTTCCATTGTAACAACCACCACTAAAATGTAAAGTATTAAGCTAAGTTTCCATTTTAACAATATCCTTTATTCCTTTTCCTTTTACCTGTCTAGAGGCCTGTATAGGGAGAAACCCTTGTGTGACAGTTTTTAGTTGGTATTTAAAAGTAGTATTAATTGTCCTTTTTGGGAGAAAAGAAAAAAAGTTTAATAAGTTCTGTAGCTATTATTATTGCTATTGTTGTTAGAGTTAATTGTTTTTCCTTTAAGACAAAACAAGTCAAACACATATAAAGGGCAGAGAAAGGAATACCAAAGATAGAAAACTCAATTTCTCTGGTTTTGATTTTCACTTGCAGCCTCACTGCTGGAGAAACACTGGTCCAGCACTTGGTCTTATCAGCCACTCTAAGAACTGGCAAGCTTTTATCAGTGTTGGGTACTTATATGTTCCTTTTAGCTGTCTCTCTGGTCAACAGGGTAACAGCACTGTTGAAAAGATGGAGTACCTTTGGCTGCTAAGTCAGAAAGATGAGAGATTTCTAAGAAAAATAAGGTTGGGAAGGAAAATGACGTATGAGGGAGAAGGTCTCACAACAGGAACCTGAAGACTTGTCTGCACTTAAAGGCAACAGTGGTGCAGCTGTGTCGATGCAACTGCACTGCTGTAGCACTTCAGTGAGGATAAGCCGAAAGGAGGGCTTCTCCAGTTGGCGTAGGTAATCCACCTCCACAAGAGGTGGTAGCTATGTTGATGGGAGAAGCCCTTTTGTCAATATAGTACTGTCTACACTGGGAGTTAGGTTGGTAAACCTGTGTCGCTCAGTGGGGTGGATTTTCCACACCCCTGACTGCCGTAGTTATACTGACATAAGTTGTAGACCAACCCTAAGATTCACATCCCAAGTAGTGTTTAGGATTTAGCCAAAGTCAGGAAAGGTGGTGATGTTATCTGGTTCCCCCTCTCTGGCCTACTCTGCTTCAGGACATGTTTCAGGATCAGAACAATGAAGGCCCAGCAGTGTCATGGTGGATTCTGTGGACCCAGGAGACTGAGGGTGGCAGCCATGAATTGCTAAAACTTGCTCCTAACAGTCCACTCATCCTTCTCCTCCCAATTAGTTGACCCCCACATAAACAGTGTCCAAGAAGAGGTGGCAGCCTCACCCCATTAAAATTAACCCATCCAGCCACATTTCAGAGATTTTTACTATAAACACTTCTAGTAACTTTCAGCTCATTGTTATGGTAATACATTACTTTAGCTGGAGCCTTGAAACCAATTCTTTTAATTTAAATAATCCAGTTTGTACTAGCTTATTTTGTCTCCAGCTTCTGCTTTTATAGTTTATTTTATGTAACAGGCTGTGTTGAGTGTGACTTTGTTACCTTGGCCAGCTTAGACTACAGTCTTCTGGACAACATGAAGCATTGTTAATAAAATAATTGATATGCACACCTATATCGTTTGACATTTCCTGAAATTAAAGAGCCTTGACGATTCTAAAACCTCATCAATTTGTCTTCTGATTTTTCAGTTCTGTACACACCTAAGAATAAAATGAATTGCTAAGAGTAGGTCAGAGAGTGCTGTTAGGTTTGAGTATCATAATTTATCAGTTAAACAGTGTTTTTTAATAAAGGAAAATTAATTTGTTTGCTGAAGTGATGCACTTTAATGATACAGAATGTTATGACATTAAAAACATAACAGTGCATAACCATCTTTCTATGCAGTTCCAGGCTTTGCTTGTGCACAGTATTTGGCAAGGGATATGTTGTGTTAAGAAAATCTGGTCCGATAGATATCTGTTTCTTGTAGATTTAAAAAATGTGATAAAGATCTTTCCTAATGGATGATGCTCTTTTTGCAGCTGTTGCAGATATATTGGACTAACAAGTAAGATATCAAATGGAGGAGGGCGGGTCTCAAATTGGGTTGGCTTGATGAGCCAATACTTTTGGCTTTGGCAAGCCATCGTTTTGTTTTTGTTTCTGGAACTGTCTCACTGCCTCGCTGCTACTCAGCAGCTTGTGTTATCAGCACCACTGGTGAATCAGAGGTGTTAAATATGAAGACAACTATGCTCTTTAAGAGGTGTGTGTGTGGGTGAGAGAGAGAGAGAGAGAGAGACTAGGCAGCTACATTGAGCCAACTGCTTGCTGCTGCCGTAAAATGTGGGAAGTGGCTCCAGCTGCTTCCACAATTTAGTGTTTGTTGCTAGGCAACACAGAGCTAACATTTCATTCTGCTTACCTGCCTGAGAGCAGTCATAGAGAGCAGGAGCAACAGCAGGCTGGGCACCACAAAGCAGGGGTGGGAGTGGGGAGCAAACACACCTTCAAAGCCCTGTGGGTGTCAGATCACTCTGAGGATAAGCTGAGCCCAGTAGAACGGTCTCTCATTTTTAGGTCTGTTTCATATAGATTTTTGTTGTGGATGGAGCTTGGATGAGTAATGCTGTTTCTTTTTCCAGTGTGAGCCCTGGAAAGCCAGAGTTGGTGCATGTATATAATAAAGGAAATTAACTATATGTATAAGTGTAAAATTATTGGAGAAAAATGTACCATAGTCATCTGCATTATTCTATTCACCTATCATTGTGCTGATATTAGAAATAAAACCATTTTAGTTTTCTTAACAGATCAGACAGAACCATGTAAGCTGGTTCTCACTCAGCTGAACAGCTGTGCAATACTTCTTGGTTATATTATTCCTCCATTTCTACTTTCATTGCAAAACTTTTCTCCTCAACTAAACAGCAAAAGCTGATATGTCAAGTTTGAACTATAAAATATGCAGAAAGCACTTTTGAAGAGAGGCCAAACAATAAAAGTAGGTAACTTGGAAGATAGAAGGATCACTGACATACTGTTGAGTGTGGCTTTGTCTTCACTGATTAAAAAAAAAAAGGTGTTCTTTTTTACTCAGTAGTAACTAATACAGTTTGTTCCTGCTGTTAAAATAGTGGAGGTGAGGATCTGTAATTTTGCCATGAGATAAACTAGGTGAGGTCAACCATGAATGGGGGTATATTGCTGACCTCACCAGCCTACCTTGTGGTAAAAACTACAGGTGTCTTGTCTTGGATTTTACAGTGAGATAACTGGTGTGTTAGTTACTTTACCACCCCCACCCCCACCGCCCTCCTCCCCCCATACCCTTTTTGTCAATGAAGACACAGTGCATGCATAGGGTAAGTAGGGGAAGGGAAGGAGTGGTTGAGGCAGTCGTTTATGTAAACAATATTTGTCTCTTTCTGTATCCCTTTTGTGAAATGCTGCATATGGTGAGCAGTGGTATTTTAGCTGAGCTATGCATATAAAATCAACCCATCCATCATTAAAGTTTCTTTGTGGCAAATAAAAGAGAGCAATAATTCTATCTATGCCTACTGATAAAGAAAATCACAAAAAAACTCCATGGTGCAAATTACAAACCTGTGTCATATAAGTGAACTTAGAGCTCCTGTATTTCTAAGATTTTTTTCTTCTTAAAGCAATGAGATTTGCCATTAAGCTTTACTGAGCATAAAAAGTGTAAAATATCTGCATGTGCAACATTTTCCTCTGTGAAATACATAATGGAAGAAATGCATTGAGAGAGATTTTTGATCACTAGTGATTTCCACAGGATTAATATTTTAAATTAACTACATGCTATTTTTCTTCAGTAACACAATTTTTGATGTCCTGATCTGAGTGTTAACACCTGTGGCTGCTGCTACCATACAGGTCAAATAATGTCATGTTTTAGAAATATACAAGAAAACTAGGGTTTGCCTCACAGCAGTAGAGATGCTCTTTGATTAGAGTGTAAATCTATTTGCAGCGACTCCAGCTGAGTGCAGGAGGGCTAGGATATGGGATACAACTTTTTCCTTTTCATTTTAGCGGCTGTAATACCACTTTCATAAGGGGAAACTACTGTAGTTACAGCTGAAGAATGATTGAAATCTTTGCATTTCCCCAAATTGTAATAAGCATTGCAGCACAGTAAGTAAAGTTCAACATGCATAGTTCCAACTTCATCTGTTCCACTTTATAAGCACTCCATTGTCCCACCTTACATTAATAGATTCATAGATTCCAAGGCCAGAATGGACTGTTGTGATCATCTAGTCTGAATTCCTCTATGACACAGGCCATAGAACTTCCCCAGAATAATTACTAGAGCAGATCTTTTAGACAAACATCCAGTCTTGATTTGGAAATGGTTAGTGATGGAGAATCCATCATGATCCTTTTAAATTGTTCCCATGGTTAATTACTCTCATTGTTAAAATTTAAACCTTATTTTCAGCCATTGGATCATGTTAGTAGAAGAGTGACAGATATCACCAATTTGGTCGATCAAATGTATCCTCTCTACACACATGCACATCATACATCATTTGAAAGCTTATTATGTCTACTTCAAGATGAGGTATGATGTGGAGTTGTTAAGTGGTGCCATTCCCATAGAAATGGGAATAAACAAGGACACCATGAACATTACAATCTACATACCACACAGACTATGCTGACAGCTTGTGTCACACGCTCTCAAAGAAACTGTGGAACCACCTGATCAAGATCCTCTACAGCAAACGGTGAAAGATTAAGAATGAGCTCTCAAAACTGGATACTCTCATAAAAAAACAACCATGGACACAAACTTCCTCGTGGCTGGACTTTACTAAAACTAGACAAGCCATTTACAACACACACTTTGCTTCTGTACAAAAGAAAAAGGACACTAAATTATCTAAACTACTACATGCCACAAGGGGCCACAGCAATGATTCCCTCAACCCACCCAGCAATATTGTTAATCTATCCAACTATACTCTTAACCCAGCAGAAGAATCTGTCCTATCTCGGGCCTCTCCTTCTGCCCCTCCACCCCCATGAACATGATACAGTTCTGTGGTGACCCAGAATCCTATTTTCGACGTCTCCGACTCAAGGAATATTTCCAATACACCTCTGAACAACATACTAATCCACAGAGACCTTCCTACCAACACTACAAAAAGAAGGATTCTAGGTGGACTCCTGAAGGTCGAAACAACAGACTGGACTTCTACATAGAGTTCTTCCACCGACGTGCACGGGCTGAAATTGTGGAAAAGCAGCATCACTTGCCCCATAACCTCAGCTGTGCAGAACACAATGCCTCAGAAACAACTCTGACATCATAATCAAAAAGGCTGACAAAGGAGGTGCTGTTGTCATCATGAATAGGTCGGAATATGAACAAGAGGCTGCTCGGCAGCTCTCCAACACCACTTTCTACAAGCCATTACCCTCTGATCCCACTGCGGGTTACCAAAAGAAACTGCAGCATTTGCTCAAGAAACTCCCTGAAAAAGCACAAGAACAAATCCACACAGACACACCCCTGGAACCCTGACCTGGGGTATTCTATCTACTACCCAAGATCCATAAACCTGGAAATCCTGAGCGCCCCATCATCTCAGGCATTGACACCCTGACAGCAGGATTGTCTGGCTATGAAGACTCCCTCCTCAGGCCCTACGCTACCAGCACTCCCAGCTATCTTCGAGACACCACTGACTTCCTGAGGAAACTACAATCCATCGGTGATCTTCGTGAAAACACCATCCTAGCCACTATGGATGTAGAAGCCCTCTACACTAACATTCCACACAAAGATGGACTACAAGCCATCAGGAACACTATCCCCGATAATGTCATGGCAAACCTGGTGGCTGAACTTTGTGACTTTGTCCTCACCCATAACTATTTCACATTTGGGGACAATGTATACCTTCAAATCAGCGGCACTGCTGTGGGTACCCGTATGGCCCCACAGTATGCCAACATTTTTATGGCTGACTTAGAACAACGCTTCCTCAGCTCTCGTCCCCTAACGCCCCTACTCTACTTGCGCTATATTGATGACATCTTCATCATCTGGACCCATGGAAAAGAAGCCCTTGAGGAATTCCACCATGATTTCAACGATTTCCATCCCACCGTCAACCTCAGCCTTGTCCAGTCCACACAAGAGATCCACTTGCTGGACACTACAGTGCTAATAAGCGATGGTCACATAAACACCACCCTATACCGGAAACCTACTGACCGCTATTCCTACCTACATGCCTCCAGCTTTCACCCAGATCACACCACATGATCCATTGTCTACAGCCAAGCTCTACGATACAACCGCATTTGCTCCAAGCCCTCAGACAGAGACAAACGCCTACAAGATCTCTATCAAGCATTCTTACAACTACAATACCCACCTGCTGAAGTGAAGAAACAGATTGACAGAGCCAGAAGAGTACCCAGAAGTCACCTACTACAGGACAGGCCCAACAAAGAAAATAACAGGTCGCCACTAGTCATCTCCTTCAGCCCCCAACTAAAACCTCTCCAACGCATTATCAAGGATCTACAACCTATCCTGAAGGATGACCCATCACTCTCACAAATCTTGGGAGACAGGCCAGTCCTTGCCTACAGACAGCCCCCCAACCTGAAGCAAATACTCACCAACAACCACACACCACACAACAGAACCACTAACCCAGGAACCTATCATTGCAACAAAGCCCGTTGCCAACTGTGCCCACATATCTATTCAGGGGACACCATCATAGGGCCTAATCACATTGGCCACAGTATCAGAGACTCGTTCACCTGCACATCTACCAATGTGATATATGTCATCATGTGCTGGCGATGCCCCTCTGCCATGTACGTTGGTCAAACTGGACAGTCTCTACGTAAAAGAATAAATGGACACAAATCAGATGTCAAGAATTATAACATTCATAAACCAGTCGGAGAACACTTCAGTCTCTCTGGTCACTCGATTTCTGATCTCAGAGTGAGTATCCTTCAAGAAAAAAACTTAGAAAACAGACTCCAACGAGAGACTGCTGAATTGGAATTAATTTGCAAATTGGATACAATTAACTTAGGCTTGAATAGAAACTGGGAGTGGTTGAGTCATTATACTAAGTGAAACTATTTCCCCTTGTTTATTCCTCCCCCTCCCCCCACTGTTCCTCAGATGTTCTTGTTAACTCCTAGAAATGTGCTGGAAATGGCCCACCTTGATTATCACTTCAAAAGGTTTTCTCTCCCCCCATGCCACTCTCCTGCTGGTAATAGCTCATCTTAAGTGATCACTCTCCTTACAATGTATATTTTTTCATGGTCTGTGTGTCTATATAAAATCTGCTCATTGTACTTTCCACTTTATGCATCCGATGAAGTGAGCTGTAGCTCACGAAAGCTTATGCTCAAATAAATTGGTTAGTCTCTAAGGTGCCACAAGTCCTCCTTTTCTTCATGTTAAAATGACTAGTTTGAAATATTTGCATTGGTTTCTGTTTAATGACTCTATATATTATTTCAAGACACAAATTTAGGTTTCTTTGTGACCTGAAAGCATCAAAACAACAATCTAAATGGTAAAACAAAATCTAATAATAAAGTTGTATAGGTATCATTGATGTGTAATAGTACTAGTGATATTTTTTGTCATCAACTTGTTCATCATTTTGATCTCCGTTGAGAATGTGTAGGTTATCATAATCTTCATTTCCTTGTCATGTACACAGTTCTGTGCAAGAAAGAGAGTTCAGACTAGAGACACAGTTGATTGTGCAGCCACCCCTACTGATACAGGCACAAATAAGGTCTTGAGGAAGCTCAGATACTAGCAGGCCCTTGAAGAATACAGGAAGTAGTTAATCATCCACATTTCCCCATCTATGTTGTAATGGTGATCCAATGGCTGGTTTACTTATATGCAAAGACACTGAAATCTTTGTTTGCCAAGATGTTCTTTTGACATGCTTTAGAACTATCCTTACATGGTGGGAGTTTGACCAGTGACCTGTCCTTTTCGATGGCTAGATTGAGGTGCAAGGAATTCAGTTGTTTGTAGGTCTCCTCCTCTTTCTTGCTCTGATCATACCGTACTTGTACCATCTTCCTTGCTGCAGAAATTGCAGCTTGTCCATCACTCTTTCTTAATTTGGCAAGACCACTGATGCATAACCTCTGCTGTTATGATGAGGCACTTGTCCTGGTTACACACTTCTGGCCTCCCTCCAGTGGTGCAACAGACAAGCCAGGATTTACCTTTTAAAGGGCAACCACTCTTCTCAGAAAAGATGGATGAGACTCTGCATAGTCTCAAATACTCTAGAGCAGCCCTGAAATCCCTGGGCATTTACATCCCAGCAGGGAAGTGGAAAGCATTCCATCCTCACTAGTCCCAGTGTTTTGAGGGGTTTGCCCCTTGAGCCCAAGATCTGTCAAGGAGCAGGAGGAGAGGTTACAAAAGACACCCACCTCCATCCCCTGCTTGGGCAGTCGCCTGTTCATCAAAGCAGGGTTCATCTTCCAAGAGCTCATTTTGATGAGCAGGTAGAGAGCAGACTACCAGTTCTAAGAGTTCTGTTTGTTTCTTTTCCAATTTTTTTCAGACCACCCTGTCCCCCTTCCATTATGCTTTGGGCCCACATCACAATAGAATGGTGGGTTCTAACCATGGTGGAAGTTGAATATACACTCCAATTTATTTCTACCACCCCCTTGACTCCCCTGCAGTCCTCCTTCCTTGCTTGTCTTTAGGGACCCCTCTCATGAGAAAGTGTTACTGCAAGAAATACAGTCGGTCCTCCTTGTGGGAGCAATACAGGAGATCCATCCTTCATTCAGGGGAAAGGGTTTTGCTCCTGATACTTCCTGATACTGAAAGCAAAACAGGGTCTCAGGCCTATTTTAGATCTAAGACAGTTAAACAAGTTCCTGAAAAAATGGAAATTCCGGATGGTCTCTCTACTTCCATTATTCCTTTCCTGGAGTTTGGGGGACTGGCATGCTGCTCTCATTTAAAGTATGGCTGCTTTCATGCGGCAATTCATCACAGCCACAGAGAATTTCAGAGATTCACTGTCAACGGTTGCCATTATCAGTTCACAGTGCTCTGCTTTGGTCTGTTGTCTGCTCCATGTGTTTTTACAAAGTGCATGGCTGTGGTAGTGGCTTTACTCCGGGGGCCAAGGGTCCAGGGATTCCCTTACCTGGATGTCTGGCTGATAAGAGATCGATCCAAGTCACAGGTGGTGTTAAGCATAGGCAAAATCCGATCCAGTTAGAGAATTAGCTTTGTTAGATCTTTTAGGACCTGTCTCAGTTACTCAGCAGCCAATTAACTGAATGTGTGGAATTTGTCTCCAGCCATCATTTTTGTGGCACACATGGCATCTCTGAAGTATGCTGGTTTCTTTGTTGCATGCTCTTATCTCACTGATTGTTTCAGCTTGAGCTTCCAGCTGATGTCCTAATTCAGCTTTGTCTGTTCTCATTGTTACATCAGCATGAAAGAGGGACATAGTCACCCAATAGGATCTGTGCATAAGAACAGTTGTTGTTGTAACATCATCTCTGCATCTTGCTAAGTATAGGGCTCTGCGGAAAACAGTTTTTGGACTGGTAGCTGCTGCGATTGTCCCTCCCTTGCCAGACTTATATTTGGTCTACTTGGCCGTGTCAGCAAATGTTTTGATGCCAGGTACTACATGTCCCATCAGAATCAAATGCACCTCTCATAAATTTCTCCATTTGTTCTTTGCCAACATCTGCTATTTTCAGTAGAGACTCTTGTACATCTGCTTTTACATGCTATGTAGTAGATATGTTGATAGACACCTCTGGATGTGATTCAGAGTCAAATAGGTTTGTCATATTGTTGATGACATGGCTAGTAAGAGCTGTAACATTCCTTTCCAGTGCAAAAGCCAAGGACTTGTTAGTGGACTTTGTCTTCAATACTTGTTAGGCCACTTCTTTCTCTCATAGCTTTTGCATATTCATAATATGAAGCTGTTTATTGTCATCTCTAACACTAAAAACTGACCTGCACATAAGTGTCACTAATTAAACAGTTAATTTATAAATATTTCAAAGGTTAGTACTGCATGCATAGGCAATTACAAATCAAAATCTTCTACCAGGAAGACTAGATGCTTCATTGTTTGTACAAAGGCTTACAAATGGAAAAGCATTATATTAGCAATTTGTATACATTTATATCTACCCACTATGGAGTGCAAACCTTGAGCATGCAATCTGATGCTACTGGTACACAACCTTCAGTGTGAGACTGATCTGGTCAGGAAATTTCAACTGAAAATATAGAAAACTGTTATAATCACTTGTGAAATACCTTGACAATTTAGAATACGTGATGTGAAAAGATTTCATGTTAGTTTACTGCAAAATGTTGATATTCACCATTTTTGTCACATGCTAAAGAGCTTCATCGTTTCTGAAAAAAATATTTGCCCATGCAAAACAAATAAAAATGTTTTAATACATTGTTGTTTGGTAATTTTGACCAATAAACAACAGATTAAAGTGTTGAAATTAATTTAAGCAATAAAAAATATAGCAAAAAGAAAAGGAGTACTTGTGGCACCTTAGAGACTAACCAATTTATTTGAGCATAAGCTTTCGTGAGCTACAGCTCACTTCATCGGATGCATACTGTGCAAAGTGTAGAAGATCTTTTATACACACAAAGCATGAAAAAATACCTCCCCCCACCCCACTCTCCTGCTGGCAATAGTTATCTAAAGTGATCACTCTCCTTACAATTTGTATGATAATCAAGGTGGGCCATTTCCAGCACAAATCCAGGGTTTTAACAAGAACGTCTGAGGGGAGTAGAGGGGGTTAGGAAAAAACAAGGGGAAATAGGTTACCTTGCATAATGACTTAGCCACTCCCAGTCTCTATTCAAGCCTAAGTTAATTGTATCCAATTTGCAAATGAATTCCAATTCAACAGTTTCTCGCTGGAGTCTGGATTTGAAGGTTTTTTGTTGAAGAATTGCAACTTTCATGTCTGTAATCGCGTGACCAGAGAGATTGAAGTGTTCTCCGACTGGTTTATGAATGTTATAATTCTTGACATCTGATTTGTGTCCATTTATTCTTTTACATAGAGACTGTCCAGTTTGACCAATGTACATGGCAGAGGGGCATTGCTGGCACATGATGGCATATATCACATTGGTGGATGTGCAGGTGAACAAGCCTCAATATAGCCGTAGTCATGTTATAGTGTTTCAGGAACTGTGCAAAAAATGACACATTCTCATTTTGGGTACCATTCTTTCACCTCACATACAGCATACAGGCTTAAAGCACCATTTGACAGCTCCACATCATATCTCATCTAATCATACATAAAATAAGCTTTCAAATGATGTGGATGTGTGTAGGATGTGTACATTAAACTCCAACAATACGGCCCTTTTTGCAGAATTGCTGCACACCTATACCTTGTTCTGCTAGATCAAAGAGCTCATTATTAAAGATTTGGTTCCCAGTTCATAGACTGTAATCAAGTCACCTCTTAACCTTCTCTTTGTTAAGCTAAATAGATTGAGCTCCTAGAGTCTATTGCTATAAGGTATGTTTTCTAGTCCTTTAATCATCTCGTTGATCTTTTCTCAACCTTCATCAACGTACTAACATCCTTCTTGAACTGTGGACACTGGCACTGAACATAGTGTTCTAGCAGTACCAAACCCAGAGGTAAAATAACCTCTCTATTCCTTCTTGAGATTTCCAGGTTTTTATTTCCAAGGATTGCATTAGCCCTTTTCGCCACAGTGTTGCACTGGGAGTTTGTGTTCATCTGATTATCCACCACAACCCCCAAATCTTTTTAAGAATCACTGCTTCCCAGGATAAAGTTCCCCACCATGTAAGTATGGCCTAAATTCTTTGTTCCTAGATGTATACGTTTACATTTAGCCATATTAAAATGCATATTGTTTGCTTGTGCCCAGCTTACCAAGCAATCCAGACAGCTCTGTACCAGTGACCTGTCCTCCTCATTATTTACCACTGCCCCAATATTTGTCTTATCTACAAACTTTATCAGTAATGATTTTATATTTCTACCAAGTCCTTAATAAAAATATTAAATAGCATAGGGCCAAGAATCAGTCCCTGTGAGACCCCACTAGAAACACTCCTATTTGATGATTCCCTGTTTATAATTTCATTTTGACACCAATCAGTTAGCCAGTTTTTAATCTGTTTAGTGTGTGCCATGTTAATTTGATATCTTTCTAGTTTTTTAATCCAGTTGTCATGCACCTTATAGAAGTCAAACACCTTATAGAAGTCTATTACTTCATCACTGTTACCTTTACCAATCAATTTTTAATCTCATAAAAAAAAGTCTTTCACCTGCTCTTTATTAATTCATCCACACCCTCTTGAATTACAATCCTGCAGTGGCATATATTTCAAGTCACTGCACTGTATCCATTAAAAATTGACCTTTGGTAGTATTCAGAAGAGAAATTCTGGATTTTTTTAGTTGTTTGTAATGAAAGGCATAAATGCAAAGTGGATTTAGGGAGACACACATCACTCAGGCAGTCTGCTTTTTAGCCTTTGGGCCATGAGATATGAATTTAGGTCAGGCCACATTTTAATATAGAACTCAGATATGGTCATTAAGATAGGCTTAGTTCTTCCTCCGTGAAATTGCCTCTGCAGCTCTCCACTGTAGGATTTGTGTGCCTTGCTTGTGATGTCAAACCTTGAATAAAAAATAACCATGCTGAGGATGTTCAAGGAGTAACTGCAGATCCAAAGATAAAAGTAGGAAATATTCACCTACACCAAGGGTGGGGAAACTTTTAGGCTCAAGGGCCACATCTGGGTATGGAAATTGTATGGTGGGTCATGAATGCTCACAAAATTGGGGTTGGGGTTCAGGAGGGGGTGAGGGCTCTGTCTCGGGGCATGGGCTCTGGGGTGGGGCCAGAAATGAGGAGTTCAGGGTGTGGGAGGGGAGAGCAGAGGGTTGGGGTATGTGGGGGGTGAGGGCTCCAGCTGGAGGTGCAGGCTCTGGGGTGGGATGAGGGGTTGGGGGTACAGGAGGGTGCTCCAGGCTGGGACCAAGGGGTTCGGAGCATGGGAGGGGGATCATGGCGGGGACAGGGGGTTGGAGCACAGGGTGTGGGGGGTTTGAGGGTTCTGGCTGGGGTTGCGGGCTCTGGGGTGGGTCCAGAAATGAGGAGTTCAGGGTGTGGGAGGGGAGAGCAGAGGGTTGGGGTATGTGGGGGGTGAGGGCTCCAGCTGGAGGTGCAGGCTCTGGGGTGGGATGAGGGGTTGGGGGTACAGGAGGGTGCTCCAGGCTGGGACCAAGGGGTTCGGAGCATGGGAGGGGGATCATGGCGGGGACAGGGGGTTGGAGCACAGGGTGTGGGGGGTTTGAGGGTTCTGGCTGGGGTTGCGGGCTCTGGGGTGGGTCCAGAAATGAGGAGTTCAGGGTGTGGGAGGGGGCTCCGGGCTGGGGCAGTGGTTTGCGATGGGGGCTCTGGGCTGGGGCAGGGAGTTGCGGTGACAGCTCTGGCTGGGGGTGCAGGCTCTGGGGTGAGGCTGGGGATGAGGGGTTTGGGGTTCAGGAGGATGCTCCAAGCTGGGATCGAGGGGTTCCGAGGGCGGGGTGGGGATCAGGGCTGGGGCATGGGGTTGGGGCATGGGAGGGCTCAGGGGTGCAAGCTCTGAGCAGCGCTTACCTCAAGCAGCTCCTAGAAACAGCAGTATGTGCCCTCTCCAGCTCCTATGCAGAGGCGTGGCCAGGTGCTTCTGCGCGCTGCCCTGTCTGCAGGCGCCACCCCTGCAGCTCCCATTGGCTGCAGTTTCCAGCCAGTGGGAGCTGCGGGGGCGGCGCTTGGGGCAGGGGCAGAGCACGGAGCCTCCTGGCTGCCCCTAAACGTAGGAGCCGGAGCAGGGACATGCCGCTGCTTGCGAGAGTTGCGTGGAGTGGCACCATGCATGTGCCAAGTGGTCCCCCACCCCACTCCACAGCAGGAGCAGGGCAAGCCCCAGACTCCGCTCCCCAGCGGGAGCTCGATGGCCCTATTAAATTGGCTGGCGGGCCAGATGTGGCCCATGGGCCGTAATTTGTCCACCCCGACCTACACACTTTTTCTCTCTCTCACACACACATTCTCTCTCTCTCTCTCTTCTACTTCATGTTCATCAGGCCAGAGGTGCCATTCAGGCTGAAGGAATGTCCCTTCTGAGCTCCTTGCAGCCAGGCTTTCTAGCTATTTCCTGTCTCACCATGAAGAAGCAGCTGGAAAGAAGAAGGGAAGAAGGAGCTTGATTCTCAAGATCTCCTGACACACTTCCCACTTCTTCCTTCCTTCTCACAAAGTCCTAGGAAGATACTGTGGCAACTTGCTGGAGTTCCCAGAACTGTGAGTCACATTGTTACCCCCTTTGCTGCTCCTAAGTTATGTGACAGCTCTCTGACACCCCCGTTTGTCTGCATTGCCAGCAAAGGCTTCAGGGTTCTTCCAGCCCAAACGTTCCAGAGCAGGGAACTTTAGCTCCCAAGTTTCTCAGAGATGCTTATCGTGAATGAAGAGTTCCTATCACTGTACACTCACAAAAGTTATTATGTTCGCAGCTCCTTTAAAGAGACAGTACCCAACAGTTTATTATCTTAAATGGGATTAACAAACACTCTGTTTTAATCAAAATACTGAATCGGTTTATAGTGAAAGTAAAACAGATTTATACAAAAAGGCATAGTTTTAAGTGACACCATCTGTAAGGAATAAAGATAGCAAGGGTACAAGCAAACAAAAGTAAAAATACACTTCTACAACTAAAACCTGGTTTAACAAACTAGCATCTCTTGCTCAAAGAAGAGTTTCTTACTAAGTCTCTCTTCCAGCATGGCTGACCAGACGCTCTGGCCAGGACTGTTCACAGATCTCAAAGTGCTTGGTTCCTTCATCTCCTGAGGTGTAGGATGTTTTTCTTCTCTCTGCTTATATCTTCCCTAAGTTCATTGAGTCTGGTTCCAGGGGCAGGAAGGCTTCCTGGGGGTGAAGTCTCCATCCACCATCGAGACTGTTAAGTGGTCATCTTTCCCCACTTGCTCCCCAGGTGCCCTTTTTTTTTCACCTTGCATGTAAATGTGCTTTTCTTTGCCTGATTGCCCACACTGCGGCATAACGTTTTTTCTCTGTGACAAATTAATTTTGTTCTGTGAGTATCAGTTTCTTGCTTAACAAAGTGATGAGGTGTTTCTTATTTCTTTCCTCTGACAGCATTAGAACAGCATCTAAGCCAATATCAGATGCATCTGTACAGAATGCGGACCTTTTTGTCAAAATCTGGATTAGCCAGAGCAGGCTTTTCAGACAAGATTTTCAGAACTCTCTTGATATGCCATTAACCATACAACTTTGTTTCGCTTTGTCTTTTTACAGTCTCCAAGACATAATATCAGAGAGTATCCATAATTTCACCTACAGCCTTGTTAGAAACATTTCACACCACTATTAATGACCAGAGTGGTGTTAGATTTCAAATGATATATTACATGTCACTTTTTAAATAAATATCATGACATTAGAGTGTGAGGTGTAATGAGTATGTCAGGCCTGACAAGAGATGCTGATAATGTAGTGAACCATCAGTGAGCCTCTGTGTCATCCCCCTGTGGTTGCTTCACATCCATCTGGGTCAACCAGGCTAGTAAAAGGTTCTGTCACCCCCAAAGGCATGAAATCAGATCTTTTGCCACCCAGAGTCTGCCCTGCTCCCAGTAGAGTTCTGGCCCACAGCTACTCTTAGCTGCGCCAGTGTCTCTCCACAGTCAGCAGTTTTTCCCTGCTCCCAGTGGAGTGTTGGCCCTTAGTTATTTCCTAGCTGTAGCAGAGATTCACCACTCCCAGCAGTTTTTAGGCCTCAGCATCTTCCAGCTGTACCTTGGTTTCCCTGCTCTTAGTGGAGTTCTGGGCCACAGCTTTCCTCAGCAGTCTTTGCTCTCAGTAATGTATTTCCTAGCTGTCAGGGTCCCACCGCTCCTAGCGGATCCTGGGCCACAGCACATTTCTGCTGCACCACAGACACAGTCCACACTGACTCATTTCCCCAGTGAGGGTTTGCCCCTTCGACCGCTGAGTTGAGCCATGGTGGGCTTGTACCTGAGCTTTTGGGCTCAAACCTGTTACATCTTTACAGAGAACAACTCATCAAGAAAAAACACTTCCCACATTTCCATAGTCTGAATTCCAGAATAGCTTGTATGTAGTGTCCATAATGACTCAGACTACAGGCAGAGTGATGGGGTCCATCATACCTACATCTGCTTGTCTGCTAGCCCCTGATCAGACACACCAGTATGTCCTTCCTACTGGGTCCCCTGGATGTGACCTGACCCTCTTCTTCTGTTCGAGCTGCCTGCATTTGCTCTGCTCACAAGCTTCTATTGCTCCAGCTCTGCTTCCTCACTCTGACATGTGGCCTTCAGTTCCGTTTGTCTCTCTTCCCTCAGTAGCCTCTGCAGAATTGTCTGGGGAACTGACTACTTGGCTTCAGTATACCCTGTAGGAGAAAAGGGGACCTTTCTGGCCCCCAGTTTTGAGTAGGTGCCCTATCCTGTCTCATGACATGAGAGTACAGCAATGACACTAGTTCCAATTTCTTCTGATCAGCTGCCGATAGACCTTGCTGTGTATATTGCTCTTCTAACTTCCTCTTGGTGAGCTCAGCATCTGTTTTTTTGCCCCTCCTGCCTTTTCTGTTGTTTACTTATCTTTACACTGTACTTGCCTTTGTTCTGCTTCCTCCCTGAAATAAACAGAAAATAATAAAACTGTAACCTGTCTTCGACTGTTCCTAGCCTTTTCACTTGGGAATCACTAAAAACTACACCAGTACTTAAAATGTAAACCTCCGTTAAAATAGCAAGCTGTGTAAATCCTGTTATGATTATGCAAATATGACAACCTGCTGGGGTTCCCAGAACTGAGAGTCACCGTGTTACAGATCTCAGCCTCAGTAAGGGAGTGCTTTGGCTGCTGCTGCTGCTAAGCTGTGTGACAACTTCCTGACACAACAGCTCATCTGCCTTGCCAGCAAACTCTTCAGGGCTCTGCCAGCTCAAACCTTGCCAAGCAAGTAACAATCAGTGAACTCCAGCCTCTGAGTTCATTGGATATGTCTGTCTGCAAACATAGCCTGTATCACTGTACATTCTCATAGTTATGTTCCCTGCTCCCTTAAAGAGACAGTACCCAGCAGCTTATTTTGTTAAATTGGGTTAACACACACTCTATTTTAATCAAAACACTGAACTGGTTTATAGTAAAAGTAAAAGAAATTTATTGAACAAAAAGTCATAGTTTTAAGTGATACCAACTCTACAGAATTAAGATACAAGGCTTACAAGCAAACAAAGGTAAAATGTGCTTCTAAAACCTGGTTTCACAAAGTAGCATCTCGTGTTCAAAGAAGAGTTTCTTACCAAGTCTCTCTTCCAGCATGGCTGACTAGATGCTCTGCCAGGACCCCTCACAGATCTCAAAGTGGTTCCTTTGTCTCCTGTGGTGTAGGATGCCAAAGTGGCTTTTTTAATCTGTTTATATCGTCCTTAAGTTCATTAACCCTGCTTCCAGGGGCAGTTAGGCTTCCTGAGGGTGCAGTCTCCATCCCCCGTTAAGATTAAGTGGTCATCTTTCCCCTCTTGTTCCCCTGATAGCTTTTTTTACGGTGCATGTAAATGTGTTTGTCTTTGGGTTCAACTTGCTTAAGAACATAAGAACGGCCATTCTGGGTCAGATCCAAAGGTCCATCAAGCCCAGTATCCTGTCCTCTGACAGTGGCCAATGGCAGGTGCCTAAAAGGGAATGAACAGACAGGGCATAGTTCACTTGATGATAACCTGTCACCCAATCCCAGCTTCTGGCAAACAGAGGCTAGGGACACCATTCCTGCCCATCCTGGCTAATAGCCACTGATGGACCTATCTCCCTTTTGAACTCCGTGACAGTGTTGGCTTTCACAACACCCTCTGGCAAGGAGTTCCAGAGGTTGACAGTGCGTTGCATGAAAAAATACTTTCTTGTGTTTGTTTTAAACCTGCTACTTATTAATTCATTTGGTGGCCCCTTGTTCTTGTATTATGAGAAGGAGTAAATAACACTTCCTTATTTACTTTCTCTATACCACTCATGATTTTATAGACCTCTATCACATCCCCCCTTAGTTGCCTCTTTTCCAAGCTGAAAAGTCCTAGTCTTATTAATCTCTCCTCATACGGAAGCCGTTCTTTACCCCTAATCATTTTTGTTGCCCTTTTCTGAACCTTTTCCAATTCCAGTATATCTTTTTTGAGATGGGGTGACCACATCTGCACGCAGTATTCAAGGTGTGGGTGTAAGATAGATTTATATAGAGCCCATATGATATTTTCTGTCTTATTATCTATCCCTTTCTTGATGATTCCCAACATTCTGTTCGTTTTTTTGACTGCCGCTGCACACTGAGTGGATGATTTCAGAGAACTATCCACAATGACTCCCAAGATCTCTTCCTTGAGTGGTAACAGCTAATTTAGATCCCATCATTGTATATGTATAGTTAGGATTATGTTTTCCAATGTGCATTACTTTGCATTTATCAACATCAAATTTCATCTGCCATTTTGTTATCCAGTCACCCAGTTTTGTGAGATCCTTTCGTAGCTCTTTGCAGTCTGCCTGGGAATTAACTCTCTTGAGTAGTTTACAGTTTAATTTACATCAGAGACACATGCAAGCGGGCAGAACCACATTCCTTTGTCTGGAACAGCCATGATGTAGGCACTGCTTTCCAAATAGATTTGAAGAATATATTTCCAGCACCTATCTATAAAGTCCTTGGTGGGTTTACCATCCATACATCACACAAATATATTACTAATCAGTGAGTCAGTAGTTTTCCAATATAATATTACCTGCCACCTTTTGGGTATATATCATGACAAGTGTTCTAACTGGCACTGGAGTAGTCTTAGGGTCACAGATAGCTTCACTTTTCAGAGGGTATTTAGTGTTTCCTATGACTCAGCACCTGAAGGGGAGTTACACTCATTTGAAAGCCCCTGAGTATGAGGCAGGCCTTCCTGTTTTTGGTAAGACAGGCAGTTTGGCCCTCTTCAGCCTTAGTTCTGCAGAAAGTGAAGATGGTCTGTTATAATTGCAATGGGGCAGTTCGTAGAGTCATAGAAGATTAGGGTTGGAAGAGACCTCAGGAGGTCATCTAGTCCAACCCCATGCTCAAAGCAGGACCAATCCCCAACTAAATCATCCCAGCGAGGGCTTTGTCAAGCCGGGCCTTAAAAATCTCTAAGAATGGAGATTCCACCACCTCCTTAGGTAACCCATTCCAGTGCTTCACCACCCTCCTACTGAAATAGTGTTTCCTAATATCCCAACCAAACCTCCCCCACTGCAACTTGAGACTATTGCTTCTTGTTCTGTCATCTGCCATCACTGAGAACAGCCGAGCTCCATCCTCTTTGGAACCCCCCTTCAGGTAGTTGAAGGCTGCTATCAAATCCCCCCTCACTCTTCTTTTCTGCAGATTAAATAACCCCAGTTCCCTCAGCCTCTCCTCATATGTCATGTGCCCCAGCCCCCTAATCATTTTCACTGCCCTCTGCTTGACTTTCTCCAATTTGTTCATATCCCTCCTGTAGTTGGGGGGGGGGGGGGGGGCAAAACTGGACACAATACTCCAGATGTGGCCTCACCAGGGTTGAATAGAGGGGAATAATCACTTCTCTCGATCTGCTGGCAATGCTCCTACTAATGCAGCCCAATATGCCATTAGTCTTCTTGGCAACAAGGGCACACAGTTGAGTCATATCCAGCTTCTCATCCACTGTAATTCCCAGGTCCTTTTCTGCAGAACTGCTGCTTAGCCAGTCGGTCCCCAGCCTGTTGCAGTGCATGGGATTCTTCCATCCTTAGAGCAGGACTTTTCACTTGTCCTTGTTCCTCTCCCCAGAAACCTCTGCAAAAACAACAGTTTAGATTTGGCCTTTAATGACTTTTGACTGAAGCACCCCAAAATGGGTTTTGCAATGGCCTCCCATTTGAGGCCTTATGACCTGTCCTTAGAAGCAAACTACACCTTCTGGGACTGCTTGGACCATACAATTGAAGGATCAGTCAAGAAAACTTTGATCTTGGGGGTACCTGTATATTAACAACAGTTTATGCTCCCTACACTTTTACTAATATATTTCTTTAATTCCATTTTATATAAAATATGGTTTCTCTTGGACATTTGGTGAGAAAGACCATATTACCTAGTGTATCTAATGCAGTAGTTTCACTGTAGGGATATGGTGACAATATAAATCATGAGTGCTAAGCTCAAGAACTCATAACCACTCAAGGGAATTAAAGGCTTAATTTATATGCGTTTAGGGTTACACTATTTAATTATTTTAAAAACAACCAACCAAACCATCAACAAAAAACCTTCCCTCCCCTTTTTATTTCTGTATCTCAGTTCCTTCTACTTGTTTCTGGTCACTTTTCCTTCTCCTCTCTTCATATTAACATTATTTAATAAACTATTTACCTTCCAAGAGGCAATGGCAATATTTATTCTGTGCTTTTCTGACACTACTTTATGACCACAAATGTGGAACAATAATGAAGTGTACACTGTGACAACGCTATGTCTTTGTCTCTGTGGGTCCCGCATTTCCTGGTGGATTTCGCTAGCCTCCGAGGCTCACAGTGACCCGCCACATAGCCCTTCTCTCTCTCTAGAGGCAAGAGTCACAGCTTACTGAGTCATTTTCATCAAAAGCCAGCAAGGGAGGTGAGGAGAAGGAACCCTCCCTCGCACAGTCTCTGTTGTCTCCCAGTCTCAGTGATTAATAGGGGAAGGGAGAGGGGAGCCCGGGCTCACCTCTACTCCAGGCTCTAGCCTATGGACCCTAATAGTAGCAGCTGTGGTAGCTGACTTTTTGGAAATAAGACATGTACAATTCCCTGGGCCACTTCCCCACAGCAGCCCCCACTCAATATCTCCTTCACCATTACCTCAGGGCCTCCTTCCTTGCATCTGATATGGATTTGTACTGCTTAGTTTCTCCAACAGCGCAGCTTCATCCTACAGCTCCTGACACACACACCTCACTGACTAACTGGGAAGCTTTTAACTAGTTCCAGCCAGCCCTTGATTGGCTTCAGGTGTCCCAATCAACCTAGCTATCTCCACTGCTTTCTAGAAGTATCTTAATTGGCCCCAGATGTCTTGATTAACCTGGAGCAACTGCCATTTGGTTACCATGGTACCAGGGATTTGTTTAGCCTGGGGCTCACATACCTGTTCCTCACTACTTTACTATAGCCATCTGGCCTTGCGCCGTCACAGCACATACTCATTTTTATAAGCAGGTAACAGGTATCTGCATGCTTTGAGTGAAACTATGTATGTGTGTGTGTGTGCACACACCCATATATAATCATAGAATCATAGAATATCAGGGTTGGAAGGGATCTCAGGAGGTCATCTAGTCCAACCCCCTGCTCAAAGCAGGACCAATCCCCATATAAATCATCCCAGCCAGGGCTTTGTCAAGCCTGACCTTAAAAACCTCTAAGGAAGGAGATTCTACCACCTCCCTAGGTAACGCATTCCAGTGTTTCACCACCCTCCTAGTGAAAAAGTTTTTCCTAATATCCAACCTAAACCTCCCCCACTGCAACTTGAGACCATTACTCCTTGTCCTGTCCTCTTCCACCACTGAGAATAGTCTAGAACCATCCTCTCTGGAACCACCTCTCAGGTAGTTGAAAGCAGCTATCAAATCCCCCCTCATTCTTCTCTTCCGCAGACTAAACAATCCCAGTTCCCTCAGCCTCTCCTCATAAGTCATGTGTTCCAGACCCCAATTATTTTTGTTGCCCTTCGCTGGACTCTTTCCAATTTATCCACATCCTTCTTGTAGTGTGGGGCCCAAAACTGGACACAGTACTCCAGATGAGGCCTCACCAATGTCGAATAGAGGGGGACAATCACGTCCCTCGATCTCCTCGCTATGCCCCTACTTATACATCCCAAAATGCCATTGGCCTTCTTGGCAACGAGGGCACACTGCTGACTCATATCCAGCTTCTCGTCCACTGTCACCCCTAGGTCCTTTTCCGCAGAACTGCTGCCTAGCCATTCGGTCCCTAGTCTGTAGCTGTGCATTGTGTTCTTCCGTCCTAAGTGCAGGATCCTGCACTTATCCTTATTGAACCTCATCAGATTTCTTTTGGCCCAATCCTCCAATTTGTCTAGGTCCCTCTGTATCCTATCCCTGCCCTCCAGCGTATCTACTACTCCTCCCAGTTTAGTATCATCCGTAAATTTGCTGAGAGTGCAATCCACACCATCCTCCAGATCATTTATGAAGATATTGAACAAAACCGGCCCCAGGACCGACCCCTGGGGCATTCCACTTGACACCGGCTGCCAACTAGACATGGAGCCATTGATCACTACCCGTTGAGCCCGACAATCTAGCCAACTTTCTACCCACCTTATAGTACATTCATCCAGCTCATACTTCTTTAACTTGCTGACAAGAATACTGTGGGAGACAGTGTCAAAAGCTTTGCTAAAGTCAAGATACAATACATCCACTGCTTTCCCTTCATCCACAGAACCAGTAATCTCATCATAGAAGGTGATTAGATTAGTCAGGCATGACCTTCCCTTGGTGAATCCATGCTGACTGTTCCTGATCACTTTCCTCTCATGTAAGTGCTTCAGGATTGATTCTTTGAGGACCTGCTCCATGATTTTTCCAGGGACTGAAGTGAGGCTGACTGGCCTGTAGTTCCCAGGATCCTCCTTCTTCCCTTTTTTAAAGATTGGCACTACATTAGCCTTTTTCCAGTCATCCGGGACTTCCCCCGTTCGCCACGAGTTTTCAAAGATAATGGCCAATGGCTCTGCAATCACAGACGCCAGTTCCTTTAGCACTCTCGGATGCAACTCGTCCAGCCCCATGGACTTGTGCACGTCCAGCTTTTCTAAATAATCCCTAACCACCTCTTTCTCCACAGAGGGCTGGCCATCTATTCCCCATGTTGTGATGCCCAGCGCAGCAGTCTGGGAGCTGACCTTGTTCGTGAAGACAGAGGCAAAAAAAGCATTGAGTACATTAGCTTTTTCCACATCCTCTGTCACTAGGTTGCCTCCCTCATTCATTAAGGGGCCCACACTTTCCTTGGCTTTCTTCTTGTTGCCAACTACCTGAAGAAACCCTTCTTGTTACTCTTAACATCTCTCGCTAGCTGCAGCTCCAGGTGTGATTTGGCCCTCCTAATTTCATTCCTACGTGCCTGAGCAATATTTTTATACTCTTCCCTGGTCATATGTCCAACCTTCCAATTCATGTAAGCTTCTTTTTTATGCTTAAGATCCGCTAGGATTTCACCGTTAAGCCAAGCTGGTCGCCTGCCATATTTACTATTCTTTCGACACATCGGGATGATTTGTCCCTGTAACCTCAACAGGGATTCCTTGAAATACAGCCAGCTCTCCTGGACTCCTTTCCCCTTCATGTTAGTCCCCCAGGGGATCCTACCCATCCGTTCCCTGAGGGAGTCGAAGTCTGCTTTCCTGAAGTCCAGGGTCCGTATCCTGCTGCTTACCTTTTTTCCCTGTGTCAGGATCCTGAACTCAACCAACTCATGGTCTGCCTCCCAGATTCCCATCCACTTTTGCTTCCCCTACTAATTCTTCCCGGTTTGTGAGCAGCAGGTCAAGAAAAGCTCCCGCCCATAGTTGGCTCCTCTAGCACTTGCACCAGGAAATTGTCCCCTATGCTTTCCAGAAACTTCCTGGATTGTCTGTGCACCACTGTATTGCTCTCCCAGCAGATATCAGGAAAATTAAAGTCACCCATGAGAACCAGGGCATGTGATCTAGTAGCTTCCGCGAGCTGCCAGAAGAAAGCCTCATCCACCTCATCCCCCCTGGTCCGGTGGTCCATAGCAGACTCCCACCACTACATCACTCCTGTTGCTCACACTTCTAAACTTAATCCAGAGACATTCAGGTTTTTCTGCAGTTTCGTACCGGAGCTCCGAGCAGTCATACTGTTCCCTTACATACAGTGCTACTCCCCCACCTTTTCTGCCCTGCCTGTCCTTCCTGAACAGTTTATAACCATCCATGACTGTACTCCAGTCATGTGAGTTATCCCACCAAGTCTCTGTTATTCCAATCACGTCATAATTCCTTGACGTCACCAGGACCTCCAGTTCTCCCTGCTTGTTTCCAAGGCTTTGTGCATTCGTATATAAGCACTTGAGATAACCTGCTGATCGCCCCTCATTCTCAGTATGAGGCAGGAGCCCTCCCCTCACAGACATTCCTGCCTGTGCTTCCTCCCGGTATCCTGCTTTCCCACTTACCTCAGGGCTTTGGTCTCCTTCCCCCAGTGAACCTAGTTTAAAGCCCTCCTCACTAGGTTAGCCAGCCTGCTCGCAAAGATGCTCTTCCCTCTCTTCGTGAGGTGGAGCCCGTCTCTGCCCAGCACTCCTCCTTCATGGAACACCATCCCATGGTCAAAGAATCCAAAGCCTTCTCTCCGACACCACCTGCGTAGCCATTCGTTGACTTCCACGATTCGACGGTCTCTACCCAGGCCTTTTCCTTCCACGGAGAGGATGGACGAGAATACCACTTGCCCCTCCAACTCCTTTATCCTTCTTCCCAGAGCCACATAGTCCGCAGTGATCCGCTCAAGGTCATTCTTGGCAGTATCATTGGTGCCCATGTGGAGAAGCAGGAAGGGATAGCGATCCGAGGGCTTGATGAGTCTCGGCAGTCTCTCTGTCACTTCGCGAATCTTAGCCACCAGCAAGCAGCAGACTTCTCGGTTTTCCCGGTCAGGGCGGCAGATAGATGACTCAGTCCCCCGGACTGAGTTTCAGTTTAGTTTCAGTTTCAGTTATGTCAAAAAAGTTGGGAAATGCATAGCTAACCAAGTGACCATTGATCTTGAACACTGTGGTGTGCCTTTCATACCTTTACGTGTAGTTCTGAACATGTAGTTCCCTGCCTTTAGTCAGCGTCTTTCCGTCTATACAGTACTGGAATTTGATCATTAAAATTCCTGCATCTTGCAGTGTGATGAACCTCACCAGCTTTACTAACAGTCTGTGTACCTATATCGTACAGGTGATATATGTCTTTGTGTTAGAGAGAGAGAAAGCATGCTTACAAGTTCCCACAGCAGAATAATAATGTGTGAAAAAGCATGGAGAATGGTAGAATGAGCTGTAAATATTGAAAACAATGTGCTCTGATTTTAATTGTTATGTTTTTTGATAGCCATTTAAGTACTGTGGCTCTACGTGGTCAGGGTTTGAAGAAGGCACCAGGTGTCCACTTTATTTTTCCTCTGGAAGAATTTTCTCTCTTCCCATTATCCTCTGCCCCTTTTTCATTTGCCCCACAGGGTTTTTTTCTGGATAGAAATATTAGTTCAATCCCTATCTGGAAACTGTGGCACTAAGTTTATTATTTACTTTTCCTGATTTTAAAGCCCTCTCTCTGCTCCTGTCCAAACCCCACCCGCAGATCTTGTCGCCCTCTGCTTACGCACCCTTCCTGCTACCTCCCCTTCTGGCTTCCTGTATCCCCCTTTCCCCATGTCTCCCCACTTTCCTCATCCCTGTGAATACTAAGTCAGCCTGCTTCCTCCATCTTCTCACTGTTGCCAGGTGGGGGAGAAATGAGAACAGGTGACACAGTCTCACAGCTCTCAGTTCTGGTGCCTGGTGTCACAGCAACCCCCAGCAGCAATTATAGCAGTGGTTTTCAACCTTTTTTCTTTTGTGGACCCTTAAAACATTTTGAATGGAGGTGTGGACCCCTTTGGAAATCTTAAGAATAGTCTGTGGACCCCTAGGGGTCTGCAGACCACATGTTGAAAACCAACTGTTCTATGGTAATGACAATCTTTTGCAGACTCCTTAGACTTAGTCTGCAGATCCCCAGGCATCCACAAACTACAGGTTGAAAACCACTAAATTACAGGAATGTCCTGCAGCTCTGGGATGGACCATACTTGGTTGCTCTGTGGGATGGCACATGCACAGTTCAGTCGCACTATAAGCTTTGTGGGGCTGGAGCGTGCTCATGCAGATGGAATCGCCAGAATTTAGCAGCCAAGCTTTAACAAGTGTCTACTGAGCATGAGTGAACTAAGATTTGTTCTTCGAGTGTCCTCTGCGTATTCTCACTCATGAGAGACTCCGACCAGTGCAGAGTGAATGGTAGAACTGTAGATAGCAGTGCCCATTGAAGCACTCACATGTTTCCCTCCCCCCTCCCCTGACTGAACACTGAGAGTATAAAAGGGGCATAGTATTCCACCCACCTCAGTTCTTTCTAACCACCACTAGCTGAATGGATTAGAAACTGCTCTGGGGTTCTCCCTTATCCTTATCTTTCAAAGACCAGTTTGTTTGGGTTGTAAATAGTTAGTTTAGTTGGTTAGGCTTGGTCTACACCGCAGATGACCTATATTGGTATAAATATGTTGCCCGGGATGGATTTTTGATGTAGTTATACCCTCCTAACTCCCTATGTAGACAGTGCTATGTCAACAGGAGGGCTTCTCCCATTAACATAGCTACTGACTCTTGGGGAGGAAGCGTCCCTACACCAATGAGAGAAGCTTTCCCATCAGCATAGTAGGTAGCATCTTCAGTAAGCACTACAGTGACCCAGCTGCATTGCTGCAGCACTATATGTGTAGACAAGCCCCGAGTATTGTTGGTGTTAATTTTTGAAGAATTTAAGTTCTTTGCTGCCAAGATGGCAGAGCCAAAGACCAATAAGCTGGGCTTTAAGAGATGTGTGTCATGCCCATCTGTGTTTTCAGCATCCAATGCACATGCTAGATGCACATGCTAGATGCACACGCTGGTATACTTGGGTGAGGGACACTCGCCATTAAAATGCTTGATTTGCTCGGGGTTTATGAAGTGAGAGTAGGAGGAGCAGGAGAGACAGAATAGGCTTCAGGGAACTCTGCTCCAGGAAGCTTTGTCAGTGATCACAGGTCCTAGATAAACCTCAGAGACTGGCATTGGCTCTGGGTGAGTGGAGTGAAAAAGTTAAGTCCCCTTTTTCAGTGCTGAAGACCACGGTATCCGGAAGACAGTGGAAAGATCCAAAGAGCAGGATTATTCAACCTACTGTGGTGTTGGCCTCTGTCTCCAGAGCCAGTCCATGAGATAGGGATGTGATCGTTATGGTGAGCATAAATGCTCAGTCCTCATTGGGATCATCCTTTTCTTCAAGAGACAGTCCATGAGAAAAAGACCCATCTAATCTGGTGGTTTTTAAGGAACCAGGCTTGAGCAAAGACTCTCGTGATAGAACCAGAAAGTGTTCTTCGTATCTGATATTTTTTTGGATCTGGATGAGCTGGAAAGAGTTAAGAACATCTCCTGCAGGTTAAGAAGAAGGATCAGGCTAGCACAAATCCAGAGACTGCAACAGATAGTTGACAAGGCTCAAATTCATCGACTGTCTCTGTCTCCATCACGGTTTGTAATTAATCCTTCTTTGATAGTAGAACAACAATAGGATTTTTTTATTGGCGCCAAGTCTATTAGATAGCCCTTCAGGAAAGAGAAGGGGGGTTGAAGAAATTTGGATTGCTCCAATACCTCTGCCACTTAAGATTCTGCCAAGCGATCTCTAGTAATTCATTCAGGATTTATATACCAAAAAATATTTTCAGCTGGATCCGAGTGTGGAATTCTGGCCGAATAGGCAATCTCTGCCTTAGTTCAGATTGTCTCATTGGCCCTCTCCTGTAGACTTTCAAGAATTTTCTTTGTATGGTAATAGATCTTTACCAATTTGGCACCATGAGGACATTCTTCTTGAGAGAAGAATTAGAATTGAAGATCTTCCCTTTTTATATGTCCTTCCTTTTGATCTATCCGTGACACCGAGAATGTTTACAAATGCCTCTCTGTAGTAGCAGCATATTTAAGGAAATTGGATATTTGTATATGCTTACCTAGATGATTGGTTCATAGAAGCACCATTGAGGGAAAAGACCCTGGTAGATGTAAAACAAATATATTTTTGCCAGTGGGGGGGTTATGCATAAATAGGGAAAAATCACTCCTCTAAGTCCAGCACAGAAAATTCCCTTTTATAGGGGTCATATTCGACTTAACTGTAGCCAAGGTCTTTCATCCAGAAAAAAGGTTTATAAAAATAAATTAATCTATACTTCTGTTTCTGTACTCTCCGGAGCAGATGATATTCTTTTTGATCGGTGGTGGGTCTTGTGGCATTAACCATGTCAGTGAACCCCATACGCTTATCTTCAGATGAGAGACCTACAACGCTGGTTGTTAAACAATTATAATCCAGGTATAGACGGTGTGCATTACAAATTAATAATTACACAGCAAGTATTAACAGCACTGATGTGGTGGATGTGGTCTAAATGAGATGAAGAATATTCCATTCAATCCCCTTGTGCTGTCACTCGTTACTTCTGATGCATCTACTCTGGGATGGGAGACCCATTTAGACAACAATTAGGTGATAAGAGGGCAGCGGTGGAAGAGATATTACATCTCAGTGTTAGACCTGAGAGCAATCAAATGGGCTCCAAAATCATTTCTGCCTCAGATCAGACACAGAGTGGTTCAGGTGGTAACAGACAATGACAGTATTGTATTATCTGAACAAACAAGGGACAGCACATTCCCTGCTATTTTGCAGAGGTATGTCCCTGGGAATGGTGTATAAAATATGCTGTTCACCCAATAGTAATTTGAGTATTAGGGGAAACCAGAGTATCCGACAGGTCAACTGATCAAGTCAACCTCTCAGATGCACAAATGGTCTCTGAAGAATGAACTGGTACCACAGTTTTTCAGTTTGTGGGGAAATTGTGTAATAGATCTTTTTGTAACCAGCAGCAGCAGGAAGTGTCAGATTTTGCTTGAGAACAGGCAGGGACAAGGACTCTGTCAGATGCATTTCTGAGAAATTGAGGTCATGGTCTCATAAATGCATCCCCTTCATTTTCCCTCATTCAGAGAGTGATAAAATAAAACAAGACAAGCCAGAGTGGTTTTGATAGTTCTGGCTTGGTCAGGTAGCAGTAGTAATTGGCTTTAATCCATTTGTCCAAAGGGTTGTATGAACTCCTGCTGTTAATGCTGGACTTGTTATCACAGCAATAAGGGATGGTATATCACCAAGACCTTCAGTCTCTTCACCTCACAGCATAGGAGATAGGACTCTGGGATTGCTAGAGCAGTCTTGTTCTTTAAAGGTGCAAAATGTACTGATAAATTCAAAGAAAGTGTCAACTCAAAAACATTAGTTATAAATGGAAAATATTTTATTGTGTGTTTCTGTGAATGAGATGGCTCGATATTACTTATGCATTAGAGTATTCATTATATCTTAAAAGAGTGGGTCTCTCTTTGTCATCCATAAACGTTCATATTTCTGTGATATTAGAACACCATGTGCCTGTGGATAGTAAATTGGTTTTTACTCATAATGTAGTTAAGAGGTTTTTAAAAGGGCTTAATCTATACCCTGCAGTCAGAAATATTTTACAATCTTGGGATTTGAAGATAGTGCTTGCACAGTTAATGAAACATCCGTTTGAACCTATGAGGAGTTGTATGTTCTGTTTATCCATTAAAAGAACAGGAGTGCTTGTGGCCCCTTAGAGACTAACAAATTTATTAGAGCATAAGCTTTCGTGGGCTGCAGCCCACTTCATCGGATGCATAGAATGGAACATATCATAAGAAGATATATATATATATACACATACAGAGAAGATGGAAGTTGTCATACAAACTGTAAGAGGCTAATTAATTAAGATGAGCTATTATCAGAAGGACAAAAAAATTTTTGTAGTGATAATCAAGATGGCCCGTTTAGACAGTTGACAAGAAGATGTGAGGATACTTAACATAGGGAAATAGATTCAGTATGTGTAATGGGTCATTCTATGCATCCGATGAAGTGGGCTGTAGCCCACAAAAGCTTATACTCTAATAAATTTGTTAGTCTCTAAGGTGCCACAAGTACTTCAGTTCTTTTGCAGATACAGACTAACAGGGCTGCTACTCTGAAACCTGTTTATCCATTATCCTTTTTAATAGCCATCACTTCAGCTAAACCTATAAGTCTGTTATAAGTGTTAATGACTGACTTGCCATTTCCTGTGCTCATAAAGATAAAGTATTACTGTATACACACCCAAGGTTCTTACCTAAAATGGTTTCTCATTTTCACATAAATCAGTCTATAGGTTTACTGCCCCCGCCCCCCCCCCTCAAAAATACAAAAACAAAAAACCCCCAAACCAACAACAAAAAAACCAAAACTTCATACTCACGTTGATGAGACTAGATTACATACACTGGATTTTAGAATGAGTTAGCCTTTTATTTAGATTGTCTAAAATTCTTGGTCCTGTCTCCCAAGTTGTTTATCTTTTATGAAGATAGGAAAAAGGGTAGAGCTATTAGTCTCACCCATCTGAAAGATGTTTGTATACTGTGTATTAAAGAGACAAGGTGGGTGAAGTAATAGCTTTTATTGGACCAACTTCTGTTGGTGAGCAAGACAAGCTTATGAGCTTACAGAGCTCAGACCTGAAGAAATGTTCTGTGTAAACTCAAAAGCTTGTCTCTTTCCCTAACAGAAGCTGGTCCAGTAAAAGCTATTACCTTACCCACCTTGTCTGTCTAATATCCTGGGACCAACACGGCTACAACTACACTGCATACAACACATGTATTAAAGAGGCTTATGTATTGAAAGTTCTCTCTTTTCCTGGGGGAACTACAGCACATTTTCCTGTGTCAAAAGCAGCTTCAGTGGCGTTCTCGAGATGTATTCCTTAAATAGAAATCTGAAGAGCAGCCATGTGGAATACAGTCCATGCTTTTTAGTCTGGGAACATAATGTAGTAAATTTTCATACTGGGGATAAGTTAGTGATAGAAAGGTAAGGGGGGTGTTATTTGATTGGTAAAAATCTACAGAATCATAATTTCAAGGGTGTCACCCTCTGCAGTGGGGCAGAGAGGACTCGCTTCCCCACTAACCCCCAGGCTCCCAGCTCCAGGTCCTTTGGTGGAAATTTTGATAGTATAGTGTTGGAAATGGCTTGAGTTGGGTGTATTTGAAAGCCCTTTCTCCCAGAAACACAATACCAAACATGGCAAACCTAGAGCAGTTATGTAGATGGATGCTTGTTTAAACATGAACTTTTAAAAAATTATACTTTAATACATGGGGATGCATTGCTTACCATTTTAAAAAAAGGACACTGATCTTTGGTAATCCTAGGGAAGTTAGACTTGACATGACCAAAAATATTTATTCATCGAAGTCATCATCCGTGTTCTGTCTGTCTAGGGCACAACTGCTAGACATGTTTGTCATGCTGTCTGATATGTGGCTGGCAGCTGAGAGTGCCAAAGTCAGGGCAAACTGGTAGAAAACAGGGCAGTCATCCCAAATTGATGGTGTATTCTGTAATTAGATTTTACCAAACCAATAACAAGCGTGCAAGTCTGGATTACTATATTAGCCTTACCATGGAGCCACAGATGGTCCCTTTATGCTCTCCGGTGCATCTTGCCACTCACACAAACAGGACTTTGTAATAAAAGGTTATTAAAACCAAAAATCACCTCACATTAAGTTCTTCTAACCCCAAAGGATCGGCCACCCTACGTCATTGCATGTTCCAGATCTCACACCAAAAACGACACTGACAGCCAATTTCTTTAGTAAACTAAACTAAAGATTTATTAGCTAAGAAGAAGAAATGAGAAATGAGAGGTTAAAGCAGGTAAAATACATAAAAGGTGAGTTGGAGTTTGTAAGTCTAATTAGTAGCAGAGATGTAAAGTCTGCTAGTTTCCGTAAGTCTCAGAGTTACTCAAAATGAGTTTAGGGACCTCTGTCCATTTGCTCAGTATTCCCCATCAGAATTCATCAGTCCAGAGATGCAGAATCACTCCCAGGCTTCCTTCTTATAATTGAAAACAGTCTATCAAGTGTTTTCAACACAGCATGGACTCTTGCTTTGTTGACTAAAGGCAGACAAAGCTTCTGGATTTTCCATTGTTAAATGCTAAGACCAATGCTTTGAAGTTAACATATTTCTTCATCTGCAGTTCTGAGGCTTCCATCCCATTAATGCATTTAATTTCATCCACCCAAACCATCTTTCATTAGTTTACAGGAATAAAGAGATAGTCCAGAGGTTCTCAAACTGGGAGTTGGGACCCTTCAGGGGGTTGCAAGGTTATTACACGGGTGGTCGAGAGCTGTCAGCCTCCACCCCAAACCCCGCTTTGCCTCCAGCATTTATAATGGTGTTAATATTCAGAAAAGTGTTGTTGTTTTTAATGTATGAGGGGGTTCGCACTCAGAGAAGCTTGCTATGTGAAAGGGGTCACCAGTACAAAAGTTTGAGAACCACTGAGATAGTCAGAAACATGCCTTTGTTAGTTTTCTAGCAGTTTTACATGTTAAATAAATTCTCATCCTAATGCTAATACATGTTTTGATCTAGGACTAAATAAGTATAATGCAAATCAACAAGTTTCAGATGAGCGAAGACAATAATATGAGCATTTCACTAGTTTTCAAGCATTTAGGGCAAATGTAATTATGAGGCAGACATCATGTACACGTAATGTGATAACATCCCCTTTTCTTCTATTCTAACAAGTGAATTGGTTTGAACACACTGTGACGTTATTGACATAATCTGGGGCTGTATAGATCATCGTTGCAACCAAGATCCTGTAGTGGCACCAAATCTTATATAAAGGGGGTCAAATGAGGTGTCTAAGACAAGGTTATGGTTTGGTGATTATGATTATGCTGTCTATATGTGTGTATCATTTTTGTAGTTGAAGTTATGAATATTGGCTCTATACTGTCTGTATTTCAAACTTATGCTATGCTTCTGGGTGACACCCCAGACAAGTTGGTGTCAGCTCTGCCTAGCCTGC
The DNA here is from genome assembly GCF_965140285.1 of Lepidochelys kempii. Lineage (NCBI taxonomy): Eukaryota > Metazoa > Chordata > Testudines > Cheloniidae > Lepidochelys > Lepidochelys kempii. The sequence goes on along the minus strand of NC_136380.1, from coordinate 209,612,128 downwards.
TTGATGGCCCATTAAGGACCATCAGCTATACAATTGACCCATTGAGAGAAGGCAGACATGCGTTGTGACTCAGCAAGGTATGCAGGGACATGCCTATGGACAGAACTCTGAGGTTTTTCCATGCCATGTGATGGACAGCTTGTCCTTGGGACAAAGAAAGAGAAACCACACGGCAAGAGAATATAAAAGGCTGCTGCAGCTCCTCCATCTTGTCTTCAATCCTGCTTCATACCTCTGGAGGAACTTTGCTACACTGAAGCTTTGAACCAAGGACTGAAAGACCCATCCCAGCTGTGGAAGTACTCCAGAGACTTGATTTGAACCTGCAGTTTATTCTATCACTGCTACAAGCCTGAACCAAGAAGTTTGCCATTACTGTATGTAATTGATTCCATTTAACCAATTCTTGCTCTCATCTATATTTTTTTCCTTTTATGAATAAACCTTTAGATTTTAGATTCTAAAGGATTGGCAACAGCATGATTTCTGGGTAAGATCTGCTTTGTATATTGACCTGGGTCTGGGGCTTGGTCCTTTGGGATTGAGAGAACCTTTTTCCTTTTACTGGGGTATTGGTTTTTATAACCATTCATCCCCATAACGAGTGGCACTGGTGGAGATACTGGAGTGTCTAAGGGAATTGCTTCTGTGACTTGTGGTTAGCCAGTGGAGTGAGACCAAAGTCTGCTCTGTTTGGCTGGTTTGGTTTGCCTTAGAGGTGGAAAAACCCTAGCCTTGGGCTGTAACTGCCCTGCTTTAAGCAGTTTGTCCTGAATTGGCACTCTCAGTTGTGTCCCGCCAGAACCAGCATCGTTACACACACTATGACCTTTTAACATTTCTTTGGTTTCTATTAGCATGTGAGTGAATTAGCCTGCTGCCTTGTTTGAGCTGGCAGCCTGTTTGGCAGCATCACAATGTTATCGCACTGTTCCTTGTCTGTGCCACACCCTCACATCTCACTGCAAGGCAGGCTGTGTAGGGACTGGGGCATGTCTGGTCAGACTTAATGGTTAGTCAGCAGCCTGGAACCACAGCTGGGGTCAGAGTCAGGCGTCAAGCCAGGGGTCAAAGCCTAAGTCAGCGTTGGAGTATGGCATAGGAGCAGGGACCTGGAACAAGGCAGGAAAACTGGAACCTGGAACAGATGGCGGTCTGGGTTAAGGACAGGAACGGGCTGGGAGACAGGGTTTGGGAGTCGGGCAAATAGGCAGTGACCATAGTAGTAGCCAATCAAGGATTCACGTAGTTGCTTAGACAGCTTGCTTTCTCCTTCTGGTTTAAGTTGAGTGTCCCAGCCAATTGTATGGCTGGACGCTCTCCCAATCAGGGCAGGGCCCTTTGTGATCTAGACCTTTTGCTGGTCCCCTTTTCCACTAGTCCAGATGAGCTGCTGGGTGGCAGGCCTGGGTGTGAGGCCTATGGTCTCTCACATTCTGCTGGCCAAATATTTGCAGGGTGGTGAGAATCTGGTCTTAGCACACAAGCATTTGATTAGCTGAAGGATTGATTAGGGAGCAGATGGTATTTCACACATAACTGGTGTGATTAGTCTGTCCTCCAAGACCCATCCATGCCTGATAGGAGAGGCTAGTTTTGGATGTGCTCAATCTTCCAGAGCTATTCCATGGCTTGATAATTTGACTTCTTGATAGCAGGTATAAAAGTGCCAATTTTTCTGAGTGAACTGAGCAGTCAGTGGGGGTAGCAGGTTTGACTGGCAGTATGCATACCTGGGTTATTCGGTCTGGCACCTCATGTAGTGCTGAGTTAAAGGCCCGCTATGGTGGAATGTACCTTTCTTCTGAAATGGTGTAGGTATGATGTGTCTTGGGTTTCCAGATCATTTTGAGGGTATGTCTTCTATCTCTGTAGCTGAAGCAGTATTCAGTGATTTTTTTTGCCTCTGGAATGCATTCCACTTTTGCACAATAATCAAGTGAGGTCCAGACTAGTGACTATAGAAAGATCTACTATCCTCAATTTAACTTCTGATTCATAGAAAACTGGACTTCTTGGCTTCAGAATTTTTGTACCTTTGTAGGAAAGTAAGTTGCTCTTCGAGTGCTTGTTCATGTCCATTCCAATCAGGTGTGTGCACGCACATGTGCACGATGGCCGAGAGATTTTTCCCTTAGCAGCATCTGTCGGGCTGGCCTGGGCGCCCCTTGGAGTCAAGCCTTCATGGCATTCAATGAGCCCTGCTGACTCGCTACCCCTTCAGTTCCTTCTCACCGCCAGTGATGGTTGGCTGAAACTTCCCTTAGCCCTTCCTTAGCAAGCACGTTCTGTAGTCATTGTATATAGTTACCTTAGTGTCTTCTTAGTATTAGAGCTCTTAGTAGAGTTATTGGGGGTTCCCCGCCGCATCCCACCTCCCTGGAGCCGTGGTATGCCATGGTCCCCAGTGTTTAAAAACTGTCTGGCCTGCTTGAAGGGCATGCCAAAGAGCGATCCATACTCATCGTGTTTACGGTGCATAGGGGAGAGCCACCAAAAGCATCACTGTAAGATCTGCCGTGAGTTCCGCCCTAGAACTCTTAAAGAAAGGGAACAGCGGCTTAAGGTGATCCTCATGGAAGCACCCCTACACCCCCACTCTGACCCAGGCTCAGGACCGAGCTCCTAATGCTTCATCCTTGATGAGGAGCCCCCCAACACCATCATCAAGCTCAGTGCCGAGAAAGGAATCGGCCTGAGATGCTTGGCACTGACATGGCACCTCACGAGGCCTGGCTGAAAGCAGGCGCCGATCTCACTCGCTGGTGCATCAGAAGAAAAAGAAGCCGGACAGTCGCTCTCCTCCGGCTAAATCCAGAGATGTGGGACCCCAGGTGGGCCACAGCTCCAGATCCCCTGTTGGGGCCGTGTTGACTCCTGCCCAAGTGAGGCAGTTGGTTGCCGGTCCCTGCACAGCAGCTACAGCTCCCTTTGATGCCGGAAGCATACCAAGCCCCTTAGGATCACCTGCACCTTACAGCACCGTTCTCGCCCCCCAAGAGGGAAGAACCTTCAGAGCTGGCAGACCCGCCCTGCCCCCTGGTGCAGTCAAGGGGAAAGCTGGCTATCATGTTGAGGCACTCCCCCTCTCCATGTCCCTCGGTGCCAGCTCACTCGGACAGAGAACCTACCCTCTCCCCGAGCTCTCGACACTGAAGGCACCGAGGCTTGGCTCCTCCATGGTCTTCTGTCTCTGAGACCTCAGAGTCAGAGTCCAACTTCTATCGCCCCAGGAGAAGCAGGAGCCACAGCTCGAGGTCCTGGGGCCTTTTGTGACAGATTTCTGTTATCAATCTGCCTGAAGCATCAGGTGATCAGTCTGCGGCCACAGGATCGTTAAGGGAGGAGATGACGTAACACACCAAGTGTCTAAATTTTAAATCTTTATTGATAAAATAATAAAATAACAGCGGAGAGTGATGGGTGCTCCCCATGTCACTCAGAGGAAGGAAGCAAGCTTTAGGGCCTCAAGCCCTAACCCACTTTCATACACACGCTCTACCCAAGGCTGGCCAAACCTGGGTGTAACGTAAGCAGAAGAGGGGGAAGGGTGGATGGGAGTTCTGTCCTGGGCCCAGGTCATCTGAGGATCCACTATCATCTCCAAGTTGCTCCAGCTCTCAGGAGGGTTTTAAGTCCCGGGCTCCTTGGGGGCGGGGGGGATGCTTTGTTCAGGGACCTCTGCTCCTGGTGGCCTCTGTGCCAGTCCAAACCGGCTTTCCATGGTGTCTTCAGCTTTCTCAAAACACCCGGCTTCCAGGGACGCAAGGCTCGGCTCCCCCTCTTGCCGTCTCGCCGGTGTTTTCAATCTCTGCAGTCTTAGAACTTGTTTTCTTCTTTCCTGGCCTCGCTGCCTTGCAGGTCTGTGCAGTTGGGTTTTTCTTTCTCACGGATGCTCGGGCACATTCACACCCCCGTCTTTCTCAGCTGTCAGCCAAGTCTCAGCTGTGAGCAGCGTCCTTGGCCTGGGGCCAGCGTCTTATCGTTGTACTGAGCTTGCTAGCTACAGTGTTGAATTAACCCAGTCTCTGCTCTCTTTCTCCTTCCCCCTTTGGCCTCTTGCAGCATGCAAAAGAATCTTCCAATCCACACTCACTCACACCTTTGACCCTTCCAAAAATATCCTGCAATGCTTGCAACAGCATTAGCAATATACAATGCTGATCTGCCTTTCCCAGGGGACCCCTTGAGGGGGGGAGCCATCAGGGTATGACACTTTCACCAAGGACAGGGAGGAACGCGATGTTGCTGCTCCGCAACATCTTTTGTGGCCTCAGCCACCTTTGTCCCGCCATCGGCTACACATCTGACCTCAGCGCCTGCCCACATGCCAATGCCTCTGACAACATCACCATCATCGACTCCAGCACCGTGCTCGGCACTGCCTTCGGCACTGCCCTTGGCAGTGTCCTCGCGCCCGTCTTCCACGCTGGCACTGCTGTCTACATCGACATCGACTTCGTTGGTGCCTGCGAGTGGATCAGCACCGGCTTCTTCGACGGTTCCTTCCATTGTACTGATTGCAGCGCCGATACTTGGTCCGGCATCTGCAGCTCCTCCACCATCTGACGCACTATTAGCAGCAACACTGCCCCGAGAGTCTTGGGACCCCCTGGGCGTGGCTGGCACGGAGCATCCTCTCATAAACGCTTCCTCCTCTTCGTCACCAGATGAAGCATTGGCGGGTATAGCCATAGCCCCGGCACTTGAGGACAACAGGGTGCTTCAGCAGTTGCTGAACAGGGCCGCTCAGGGTCTGGGCATTAGGCTGAGGAGGTAGTCGAGGAGGCTGATCCCATGGTGGACATCCTCGCACCCTCAGGACCTTCCCGTATTGCCCTTCCACTTATTAAAACCATTGGGGGCACCACCAAGACCCCGTGGCAGACCCCAGCTTCCTTGCCACCCACTGCCAAGCAGAATGAGAGGCGTTATTTCATTATACTCCCACCCACCCCCTGACTCTCTTGTTGTGGATGCTGCTCACCAGCATGACACAGGGCTTCCAAGGGCCATCCCCAAAAAACAGGGAGGCTAAGCGTCTAAACCTTGTTGGGAGAAAGGTCTATTCTACAGGGGGTCTGCAGCTCCATATCTTGAATCAACAGGCCACTGTCAGCAGGTACTCGTACACACCTGTGCGGCAATGGCCAAATTTACAGTGCTCTTCCCTTTGGACTCCCAACTCCTGGCTCCAACTCTCAGGGCTCCCTTAAGAGGTCCAGCAAACTATTCAGGACCTCCTATTTGAAGGTGAGACTCTTTTTTCTGAAAAGACAGACAAGAGGCTGCACAGCCTGAAAGACTCACGAGTTACCCTCAAGTCATTGGGCCTGCACACTCCCGCCACACAGCAGAGACACTTCCGACCGCAACCTCCTCTGAGATTCCATTTGCAGAACCGACAGGTTGGTTCTCAGAGGAGGAACAGGAGTGGCAGGAGGAGGCAACACCCATCTTCAGGCCAGGGTTCTGGCCCAGCCCAAGCCACCCTCTGGCCCTAAACCGGCCTTTTGAAGGTGCAGTCGAGGACGGCGCGCCAAATCAGAGACTGGATCTACCCTGCCTTACCTTTTCCTCCTGACTATCCCCTTTCTACCGTGCATGGTCCCGTATCACTTCGGATCGCTGGGTGCTCCACATGATAGAGAGGGGATATACTCCATCCAATTCTGTGCCCTCCTGCCCTTCCTCTCCCCTTCCCCGTCCCTCTTCAGGGGACTCTTCTCACGAGCATCCAGGTGGTGCAGTTGCTACTGTCGCTAGGGGCAGTGGAGGAGGTTCCTCTGGAGCACAGGCTTCTATTCCTGGTATTTCCTAATATCGAAAGACAAAGGTGGCCTCAGGCATATCCTGGATCTGCGAGAACTCAACAAGTTCATAAAGAAACTCAAGTTCCACATGGTCTCCTTGGCACTCCCACCCTCAAGCCCTGTGAATGTGTCCCTGGAGCTCCAGGTCCACTGAACGCTCACAGTATTCAGAGATTCGCTGCTTCCAAAAATCTGTTCACCCAACTTACTTGTACCATCTCAGATCACTGCTCCGCTTAACTCAGAGCACTTACGTATGTTTATAGTGAAATCAAACATAAGTTTATTTAACAAAGTACAGAGATTTAAATTATATCAAGTAGGTTTTGGAAACAGTTACATATAAAATAAAATTATAATGCCTTTTGAAGTCTATACTTAATTAACAAGATACTCTCATAGCTGGTATGACAGCATCACTCGGACACCCCAGTATTTCTCTGCCTCGACAACTAGCTGCTCACGTGGATCGTCATATCAGGAGGTACAGTTTGTGGTCCTTTCCCTACTCAGCCTCTTTCAAATGTCTGGCCTACTGCTCTGAAGCAGCTTGAGGACACAATTTCAAATGGGATGCATTCTTAGTATAGTGATCCGAACCACTGATAATACTTTCCCAACCATTCCACCCTTATCTCAAGTCCTGAGGAAAATCAGGCAGTCCAAAGTATCAGTAATGCTAGTAGTGCCCTGGTGGCCAAGGCAGTTTTTGTCTACCAGCATCCTTTAGGTCAGGGGTCTCAAACTCAATTTACCTTAGGGCCAGTGCCAGTGCTTAAATCCTCCCAGCAGGCCAATCATGTCACTAATGCCGCCAAGAACCCACCCCCCAAAAAACTCCACCCCCCACCTGCCTGAGGCTCTGGGAGGGAGTTTGGGTGGGGGAGGAGGTCTGGGGTAGGGGATTGGGGTACAGTCTCTGGGAGGGAGTTTGGATGCAGAAGGGGTGAGAGGTTGGGCTCTGGGAGGGAGTTTGGGTGGGGAAGGGGGTCTGGGGTGCAGGCTCTGGGCTGGAGTTTGGGTGTAGGTTGCAGGCTCTGGGCTGGAGGAGGGGGTGGGATTGCAGCCTCTGGGAGGGAGTTTGGGGCTTGGGGTGTGTGGGGAGGGGTGCAGGCTCTGGGAGGGAGTTTAGGGGCTGCGGGGTGTGGGGAGGGGGTGCAGGCTCTGGGAGGGGGTTGGGGGGTGTGGCACTTACTTGGGGCTTAAAGGCGGGCTGGAGGGCCTCCGCGCGCTGCTGCCCCCGGCACCGCCTCTGCAGCTTCCCATTGGTGGCAGAGGTGCTCAGGGTGGGGGCAGCATGTGGAGGCACAGCCCTGCCCAGCCCTGGGGCCACAGGGAGGGGCTGGCAGACACGTCAAGCGAGCAGGCAGATGCCGCTCAGCTCTGCTGCGCTGCCGGGCCCCAGGCCATCGTAAATCGCAAGGGGGGGAGAGTGCCCAGGGGCGGCAGCTGGGGCCAAGGGAGAGACCCAGTCCCAAAACTGCTGGAGCCCCGCAGGCCACGTTGGGGAGGTTCCCGCGGCCTGCAAGTTTGAGACCCCTGCTTTAGGTGGTTTCATGTCTCTGCATATGCATCTAGCCATTTCCAGTCCTGCCAACTCAGAACAATGGCAAGACCACCCATTCCAAACCAGCATCCTTCCATTTAACAGCTTGGTATTTGGATGGATGGTGAACCCGAAGAGAGGTCTTGTTCAGAGCCAGTATAATCCATCCTCAATAACAGGAGAAGCGCTGTGAGAAAACGTTATGCTGCAAAATGGAAGAGATTCTTGATCTCGTGCCAACATCGTCAAATACTTCCAGACCATTTGAGACTACCGCCTTTTTCTAAACACATTATGTCTGTCAGCTCACTGCGTGTGCATTTGGCTCTGATTAATGCCTTTCATCTTCCAGTGGAAAACTGTTTGGTCTTTACCCACCGTACAACTGTGATGTTTCTGAAAGACCTTTCCAGAACCTTAACTCCAGGACTAAAAACAATGCCAACTCGGGATCTCCATATAGTATTGTCAGTGTTCATGAATCCTCCATTCAAACTCTTAACCTCCTAGTGTATTCTTCATCTGTTTTTGAAGGTGTCTGTCCTGACTGCAGTCACCTCCACCAGAAGTATAGGTGAGCGTGGGACCCTTATCACGGACCTTCCCTACACTGCCTTCCATAAGGATAAGATTTCTTTGAGGTTACACCCCAAATTTATTCCAGAGGTTCCCTCTGAACTCCACTTTAATCAGGTCATACACCTACCAGTTTTCTACCCAATACCTCACTACTCCAGAGAAGACAGGGACTCTGTTCTCTGAATCTCTATCAAGCCTTAGTTTTCTAGCTGCAAAGGCCAAAACCCTTCAGGAAATCCCTGGGTTTCTTTGTTTTTGTTGGTGAACTGATGAAAGGAGAAGCAGTCCCCTCATAGAGGCTTTCTAAATGGGTTTCAGGTTGCATCCTGCTGTGCTTTGAGCTGAACTAGACACCTCCCTCTCAAGGTGTGAGTGCTCACTTAACCAGAGACCTGGGTAATTCAGTGGCTTCTCTTCAAGGTGTTCCCCTTCTGGAGCTCTGTAGAGCAGCAACATGGGTGTCAGGGCATACCTTTACCAGACATTACATGATGGTACAAGCTTCTCCTGCAGATGTACCCTTTGGCACAGCAGTTCTGCATTGTGTGGTACAGCACAGTTTCTTGCACCCTTCTCCTCACTGGATATTGCTTGTGAGTCACCTTGAGTGGAATATATATTGGGACGGTCACTCAAGAAGAAAGAAAGGTTTATAGTAATGAGTTATTCAAGATGTGTGATTCCTATGTGTATTCTATTACATACCCTCCTTCCCCTCTGATTTGGATCCTTTCCTAAGATGATTGGTGGTAGAGAAGGAACTGGAAAGGCAGTCAGTCTGTGACATCCCTTATGCCCTTGGGTTGGAGCATGAGGAGGTGCAGGCACAGACCAACAGACATTGCTAATGAAAAATCTTCTGCGGTCAGGTGACTGAAGCATATGCATACCTTGAGCAGAATACACATAGGGACTACACATCTCAAAGGACTCCAGTTTCTGTAGAGTAAGTAGCCTTTCTTTTTTTTATCTGCTTTTTTTAATTGGTCTAAAATGTTGAAGGCAATTAATTTTCTCATTGTGGTTTAAGCGTTTACTCATTGCATTTTATAGCTCTGCTGAAATCATATGTGGCAGTTTTATATATACTGCCTATTTTCATTGACTTATTTTGAGCCACTTATTTGCAGATTGGAATTAAAATTCATTCTTCAATCCATTTTCTTAAACATTATCTTGTTCATTGTGAACCATTAAGAGATTTTATAAGAAAAGGGTTTTCAATTTTGGCAGCTTTATTGCCAAAGCTTTGTTAGAGATGGAAAAGGAAATTGAGGTGGAGAATTGTTTCAATTTTCATGTTGTGAATTTTTTAATTGGGGCTATAATCCTCTGCCTGTTTCATACTAAGGGTCCTGTTCCTGTAAAGAGAGGAGTTTGAAGTTTATTCTTTCAGAGAGGTCAGAGAGAAACTTTATGCTTGGATCTCTGGGAAAGCCAGACTAGTGAAACCTTTCTCAGTCTATGCAGATTAGGTTTTATTAAATAACCCTGTTGAAATGTTGGTAATTTAAAGACCTAATAATTAGGCCTAATTTTGAAAGAGTCATTAGTGGCTCTACAGTTATAGTGCTGTGTTTTTGAGTTAAAGTATTGTTTCAGTCACTTAGTTTGAATTAGCCCTCTTCCTATAGAGAAGGTATAACTGTCTCCCTAGATGTATGCCACTGGTTTCCCTGCAATAGGGTTGCCAGGTGTCCAGTTTTTGATCAGAACACCCTGTAGAAAAGGGACCCTGGTGGCTCCAGTCAGTACTGCTGACTGGGCCGTTAAAAGTCCAGTTGATGGTGCAGAGGGGCTGGCAGGCTCCATGCCTGGCTCCACGTGGCTCCTGGGAACCAGCCGGCATGTTCTGCTCCTCGGTGAAGGGATGGCCATGGGGGCTCCGTGCACTGCCCCTGCCCCAGGTGCCAGTTCCGCAGCTCCCATTGGGTGGGAACCATGGCCAATGGGAGTTGTGGGGCAGCACCTGCGGGTGTGGGGACAGTGTGCAGAACCCCTGACTGCCCTCCTCTTTCTAGGAGCTAGAGGGACATGTCACCGCTTCCTGAGAGCTGCCTGAGGTCAGCGTCACCCAGAGCCTGCACCCCAGACCCCTTCCTGCACCCCAATCCATTGCCCCGAGCCCCCTCCCACACCCAAACTCCCTCCCGGAGCCCACACCTGATGCCCCAGACCCGAGCCCCTTCCCGCACCCCAACTCCCTTCCCCAGCCTGGAGCCCCCTCCCACACTCCGAATCCCTCAGCCCCAGCCCGGCGCCCCTTCCTGCATCCCAAGCCCTCATCCAGAGCCCGCACCCCAGCTTGAGCCCTCACTGTCTCCTGCACCCCAACTCCCTGCCCCAGCCCAGAGCCTCCTCCTGCACCCTGAACCCCTTATTTCTTGCCCCACCCAGAAGCCTGCAGCCCCAGCCCAGAGCTTGTATCCCTTCCTACACCCCAAACCCCTGCCTCAGCCCAGAGCCCCCTCCTGCACTCCAAACCCCTCATCCACATCACCACCCCAGAGTCCGCACCCCAACCCTCTGCCCCAGCCTGGTGAAAATGAGTGAGTGAGGGAGGGTAAGGGGAATGGAGTGAGCGGGGATGGGGCCTCAGAGAAGGGGCGGGGGTGTGGTGGGGCAGGGGGCAGGGCAAGGTGTTCGGTTTTCTGCAATTAGAAAGTTCACAACTCTACCCTGCAAGCCCCTGAAGCAGTTGCAGTGTGAGCTTGGAAAGCTCTGAGCAGCTGCTGTTCCTTCCCTACTGCAGCTTCCCTGTTGGCCATGAGGTGAATCATAAGAAATGGAGAAGAGTAATTCTGCTTGCACCATTACCTGTTTCCTGTTAGGCTGTGGGAGACCCAAGGAGAACAGAATAGGTGCTCAACTAAGACTGCCTGAGCCCAGGGGAGCACCTAATAAAGAATGGCTCTGCTCCCCTTTCCCTATAGCCAGGCAGAACAGTCCAGGAGAGAAGAAGAGAAGCTGAGACACCCAGTTACTGCTCCCTGATTCTCTGTCTGAGCCCCTGTTCAGTGTAGAATAATCTGGGGGCCCCTTCATGACCTCCCCCCCCCCATGACCCTTATATATTTGCCTCCAGCCCCAACATTCCTGTGTGTCAGAGACTACTGAGGGGGAAGTGTAGGAGCTCTACACCTGTTGTGGTCTCCCCTAGTCAAGAGAATCCCCAGCAGTGGACTTGTGTTTTCCACTCACTTTGCTCTCTCTGGAAGCACAACAGAACAGAGATATTGCTCCAAAATATTGATTTTTGTCCTCAACCTTTTAAAAATATTTAACCCACAGTGTTCCTTAAGGAAGAGGTGTTGATTTACAACATGGGATTAGTTTTCAAACATCTAAAATAGGTTTCAGAGTAGCAGCCATGTTAGTTTGTATCCACAAAAAGAAAAGGAGTACTTGTGGCACCTTATAGACTAACACATTTATTTGAGCGTCCGATGAAGTGAGCTGTAGCTCATGAAAGCTTATGCTCAAATAAATTTGTTTGTCTCTAAGGTGCCACAAGTCCTCCTGTTCTTTTTATCTAAAATAGGGAGGAAGTCCCTAGATTGGCGTGAAACAGAAGCTTACTTGTGCGGAAGAATGAGAAAAGATGAATAGATTAATAAAAGTAAACTTAAGGTTTTCAAAGTTACATTGAAAGGAAAACTGCAGTATAGTGCGAAGTACAATATACAAAATCTACTCTGAGACAACGTTATTTAGGTTTCATAGTCAATAACTTATACATTAAGAAATATCAGAGTAAAGGTTGTCTGTATAACCCTGAATTTTGCCCGCCTAGTATATATGTATTGTGCTAGTCATTAATTATTTGGTCAATAACCAAATATGCAATTTATCCCAGGGGTTAGTAGTTCTCTTGAGTCCCAGGGATGACAGTAATTACCCACCACTGTTTTTAAGACCTGGAGGAGCTGCAGTAATGCACCCCATGGAGTAGAACACAATCCTTAGCCTACAATGTGATGTATAGCATTCATAAAGTTAATCCAATCATCCCGAAATATAATGCATGAGGTTGCAATAGCTATCACAGTATTAGTGAGGCATTGGTTGTGACATCATAGTTAAGGCTGAATTCTACTACGCACTTCTGGCAGGGATTCAACCTTTATTTTGTATGAAAAATACAGTACATCCTTTCCGAACTTACGGTACTTATTCTTTGAATACTGAATGAATTTTATGAGAATTACAAGTAAATCCATTAATTAATTTCTGTTTAAATTAATTAAAAACTGGTCCTTTAAAATATTTAGCAACTGTTTCAGCCTTTTTTGTCTTGAATGGTCTTAACAAAGAAATAACAAACATTTCAAACTTTCTACATATAATTAAAATTCATTTAAATTTTGTGCATAAGTTATCTTTGAAGAAATTAGTTTACGTAAGACCACAAGCATGGCCATAGTGGATCAGACCAATGGTCCATCTAGCCCAGTATCCTGTGTTCTATCAGTAGCCAGTGCCAGATGCTTCAGAGGCAGTGAACAGAACAGGACAATTTATCAAGTGGTCCATCCCCTGTCATCCAGTCCCAGCTTCTCTCAGTCAGAGGTTTAGGGTTGTAATTAAGTTACTAAAGATTGTTGTATCTAATTTTTATTCCGAGACAAAAAAATTAACATGGAGTTAAGTTTGTAATTATGCATCAGTAATTTAGGGTAGAAAAAAATTACAGGGATATTGTGATTATCCCAAAATCAAGTACTACAAACCCAGGAAATTCAGAGTTATAGCTATGCTTGAAAGAAATCCAGAAATATGAAGTTGAGAAATGCACAATTAAGACATTGTTGGGGAGTCTTTGTCTGAGTCCAGCTGTGTCTCCCCGTGGTGAGGGTATGTGGCTGGTGGTAGGGGAATGTGGGTGTGAAATTCCCCAGAGTACAATGTAGACTGATGGACACCTGTATTTACTCAGTTCACTATCCTGGGCTGCCTCTGTCACTGCTTCGTTGTGAAAGCAACCACTCCTGGTCTGTTCACACATAGCCTCCAGCATGTAAATCACTCCCAACAACACTGTCTGAGTGCTATAGCCAGCCACTCATGAATTACATTGCATGGCAACACCAGCAAACTCCCAGTCCCAGACTTACCCCCAGAAATGTGCATCTTGTACTGCCCAGACCTCTCCTGGACAACACAAGCTCATATAAAGTCTGTCATTTTTTAATAGAAAACAATGTGTACAAATCCTGTTATCACAAATGAAGTGTCCCAAACACACTGGTTTAGATAAAACAAGTTTATTAATTACAGAAAGATAGATAGATTTTAAGTGATTGCAAGTAATAAGGCATAAAAGTGAGAATTGATTACAAAGAAATAAAAGGCAAAACACAACTAATACCTAACTTAACAAGCTAAGTGAATTCAAAGCAAAAGTTTATCTCACAACATGCTTTAGCAATCTTACTGGCTGCAGTTCTTTCAGCTACGATCTCCCCCCCAATTCAGTGGTAATTTTCTTGTCCTTCAGGTGTTGTTGATGTCATGAGTAGAGATGCCATGAGCGATGATTTGGGGCCTCTGTTCTTCATTTTTATCCTTTTTCTCTTCGTTGAAAATCATCTCCAGCTGGGGTTCAGAAGACAAAATCTGGGGAGATGGGAACTTCCAGCTGCTTCTTTGGCAAGACGTAAATTTCTTGCTCACACCCTTTTTCCTGCCAAAGAATGGCTGTTTAACCAGGTGATAGTCTATCTGATTTTGTTGACACCCGTCTGAGGTGTCAGTTTGCCTTTTGTCTTCGAAGAACCAGTTTGTGCCTGCTTTTCTAAACTTGGAATATGTCTCAGTAATGTTATACAGTAAAATCTTATAACTTTACATACAACGTTGCCACACTTATTTTACCAGGACAATAATGACCAGTAAATCACGGGTTTTCAAATGATACTTTACAAGGCATAGTTTGTACAAAGTTTATCTTAGTCTTGAAAAAAGGGTGAGCATAGATATGCAGACTGTTACACTAGGCCCTCCTTGGTGCAGCAAGTTCCAACCCAGGGCCCTGTGATTGTCAGTCAGATAGGCAGCCTGGGAATGGGCACCACAAAGCCTGCTTCATGGGTTGCTTCCTGCCCTGGCCTCTACCAACTTAAGACGCAGCAGGGTCTGCTTATAGACTCAAAAAAGGGGGGTTCTCCCTAACTGTGATCTGGAAGCTCTTTTCCATCAGTCGTGGTCCCCTGTTCCCAGTCTCCACGGGGGCCTTCAGTGGCTCAGACATGGGCTCTGGTCCAGGTGCTGTGAAGCTTCTGCAGCCTCTGTACAGAAGCTACTAGTGTAGGACTGCTCCCATGCCCTAGTAGCTGTGACTGAACTGAGCGGCTCCCTTTTGAGCTCTGCTTCCATTGTTAGCATGCCCAGCAGGTGCCTTTGGGGCTTAGAATTGCTTGTTAACCCTTGATTCCCCACTGTGGGGCTTATACACACAATCACAGACACCCAAACCTTGTCTCTCCTCTGAAGTGATTCCAGAAAGGAGGGGGTAAAAAAAGATTGAATGTGTCTTTAAAAAATCACCTTAATCTAATTTGGGACAAGAAACACAAAAATGCTTTAATCGTAATTGTATAGTTATTGCATAGAATCACTACAGGGTACTGATACATATCTGGAACCTTTACTGCATCTTAATGTAGTTTTTTTGTCTGGAATATGACACAGTGATGGTAATTGACAGTTACCTTCAATAAGTAAGACATGCAATTAACTAACATCAGTGTTTGCAAAATTCAGTGTAATTCCTCTGCTAAATGTTGGGATGTGCAAAGGATTACTACAGATACTGCTGTAACTCACAAAAGCTTATGCTCAAATAAATTTGTTAGTCTCTAAGGTGCTACAGTACTCCTTTTCTTTTTGCGGATACAGACTAACACAGCTGCTACTCTGAAACCTACAGATACTTGAAATTACAGATGATCTCTTAAGTAAAACTCTTTCCCCAGTCCTGTCCAAGTATTCCCTAAAGGTATTTGAAGTTGAATGTCCTTATAGTCGTTGTAGCTCCCTGAAAATGTGGTTGGTCATCTTCTGGTAAGGAAATCAAGTTTCACTCTCTCTTTCCCCCCAAAACCCAAATGTGTGGCCTTCAGCAATGTACCTAAGCGCCAGGGACTTCATGCTGCTCCTAATTTCTGTCTGACTGTGAGATTTCTTCCTGGTACTATCACCTTGTCAAGATCTAAGAGTACTTCAACTATTTATTTTTGCCTGTGACATTTTTTTCCAGTGAAATAATCGCTTCTAATAGAAATCTTATTTTTTGCTTGTAGGAAATTCGCAAATGGGTGCTACCATAGTAGATGCTTTGGATACTCTCTATATCATGGGACTTCATGATGAATTCAGAGAAGGACAAGACTGGATTGACAAAAACCTTGATTTTAGTGTGGTAAGTAGAACATCTTCTTGCATTTCACTGGTCCTTTTAAAGGTGTTTTGAGAAAACATACTGTAGTGATCCCAAGCAGGGGAGAAGTTGTTAAGCTGGCACTATGGTTGAGGATACAAAAAACATTTATTAGAAAGACCTGAAATTCAGGTTTATGGCTAAACTTTAAAGGACTTCCTTTTTATTTTTTGTGTTTTGAAAAGTGAAAATCTGTGCCCCCCCAACCAAGGATGTCTTTCGATTTAATGTGTTTAAAAGTTAGCAATTGTCAAAAGATGGATAATACTTAAATGTTCCATGAGAGATATTAGAACCTCTGCAGAAGAAGTACAAAGTTATCCCCAATACAGATCAAATTATAAGCATGTTACAATAGCACCAGAGTATTCAGTTGTGGAAGGAGAAGGGGTTTTACTTTTAAAATTGTGGTGCATGGACTACTTGCAATATTTCAGTCCAATTGTTTATTACAAGTTTTAAGGTATATACTCTGATGCCCCCCAGAATAACAATCCGAAAACACAAAACAACAGTGACAAAACAATACACAAATGTAATAACCCTGAACTGGTTAGGTTTAAACAAAACATAACAGTTCGAACAGCAGATATGTATCAATGGTTCCTGAACAGCAGCACACATCCAACGGTATGTGTGCATGCACACACACACACACACACACACACACACACACACACACACATGCACACAATTTCCTTCCCTTCTCCCCAAAAGTTCAGCGATACCTAGTTGGAGGCATCAAGTGACCTTGGGGCTGTAGGCTGTACCTCTGATTCAGTTCACTGCGTGGGCACCCTTGCTGTGCTACATCTTCCCCAGCTGGCCACATCTTACACAGAAAGAGCATCCTCTTCCCTGTCTGTTCCTCTTTCAGTAAACAGTATATCTTGCTGGTGAACAGTGCATTCTCCCTGTGGTAAATGTATTTGGCATGCTCCTTAGCCTGTAGCCCGGAAGATCATGCCAGAAGCATTCAAAATGCTTCCAGATCCCCAGCTAACATACACTGCCTGTCCAGGATAGACTGCTTCGAGTCTCTTATGGATATGCTTGTTGAAACTCGTGTATTTCCTAATCACATCAGTTGTTTTCAAGGACAGTGAAGGAGTGGGATTATCCTTTTCTGTCATTATAAACAATTTGGTCCTACTAGGTTGGCTGAAGAGCTGATAGGACATGGTTACTCCAGTACTTTCGTGAGGCATACTCTGAATATCATATAAAGTAGGATTTAATGCAAGGGTGTATCTCAGTGTTACTCTAATATGTAAGCTACATGTTACTTCAGAGTCTCATGCAGTCTTTCCACTATCTCATTTCCTTGGCATACACAGCAGATTTATAACAAAATATACCAATTCTCATCAGAAAGCCTTCAAACTCTTTTGGTACGTGTGACTGGGTGTGCCTACCCTACACCAGCATTGAAGGGGTTAACTATGCTCTGCAGGCTGAGGAAGCCTGCCCCTCTGACTCTGCTGGGCATGCTCAGCCTGGAAGCAGCGTATAAAAGGTAGCAGCCCAGCTCAGTCTGGGGAGGCTGCTGACAAGGAAGGACGGAGGCTGCGAGCTCCCTGCAGGGAGTTGCTACAAACCCCGACTACGGGACTACGGCTCACAGGGTGTCAGTATATTCTAGTGGTAGTCGATTATGTGACCTGCTACCTGGAGGCCGTCCACTATGGGCCACCACGGCCCCTGTCATAGCCTCAGAGCTTCTGAAAATTTTTGCTAAGGTCAGGATACCTAGAGAAATATTGACAGACCAGGGGACGAATGTCTCCTCCAAACTTATGGCCAAGTTATGTTGTCTACTAAACTTCCACACTCTCAAGACTTTCACAGACTGATGGCCTCGTAGAAAGATTTAACGGAACCTAAAAACCATGCTGAGGAAGTTCGTGGACGATGACCCACAACACTGGGACAGGCTGCTCCCCTCACTACTGTTTGCAGTGCGTGAAGTCTCCCAGACCTCGACAGGGTTCTCCCAGTTTGAGCTCCTTTATGGGAAGCAGCCAAGGAGGATCCTAGACCTTCTCCGAGAGACTTAAGAGGAACAAGAGTTGAGGGTCACAGGGTCAGCCCCATACATCTTGCAACTAATTGAGCATCTCCAGCTTGGGGAGTTCTCCTAGAAGAACCTGCTTCAGGCCCAGCAAACCCAGGATCTCCATATAGTTGGGGGGCCAAGATGCGGACCTTTGAGGCTGGGGACAGGGTCTTGCTCCTGTTGCCATCATCAGAATCTAAACTACTCACCAAATGGCCAGGGCCATTTGAGATTGTTCAATGGGTATTATGAAGTCAGACTCCCTGGGCGACGAAAAGACCTATGGGTCTACAGTGTGAACGTCCTGAAGGCCTGGAAGGCCTACTGATCACCCCCTACCCCCCAGAACCTGAATTGGGAGCAGTAGCCAGTTGAGCCCCTGGCACAACACCAATCACACTGGGGAAGGACTTGAGCCCAGAGCAACAGCGGCTTGTCCAAGACTTCCCTTCTGTTTTATCTTCTTGACCAGAATGGATGAGTATTACCAGCCACCACATAGATATCATTCCCAGACAAAAGGTCCGCAACCAACATCGCCTACTTCCCTGGAAAATGTGGGAAGTGGTCCAGAAGGAACTTGAGGCAATGCTAGCCACGGGAGTAGTGGAAGAATCCCGGAGTGAATGGAGAAGCCCCATAGTCCTGGTCCCAACGCCTGATGGGACTATGAGGGTCTTTATAGATTTTAGGGGGTGAATGCCATTTCCTGCTTTGACGCCTACCTGATGTCATGGATGAATTGACTGCTGGAACAGCTGGGTAGTGCTAAGTTTCTATCAACATTAGATTTGACCAATGGGTACTGGCAAATATCCCTGGCCCCGACTTCCTGGGAGAAGACAGGCTTCCCTACACCACCCGGTCTATACCATTTCATTACCGTGCCCCTTTGGGTTACATGAGGCTGTGGCTAGGTTCCAGTGATTGATGGACCAACTGTTGCAGCCACACCGGCAGTATGTGGCAGCTTTTATTAATGATACTGTGGTCTATAGCACAAGTCGGGAGGAACACCTACAACATCTCACCACGGTCCTACAGGCCTTGAAGGAAGCAGGTCTCACAGTAAACCCCGCCAAGTGTCACCTTGGCGGGGTTCGGAAAGAAGTGGAAAGGGGTGGAAAGGGGTGGAAAGAAGTGACCTACTTGGGATACACGGTGGGGGCGGGCCAACTCCACCCCCTGGTGGACAAGGTACAGGCCCTGCAGGACTACCCCACCCCTACAACGAGAAGAAAGTTAAGGAAGTTCCTGGGTTTGGCCGGATACTACTGACGGTTCATGCCAGACTTTGCCATGATAGCCGCCCCCCTCTCCTACCTCACAAAGAACTCCCGGCCATGGAATGTCCGGTGGTTGGAGGATTGTGAAAGGACCTTCCAGCTCTTGAAAGAGCAACTCACCCACGCACCCGTCCTGTTCCAACCACGCTTCCTCAAAACCCATTATTTTAGAAACAAATGCCTCAGAAGTGGGGCTAGGGGCCGTTGTTTTTCACACAATGCACAGTCAACCTGTGGAACTCCTTGCCAGAGGAGTTGTGAAGGCCAAGACTATAACAAGGTTCAAAAAAGAACTAGATAAATTAATGGAGGATAGCTCTGCCAATGGCTATTAGCCAGGATGGACAGGGATGATGTCCCTAGCCTCTGTTTGCCAGAAGCTGGGAATGGGCGACAGGCGATGGATCACTTGATGATTGCCTGTTCTGTTCCTTCCCTCTGAAGAAACTCGCATTGGCCGCTGTCGGAAGAAAGGATACTGGGTTAGATGGACCTTTGGTCCACCCCATTATGGGTGTTCTTATGTTCTATCTCAGGAATGAGAGGGGGAGGAACACCCCGTGCTATACCTAAGCCGGAAGCTATTTCTCTGAGAAGTCAAGTACTCCACC